>NC_092805.1:98740420-99369920 GCF_040954645.1 Diabrotica undecimpunctata | reverse complement strand
AAAACATTAAAGGTAATAGATTTTGCAGTAAAAGATGAAATTTCTATTCGTGTACTCTCAAACTGTTGTGCCCGCAGCAACTCCAGAGCACATCATCTGGAGGCATTTTTTGTTTGACCTAGTCATTTCTAACAAATGTTAAATTATTAGGCAGCAATATATCGTCAAAAAATATTTAAAAAACTTATGTTTTCACGCAAAGAAAATATTGTTATCTACATACAATATAAATTTAGTTCTGGATAAAGTAATTATACTACAATATATACTTGAAGATTGCCATAATCGTATACCAAGACTCCTAAAAATGTATAATATGCACAAGATTATCTAAACTTCAAAATAGAAAGAAATGACCACATTAATTAATGAATCACATTACAAAATTTATACTATTGTTACAGCAAAACGAAAATATGTAAAAGAAGTAAAATGAAAGTTCTCATTTTACTAAATAATTTAGGAATATTGTACAGTGAGGCTATTGGGCTGTGAGATAATAAAAAAAAATAAGATCCCTTCCTTCTGGTGAATTCTATTAGAGAGGTGTACAATCACTATATCAAAAGCTCCTCTATTCTACGTCTCTCTTAATAATTATTATAAAACATGTCTGTCCAAACTCTAATGTTACTATTAGAACGATTTCCGAAGTGGAAATTGAAACGTCAATAAAGGTACTTTAACCTTTAATTGTGGCTTATTCCCATTTAAATAGTAATTACTCTAATGTTACTACTTTGAAGTAGTCTACTTTAAGCATCAGCAAGAATCGTCACCACCTGACTTGACAATGGCAACTGCGACCTTGCCGAAACGTCGTCAAAATAATGGTTTTACTCAAAACCAAAATTATTCAACGCGGAGTCAAACCCGGAAAACCACAGAAACCACATACAACTCCCGCGGAAATTTCTAGTGAAACTCGTCATTTAAAGCTACTCCTAAATATGTAAACTTATAAACTTGTTCTAGTTCGGCGTTATTGAGAAAAATGTGACAGTTCTCATTGATATTGCTATTTTAGTTTTTTAAACATTTATCATCAGTCCCATTGCTTAACTTGCATTATTTACTTCATCTAATATATTTTGTAAGCCTCCTATTATTTCTGTGATTAGTACGGTCTCGTCAACCTATCTGATATTATTAATTTATTTTTCGTTCACCAGTTACGACGTCGTCTAGCACTTCTTTGATTATGCATTACGATTATAAGGTAAACAATAATGGAGACATCACACAGCTTTCTCAGACACCTCTTTGGATGTGGATATTTTTAACAATATTATCGGAATATCGTACGAATGCTTCTTGGTTGCAATAAAGGTTTTAAATTATGCGGAGATGTTTTCTGTCTTCAGCTTCAGTAATTGATTCTTTACTGCAGAGTATTTTTTAGAAGCCAAAAATAACTTTTAAATTTATTTTTTTATTATAGTAGTATCACAAATGATGTATCACGTTTTTAAATTGAAAGTCACGCAAGATTGTTTAAAAGGTTTAAACATAATTAGCAGTCGTTTGTCTTGTACTAATAAAAGATATGTAGTGGAACACAGTGTAAAATAGGTTGTTTGTGTATTAAAGTACAAATATTTAAATATACAAAATAGTAATTTATATACAGGGTGGCCGGATAACAACAAAATAAAAGCAGATTATCAGAAACTGCGACAACTTTTTTGAAAAAGTCAGTGACACGTCGATTTTTGATTGAAGGGGGACACTTCGCTCTTGTATTTCCCAGTATTTTACTCTGACACCTAGTCAAAGTAATAATGACTTCATCATTTTTTAATGGTAATAGGGGCAAATGATATCTTGTTTTAATGTGGAACAATGACACAATTTTAATGAAAAATCATAGAAAATCCCTAAAAATGAGAGTTTATAAAGTTATTTTTGTTAATTTGTTGCTTATTGAAAAAATAGCTTCAAATGTCAATTTTTCGAAAATTAATAATATTTTTTTTAAATGCACGAAAACTTTAATTTTGCTCGATAATAGGGTCACATTACATGTATTTAGCTATAAAAAAAGGATGTTTTCCTTAACAGTTATTGCAAACTTAAAATTGTTTGTCCCAGAAAGCTTTTATCTACAACGTTATTATAGGCTACAGCTATTAGAGGTCTAAATGAATTCTGAAAGCACCAAATAAAATAAAAAGGCTTACTTTATAAAATTAATTCATTTAGAAATTAAAATATTAATATAACAATAAAACACGGAAAAATTCATAAATTCGGTTTTTAAAATGTTTTTTTTTTATTTGGTGTACCTTGTTGCATCGATTATAAATATTCTATTAGTTAATTATTGAATTGTTGATTTAACCGAGAAATTTATTTAAACAAATTAAAACAAATATTTATTTTGCAAAATTTTACTTTTTTCTTATTATTAGTAGTAGATATAAAAGGTTATGAAAAGATAGGTAAATTAAATATTTATGTATCATATTTATAAATAATATCTTTCAAAAAAAAAAACATTTTTACAAAATAATTAGATTTTTATTTGAAAATCAAATATATACGAGTTAATTTTTTTGAATTATGCTTATTATTTTACAATTACTTTTCTTGACTGAAAAACAGTACAAATATGTTTTAAACAAATTAATTGTTATTTGTATAATTATAAATAAAAATAGTAAAATTAAGTATGTAAATTGTAATATGTTAATTATATATACAGATTAATTCCATACTTTATATCTATATACAAAGTTTACAAAAAGTAATTTGTGTAAAATATATTTATAATGTTTTTGAGAAACAGTAATTGTAAAAATTATAAGCATAATTCAAGAAAAATGAACAAGTATCGATTTCATTTTCAAATAAAAAATTAATGTTTGTAAAATTTATTGGTAAAAGGTATTATTTATAACTATAATACATAAATTTTTAACTTACTTATTGTTTCATAACCTTTTCTATTACTAGTAATAAGAGAAAAGTAAAATTTGGCAAGATAAATATTTATTTTAAATTGTTTAAACAGATTACTCGGTTAAATAAATAATTCACAAAAAATAACTAAATGCATTTTTATAATCTATGCCACGTGGTACCCCCAATTTAAAAAAAACATTGATTTGAAGCGGAAATATTGAGACTTTTATAAATTTGAACTTATGAATTCAGCTTTTAAAGCCTTTATCTTTGGCGCATCATGGACTTTTAATGTTTTAAATATTTGTTTTTAAATTGCTTAGTGTTTATAAACAAAGCCCCGGTGAATTTTTGAAAAAAGGCTAACTCAGGTTTTAAGTCTTAGCCTTCGTGCTAACCAAGTTTAACGAGTTAGAATTCGTGTACAAATTAGAACCTAACGAATACAAAAAAAAACAACTTTATATATTTTATTCCTACTGGGTTATTTTAATTATTTATAAGCTTAAAATTACAGTATTTTTGCAAACTTATTTTAATAATTTGCATTTTGCAGAGATTGCAAGATTAAGTGAAACTTTCTGAAATTTTTAAAGTTGAATATTTGTAACGTGGTCCTTATTTTTAAGTAGGAATAATTTATTTTGTGCATTTTTAGAAAAGTTGTTAATCATTTTAAAAAAATCAACTTTTGAAGCTATTTTTGCAATAATTGAGCAACAAATTAACAAAAATAACTTTACAAACCCTCATTTTAAAGAAGTATTTAAAATCAAATAGCGATCTTACACTGTTTATATATTATTTATAAGTAAAAAATGACATTTAATCGTTTGCATATTTTGTTTATTACCTATTGCTATTACCAAATTTATCAAAAGCAGTTGTTAGATACCTGTATCAACGAATGTAACCGTAAAATTCTTAGTTCCCTGGTCTATTAGTAAAAAAATTTGGGGAAGCTGTAGGAAATGTAGGTAACAAAAGAAGAGAAACTTAAAGGCCTGTAGTTGATTAAGCTAGTGAAGTTACAGAGTTCCATGATCACCTAGATTCCATGTTAAATACGACTTAGTAACTGTATCTAGAATTAACCGACCTAGCGCCCAAGTTATTTTGAGAAACAACAAATTCCATCTACATAAAATACACTCAGTGCAGGAACTTAAGGAGGATGATTATGACCGTAGTATAGTTTTATGAGATAATTAGTGAGCGAGCTGT
Organism: Diabrotica undecimpunctata; assembly: GCF_040954645.1. Taxonomy (NCBI): domain Eukaryota; kingdom Metazoa; phylum Arthropoda; class Insecta; order Coleoptera; family Chrysomelidae; genus Diabrotica; species Diabrotica undecimpunctata. The sequence continues at coordinate 99,365,792 of NC_092805.1, read as the reverse complement.
ACCGATCCACAGTTTCTAATTAATATATATGTTTTCGATGAATGCATTTGTTTTACAAACCAAACTTTAATACGTCACAATTAACGTTATGTTTACGTTAGTTTTTAAACTACACAATTTTTCACGAGGTGCATATAGATACACCACAATCGCACAAATTAAACTTATGGGCGAGTATTTGCGGTGATCGACTGGTAGGATCATTTTTTACCTTGTGATTCGACTGGCGAAATTAATTTACAGTATATGTTATGTCGACATCTAATTTAATCTTAAATAAGTTTTAATTTATTTATGTTTTGTATTTTAAGAACGATTTCCGAAGTGGAAATCGAAACGTCAAGAGAAAACTGATTTTAAACTTAAATTGTCGCTTTTTCTCAATAAAAATATTAATTGCATTTTTTCTAATTTAAGACAGATTAGGCCGAAAGCGAGTTGAATTTTAAATTCAGGAGGATATAATAATAATTTATTGTAAATAAACTGACCATACAATAACTTTTATTGTATTAATTTAAGGTAAATAAAATAACTACTTCTTAAAATTGAAATTCAGTGAATAGTTATTGTTACACTGCATCTATAACACCCAACAGACGCTCCTCGTATAAAATATTTTGGAAAAGTATGTGTTCGCGAAGTTTCTCTTTATTTTATATAATTTCTATGCCTTACCCATCGATTGATGTGCGTAAATAGATAATTTGACTGATATGCCCCCCAACGTCGTCTGATTTATATCATCCAATTTATTTTAGAACCCTCCTCGCCCCTCATTTCGCTACAAAACATCCCCGTCATTTTTTTAGCCTCGCGCTGCTTTAACCGTTCCAAAAATAGCCCCCCATCTTTAGGTTGGAGCCCGGCGCGCAACGGAACAGAGGGTGAAATTCAGTGCGTGCGCAACTCGATACCGTAGTCATGGCTGCCCGATATGGCACGCATTGCTTTTCTCCATTCTATACTCTTATTCATTTCCAAGATTTCTTTTGAATTTTTAATGTTAAAAGAAAAGATCACTTAGGAAAAACCGGTACAGTGCGGTAAACTGATAGGCATACCCCGGCGAATTCACCAATGCTTATAGTCAAGTGCGTGATATCGAAAAAAAATCTCTGTTTACAGTGGTGAACGGTTTTTAAAAACAAATAATATGACAATCTGAATAATCTTTTTAATCGAGTGCTTTGATAAATTTTGTAATAATATTTTTTAATGTCTTTACGTACAGGGTGCCAAAGAAGAGTTAAAGAATTTAAATTTTGACCAAATTTCGACCAATTTATCAATGAAACGTTTTTTATATTGAACTGAAGAACCTGAGTTGTTGTATATTAAAGAAATTAATTGGTAACGTACAGTATAGCCTTTACTTTTTTAATTAATAAACAGAACACAAGCGTACCGATAATATTAGCCATCTGCGTTTAGTTTGGCTTATTTCAAAAAGTAGTAGTTCGCAGCTGGGGTAGGTCAGGATCAAACGTCAGGGTTGTCAGCTCGATAGGAATTGTTCTCATAGTATCTTCACCTGGGATTTTCTGGCATAGATTTATTCATAATTTTTTTTATTCCCAGTTTGTAATACATTTCGTTTATTGTGGGGATTTTCTGGTATAGATTCATTCATAATTTTTTTTATATTCCCAGTTTGTAATACATTTCGTTTATTGTTGATTTTTACTTTTGCATTGTCATATTTGTGTAGTTTTTTATTCTACAGTTGTTTTATGTGTTTAACTTTTCTGACATTCCACAGTTGACAATTTTTGCTCTTCTTTTTTATATCATTCTGCGGCAACTGTTTATTCTTATTTATATCCTTTAAACATTTTTTTTGTTTATTTATCTTTTATTTTTTATTTGTAATATTTTATAATAACTCCCAGTAGTATTTTAACTCTGCTAAATGTAGTGCTTTAGCTTTAATTGCACTAACGATATTCTTTATTTTCATTAACGAGTCAGGTTAGAAAATCATTTATCATTTTTACTCACTTCGCTGTGTCAGTTTTCTTTTTAATTGGTTTTTCTGAAAACTGATTCCAGGAGAGTCGTTGTTTGTATCTATAAATAAGTCAGTATTCAACAAAACTTCATCAACTTCTTTAGAATTAAAAAAAAATTAACGAATTATCATTTAAAGCTAATTGTCACTAAAAATAACTTTTTAAAACGTTATTTTTTTCAAAACCTAAACTTTAACTGACTTTGAAATGTTAAAGGAGCCAACCTTGTATTCTTGTATCTTGTTTCAGAATTGACGTGATTCTTCTCGTTATTATTTTTTTAGTTTGTGATACGTTTTATTTATTCTACGGTATTGTTTTTGTCAGCGACATCGCTGAATTCTGATTTATTTTGTCAGACACGTCACACAAATATATTTCTTACACTATCTGTCCCAAAACCTGTTCCCAATCCCTACCACTTTATACTTTATTGTTTTATTACACATGTCTGTAGTCTCCTTTTACGTAAACCAGTTTCTCTCGTAGGTATTTAACTTCCTTACATATTTCGAGCAGATATCCTATCGATTATACTGGAAACGAAAATTAGGAGAAGATTTTTAAATTAAATAAATATTTAAATGTACTAATTTTTAAGGTTTTAATCTTGCCCCTAAATTTACTTTTTAGGTTCCAAAAAACAGTTTTCTGATTAATTTTTTTTAACTGCAGTCTGTTTCCTTCTTTTATTTATGGAGTAACGGCTTCCTTCATTTTAAATTCTACCCTTTTTAGTTTTATTATTTAGTCTTTGTAATTAGGTATAGATAGATTTACCATTTTGATTTTATGTAAATACGAAAATCAGCCTTTTAAAAAGGTGTATGTGGTTTTTTATACACTTTTATTTTAAATTTTAAAATTTTCCTAAATAACACGTTAATAAATATTACTTTATCTGAAGCATGTACTTTAGTGTTCTGTGATTTTTCCAAGTAAAATACTTAAGATTTTTTTACCTTCATCATCATCATTATCATTCATATGTTAAATTTTTTTAATATCCGTAAATCCATAATTCATCTGATATTGCCATAAAATCTCTCTAAGGCATTCTTTCTTTTATCCTAAAATCATTTGGCATCGTTTGCATCAGCTTAGAGGCGAGTATCATCAAAACGATCAGATGCATTACTATTTACTGTCTAAGTCTTCGATATTATGTATATTATATATATATATATATATATATATATATATATATATATATATATATATATATATATATAGAAATCTCTTCTTCATAACGAATATTTTTGCATTCTACTCTTTTCTTTCCCCTTTTCAAAATTTTCTTTCATGTTTTTCATCGCCTCTAGATTCTTTTAGTAACTAATTATATTCTCTTACTTTAAATCTTTTTGACCAGCACTTTCCTTGGCCCATAAATCAGCAGCCATTTTTGACATATTTGTTGATATATCTTCCATCATTTCTACTAGTCGCCCTATTTCCGCTACTTGACATCTGATTTTTAGCATTCATTTACAGAAATAAAATTTTTCGAAACTTTTTTATTATTAAAATAAAAATTTTCTTTTTTTTACTTGTCCCTTTACAATTAGTAACATTACATAGACTGTGATAATACAGCTGTTTCGCGAATACACACTAATTATGTCTTCTGTTGGTAAACAATTTGAATTACGATCTATTGTTAAATAGTTTTTGAATAACACTACAATTCATGTAGATTAAATTCAAACTTTCTCAGAAATGTTTTTTTCTATAATACTCTTTATGGTAAACACTTATAGGTACACCAATTGTATTTACTTACGTATCTTCTTATAGATACACCAATGGTATTTACTTGGAACTTAAAAAATAAATCAATCAAATTATTGATATCTTTCTTTGCAGTTGGCACATATTTCCGTCTGGCCTTTATTCCTTGTTGGCCTTTAACCACGACTTTAAGTAATCTCGTTTCTTACTCCAATTGTATCAGCCATTGTAGGACTTGTTTCCCTAACTATAGGTTTCACTCGCGTATGCAGCTGTTGAACTGTCGAGGAATAATTGTTTCATATAGCTGCCGACCGAGACACATTTAATCAGCTTGTTAATACGACGATAGCCTACGCTTGAAAACAAGCACGACACAAAAAAAAATGTAGCCGTTGTAATGATATTGCTTCATCTTTTCTATGTCCTTTCTATATTTTTTCTTTTATTGCATGTTATTTATGTCGTACTCTAATGTCTAGCGTTTTCAGCAATCTTCAGTTTGTAAATCTCTGGTGGTCATTGTATTGTCGAGGTCTCTTCAAAACTGTCTCTCAAAACGCTGCAAAACAAGCATCACCAAACAGTGCAGATTAAAATAAAATCGGGGATAGAATAAATATTGCACTAGAAATTAAAAAGCTTATTGCCAAAAAAAGAAGATTAAAATCCAAATGGCAACAAAGTCGAAATCTGTCAAAAAAAACTTAACACGATTTAATAGATACGACCATTCAATATGGAAACCAATCACATCATCCTCAAACATAAAAAGGTATCGCCACCAGAATGAAAAATCACAGCCACACAGAACCAATGAGCAAGAAGCGATGAAGAAAAATCAGAATTATTGGCTAAACATTTATTAACAATATTCCAACCACACAACAATGATGATTAAGAAATTATTAATTGGAGGGAAAAGAAAAAAGACAGTTAAGATTTGATTTCATGTACAGTGCGTCTGTCTATCCGCTTATACGTATTTCACCCCAATAGGGATCATCAGAGACCTATTCACAGTCGCTCTGAAAATAAATCTTTTCTGTCTTAGGAAGCAACTCTAACATGGCTTCGTATAGACGCAAATAGCGACATCTAATATTAAAATCCGTAAACCGAATTTGGTTTCGAAAATTAGTTTACGGATTTTAAATTATTAATTATTCAAATTTAGAACAACCATTAGTAAAACCAATAAGACTAACAACGTAAAAAGAACTTAAAGAAGAAATCTTAAGATTAAATATCAAAAAGTCACCAGGAATTGATCTAATAACACCAAAAATACTATAAGAATTGTCCAAAAAGGGTATATTAATCCTTACATATATATGTATTTAACGTAATATTAAGGTGTAATTATTTACCTAACAATCTAAAAATTTCAGAAATACTTTTATTTTAAAAACCAGGAAAGGGTCCCAGTGAAGTCTCATCTTATCGACCTATCAGTCTGTTATCAATAATCTCCAAATTACTAGAGAAACTTTTAATAAAAAAAAAAAGATCCAGACTTTACACGCGCAGACTGGATATATAAATATATATATATCCCATATAAGAATAACCGATAAAATCAACTTTTCATTAGAAGAAAACGAATATTGCCTTAGGGTATCACTAGATGTAAGTCGAGCTTCTGATAAGGTTTGGCATAAATAACTTCATTATAAAATTAAACAAATAGTACCACCATTCTTTCAAATACTTAAATTATACTCCGAAAACCGACAGTTCAGAACAAAATTAAATGAAGAAATATTCAAAATGCATCCCATTATGGCAAGAATTCCGGAAAGCAGCGTCATGGAATCTCTAGTTATTATATACGTCTGATCAACCAACTTCAAATAACGTAACAATTGGTACATTTGCACATGACATAGTAGCACTCACAAGTTATAAATACATCAACATAGCTACACAACACAACTCCAAGACTACTTGCAAAACAGGTCATCCCACATAACTTTCACTTTACGATGAGAATCACCACCACCCATTTATATATATATATATATATATATATATATATATATATATATATATATATATATATATATATATATATATATATATATAGTTATTTGGTTGTTTTAGTCCTGCGTATTATTTCTTCATTGTTACTAATGACTAAAACAACCAAGTACCTTGGCCTACACCTGGACCAAACCCTATGTTGGAAAGAACATATCAACAAAAAAGAAAACAAATACAAGTGAGAAGACAAAAAAAAATCAAATGGTTAATTGGAAAAAACTCTAAGCTGTTAATAAATAATAAAATTGTATATACAGAGGCACTATACGTAAAATCACATCTTAACTGTCTTTCCTTTTATTTCGATATACTCTTTATGAGTACTAGAAACCAATTCGCCAAGGATTTTTGCTTAGTTGAGCAGATATGTTGTGGAATACAGTTTTAGATTCCCCATGTCTCTAATTACATCTTTATCAACGTCTGTTTTCCCTTGTAATTCTTAGAAGGCACAGATTAAAGCAAAAATCTGAATTTGGTTTCGACAATTAGAAATCTTTGGATTTCGAGTTTCGGGATTAAAATTTTAATTTATAAAACAGTTATAAAACTAATATGGACATATGGCATAGGGCTGTGGAGCTGTAGTAGTAAATCCAATATGGCTATAACGGGAAGATCTTCTTCAAATCTTAGGAGTAATTGCTGATGCACTCTGGTATGTAACCAACCAAAAAATTTATGAGAACTTCAATATCTCAATAGTAAAAGAAGTAATCCAGCAAAAGAAATCACAATACATTCAAAAATTGAACACACACTCCAATCCATTAATTTCCACAATACCTCAACATCAAGTTATCAGAAGACAATAGCGACATTGGCCAACAAACATGGACACGTGATTTTCTTACTGGAGAGGACCACATCTAGCCAGAATAAAGGGACCGGATCTAATCTCATCACATTAATTTATAGAATACATTTTTATTCTGATTATTGGTTATAATAAAAAACAATATTCGCTTAACTTATGGTAGTTAGCGATATTATATAATATTGAATATTGAATATTTTAACCATAAGGAACTCAGAGATAACGTTTCTACGAGATCACCGAAGTATCCAAGCAGCGCAATTCCAGTACTATATTCTACAGTTTTCTGACATGCAGTTTAGTAATTTTTTGTATTCTCTGTAGTATGGGTGTCTATATTTCTTCGGTAGCAAGTTTTGTGTTGCTCTTTATAATAAATTTTCTGAATTTTTAAAAATATTTGGACAATTAATACGATAAAAAAACTAGTGAGACATCAAAGTTTGTATTCACCGTGGGCATTAACAGATGTTTATACCCTCGGGCGACTTAAAAACACTCGGACCAGAGGCCCTCGTGTTTGTAAAATAGTCGCCCTAAGGTAAAAACATTTACTTAATACTCTTGGTACATAAATACTTATTAAAAATATTTTTTATTTTACATTTTGATTTTAACTGACAAATTTTAGAACCATAGTAGATTCCTATTTCTTTTCTCTAGTTTTTCTTCTGTAACTTTTATTTAGTTTCGTTTTATGTTCTTTTATGTTTTCTACATCTCTTCATGAATTTAATTTTCTTGATTTCCTATTCCTTTCTCTTAGCATTTACTAAATTTTAAATGTTATTTTTTGTTATACGATAACTTTGTAATATTGTGTCTGTTAGTGTTTTTTAAGAATTATCTTCTTGTGCTTAATAATGCCTTTATGTTTCCCCATTTTCTGTAATAGTTTAGAGTATATAGTGATATTAATGACATTCTATTAAGATGAGCTCCTGCTGAATACTTTTTGCGTTTTCATAACTGAATTTCGGGATTTTTCTTATTATATTCTAAATATTATCAAATTGATAAAAATATCAATAACGAAATATCATTTTATATTTTCAATAAATTAATTAATTGTTTTAAGAGAAAATAACTCATGTTCTTTTCAGTTATACTTAAGCTGACAATAAAGTCCTAGTAATCAAAAACTGCTGTCGAAATTTGCACAAATTTTAAAAGTGTATAAAGCAAATGAGGATAGTCTAGTTAATAAATAGTGTCTCGCGTTGAAGATGGCTGCCACTCATCAATCCATTTCAACTCTTCCGGCACACGACTTGCAACCATTCTAAGAAAGGATTTGTGGACCATGTGAGCCCTTATTGTCGTACAAAATGTGACTAATATTAAGTCTGAGTAGTAGTTCGGACAATTCTCGGTATCAAATCGATCGAAAGCTGTTGCGCGGCGAAAATAGAAAAATTGTTTAGCGGTAGTGTAGACACCCCCGTTGGGGGATTCACGTAGACTTTATTGCAAAAGGAACTAAGCAATCAACTGATTCGAACAGTGTTCGAATGGGGCAGTCCCCGACAGAGCTATAATAGGAAATTGGTTTTAAAGTAGTAGTCATTTACTAAATTCAATCTCGATTTTGTTATATCTAATGTTCAATAATACTTTAACAAATGAAAATAAATCTAAAAATTTGACATATTTATTAAGTATAATGTAAGTGTTCACATTTAATAATGTTTTGTCTTACAAATATTAACTTCTGGTCTAATACTTACACGGTACGTAAAAATGTGGAGAATAAAGTATTGCCGATTATTCTAAATTAATTAAACACTTTTTGTAGAAACCTTGCCACATACAAACGCGTGTAGCAATCTAATCAGTGAAAATTTTTACATATTTTAATATTCGGTATTATTTGTTTATGTTTTCTAATCCCAATAAACTGTTCTTTCAATAAATCTTCAGCTGAAAGGCTTCTTTTCTATTGATCACTTTGAATTTTTATGTTATGTCTCTTATTTATTATGTGCGAACTATGCCTGCCTCTTCATTTCAATTTCTTGATCGATCTTACCACATTTAAAATTTTTTTACTATGTGTTATTTTCTTTGTTGATAATTTTATCGTGTTTTTGATTGAGATAGTTGGTGATATACATTGCTACATAGTCCATCTTCTGAGGAGGCTCCCGTAGGAAAAGTTTCTGATTCGGTTTCTTTAAGTATTCCTGTAGTCCAAAAATGTCCCCGCTCAACAAATCTGAAGGTTGCCTGGCGAAATTTTTGGCCAGAAGTTGTTTAAACAATTTTTTTAAACAAATTTCAATAATTTTTTTTGCTCCCGAAAACATTTTTTTTCTTAGGTTTGTTGGCTCTTTTTGAACAAAAAAGGTCTATTTTTTTTCTCTAAAGTTAATAGTTTTTGAGTTATGAGCAATTTAAAATTCGAACAATGCAAAAATACATATTTTCGAGTAAATTATTATTTTTGAGGTTGCCACGTGCCTAAATTGAAGTTTAAACATTAAATTTAAACATTTTAAAGAATCGTTCTGGGCTTATTTTAATTTAGACCATTGTTTTTTAATTGATAATTAAGGGCGTCCACCCGATTTTAAGCCGTTTTTGTGAAAATAAATTATTAGACATATTAATAAGATGATACCTTTTGAAATTTTCTTTCTTTTTATTGAGTCGTATAATTTTTACTTTCAATATACGGCAAAAATGATATAATGAAAAGACTGATATGTTTTTGTACACACTTATGACAAATCAAATCAATCTTAAGTAATTTTTTTTTCCTTTGTTGCGAGCTATGCCGATACCTAACTTTATTTTGCTATTATCTCGCGTTAATCTTTTCTTATATATATATATATATATATATATATATATATATATATATATATATATATATATCGCACCCTCAGTGCAAGACTGCAGTAACTTAAAACTTTTTAAAAATGAAGTAATCATGGAATTCGATTGTAAACATGCATGTCTATCCCCTGTAAAACTTTAGTAACTTTCAAATGCTTAACCGGCTAAATATTACAACAACAACAGCTTAACTATTTTGCCTTTTTGTACATAAGTTCCGTGTAAAACTGTTGTAATTCTATTGTAACAGAGTTACAACAGTTTTGCACGAAATATTGCAATGGTTTCGATAACAAGCAGTGAAGGCACGAAAAAAGTAAAATATTTTTTATTTTAATATCTATATCTGTGGTGTTTAATTTTAATATACAGCGTGTCTATTCTTCAGCGCGAGATTCTTCGCACCCCTGCCTTATTTAAGAGGCGCCCGTACTCGGGACCATCGTTTAATTCCTCAGCCATTTTGATAGACCTGGAAAAAATAGTGTAGTAGTCATTCCCTTGGCTTTCTACACCGCTGTGTACACGCTGTTTAAGTGGTTACCACCGCACCGGGTACTGTTATGTATTGACCGTTCTGGCCTACATGACTTCCGCTCAATACAAATACTGAGAGACCAGCTGCCGCTTTCCAGGTTCGATTTTATATAAACCCTAAAACCATGGGGCTGCTACCCCCGCCCTCCAGACCATTGTGAAGACCTTCTTCTCCGCCCTGGATGCCGTTGTGGTCTTCATCCAAGACCCTGGACAAGGGACCCTTAACAGGTACTAGTTTCCCGGGCCAAAAAACACCTGGAATCTGCGGAAGGCATGGATTGATTCACTTTCCCTGATAGGACTGTCCAAAAAGGAGTTCCTACCCGCTACCCGCAGATATACATTATACATTTTAAAGTAAACGACTTTATATAATAAAATAAAATAATATTGAGAATATGAGAATATTGCTGAGTTGCATTTTTGAGACTACTTTATTGTAAATTTGGTCTAAAATGTAGTTAACTCTGAATAAACACCAAGCTCTGATTGTATATCTATGTTATTTAAATACATAAATTATGTATCGTCGATATGTTACCTATTGACTTACTTATAGTGGTATTTTCTTTCTATTGATATCCTCTTTTAATATAGGTAACCAGATCCTATTGCGTTCTGCCGAGGAATTTGCGACGAAATTGGTCTCATTTAGCATAATTAAAGCCACTTATGTATTTAATTTTTCACTTTTTACCATTTTGTTTCTTTTAGGGCTATACTTAAATCGTTCCATTGAACCCTACGAACCCTATAAATACAAAAAAAAACAAATATTTGTATTTATAGAATACCTTGTGAATGCGCTCATTTTTATTTAGGTGAAACGTCAAGACCATTAAATGTTGGAACAAGTGAACATCAATCTTATATTAAAAATAGAGAATTTGATAGATCTCAAATATGTAAACAAGCCTAGGAAAATGAACATAGTGTTTAATATTACTATTTAAGTATAGTCCTAAAAGAAACAGATGGTGAAATGGGAAAAACCAGGAAAGTGGTTCTAGTTATTCTAAATGAGACCAATTGGGTAGCAAATTCCTCGGCGGTATGCAGTGGATATAGTTAATACCCATATTAAAAGAAGAAATCAATACAAAGAAAATGCCACTATTAGTAAGTCAATAACATATCGAGGATACATAATTTATGCTTTTAAATAACAAACATATAAAATCAGAGTTGAGTGTTTATTGAAAGTAAACTAAATTTAAGGCCAAATACTTCATATCGGGATAGTATTATGGGGGTTTTTCCTGTTTTTTTTCTCATGATTTCCTATGGATTTACAGATAAAATTAAATTATTAGAATAAGTTAATATTAAGTTCCAAAAAACAAAATGTGTTTAAAATATTATTGTTTTGTATTTTGAGAACGATTTCCGAAGTGGAAATCGAAACGTCAAAAATAAATTTATTTTAAACTTAAATTCCGGCTTATTCTCGTTAAAAATAGTAATTATAATAATTACAGTTTTATTTACAAGTGATACAAATAAATATATAGTCAATAGATTTATTATATAGATCTACAATAGAAGTATTTTGCATCGTTCACATACAAAAAAGACAATACGCTTATTATATTATAATGATTGGCGTATTTAATTAGCAAACTGAAAATAAATTAATTTAATAAATAAACAAATTATTAAAACAACTATATTAATAATAAATTACAAAATTTTAATAAATGTCAAGTATTTGTAGGGAATTTTCGACAGAGACGCACCATAACGAGCGACGCGCCGCGGCGGCTTAAAAATCGAGTGGGCGCGCATAATTAACAATTAAAATACAACGATCTAAATTGAAATAAGCCCCGATTACTCTTCAGAATCTTGAAATTAAATTAATGGTAAATTTAGGCATTTGGCAAAAATAATACTTTACATAATATGAGTATTTAAGCATCGAAAATACAAGACACCTTTTTTGTTAAAAATAATTCAAAAAACCTAAAAAATATTTTCTAGATCAAATAAAGGTAATTTTTAAAGTTTGTTTAAAAAGATTGTTTAAATATTTTTTGCCCGAAATTTCTACATTTTGCCCGAGATTTTTACACAGAAATCCGCAAAAAACCGAATCAGAAACATTTTTACTACCATAGCGGCCTCACAACCTGGACTAAGACAATATTTTATCTTAACACTAAATTTGTAGAAAGCTGTTTGTATTTTCCATATCTAATTTTTTATTGATTTTCCTTACTCGAATTACAGAATTTTTTCAGTAAAATACCATAAGAAAACATTGTCACAGTTTAGTTATTCAAATTAGTATATTATGTTTACAACTTTACGTCACAACACTCTCTTTCTTTAATGAGAAATTTCATGATAGCTCATTTAGAACCTTTTAAATACTAACAGTAAATTTTAAAACGCTGTCGTTTCAAGACTTTTAAGTTAGACGAGTAAGAGTTTTATTACGTAGCTGTCGATCTTGTCAAAACCCTAAAAACTTTTTCGTTGCCATAAAAATTACTCCGTTTTTATAAGATGTCAAAGTACACAGTAATAAGAACTTAAATTTTTGTTTCTACATTAAAGAAAAATGTTTATTGTGAATTTTAAAAGTTGTGTAAGATTTTAAGTTAAATAAAATGCGAAATTATTCTACTTTGTAGCTAATTTCTCTGGAACTGTTGTAAGTTGAAAACTATCAGACGTAACCAGATAAAATTAAACAGCTACAACAAAGACTTATCTTAAGTGCCGCAGTATGGTTCAAGAGGTGTTAAAAAAGTTATAGAGGAAATAAAAAATAGATTGAATTGTTGTCAAGTAGTAAATAGAAAACATTTTGAACACTTTCTAAGTTTAACGAAGTTTTAGCTTTTCGTTATTATTATTATCCTCATTAATACTTGCAAGGTATTATCTACATTTAATCATTAATTCGAAGTTTTAGCTTTTCGTTATTATTATTATCCCCATTAATACTTGCAAGGTATTATCTACATTTAATCATTAATTTAGCTACAATAATTTACATCTAAATATAACAATATAGTTTATTTATTTAAAATAAAACTAACTCTATCAATTCACTTTGTGTTCTTCAATTTCTGGTGTTTCCGGTTCTAGCGTCGTTTGATCTTCCTCCGCGTATAGAGCTTTTTTAGGTAGTCAATCCACGTATTCTTTTCTGTATGTTTTGGTTCTATTAGTTCCTTAAACTCCGCTCTTTGACCTCTTATGAAGCGCCATATTTCCTTTTTCAGACCGTTAAAATCATATTCCATTTCTTTCGAAAAGCGTTCCCAGTGATCATTTTTTGTTTTTCTTATAATTGCATGTGTTTCGTTTTTAATTGTCTTGTAATTATGGTATGCCTCTTGTGTTTTGGTTGACATGTATTTCAGGTAAGCTTTTTTCTTTTTTTTGCATTTTTCCTTCACTTCTATACAAAACCATAAAGTTCTTCCCCTTGGGAATAATTTTTATTTATATTTCTTTCACCAAGAACTTCCTTGGTCGAGTCTGAGATATTAGACTGAATTCTTGACCCAGCTTTCTTTGAGTCTATAACTCTCTGTGATATATGTGTTTCTGCTTTTTTCGGTTAATCTTTTTTGGAGTATCTTGTGGAGTCATCCTGTAAGCTTTCAACTTTTATCTTTGTGGTGTATTCTGGTGTTTTGTTATTACATATATGTGTTTTCATTCGGATTTTGCACAATACCAATTTATGATCGCTTCCAAGATTTGAGAGGGGTGTAACTCTCTATTCGACAGAATATAGTTTTTCATAGATCTTTGTCCCCTACTGTTTCCAAAAGTGTATTTGTACTCCTCTTTGTGAGGAAAAAATGTATTATTAATACGTATTTCGTTTATGCTGCAGAGGTCCGTTAGATCTTCGTTATCATTTCTAATATTTTCATTATATCGCTGTTTTATTCCTGGCCAATACGGCCGTTAAAATCACGTACAATGATTATTACAATTATATTCATCATTTGGGGTCTCGTTTATTACAGTCTGAAGGTGTTCGTAGAAGTTTTCCCTTATGGTGGTATATCTGTTGTTCTCTGGTGCATATATTGCTATCACATTCGGAGGTTTGACATCCAGTTTAATTTTTACACTTTCTATTTTTTCAGAGGCATATTTACATTCTTGTACGTTAAAAAAGTTTTCTGTGTACTAACAGGGCGACTCCTTCTTTCGCTCTGGTTTCTTTCGCAACACCACTGTAAATCATCAGATAGTCATCTAGCATAATTTGACCCTTTCCTTTTTTCTTCGTCTCTTGTAGTATACATATGTCTATATTTTTTTCTCCGAGCTTCTTTCATTCCTATTTCGAAGCATGGTCCTGTTTCTATGAGCTGTATGGTTTTAAAGTCTATCGGTAGGGTGCAAACCTGGCTGTAGATCTCCTCCTCCTTTATCCGGGTTTGGGACCGGCAACAGTTCTGTCGAGCTACTTGATCCACTCAACAAAACTGCAGGCGGAGTTAGTACAATAATAATTTCATTATAAATTATTAGTGCAATGATTTAGTCTTTCTTATTCAACTCTCATCACGCCGAACACAAAATAGCAACATATTTTTGTTCTACGTCACTAATTTTATCTAACGAAAAGCAGATAGTTTTGTTTCTTGTATTTTTTCGCAATTCGTTTAGAATAGAACCATATAAATTGTGTACTTTTTTTTAAATTTTGGCTTATGTGGAATTGATGACATCGTATACTTTTCTAAAACACCTTTTAGCACCCGAATACTTAATTTATTCAGCGGAATATCAGCATCAATTAAAGCTTTAAACCCCAAAATCAAGGCCAAACCCCTTACTTATGCAATCCTGGAGACAAACATCTACATACCTTCCAAACTGTTTGCACAAATCACAATTTTATCAGAGTATCTTAAGCTATTCAGTCGTTTTCCACTTGTAACTATCAATTCATCTATACCAGCGCTAGTTTTATAACCTGCTCTGAGTATACTGAATAATAATGGGGACAGTATACGTCCCTGTCTCATACTTACCTCTTTTTATCTTTATGTCGCATGTCATCTATTAAATAATGTCCAACTCTACTAGCTTCAGTTTGTTCGTAGTAGAAATTTTTTGTTGTTCGCGAGGAATCGCAAAGTGGGCGATTGGTGGTAGATTTCAAAAGCATCCACTTCGGGAAAACCTTAAAATTGTCATAATCAATGCATTTTGCGAATTGGCAAACCTATAACCAAGTACATGACTGTGTGCAGTTACATTTTACTGAGAACCATTACTTTCCAAGTGTTAATTTAAATATTATTTATATTTTAATATATTTATATTTAATTTACTTTATAGTAACACCTGAAACTAAATTGAGAAATGCTGTTCCATCAGCTAAATTGCTCCAAAGGTCTCATGAAGTTATTAGTAGAAAACGTAAGGCGTAATTTACAAAATATAACGTGGCCAGCTCCAAAAATTGCCTCACCCTCAACTAAAGATCTCTGCCGACCTTGCAACCACAAAAATAATTAATGTAAATTTTACTTTCTGAGTTTCAGACATACTGTAAAAAAACAAACATTTAATTTTATTTTTATTTAGGTTTGTGAGTCAATTACCGTATGAATAAACTCGAATCACAAACAAATAAACTTTGAAGAACGTACTCCAACTTTTACTTTGGCAAAACACACGTGTAAATGATTTATATTAAACGTTTTATAGCTTCGAGATCAAATGACAAAATGATTTGTTTTCCCGAAGTGATCGTCCATCTTTGAAATCTTAAGCCCCCCTGTCGGAATTGTCTATCGCGAATACTGCGGTCTCTGCTGTCTAGACCAAGTAATTACATTATTGAAGAACGTATTTCAAAAAGTGCTTTTTGAGTACCCAATGCATCTCTGAGCCCGAATTATGTGCTTTTTATGTATTTTTCACATTTTTTATATTATCCTTTTACGTATAATTTTTACAAATGTTTTCAGGATATAGCTCATAAGCCTTATTATGCATTAGCCTTTACATTGTTTAAAATCGAATCTAAGCCACTATTGAGATTTTTTACACTTCTGTGTATTTTTTCCACTTTTACGCACCTTTTACCATGTTTTTTTTTACACAAATCCAGATATGTTTTTAAATATTATCGTGCTTCCTATATATTAGTTGAATAATCAACATCTGCCTTTACACAGATTATTGTGTTTTTGCTATTTTTCTATGTTGTTCTTGACTGAGAATCCATATTTGAGGGTTTTATGCGAAAACGGGAAATATTCACTGATTAAAAACCATTATTTTTACTCGAAATGTTTTTCATTCGGTAGGTACAAGTATTGAGTAAATAGTGTTTATAAATATAGGGCTAAAAAGAACTACGACGTTAAAGGAGATTTATTGTTTCAAATGGTCAATGGACTTCCAAATATAAAAAACCGCAGAGTGCTACCATTTAAAGGGGGGGTGCATTTTTGAGAAACGATTGAATTTGTTCTATGCACAAGGGTGCATTTGAATGAATTTTATGCACTTTTCGGACATACATCTTACAATAAAATTTTTAATTAAAATGTCACCTTTTATAAAGTCAAAAATATATTTTTTTTAAATATAGATACGATTCCAGATACGATTTTTCAAAGTTCACACCATTCTTTGATATATTTTCTATTTGTTTGCAAACATTGTTTTATAACTTTTTTCTACGCCGTTTTAGGCATATTCAGTTTTAAATTTAATAGAAAGAAAAATCAATTTCCAAAATGGCGTGTTGTATAAGGGCTTAGGACTAATTTTAAGCAAGATACGGTTCTTCAAAAATTTTCTGCTTTTAACGATTTGTGTAATCAAAATTTTACTAAATTTCTCATTATAACCAATTTTCTATTACATTTAGGTATGTGCATTACTATGCATTTTCTATGACTAATAGTAATCAAGATAATATAATCAAATTCTGATGTTTGCAACGATTTGTATATACCTAAACGTACAAGAAAATAATACTTAAGTCGTCAGATCCAAAATGCCACTGAACCTCTAAAAATCATATACAGCTCAGCTGAATTTTTCTGAGAATGTAAATTATGAGAGCCTGAAAAGATTTTAAGTTTGCTACTTCCACTCCGGGCTTCCACTAAACTCCCTCTGGTAGGTGGGGGAAAACGAAAAACAACGATTTACCGAGGATTTGTATGTCGTAAAAAAAAATGTTTTAGATAATAAATGTACCAGCGATTTTGAATGTCAGTTCAATTTGGCGCGTGCCAAATCAGTTTGTTAAATAAAATTTATATCAAATAACGGTAAAAAGAGTGCAGCTTTCGTACGCAATTTTTGCATTTTGTCGTAAGTAGAAAAAATAGTTAAAAGTAGAAAATTTTGAAGAAAATTGTCTTGCTTAAAATTAGTCATAGAGCCTTCTTATGTAGATCATTTTAAAGATAACTATTTTTTCTTTCTTAATACTGTACAAATACATATACCTACAACTGCGTAAAAAACAGTTATAGAAAAATTTTGGGGAAAAGGTAGGAAAAACGACCCACATAGGGTGTAATAAGTTTTTTTCTCTAAAGCAATATCTCCTACACTGTGGAAAAAAGCTTTGGGACAAAAAAGACAAATCGTTTGTTTCCGTGTTTTTTGCTTCGTTTTTGAATATATTTTTGAAAAAAAATGTATATAAAAAAATATATGAATATATTTTTGAAAAAAAATATATTTATGAAAATTTTAATTTAACAACTTTTTTGCAAATATATAATACCCCTTTCTTAAAAACGCAACCCCTTAAATGGTAGCACTCCGCGGTTTTAACATATTTGAAGGTCCATTGACCATATGAAACAAGAAACCACTTTAGCTGTGTGGTTCCTTTTTAAATAAAGTACATAATCAATAGCCTAGTAGTATGTATATGAGAGAGATTAGCAAATTCGGCTAGGCTGGTCTTCCTTCTTTTTATTTCCTCATGTGATTTTTTTTCTGGAATGTTGTGCTTTGACGTGGCATTTTAAACTCCTCTTTCTAGTTTACCATGATTTTACGTTAATTAATGTTTATTTATTATTATTTTGGTGATTTGTCATTCATTTTTAATTTTTTTTTGCAATTCTTCTATTTTACTGGATAAGTACAATCTTTGTGTTTGCCAGATATTCTTGACTTTTCGAATATTCTATATATTAGGTCTTTATCTGGATAGCTACTTTTTGTCTGTCTTATAGGTATATATATATATATATATATATATATATATATATATATATATATATATATATATATATATATATATATATACGTCCCGCTCCTTTATTTGATAGTTACCTAATTCTGTGATTAATCTATTAATATCTGTTTATATTTTAGGTCTTAGGCATAACATTTAGTAGGGTTATGGGTCTATATTTCTTTAGTTCATTTTTGTCTCCTTTTTAAAATAATATCTGCGGTATTACTTTATTCCAGTTTTTTTTATTGGCGTATCTGAGAATGTACATGTATTTGTATTATGTCTGAAGTCACTTTTATGTGACGTCAATCTGTCTGTTAGATTTCTGGATATGTGTCCTATGTATGACATTATCACAATTTTTGAATAGTATTTTATAAACTACATTTCAGCCTTTCATAATGCTAATAGGTGTTCTAGTTGTTGTATACAAAATGGATTAGTAAAAATCATTCATTTAATTTTAATTAGACCAAGATACTGAGACATGAAAACAAATTAAACTTTATCTAAGCTAGGCTCATGTTGTTAGTTTTTATTGGTTGATTTATACAAAGTGTTTTCGTCTTAATTTCATTGCATTTACTTAAAAAATGTCTATATTAACAAAAAGCTTCTCTTATCCTGCCCTTAAATGAGTGACTCAAAATAAAATATATATATATATATATATATATATATATATATATATATATATATATATATATATATATATATATATTTATAATACTATTATAAAAATTAATATTAAACTCACCAGTCTTCTGGGTTGAACCGCGTCGATATCCATTGGGCCGAGCTTTCGACATCCTCTCTGATGTCTTCTTCAGGGCTTCCGAGGTCTCAGTCTCCCGAGCCCCCAGACACTACTACACTCACTAATAGTAGTTCAGTGACTAGTGAGTGTAGTAGTGTCTGGGGGCTCGGGAGACTGAGACCTCGGAAGCCCTGAAGAAGACATCAGAGAAGATGCCGAAAGCTCGGCCCAATGGATATCGACGCGGTTCAACCCGGAAGACTGGTGAGTTTAATATTAATTTTTATATTAGTATTAATCTTAGCTCTAGGTTTAATATATAAATATATATATATATATATATATATATATATACATATACATATATATATATATATATATATATATATACATATACATATATATATATATATATATATATATATATATATATATATATATATACATATATATATACATGTATACATTATTATTTTCTTTTATTATATCCATTAATTTCTTCTCCTGCACCTTACTTAATATTTAAGCCAGTGATTTCTAATTATTATTATTACCTTTAAGAGACTGGTAATAATAATTCCCATAATCTTTAATTACTATGGCTATTTTCTCATTTTTATCAGTTCCTGTAGTTCTTTACTTTTGTTTAGGCTTTCCGATAACGAATTTATCTCGATTTTTGGAATTTTCGTCTACACGAAACATAAAACACGAAACATACGCTTAATACCGAATTTACCTAATTAATAAAAATGCTAATTATTTTTATAAAATTTTATGAATTTTCACATAGCTTAATATTAGTTGTTATTTAGTGTGTTTCTAAATTCTTTTAATAAACTTGCTTAAACTAACTAAATCTTTTTATTTTAAAATTTTCTATCATTAAGTAGCTCAAATATAAAATATAATTGTTGAAATCAGTTGATTGCATAAGAGTAGTTTTGATACCCATACACTTCCGACACCCGCAAAGTTCATCACCTCACGAAATATATCTTTTTGCAATAATGTTTAGGTACTGTCTACAAATATCAGAAGTCAGAAACATAACAATATAGTCAGCGAGAATATTAAGATGGAAGTTTTCTGATCATATAATGCTGACATTATTATTTCTGTTATGGTCCCTGATACGCGGTTTGAAGAAATCTACTCAGACGTCGTCACAATCACAACATACCTGCACAACCCCCCCAGAGGATCCCACACCCACGCCGAGTCCGGACCCCACGTGTTCCCCTTCACCAGAGCCGGAATTCCTTAGCGAAATGTCATCCCGAAGGATATCTTCTGATAATTATCGGTCGAGGTATAATAGACGACAAGCTGGGCGATGGCCTCGGTTTTTTAGTACAACATACAGACCACTGTGAACCTGCCTTTCAATGTTGGGTTGAGAATGGGAAAATATATCCTTACAAATATAATATTATAAAGTTTGTCTCTGCTATTTATCTCTCGTAAAGTTTAGATCTAAAACATTTATTTAAAATAATCTAAAGTAAGGGTTAATTAATATATATTAAATAATATACAAATATTAACTGGTACCGATTTCTATTTACTTTTAATGCTCAACAGGCCGTGTAGATGGCTGAAATTCAAATAAATCAGTGTATATTTAAAAAGTATGTACACATTCTTCATTTTGATAGCTTCTAATGTAATCTTGCTTCTTGCCTGCTGAATTTATGTTCTCCAGTCATGAACCCCTATTTTACTAGGATTTTCATGTGTCATCTTTGTCTTGATTGTCTTTTCTTTCTTTTTCGTGATTGGGCCTCGTATGAGGAACATCTATGGTATTTACTCATTGTCTATTCTCATTATATGTCCCATCCGTCTAACTCTTAGCGACCATATGAAGCAGCTGATACTAGGTTAATTATACAGTTCTTTCAATCTCCTTATTTGTTCACCGTACCCAATTTTACACCCTGTTTATGCCTTCATGTATATCTCTGACCATTTTTCTTTTCCACCTTTCCAATTTATCCATATCTAATACTTTTATTTTCTAGACTTCAAATTTTTGTTTTCCCTTTGTCGATCAAGGATTCAGCTGTAATTTTTCTTGTCCTTTTCCTTTTGTGATCACCCTCAGGTAATTAAAATTGTCCACACTCTTGAATTTATCTTCTCTTACATTTTTAGATGTGAAAGTAAACTGACCATCTTCTTTTTGCTCTATGTTTTTCACTATCTTGTACTTTGACTTATCCTGTGTCACTTCTAGGTCCAAATATCTTGCCTGTTTCTCTATTCTTTTTATTCAGCTAATTGTTTTTGTTAGCATAGCGAGATCATAAGCAAAAACCTGGAATTTATTTTAATGATTGTAGATACATCCAGTCGTTTTTACTCTGCTTTTTCCGATATTTAATTACAGTAACAAATTAAAAACAGCGTGGATTATTTGGATATATATATATATATATATATATATATATATATATATATATATATATATATATATATATATATATATATATATATATCTTTAAGGTATATGACCGTTTAATTTAATATAAAAAAAAAATGTGCACTCGTAAGTGAATGGGATGTTTTCGGTCAATTTGGAGATAAAAAAGACAAGAGTTGTGCTACTTTATCTATTTATTGAAGACGTTTCGCCTATTGTTTAATAAGCATCATCAGTTCATCTAAAAGAGTGTTATTAGCGATACATCTAATATGAAAAAACAATTAAGTAAATGATCTTACCTTTAAAATACAAGATCTTTTAAAGGTAAGATCATTTACTTAATTGTTTTTTCATATTAGATGTATCGCTAATAACACTCTTTTAGATGAACTGATGATGCTTATTAAACAATAGGCGAAACGTCTTCAATAAATAGGTAAAGTAGCACAACTCTTGTCTTTTTTATCTCCAAATTGACCGAAAACATCCCATTCACTTACGAGTGCACATTTTATATATATATATATATATATATATATATATATATATATATATATATATATATATATATATATATATATATATATGAGAGAGAGAGAGAGACGTATTAACTAAAGGCGGACAAAGTAGTTTGTTTAGTAGCAGTTTGTAGTTTGTCAAGACCACCTGTCTCAAACCTTAAGTGGGATGAATATGATGCAGTTTTTTCGACTCCTCCTGTATTTCTTTGCTATAGCACGTAAAAAATCAGTACTACTATGTTTTTCACTCTTCTAAAAATGACGATATTAATAAAAGATCTAGTACATCTCCTTTTTTCATTCATTTTGGTATTTTTTTTTTAATTTCATCTCATCTGCCATTTGTCTTACAATAACTTATGTTAATAGCTTACTAAGTAGAAGAACTGTAATATAGTTCTAACCTTGTTTGAAAAGTCAACATCTCCGATATGTCCGTCCATATTTTAGTTTTACTTCCAAGGTGTTGTCAAATTTATCAGCTGTTTTAGGGTTTTTCAACTCTTCTGCCTTAAACCTTTTCTCTTCGTAAAAGCAAATCAAAGTGTTGCAAATCCCATGTTCCTTCTTTTTAATAATTAAAATCAGTAAAAAAGTTATATAAAAAGAAGTAGAAATATGTGATATATACAAAATTAAAATGAAAAATCATAAAGAGAAAACGCAACAAAAACCTTTTTGTTAGATATACTGCTATATGTGTATTTTTATTGCAACTTTCATAGCTTTCCAGATGGTATTATATGAAAATATGACACGACAAACTTTATGCCTAAATAAATTTTCCTCTAAATTGTTGTTGTTCGAAAATTTGAAAGTTTAATCTTGATATTTATGTTCAGAATAAACTTAAACCAGCTTGGGCCTGTTCGTTTTATTCTAAACATATAAATTTTTAAATGATTATGAATTATGCCATTAATCACATTCGTTTGTATACAAATAATATAAAATATGAAAATATGTCAATATGCATCTTATTGATTTTACGATAATGGATTAAGTTAAAATAACAATACGGTTTTAGTTGTTAAGATTGAAAAATACGTTTATTTTACGGATATTTTATTATACGCCAGTTTCAATTAGCTATATTC
The DNA here is from genome assembly GCF_040954645.1 of Diabrotica undecimpunctata. Classification (NCBI taxonomy): domain Eukaryota; kingdom Metazoa; phylum Arthropoda; class Insecta; order Coleoptera; family Chrysomelidae; genus Diabrotica; species Diabrotica undecimpunctata. Next base: position 99,342,802 of record NC_092805.1, on the reverse strand, counting down.
AAAGCGCATGCAGTCAATAAAATCAGAGCGCAAGCCGTGAATCGACTATCAGTTTTAACTCATTCCACGTTAAATTCACTGTCTTTTCTTTTGCTACTTTCGCACAAAAAGAAAATGATATTTCTTATACTGTAAACTTAGAAATAATAGCTGAAGTAAGGAAACTCTCAAATATACTTTGATAGAATGTATTAATAGCAAGCTAGCTTGCTTATTGGCTAAGAACTTGCAAAATTACTGTTTATTTATATATATATATATATACATATATATATATATATATATATATATATTTATATAATTATATATATATATATATATATATATATATATATATATATATACATATATATAAAAATTTTATTACTTCTTTATTCAAGTTTTTTGTTGATCTATCTCTTTTTTGCTTTGCTTTATCTTGGTATTCATTTTCCATAATATTTATGGTATTATATTTGTTTCCATATTTTACATATGTCCGTAGCATATCAACTGATCATTCCTTTTTGATATCCATTCCAGTATTCTGGAACCCTGTACTAGCTTAAACAGGTCTAGTGGATGGGTAGCGTCGGGTAGCGTCGTAGTGGAGTAACTTCGTTGTCTCTAAAAAGTCTTATGTGATCCAATGCCTTACAGTCATGCAAGATATAGATGGCTGTTTTAGGTTCTCTGCTACAAAGTCTGCAGCTGAAGTCTCCATGAAACACTCCGATTGTATGCAGGTGCCCCATATCTTTCGGTACTTCAGCACTGTTAGTACGTCCGTGCAATATACATCTTGCCATGTGTTTCACCGGATATATTTTCCCAGTGTGAATTATGTTGGCTTGGGATCTAGCCCTTCTTTTCGGCAGTGGACGAAGCTTTTTGGCACTCTCACGGCCGGCTCTGGACCGAAGTATTTTGTAGCTGATGCTCTTCTGACAAGTCAGATCTTTTATTGTAATATATGCCTTGAAGACCTGGAACCCATACCAGTGTAACACTGTTATGTTCCGCCAGTCTGTCGAGTTGGTGTCGACATGTATATCTATTATTTTGATTAGTTTATGAGCCTACATATATAAACACTCTTACTCATTTGAAAGTTTATATTCCAACCGTTAGATCTTTGGTTTTTGCTACTTGCTTATTATTTCATATACTTAGTTTAACTAGTATTAACGTGTATCCTCTTTCTTTTTAATTCTGCTTCCAATGCCGTGAACGATTGGACCAGGTCCGCCTTTCTTCTTGCTATGATATCGATGTCATTCGGATACATACGCTAGTATTTGTACACTTCTATTAATAATGGTTCCTCTTGTTGTTATTCTAGATTCTATAATAGAGTTTTCTAGAACAATGATGAATAGAAGGCACCACAGGCTAGCTCTCTATCGAAATCCTATTTATCTCTGGAAAATTCTTGCTCCAATCTTAAACTTTCTTGTTTTCACCAATTTCATTTATTGGGTATTTAATTCTACCATTGCTTTGTATGGTGGGTTTCTGTCTACATTGTACTAGGCAGATCTAACCTCCACAAAAAAATGGTGAGTATCAATTCCATACTTATATAATTTTTGCAAAGCTTGTCTTAGAAAGAATATTTGATGGATAGTTTTTTCTTTGTGAAACTCACACTCGTATTTATCTCATTATGTTTTCACAATACAACGATTGTCGAATGTAAAGAATCTGGGCGAATATTTTGTAGGTTACGTTTAAGAGGATAATTCCTCTGCAGTTATCACAAATTGTTTAATCTCGTTTTTTGTGAATAGGTACAATTATACCGACGTTTCAGTTTTCTGGTAGTTTTACGCTTCCAAATCAGTTATGCTATCCTATTTATATAGCTGGTCAGATTTTTTGCACCATGTTTTTAAAGCTCAGCTCTATTAAGGTGGTATCTCTTTTGTCTTCAATATCTTCGAGCTAGATTACTGCTTCTTGCAACTTCATCTCACCTCTTATATTCTACACCTCCCACATTCTCCAAGAAATTAACGCACCACTTCAATAAATCAATAAATTCAAGTCAATACATAAATTTTATTTGTAAACAGGCCAATAATAAAAAATAAAACTTTACTAGATTTATTCTTCATTTTATTAGTAATTATAACAATTTGTTTAATCATCAGAAAATGTTGAAGTACAGGAGAAAAAAAAAATAAAACATAATTCTAAAAAATGATGATAAGAAAAGTAAACTAAAATATAAAAAAAGTCTTAGTAACGAGTGTTTTCACCTCTACTACGTATAACAGCCTCAGATCGTTGGCCCATACAAAATTAATTGCCGTATTTCATTTTGGTCTAGTTCTCTCCAAACCCGGATCAGCCTCTCTCCCACTTCCTGTAAGTTGTTTGGTTGGATTGGTGTCGCTCTTAATCGCCTACCAAGGATATCCCAGAGATTTTCAATCGGATTTAAATCCGGACTATGTGCTGGCCATTCCATAGTCTTAATTTCTACCTCTACTAGATAATATCTGACGATCTGTGCAGCGTGAGGTCTGGCATTATCTTGCATTAGTAAGCAATTTTCACTGATATAAGGAGCGAATTGTACTACATGTTACTCCAGGATCTCCAATATGTACCATTCAGCTGTATTAGGTATTAAGTTGTATTCTTTAAGTCGCTGGCGAACAGTTTCAGTACTAATTTGTATAGCATGCACGTCTCGAAGCTGAATTTGTAGACTTCGATGTGTTACAAAACGTTGTCGAAGAGCAGAAATTCTTAAAAATCGATCTTGAATAGGGGTAGTTACCCGGTTTCGTCCTTGCCCTGGTCTGCCAGTATGATCCCCTGTTTCGAGGAATCTTTTCCTCGAATCCGTCAGACTGTGTGGGACATATTAAACCGACGACCAATTCTTCGGTAACTCCAACCTTCTTCCGACAGTATCACTGCTTGGGCACATTAATCTCGTGTTAAATTACGTGATTGACGCTCCATAATAAACACAACTAACAATAATCAACAATTAAACAGTAGCCGAATAAAATTCGTGAACACTTGGAAATTAGTATATTTATAGAATTAGTACATTTTTTGCTTCTTTGTGTTTTATTGCAAAAAGAACTACTGCGATAAAATGCAATCAATAAATATAGAATGTACGAATAGCATATACAAGGGGCTTGCAAAATATAACATTACAATGAAAATTTTTATTAACGCTAATAAAATATTTTAATATTTCAAAGTGGTGCGTTAATTTCTTGGAGAAGTGTATATATAGTCTCTTCTCAAAATTTTCTACCCTTCTTTATAGTGTCTGTTCCCAATCAGCAATGAGCTTTCCTGTTCTGTTTCTAACTATTGATAATTTAGGCTTGAATTGCTTTCTGGTCTGGTTAACCTTCTTGTAGAATGTTCCCGTTTCCATTTGTGTGATATAATTCTCTGGTTCTTTTAGTTGCTTTTCTATACGCTCTTCCTTTTTTTAGTATTTGTTTTTTTTTTGTCCCGACCCAGCTGCTTATATTCTTCCTTTGTTGTCTTGTTCTTCGTCTTTTATAATCTTGATTTTGCATTGCATGTGTACATTCCTCATTTTACCAGTACGACTTTATTTTTTCACGCTTTTATCTCTTAATCACTTTAGTTGCTTCCCCATCCAATATGGTTCTACGCTGCCTCCAACAGTTTTTAATATCTTTAACTATACCACATGTATAGTTCTCTAGTATACCTTTCAGACTTTCCTCAAATTTCTTAGTTATCGCAGAGTTTTTAATGCTTCTACGTTAAGTCTTTTCTCTTTAACTCTTCTGACTTTCTTTGCGTTGGATATTCTAGCTCTTATTTTTATTTGGACTAGGTAGTGGTCCGAGTCTATGTTTGCTTCACGTCTTTCACGTCTATTCATCATCCTTATCATTCTGGCTTTACAGCCCTGCGTGGGTCCTAGCCTCCTCAAGAATTTCTCTCCAGTCGTCTATATCCATCGCCCTTCTCTGCCAAGTACGTATTCCCATATGTTTCATGTCTTCATCGATGTTATCAAGGAACCTTGTTCTGGGTCTTCCTCTTCTTCTCTGACCAAAGGGTCTATCAAGGAGGGTTTTTCTAGCTGGGCCATTTTGTTCCATGCGCATTACATTCCCTATCCACCTTACACGTCCTATCTTAATATGTTTTACGATATCTGGTTTCTGGGATATTCTATAAAGTTCAAAGTTGTATCGTCTTCTCCACACTCCATTGTCATTCACTGCCCCATAGATTCGCCTTAGTTCTTTTATTTCGAAAAATCCTTACATGTTTTCATTACTTTTTGGTAGAGACCAAGTCTCTTAACCATGTGTTAGGACTGGGCGATTATTGTTTTGTAGACGTAATAGATACGTCTATTACGTCACTGAAATGTCTTGAGTCGACCACTACATGGTCGATTTGATTTACTGTATTACCATCAGGACTTCATTATGTTTCCTAATGTATATCGTTGTATATAATGCATGTGCTATCCTAATTTTAACAACCTAATGGTGATCCTCCTAAGATACACCTCACTTGGAAATTAAGATGTGAGACATTTGTCTTTTTATGAAATCCAAAATTAGATTGATTTTGTTTCTGAAACATTTCTGATCTCAATTTTAGGTCTACTAATAGCACAATTTTACGAACACGCTACTAATGAAACTAAAATGCAGTATCCCCTCACCCACTTATATTTTACTGGACAGATCAAAATCGCTACTATTATTGCTCTGTCAGCCAGTGGATTGTTGCCTTAATTTCTTTACTAAAACACACATACGTTGATTTAAATCGATGGAAACTAGTATTAACAATAACAAATATTTAATTAGTTATCTTGTAACACTAATATATTTATAGAAGAGATATTTTAGACACGGCCGAAGATTTCGAACATGTCTAGAATTAAAATAGGAATACAGTATAAATTATATTTCCAGACAAAAAAAGAATAAAATAAAAGGAATAAAATGTTGTTTGATGTTTATTTTTCATATTTTATCGTAGTTCACAGTGGCTGATGTTACACACACTCACAGCCACCTCATGTACTAAAACATCGAGGTCAAATGTTGGTGTTGTCGACTATCCTTGTTTTTCGTTCAGTTTTTCAAACTAAACCGATATCAGCTCCCGAACTAACATGCTGTCTTACTGGGAGTGACGGACTATAGACAAAAGCCTTTCGATCCGATACAATTGATTAGTTAATTAGACTGTTGAGTATGACGCGAGTCTTACGAAAGCTGACAACACCAGAGGCGAGATTTTGATGCTTTTATCAGACAATACTAGGCCCTTAACAATGCCAAATTGGGTCTGTACCTTACGGATCCGTTTCGGCGTTGTAGCTATCTCTCGTAAATCGAAGTTTGCTGAAATTGTGTAATGTACGTACGCACTCTCTTTGATGTTAAATTAAATTTTGTTATAAGAATATTCTGATTTGAGAAGTTATTAATGGCTTGAGTGTTAATATCCTAATTAAGTCTATTATTCTATTAGGTTTTATTATGTAGGTATGATAAATTTATATATTTTTAGCCAAAGCAAATCATACATTGAGAAACTCTAGAAGTAAATTACTAAAAATGGATGTTAAAACTTAGAGTCTTTTCATATAACTAAATTTGGCAAATGACTTTAGATCTAATACAACATTAAAACTGCATAAATAATGGATGTTAACTGTGTATATCTATAGGTGTCAGTCCCGTAGACACAAGCAATACACGATTAAAAATTACTAAACGGGAGGTCAATATAATTAAATAAAATGGGTTTCCTTAGAATAAACTTTAAGTAAAATTAAGAATCATTTTTACCATTTCTCAAAATTTCACTACATGAGGTAGATTAAATTCCAAATTCTATTATATTGAAGAGCATGAGTGGACAGTGGCTGGATTGGTGCGAATCAATGAAACGCTCGGATCTCTTATTGTTAGAGTGAAAAGTGTTATTCGCGAGTAACAGTTACTCTCGTAATTTCTCAAGAGTAATAATTTGACTTTTTTCTCGTAATACATTTTTTTTGTATAATCACTTAATAATTTTTATTTTAAAAAACTTACATCAGTATAGGACGACAAACAATTAAAGCAAAATAAAACAAAATAATGTCCTTCACATTGATTTATTTCGTGTCAAAAGTGTCTTTACATCAATTAGAAATTAATTTGAATAAAAATATAAATGAGCGAAACACAAACATTAAACATAAAATATTCTAACATGATGTGTGTAACAAAACCTATGAATTTATGCGTATTAAACTTTATCTGATCAAAACTAGGCTACTTTGATTGAATTTTCCTTTGCCAGCAGGAGGTCTTCCAATATAAAGGTCGAATCGAGATCATTGTATGTGGCTGCACGTCACCGAGGTATCCAAATTATCTTTGCCAAATTTTCTCTTATATTCCATCTTGCTAGATTATCTTTGATATTGCCGACTACGTTTTTAAGTCTATTGAAGCTCTTCCATACCTTCCAGTTCAAGTCTCCGCCAGGTGGTAAGGCTTCTATGGGTTGACTTCATTGTGAAAGGTGGCGCAGATTATCCTGGTGCACCTACAGTGCGTTGACGAATTATCTTAAGGCCAGACGTCTGTCGTTTGCGGCATGCAAAGATCGCCAGTGCGATTTATGCCTGTCCAGTTCTTTATGTTCCGTAGCCACAACATTTATTGCGACCTACTCCTCTCTTGCCTTCAATCTTTCCCTGGATGATTAGTTGAGAGATTTCGTATTTTTTTTTCTCTCAAAATATTGCCGAGGAAACTATGTAGGAAACCCTTTCTCGATTAATTAATTAAAGTGCCCTCTCCTCAATGGAGGTTGGCTAATACAATTTTAAACTCTTCTCTATCTTCAGCTGTTCTTATTAGCTGTTCAAAATTTAGCCCTGTTCATTGTCGGATGTTTCTGAGCCACGATAGTCTTTTCCTTCCTAGGCCTCTCTTTCCTTCGATTTTTCCTTTCACTATAAGTTGGGCATATTGGTACTTATTATTTCTCAGTATGTGGCCTAGGTATGATGTTTTTCTATCTTTTACTGTGTTAAAAAGTTCTCTTTCCTTGCCTATTCTATGCAGCACTTCTTCGTTTGAGGTATGCGATGTCCATGAAATTTTGAGTATTCTCCGGTAGATCCACATTTCAAATGCCTCCAATTTATTTACGGTTGATGTTCTAAGGGTCCACGTTTCAACTGCATATAGAAGAGTCGACCAGACGTAGCATTTTGATAAACGTAGTCGAATTTCGAGTTTTATTCGAGAATCACAAAGCAGTTTTTTTATTTTTTTGAAAGATTTTCTGGCCTGTTCTATTCTTGATCTTATTTCTAGATCCGGTTAATCATTCAGGGCAAAATCGAAGAAAAACGTTGGATCGGAAGAAAACAACTGTCCTGGCTGCGTAACATTAGACAATGGACAGGTCGAATGGTCGAGGAACTGTTTCATCTAGCTGCCGACCGAGAATCATTTCATCAGCTTGTCAATATGACGATAGCCAACGCTTGAATACAAGCACGGCACACAAAGAAGAAGAAGATTTTTTCAGACCGGGTAAACATATTCTACTGCAAAGTAACTTAAGACTAAGACAGAGGGATTAGCACCAACGGATTAGCTCCCCATTTACTTCCAGTAAGTTTCCGTTTGATGATGTCATGGGCAGCTACTGTCTTCTCCCACACAATTCTCAGTTTTCTTTGGGACTATAAATCTTAGATGGAAAGCTAATACCTGGGTTTAGTTAGGTTGGGTTTTAGAGTTTTTGGATAGTATTTTATAAATTTTTCCAACGCGACACTGAGGGATTGTTGTACGGTTCCGAAGTCCTTCGCCGGTACCGCCAATGCCAGATTATCAGCGTATAAGAAGCTTCGTGAATTTTGAAGTTGTAGTTGGTCGTTGGTATAGATATTAAAAAGTTTTCAATGACAGGACGCTTCCGAAAGCCCATTATTTTAAAGTCTCCAGCGACTTATTTTGCCCCTGAAATCTACATAGAACCTACGCTATAATTTGCCCTTTCCCAAAACCATCCGAATGAACTTCAGATTAACAATTTGTGCTGTATAGTTTTTATTGGGTTTAAAACCTTCTTGTTATGGAGTGAATATTGGTAGTAGTTAGACGGTTTAGCAATAATCTCTCGAATACCTTGTACGTGTGTTAAAGCAAAGAGTTGGTAGTTTTTTGGGTTTGTTACTTCTCTGCCCAATTTTAGTATAGCTGTGACCTTAAATTTCCTCCAGATCTTAGTAGTACGATTTCTCTGTATGCAGTTATTGTAAAGCCTTTCTTCGCAGCTTCACCGATGTTTTTTTTGTTCCACTATTATATCATCCACCCTCGGTACTTTGCTGTTTTTACATTTATATTTACAGTTAATAGTTTTCTGACTTAGCATGCCTCTCAACCTTTAGCTTACGTTTTGTCTCTTAGTTTTTCCATTTTGCAGGAGTTGGTAAGTTATCTGATTTTGAGTCACATTAGAGATTGTATTAGTTTTTGACGTATCTCCATTCAGGCGTTTCTGTAGTTGTCATGCTTTATGACTGCTCTTTGACATATTAACATTTTCCAGAGTCTGAACCCGTCTTCTTATTTTGGTGTTTGCAATGGCATTAGCAAGTTCTTCATTACATTCGTTTGTTCTTTCGCTAAAGGAGTCTTCTTTAAATAAGAGTTGGTACCAGTGAACAAGTAGCTTTGCTTTCTTGTTTATGTCTAAGATGTAAGTTGTCTGGCATCCTCTGACAATCTTCAGGCGGGGAGCCTGTCTTATGACTTCGGTGATTTCATCATTAGATTATAGTACTAGATATCTTGTAGATAAATCTTATCACTTGTCTAACTTCTTAGATTATTTCTCCCACTTAGCTTTTTAAAAGTTAAAACGTCGTCGTATCGTGGTTTTGAGTGGTCTGATGGCCCCCAGAATCTCACAACCTATTGGTCGGTGTTGACTTCTTAGAATGGGATCCGACACTATTTTTGACATAGAGGTGCCATATCTCTATGGCAATATCTTTTCCTCCACCGACTGCTATTAAGAATGATGAGAATTTACTATCATGGATTTGGCATAAATTGTTTCTTTCTGCCCAGCTCAGTATGGCTTTCGATTCTCATCGTCGGTTCTATATTTCCAAACACTGCTCTGGTTGTTACAATTGTGATAATAAACTGAATGTTTTGGTTGTTGTAGTTGCTAGGCAGATTGAAGTTAAATCTCACATCTAAAGGTTTGTAAATTGATGTGACAGGACAATGATTTAGCTCTTCAGTCAGTATCTTGACGGCCTCCTTGCTGGTAGATAGGTTTTTTAACTTCTAGTTTTATCTTTACTAATAGATTATTTTTTTTTTAATTTGTCCTTTCTATATTCCATCGGTTTATCTGGATTTATTCCAGCTATTCATCTATTTATTAAAATTATCAAACTTTCTTATATATACAGAGCTGTAACTATTAGAATATCGAACATCCTAAATTGCCCTCTAGACTTTCTTAATATTTCAATCCAAATATAATCCGGATTATTCTTTTTTGAATTAAACATACCCAATGTCTTTACAGACGTCAAAAAAGGGTAACCTATATTGTAATCAAAATTCAAAGATTCAAAATTTGCGTGGTAGATTGTTCTTAGCGTTCTCAAATTAACATATTTGCGAAGTATTTTTGTACTATACCATACCTTGTTTAAATTCTTACAAATATCATCTTGATCAAAAACAGGTACAAACTTATTACATATATTATGAATAAAAGATAAAATCCGAAAAGTTTCTAAAATCATATAATGCGGCAATAAAGCCATTGTCCACATATGGGGAAGACATTATGCTAACAAACGTATACATTGATACAAATAAAGAAACTAAGGTTTTAAATGAAAAAAAAAAAAAAAAAATACAAAAAAACAAGTCGTCCCAAATATTTTGGGACCCGAAAAAAGATGATAAAGTGTTTGCCACTCCTACTCCCTGGCTTTAAACCCTTCTCTTAATTGTCAGTAAACCTTTAAATGTCAGTTACGCACGCGAAATGAATTTTTTTAAATAAAATTTGTATCAACTAGACGGTATAATTTTGATATCTTTTGATCAAAGTGTCCGATTGTCAAAAATCAAAATGCATTATAAAAGTGATGCTTTCGTACAGCTTTCGTATGGAATTTTCGCATTTTGCCTCATATAAAGTCAATTTTTACAATGCTTTTAAAAAAATAAACGTTGCGCGATTTTTGCCATATTTTATGATTCTCATGAGATCAATATAGTTACAGCTACCATTAACTAGCCGTTGTGAAATTTCTAATCGGTAAAACCGTTAAAACATGAAATTTTGATTTTATGTTTGGGCAACAAATATGTGGCATTTCAATTGAAATATGTCTAAAAAACACTAAATTTAAACTTTCGCATTACAAACGATCTCACGTCACGGGAAATGCCTCCACGAAGACGGCATTGGGTGAAATTTGTAGCTGAAATTGTGTAGTTTCAAAAAACGTAGTTTTAGAATTGAAAAGTAACAGTTTTAAACATTTGAGATCGTTTGTAATGTATCAGTTTAAATTCAGCGTTTTTTTAGAGATTAGGCTCTTACAATAGAAATTCCATAGTGACTAGTTAATTGTGGTGATAAGAAACGTGCAACTTTTATTTATTTAACAGCTTTATAAAACTATAGAACTGCATTTGCGGCAAAATACAAAAATTTCTGCTCTCTTCACCTTCAAAACGCATTTTGATTTTTGGCAATAGAACACTCTGATTAAAAGATATATAAATTTTTTGACCGGCGAGTTAATACAAATTTTGTTTAAAAATTGATTTCGCGTGCGTAACTGACATTCAAAATCACCGTTCGCTTCAAGCGTTGTTTCTAAGAGAACGGTTTATTCTACACAAAAAGTGCTAATGAATATTTTTGTTTAAAATTAGCTACATTTGTTATTTGAAACATTTTTTTCTCTGACTTCTTGGTAAATCGATGTTTTCCGTTCCCTCCCCCTACGAGGGGAGTTTTAGTGATAAGCCCGGAGGTAGGAGTGGTAAACTTTTTCATCCTTTTTGGGATCCCAAAATTGACATTATTAGCAAAATGCAGCTTGTATGAGTTTTATAGGTTCAGTGGCATTTTCGTCTCTAATGACAGGGCTAATAGAGCAGTTTTCGAAAAGAACTTAAATATCTATTAGTTTTTCAGTTCAAAAGGAACTTGGGCCGTTCAAGTTTGAAAAATAACTTAATAGCTTTACCTGGTTTAACTCACTTCATTTTTAACTGAGTTCTTAAAGGGTTCACTTGTTTTTTGCTTTCGCTGTATATTCCGATATCCAGAATTGTCTGATAAAAGATTAGATGCATATTTCTCGTTATTGGTTATACGTTAAACGAAAACAGGCTTTTATATTTACAAATTTAAATAAAAACCCATGGAAGCGATAAAGCCATGATAAAGTGTGGTATAAGCACATAAATGACCGAGAAGTTTATGTTGGTCCGTTATTTCCCATTAAAGCTTGCTTGGATATGGAAACAATATAAAATTACGGTATACATTTTATACTTATAATTCAATCTATATATACTATATATTCCTATCAATAATTTTGTTCCCTTTATTAAAAACATTTAAAATTATGCGACAAAAATATTTACATTTGAAATAATAACTTTATTTTATTATATTATTTTTTAATCAACTTATAATGAATTATATGTGTATAATCAATAAGGCTGGTAGTTTAGTACATACAACACATTCTCAGATTCTGTATATATGTAATATATAAATTGCTATTTACTTTTATACAATGTGAGGCAAATGTATAGAACGGTTGAGTTATTTTAAAAACGACTAGTAGGATAATTATTAAATTTGTTTTTTACGGATTGTGTAATATGGCCGATCTTCATATCATATTTGTGTTGTTTTAAGGTTTTCCGTTAAATAGTCTTCCATAAAAATGTTATACAACGCTAATATTGACGAGAAAGATATAAAAGTTATCCAGAATTTCTATTGGAATCAACAAGCACAAGTGTCATGTTGGGTTGATTAACGTACATTATATGAATTAATATACAGTTATTGAATATTGACAATGACATAACAATATAATTTTAAGAAACATTTTTTTTTTCAATTTTAATATGTGTGTGTTTGTGCGTTTTGTTACGTCAAACTTATCTGTAATCTCACGACTAGTAAGTAAGAAAATTAATAATTATAACTACACAATTTTTAGATCTATTTATTATCAACAGATGTCTTGAAAAAGAATTAAAAATAATTAAAATACTTTGTAAAAGGTATATATTTAAAAACCCAAACGGGCTATGTTAGACGAAACTTTTTCGGAATCCATCATTCCATCATCAGTGTCTAGGAGTACATGAATGTAGCCACTAAATATATGGGTAAAAACCCGTTTTTAATATATGGTATACAGCCAACTACGGGAACATAGATTCCTTGTGAATTAAAAATAATTTCGAAACCTTGACAGGAAGTCAAAGAGTTTTTTTTGTCTTGTGGGCCAATAGATAGCCAACTGCATCCTCAAGAATCACCACTTGATATTTAAATCAATGGTCAACAATACCACCATCATATATATATATATATATATATATATATATACAAAGATATATAAATATATATATATATACATATATATATATATATATATATATATATGTCTTCTTCTTCTTATGCCGTCCCCATTAACGGAGGTTGGCGAGCACATTTCTAAAAGTTTCTGTCTTTTGCAACGTGGAATAATTCGTCTACAGTTATGTTTGTCCAGTCTCGAATATTTCGCAGCCATGACTTCCTCTTTCTACCTATTCCCTTTTTGCCATCGACTCTACCCTGCATGATGACCTACAGAAGACTATATTTATCATTCCTCAGTATGTGTCCAAGGTATGCATACTTTTATTGTATATAATATATGAGTAGTTAGGTATTATTGACTGAGACGTTATGTATACTAAAGTTTTATTTTGAGGTCGCAGTCATTAATAGGGCAGGATAAGTAAAACTCTTTGTTCTTTTATCTAGCTTTCGCAAAATTTATCCCCTTTTTGAGGATATGCTAAAATAGGGTTATAATTATTATATCAATAAATACAATGAAATTAAAATTAAAAAACATTGTATAAAACTAGCACAAAAACTTACAACATGAGGATAATCCATTAAATTTTGAAATTCACAAAACATTAAACTTATCTTATTTAAAGTATATACATACAGATCACATTGTTTTATTGACCATACAACCTCAATGAATATAGAGGTTTCCACCTCTATATTCATTTCACAGTAAGTACGAGTTGTCGTAATTTTCACATTGACATTAAAAATTTCAAACGAAGTTCTAAAAGAATAAACAAATAATTAATAGAATGCCTATTACGTTGTATACCGTCCAAGAAAAAGTGCAACTTGTAACATGGTACGTTCAGGGTCATTCGATACGCGAAGTAAATGATTTATTTATTGTTGCCTTTAAAAATAGACCCCCACCAAGAGTTTCAACAGTTCAAAATACCATTAAACATTTCCAAACTTCGTGATGTGTAAACAGTTGTAAAAAGTGTCGTGAAGGTAATGAACCACGTGTTAGACCTGTCGATGAGGACCGCCAAAACAGGGATATTGATATTTGTTCTTTTGTGGAAGCTAGTAAACCCTGCAATAGTGTACATATTGCTAGGGAAGTTAACGTGAATGCTGGAACTGTCCAGCGAGTTCTCAAAAAGAATGGGTATCACTGTTTTAAGATACAACCAACACAAGAACTGTTTCCGAAAGATAACTTTAGGCGGATGGAGTTTTGTGAAATTATGTTAGAGAAACAGAATGACAATGTACACTTTTTAAAAAATATTTTATTTTCTGACGAATCTTCATTTTCATTACATAAAAAACACAATCCATCCGTTGCAAGGTATTATTCTCGAAAAAATAAGCACCTCAGTGTTGCAGTGAGAACGCAGCATCCGCAAAATTTAAATGTTTGGACTGGGATGTTAGGCGACCATATTGTCAGTCCATTTTTTATCGATGGAAATCTAAACGGGGCCAAATATTTACAACTTTTACAGAATGAGATCATTCCGGCAGTTCGACGCCTTCCCGTTAATTTTCAGGAGGTTTTTTTCCAACAGGGTGGGTGTTCGGCTCACAACTCTAGAGCAACTATTGACTTCCTCAATCAACCGTTTTCTGATCGACTGATAAGTACACGTGGTACAAATAAATGGCCCGCTAGATCCTGTGTCTTAGCGCCTAACGATTTCTTTTTTTGGGGTTTTCTCAAAGAAAACATTTATAGGCATCAGTTTGAAAGGGCCATGAACCTAGTCGAATTAAGGGCAAAAATACTTCATTTCTCTTAAGCATTACACCAGCCCTACTCCAAAATATGAGGAGAAATCTGTATGACAGATTTGGTTACTGTTTAGCACAGGGAGGTGGAATATTTGAGCCCTTAATTCATTAATCTGCTTTCCTAATTTTTATTTGTTTTTTTTACTTGTAATAAATATATATATAATATATATATATATATAATATATATATATATATATATATAATATATATATATATATATATATATATATATATATATATATATATATATATATACGTATATCCAATATCATGGATTCAAAGAATGTCAAACGTGGAAGTAACTAGAAGGATAGGAAATATAGGCGGAAATAATATTAACGATCAAAAGACGAAAACTTGAGTACTTGGGACATGTGATAAGAGGGCAAAAATACGCATTATTACAACTTATTATGCAAGGCAAAATCCGAGGAAAGCGAAATGTGGGAAGACGAAGAATATCCTGGCTTAAGAACTTAAGGGAATGGTTTGAATGCAGTAGTGCAGAACTTTTTAGAGCGGCAGTCAACAGAGTCCGCATAGCCATGATGATTTCCAACCTTCGATAAAAGATAGAACTTAAAGAAGAAATATATATATATATATATATATATATATATATATTTAAAAAACATTTAAAAGACACATAAAAGGATAAACAGCTGAATAATAAAGGATGCACTTTTTCACATGTGATTGTCACTACTTATCGTCATTCAGCTATTTTCCCAACTAAATTCCTGTTCTTTTTTTTTTTAATATTTGTACATATACTTGTATATTAATTTCGTTTAAACCTTTTACATCTTCAGCTGTTTCTTTCATAAGCGTGTCGACTATCTTCTTGAAACCATAGTTGATCATAATATTTGATCCAATATTTTTCTTCAGAGCTGTTCGTCTTATTTTTTTTGTTAGTGGTTTAAGTGAGTTTTTTACTTTGTGTACATTTATGTGTCTTGTATGGACATTGTTTTTTATATGGTTTACAAATATGTCCCTTCACTTTGCGTTTGTTCAGCTTAATAATATTGTACAGTTTCTTTTTTTTCCGCAATCTTTAGTGTTTCAGCGGTGAGGTTGTTAATATATTTTTTGCATGCTATTGGTTTCTCTTTTACTGCTTTCTCTAAATCATTAGTAGTTGTCCCCTTATCTATTTGTTTATTTCCTTAGCTATAATCTAGTGTATTTAATACATCTAATATGGTATCACCTGCCCATTATTTTGTTTATCTGAGCTAATAGATTGCCAGCTTCATCTTTCATAAATATCGTTTTCCCCTGTATTAGTAGATTTTTTTGTGTTCTGTAAACCCATATTGATGAATACTACTGGCATTATCATAATTTTCCAACATTCAAATACTACATTCCTAGATATATTTCTCCTCACTGTGTTTTCATCTCATATTCTTACTCCAATGTAGTTGTTGCCCCTTGCTTCCACCAGCCTTGTTTAGCTCATATATCCGTCTTATGTTTGCTATATCTTTCGTCCTATTTTCTGAATATGTGTTGTGTCTATCATTTTATCTCTATATTAAAAATGATTTAGCTGCCTTTCCCGTTTTTTGCTTTTGTCAAATTAACTAAAAATATATCTCGTTTTTGTTATATTCGAATAAATTATTTTTAATCCGCTCTTTTTACCTCTGTGTGTATTAAGTGCAATCAGCGAAATAAACAGTAAAGGTTTTATTAAAGAAACATCCACACTGTTCATAAAATCTAAGAAATAATGGCCAATAAAATCGTACATTCACAATAATCGATGTCGCGTCTTTTATCATGCTGAGCACCCAATTTATCCCCTACATTTCTTATATCTTATCGATTTGTCCCTTTCATTAAAAACTATATGAGGATATCTGTAAGTAGATAAAAATTTTTTTTAATTAGCCATTGTAGGATGTGTACTCTATGAATTAATAAAAAAATTGTGATAAAAACAACTCAAAATACCAACATACAGAACTCAAATTAATATTCCCGACTATCTGGTATTGAACACATAATTGTTCATATATGAGGAACTAACCACAACAAGAACAAGCTGAGAAGGGCACATCGATGAATTATTAAAAAATTACGTAAAATAGAAGTTAAGTCACTATTCATTGAGATAAAGTTTATATTTTACAGCCGAAATAAAATGCAAACTGCCTGCTTCATCGTAATTGTTTTAATTGTACCGCACATAACGGAGATTTGGTCACCCAGCTGTTAATATAAGAATAATGATACAAAATTTTGACTTGATTAGAAAGATATTTTATAGCAGAAGCAAACATGTAGGACTAAGCATGAACCACAACCTTCTTCATACTTTGTGTCCGTTTTTAAGGTGAAAATTAAATTCCTCCTATAAACTTTTCTAACCTTATCGATTTTGCCCTATAATATTTTATTTACGAATAATGTTATTATATTGGGATGTCAGTAAATCGATAACTGTTAGATATAAAAATTAGCCGTTATGTACGCCATGTAATCGACGTGCTTAGTGGCTTAAAATACCTAAAGGAAGTAGGTCAAATATTTCTTTATAAATAAGGACAGATAGCATTAAAAATAATCGTATCGTTTTTACAGTATCATTATTGGATACTGCACATTGATAATAGAAATAAGAAACAGATGCCTCACAGAACAATATTCTTATCAAAAGTACAGGTATCTTCATCACTGTCGGAAAATGTTACTATAATAATTAATCTTCTTCACAACATGTTTCGGTTAACAGTTTCACACCATGAATTCTTTGAACTTCCTTGCTAACTCTTCCCGAATTTTGCTATTCAGTGTTACCTATTATCTTAGCCAATGTTCTGTATCAGACAACCAATGGATAAACGTACGTAAGCATAGCACGCTTACCAACCAGATATACGGACGACCTGAAGCGTGGTAGCAATAACTGGATGCAAGATGTACAAGACAGATAGATGGAAAAAGCTGAGGGAGACCAATGTCCATCAGTAAACGGATACAGATTGATAATGATGAATTGAAGACTAGTCTGTAATTTTAGATAATTCAGTAGATATGGATGAAAAGCAACTTAAAATGTACGAATCATTTTATAGGAAGTGGAATAAACAAATAAATATACGTAGTAATAAGGAATCAAGATTTTCTTAAATTATTTCTAAACTTTTTAGTACACTAACAAATAGCCTCATATGGACAATATTTATAAAACATTGATGCCAAACCGTTCCATATACTTTTATCTAAAAACAACGTTAAAAAGCATCCTTTTTTACGTTACATTTCCTGTTTATCAGAACTGTTAGGTATTTGAGTTTAAAGTTCAAGGAATGTTTTATCCAATTTCAGATTTTGTTAGCAGGTTTCATAAAAATAATGGGTTGCTGTTACTCCCGCGGGACGACGTTAGACGGAACTCTTTTACATTTTTCAGAGGGATTTATGAAAATTAATTGTAATATGCAATTTTGAATAAAAAACTAGGTAGTGAAAATAAATATCAGACGTACTGTTATGCTCACAAAGTGTGTTATTAAGATTTATTTAAAATATATATGTGATAGTTTGTACATATATTAACTACGTTCGACATTTGTCAACTATTCTAGCGCTTTCTGTTTATTTGTAATCATAAATACCATTTATGTATTTTAGAAGGAAAAAATATTATACTTACCTAATGATTATTTTGAATAATCTCATGTTTTTAAATATATCTGTACAACATTTTCGGACGGTTTATTACACTGGCATTTTATTATTAAAATTGACATTTACAGTCTGTCCCAAACCCTTCTTTCAGTGCGTCACTAATTTTGACGTCATATAGGATTTTAAGAATGTCGAGAATTATTGCATGACATTTTAGTTAAATTTGACAGTTCCAGGATCTTAATCTCTCTTTTTCTAATTGAAAATAATTTAATAATTTTAATTTTAGTCTTTGTTAAACTCATATTTAAAATATTTTTATGACAATAAATACAAAATTAAATATTTACTGTAAAATGTCAGATAATACTAACCGGGAATGACAATTATCATTTTATCAGTTGACATTGTGAAAGTATTGTCACATGCGCATCATTGATTGGATATCTATTTAGCGTATTCTAAACTTTAACCAATTATACATCCGTAAGTAGGATTAACTTTACGATAAATAATTTTCTAAGTTCTATGTATAATAATCACAGACTCACGTTTTTTTCTGTCCCTTCTAGCTTAATGTGTTAGAGAGAATTCGATCAACTATGACGCACTGAAAGAAGGGTTTGGGACGAACTATACAACAGTATTTTTCTTTTGAGTTTTTTAAGCTTTTTAATTTAGGTTTAACGATCATATAATACGTCACTGGTTATTATTGATCAGTAGTTTTATTTTTCTTAGTGTTCGCTTTATATTTGATTGATTTTCATAAATCTTACTCTAAATATATTAAAACTTTATCGTTAAAGGGTTCAACATCTTGCAATTCCAAGTTTTCATCTTTATTCTGCTATAGATTTGTAACTTCCTATGCCATTGTAATGTGCTAAGTGATATAAGGCAGGAATTCTCTGATCAATAGAGGATTGAATTAGAAGAGATCCTAAAACTACCAATAAGGAAACATCTTCGTTGAGGCCACCGGACTTATTAATACAATTATTTCTAATTCATCATCATCTTTTGCTTTTTGTATTAGGCATTTGCTCTTCTTTCCATCATGATTCAATCTTCGCTTGTACACTGCTAGACATCTATCTCCATTATAATTTTCCCTATGTTTCGATCTTGTCCTTCTTGCATCCAATTCCTATGGCAACGTTTTTGATCGTTAATCCAACGTTTTGGTAGACATGCTGCTTTGGTAAACATTATCTCAGGGTATCCATTTCAGTATCCGCTTTGTCCATTTCTTATCTGTCATTCGAGCTACGTGACCTGCTCAGTTCTATTTCAGTGTTGCCATTCTCTGTACAGCATCAGTCACTCCTGATCTTCGTCGTAGCTGGCGATTTGGGATCTTATCTCGCAATGTCTCGACATTCAACACTGTTAAAACACACTGATTAAATGTTTTTCGTTTAATACATATTGGTATGTCGGACAATTTGAAAATGTGTTTCAACTTGCCGAAGGCTGTTCAAGTCAGTCTTATACGACGGAGAAGATCAACAGTTTAGTTAACTTATGAAATACTTACGAAGTTAAATTAGATCCTATGAAAATTCCGTGACCTAGGTATTACCTGGTCTATACGCATATATATTTGCAGACTACAAGATTTTTCATCATCTGGGTTTTAGATATATTTATTTTTAATCCCCCTTCTAGCAAGGAAAGGTAGAGCTGATTTTAAAGTTCTTTGGCCGCATTTATCTTATCAGCTATTACCACAATATCATTTGCAAACCTCAGGCGGCTAAGCTTTTCTCCATTTATGTTTATGCGCTTATCTGTTGCACTTTTACAAATATATTTACATAAAATTTGTTTTCAAAAAAATAACGAAATACAAGCAATACGGCAATACAATAGAAAAAAGATCCCTTTTTATAAATAGCAAAAATGGAGAACTAATAACAGATAAAGACAGAATTGTAAATAGATGGAACAAATATTTTAGGGAAGTACTAAATGTAGACAATACGTCTACTGACATGTACCGTACCGAAGAAAATTTAAACGATGAAATAATCATCCATCCACCACATCTGGAAGAAATAAAAAATAAAATAAAACGTTTAAAAAACGGTAAGAGTTCGGGAGAATGGAATAAATCCAGAATTTATTAAATATGGAGGAAAAAAATTAGCAGAAGAATAATTGCATGAGCGCATAAAAATTATATGGGAGAAGGAAGAAATGAAACTGGAAAAGATCCTCTTAATAACAGTATAAAAAAAAAGGAAATAGGCAAGACTGCTCAAACTATAGGAGAATAGCATTGCTGGATACGGTATACAAAATAGTAGCTAAGAGTATTCAAGTAAAATGGGAAGCGTACACACAACAAATAATAGGAGAGTATCAATGTGGTTTCCGAAAAAGCAGATCAGTCACAGATCATATTCCTATTCACGCTGTCTTCATAGATTTCAAAAAGGATATGATTTAATAAATTGACAAAAGTTACTGAATTTATTAAAAGATTTAAAAATACCAAGCAAATTAATTAACCTAGTTAAAATGAGAATCAGTAATGTAAGCATTAAGATCAAATGCAACAAAAAACCGCGAGACAGTTTCAAAACCAAACAAGGTTTAAACTAAGGAGACTCTCTATCTCACAGAAATATGTCACCGTATGGCACCATATGCAAAACGGATAGTAGGAAAATACCAGGCTGGTTTCAGAGGTGATAAATCGACAATTTATCAAATTGCAACCCTGAAACAAATTTTATAGACTAAAAAGCAGCCTACGACTCTGTGAATAGAAGAGAAATATTAAAAGCAATGAAAGAGCTAGGAATACCAAATCAGTTGGTAAATTTAACAAAACTAACTCTTGAAAAAGTTGAGTGTAGAGTAACTACCAATTCAGGGGGAACTGTCTGAAACTTTTAAAACAAATAACGGGCTGCACCAGGGAGACCCTCTCTCCTGTATACTGTTCAATCTGGCTGTGGAAAAAGTAATACGTATGTCACAAATCACAACCACTGGTTCAATATTTAATAAATCAGTGCAAATCGTGGCCTATGCTGATGGCATCAATATTGTTAAGAGAACGAAAAACGCTATACGAGAGCTATACGCTATACGTATATAGCATTAAAATAATAGCTACAAAAATGGGTTTAATACTACCGCCGAGATAAACCGCAGAATTTGCACGGCCAACAGATGCTATTTTGGGCTCAATCTCCTCCTTAAATCCACAATTATATCGAGAAATACAAAAATAAAACTCTACAAAACAATAATACGCCCAGTCCTAACGTATGGTTCAGAGACTCAAAAAAAAATAATGAACACATTGGCCTGCGTTAGCATTATATATATATATATATATATATATATATATATATATATATATATATATATATATATATATTTATATATGGTCTCCTCCTGACGTACTATACGTTGTATTGGGAATTTCAGAGTTTGACGATCACCCACTCTAACACCAGCTGTGTTGAATTATATTTATATACCGATAGTCAATTTGGCATTCTGTCAAGGCTTCCAATATCTTTTGTCGATTTATGGTGTCAAAGGCCTTCTCATAATTCACAAATATTAAAGCTAGTGGTTTATTATGTTTACTACATTTTTGTATTTCCAAGATTTTTTATTACCAATAAGTGATCGTTTCCTTTCCATACCCTGACTATAACCTTATGGACTTTCTTGGCTAAGTACCCACCCACACACTTAAAGAGTTCTACACTGGCTGTCATCAGTTTGTGATGCTTTGGTGTTATTCATTTTTTTTGATAGCTTCTTCTTAGGTTGGTGGGTTGACTTAGTTCTGATTTTCGTTCAAAGTTTCGTTACACGCTAGAGTCAACGTTATCATCATTAGTGCATAGTGTATGCTTTACATGCTCCGTCCATCTCATAAGGATGTTCTCCTTACTAGCTAGCATGTTTCTATCTTTGTCTCCACATAGGTTTAGTCTTCGTTTAAATTTTTTTCCTGCGTCGTTTATCTTTTTGAAAAACCTTGTATTATTAAGGTTTCTAAGGATTTTCATTCATCATTTTAGTCTCATATACTCTTTAGTTTCTCTTGTGTATATATTTTTCCTTTCTTTTCAGCTCCTTGTAAGATTCAACCATTGCCCTCTCTTTTTTTGTTGCATAATCCTATATGCATGATTTTTTCTATTAGTAGCTTCCTCACTCTCAGCATTGAAGCAACCACTCTTTAAACTATTTTATTTTTATCTGAGTATCTGATTTGTTGCAGATTTTATGACTTCTTTACATACATTCCATTCACCACTTATTGTGGATTTGGATTCCATATGTAAGGTATTTAGTTATTAGCTCATTGATCTTTTGCTGGTATCTTTCCATCACTTGTTGGTCCTTCAAGACATGAACCTATACATCTTCGATTTCCTACCTCTCATGTTCTTTACATATTTTTGATTAACAGATATAAAAGACATTGGCAGAAACATATCAACAGGATGCAAGAAGGAAAACTGTCAAGTTTATTTCGAGATAAATCACCAGTAAGACATCGGAGCGTTTTCCTTCCCTGAAACAGACGAGAGAAACAGGAGAGATTACCTAAGCACAGGAGTATAGAGTTGTATAAAAATAAAATGGACTTTTGCATAAAATTCAAAAGGAAAAAAATATTATTTTTGCGTACATTATTTGTAGATATAACCTTTTTTGGTTTTATTCCGATTTTTCTGTTTAAATCCCAAAAATTGTCTTGTTTAGTTTTGGTTCGGATAGCCTTAAAAATATTCTAATAGTTTACATTTAATTTATATTCAAATTATTGCATTTTTCTTCTCTACGTTTTATTCGCAGACACCGAATTTATTTTTGTACCTCGTAAGTAAAAGCTCTTAATTTACTTTACCCACTTAAGTTATTTCAAAATTACAATTTCAATCCAATCATGCCACCCTGCCGCACACATTTCAGCTCCACACCTTTCAGCAGTTTTGCTTTCATTGAAAATTTTGCCTTTGTTTGTTAAACATCTCCAAGGATCTGCCAAGTTTTTTGTTTGCCGAAGTTTATCCGAATTGTTGCCACGCCGCTGAACCCACCTAACTCACCTTTACACCTTTTAACCCCCGAAATGTTTGGCTAAAGAGGAAATTACATATGTCTTTTCGCCTTTATCCTTGTCTTTTATGACGTTCGCGCGTCGCCGCCACAGTTTTATAAGCGGAAAAAACGCCTTTCGAGAATTTGTATGAAGGCTTCCATCCATCATTATTGTAATTTATTTAGATTCCTTTTATAAAGTCTATGCGGTAAATTTTTATTGGAGTTGTTTGATAGAGAATGGTTCATAAAAAAGTTCTTTTACAAGTTATGAAATATACTACTATATTAAATTAATGTGCCTCAAGGTATTATTTCATGTTAAATCAGTACTAGCATCATCATCACAGTGGCATGTGGTGTTAAATTAAAGATTAAAGATGAGGGGGATTTCCTCTCTTCACTTTATTTCTTATAGATATTTGTCTTTGCAGCGTTGGTAAATCATTTCCAATCCTTTTTGTGTCTACATCTTATCTTTCAGCTGTTATTTTCAATATTTGTATTTCTTCTTTTATCTAGTTCAACCATATATACTGTGATCTCCTAATTATCTGTACTGCTCATTGTAGACATCTTAATTTTGTATGTTTTACTATTTCTTTTACAATTTCTTGTTCTATTTTTTTTTTTGTTTTGATTCTCGTTTCTCCGTCTTTAATTATTTTTGGTTTAAAAATGTGTCTCATTTTATTTTATTTCTAATATTCCTTAATCTTTTTCTTTTTTTTTTGTTTTTGTTAGTAATGTCGTGATTTTCATTTCGTAAGTAGTTATTGGTTTGATCATGATCTAAAACGTTCTTATTTTTGTTGGTTGGCTAATTTTTTGGATTTGAGTTTCTTCCGAAAGTTTTATTACCCTTCTGAATTCTCTCCTGTACAATGTCGTTACTTATTTTCTCTATTGACATTACTATATAGTTAAAGTTAGTTTTTTTGAAAATTCTAATTTCAGTCATTAATTAGGTCCCTTCTACCTAGGACTGTAACTGTCGATTAAACAGGCATCAGATGGGTCTATGATCAAACTGTTAGAACATCTTGAATTTGCAGATGACATCTACCTACTAACTGAACACCGAAATCACAGGCAAATTAAAATTGATAAGCTGGTACAGTCCTCTAACTCGATCGGACTCCGAATAAACACAGAGAAAACCAGACTCCCCTTTCGACCGAACTTTTTTTTCATCTCACCAAAAACTAATATTTATCATTTGGTCGTATAATGCGGTTTTAGGGATGTGTTTAATTATATTAATTTTTGTTTAAATTAAGTTTTGAGTCCTTTTATCCTGAGATATATTGTCCCAATGATTTGTTTAGTGGGACGATATATCCCTATGGCATCGAAATAAAACTTTTCAATGAGTTTCAACCTTTTATTATATGAACTAAAAACAATTTTCTTTTGAATTTATCCAGTAATAATCTACAGTATAAGTAACAAAACATTTTTATAAATTCATTCTTAACATAAGGGTACCTGACACATTTGACATATCATTTGTGTTCGTGTTTATTTTTTCTTGACAGAACACACCCTACAACGACGACGAGATTTTTCTATGATTGGTAAATGATCATAGACCCATTTGATGATGACACATTTGTCATATTCTTCGTTTTCTTTGAAGCTCTTCCTACAGATCTTTTTCCAACATGAACTTTGGTAGAGCTTTTTCCTTCTGTTACTACCTACTACCAGTAAAAAAATCCTTGAATGGAATTGTCTTGCGATTCAGTTGGTTGTAAATAATCCAACTATTAACAGCCGCTACCATTGTGAGTCTAAAAAAGACTTTTTCTTACATTTGAGCGATTTTCTATCTAAATCATACAATCCAGACATTTGCTCACTCAAGTCAACTTCACCGTTGAAAAAAGGTGCAAAAGGGCAAAAGACATCTGCTTTTGTAACATCATTTTGTACCAATAAGTTGTAAATTTAAAAAACATTGTCATGACACTCTTAGCGTACAGAAATTGTGCATTTTTCATTTTGATAAGGAATTTCCGTAAACTTTAAGGGTTTTTCTTCCGCACTGAACATTTTTTTGTGTTGAGTACTTGATTATTATTAACTAGTTATTTTAAATTTTTACCGTTACTTTCTGGTTAAATTTATGATATTGTTTTTTGACGTGTATTTTTCGATCCTTTATTTCTGACCTTAAATTCATGTTTGGGTAAATTATTTTAAAAGTGTTAATATCGTTAATTCACTGCTTCCTCAACACAAGTTTTTAGTTTGAGAGCCTTTTAATAAGTTCGTTCACAGTTTAGAAACTACATACGAGTTGGCATTAGTTGTGGAGTCCTTGTTAAATTAATTAAAAGCTTAATAATTGCTTCTATTCGTAGACAAGTATTTTGTTGGCAGTCTAACCGCTGGTGGTTCAAACTTGCAAAGTAACTATGCATTGTAATATTTTAAAGCCTTCGAATAATTCAATCAGGATAGTTTAATACGACTTAATTAATATTTCATTAAAATGGTTACAGTGACGTAAACGCGGTGATGAATAAAGTGGGCTTTCGAACCGCATAAACTATATGCTAAAGTGAATTGAATTTATATAGAAAGTTTTTAATGTAATTATAATTCTTTCTGTCCAAATTATTAAATTAAGGGCTCCTCTAATTACCATTATCTCATAATTATATTATATAGTGAGTTCATGAAGTTTTATACCCTCTGCTTTTAAATTTGAAAATTTGTTTTTTAAACGACTAAAACACTCAATTACTAATAGTGTTTTTGTGGTTTTCATTCGAACTAACCCAATTAAAGGTATTTAGCAACAAAGCTAAATAGTTAAATTGTAATCGCTATATTAGATTATTTGTAAATTTTTTCTCTTAATATGAATATTTTCTTTAGGTTTCTTCTTCTATTCGAATGTTTAAAATCATCATCGCTGTCTTAAACTTATTGGTGTATTTGTAAAGAGATTTAATGAGCTGCATCTAAAATTTTTCCTAGCAGGGCCATTATGCGTGTTTTTTCTTTGATTTCCCTTATATATTCAATCCCAGTAATGCATAAGTTGATTATTTTTATTGATATCATATTACTTATTTGCTACTTATGTGTAATATATCTATTTTCGTTATTATAAATATCCATAAAATTTATCCTTTTCATTTCTGTTACATTACGAGCCCAGACGCACATGAATCGGACCAAAACCAATTTGCAACACCATTTTATTTCTCTAAATTAGAATTTATTTAATTATTACATGTAGAATAAACGGATACTAATAAGCTATTTAGATAATACTATTGCCAATTAATTAACAACATCTTATACTTGTATCAACAACAATACTTATAAAATAAACAAAAAGAAAAAGTAATGTCTGACGCAAATTAATCGGACCAAATATTTAGTCATTCTTACCACTGTGTGGAGTTGCCCTTATAATTGAAAACGACACCAATTTTCTTTGGCGTCATAGGTATTGCGTACCAAACTGGTGTAGTTCGAAGTGCATTTTTTCTTTTGATGCCAAAGAGTCTCGATAGGGAATAGATCAGGACTGCTTAAAGGTAATTTTAAAACAGGAACATTTAGTTCCTGCAACCATGATGTTACGGATTTCGTTGTATAGTAGACAGCGCCATCTTGTTGAAATATCAATCTTCCATGTGGCCGTTTAATTTCTTTATTCTTCCTCTGGTGCCATCACTTACTGAAGGTTTGCGAGCACTACATCAAAATGTTCTCTAATCTGCGCTACTCTTAGTAGTTCTTGAACGTTCATGCCCGTCCAAGCTCTGATATTGCGAAATCATGACATAGCTCTTCTGCCTACTCCTCTTCGGCCCTCTATTTTTCCTTTAATTATTATTTGTAGCATATCAAATTTGTTATTTCTCAATATATGGCCTAGGTACGAGATCTTTCTTTTTCTCATCGTTTTTATATGTTTTAACTCTCTATTTATGGTGTTTTACATTTTTCAATTCGTAATGTGTTATGTCCATGATTATTCTAGGCGCCAGGAAGGTGTTGAGTATGCACTTTTATGTCCCCTCGGTACCTTGACGTTTTTTATATTTTTTGTTGCGTAGATTCGATTTTTTTAGGATACGTCAGATAATTTTACCATAATGAAAATTGTTTCCTTTAAAAAATGAACAAAATGGCGTTTGGTACACTTTGATCTGATTATTATTGCCAAACAGGCATTCGATGGGGCTTTTTCAAGTATAACTCATATCATTATAAAGATAATGGTTTCTGCTTTAAAAAAAACTTTGCAAAATTACTTTATCTTTATTAATTAAAAAGTTATAACAAGTAAATTTTAAAAACTTTACTAAAAAGTTGCGAAATAATTTGTTTATAAGAGATTTAAACAAAATTACGCTACGAACTTTGAAAAGTTGGCTAATAAAAGTTATATAACAACTTAACATGAACATTTTAAGCTTTGGCAAATGTTTCGATGTTAATTTTTGACCAAGATATGGAACTTGTAGTAACGCGCTCTGAGGCGCACGGTCAGCTTGCAGCCAATAAAAACCAATTCATACGTAAAATCCATGTAGATTCAGAGATGCATACTATTTATTGTTATAAAAAAAGATATAGCAGTTTACAGTTAAAATTTTCGTTAAAAATTGGGAATTTATTTTGTTTATAAGAGTTTTAAACAAAATTGAGCCGTAAACGTTGGCAATTTGGTTAATGGATGTTACAAAACAATTCAAAACGAACATTTTAAGCTTTGGTAAATGTTTCTATGTTAATTTTTTGTCAAGATATTGAAAATTGATTTACGCGTGCGGTTAACGCATGCCCGCATTCACTGCCTGAGATCGCGGTATTAAAAGTTCCATAACTTGGTCAAAAATTAACATAGAAACATTTACTAAAGCTTAAAATGTTTGTTTTTAGTTGTTCTATAAACTGCAATAGCCAAATTTTCAAGTTTTATAGCTTAATTTTGTTTAAATCTGCTATAAACAAATTACATCGTAACTTTTAGTAAAATTAGTAGGCATTCTAGATTTCCGCCTCCATCAATTAAAAGTGTTGCTGAAGTTCGTCGTAAAGAGTGACCCGTGTATGCGCTTGCATCTTTTAAATTTAAATAACTAGCTACTTTTTGGGCTACTGCGCTGATCGAATGTATTCCCATGACGCTTCGGTAACACTTTCCATTTTGGTACTTGATAAAAAATCGGTTTTCTGTGAAATTTTCAGGCCGCAGTGATGCATACTTTTTATACATTTTAATGTAGTTTTGACCAATTATCGTAAAAGATCTAATTTGTCGTGTTTTACTGTCTGGGATTTGGATAATTATTACATTTTCTTTATCCTCAATGTCCACAGTCTTCATTTTTACCATTTCGTCACATCGACAGGCGCCGGTAACTCCAATTAACAAAACAATCTGAAATATTTTTATAATTTAGTAGAGTATACTACATGCTTTGAAATATAATTTTTTTTACCTTTAATCCTAAATACAACTTATCTGGCACTTCAAACAAAAATTTATCAAACTCGTCTTTAGTGAAAACTTTAAACTTCTTTACAGTATATCCTTCGCTTGTTTTTTTCAGACGGCACGTAACTTTAAAAATTTGCTTATATCCACATTTTTTCTAATACCTAACTAACTCGGATTTTATCATAGAGTATCATGACCACATTGTAGAAGATTTCCATTTATTTTCATTTTCCATTATATTAAAATATGCCAGTAAAACGTCTTCGGCAACTTGCCGTACTCCTCTTGTATCGCACCACTCTTGGAAGTGCTTGTACGCTAACCGATACTTTATTCCGGACTTGGAGGGCCCCAAACGTGCTACTGCATCATTAGCCGCGGACTCATTTTCGTTTAGGTTTTCCATTTTCGCACTAAATTTGCGCTTGCGGTTGCAACAACAATAAGCTGTCTTTAATAATTGCAAACAACTGTAACCAGGGAGACGCAAATCCCACCGACGACTTAATTATTTAAATTTCTAACATCTAGACGACTTTGATAGTTGTCACAGTTAATTTCGAGTAAAAATAGCGTATGAATTATACTATTTATGGTTGAAAATTTCTGCGTTTGAAGAAAAAATAGTATACTTTATTCGGCAAAGAAGCGACTTTTCTTGACTTGCCCTCTATTACGCGCCTCACTTCGAAAAGAAAAATAGACTGTAACATAAACAAAAGAAAACTAAGTGAAATTTACATTTAATATTAACTGACCATTTCTACAAAAAATACACAAATTGGAAAAGGACACTAAAATGAAAGTTAAGTTTAAATAATAAAATGAATGATAGATAAAGATCGAATAAACTGAGTATTCTTTGATCAAACATGATATAAAGTAACAAGTCTATAACAACAGAAAACAAGCAAGACTATTCCGCTCTTGTTATAATAACTGCTTTCACTAGCTGACTGTTGAATAAATTTCCAGTATAAAACAATCAAGTAGTTTCAGGCAAATAACATACGATGTAAATAATGCAAACAGTACTATAAAAATATATATATAAATATTTCAATAAAATTAAATCCAGTAGACAGTATAAATACACTGTAAAGTTTATAATTTTCTAAACAAACGTAAAATGTTTCTCAATACTATTAAATGTTCAAGTCGACACAAAATATTTAAAAAGCAGAAAGCAACAGTTGTCGTTATCGCTTACAAAATAATAGTAATTATACACAAGTATACGTCATTACTTGTCCATGTAGCAGCATGCAGCATGCTATATTAGAAATTGGCAACAAAATATACCATAGACCTGGAATCACCAGCTGTTTTAGCTCGATGGTCAACAGGTCAACAGCATAACCTGGTAGTCTGGTAGTGGTCTTCTCGCTTTTCGGTGCGACTATGGCATCTATTATGAATTATAATAATTGCTATTAAGAATTAGAATTAGTTCAAATATTTTTAGTTGCGGAATTGTAACACTTACCCTTTGAATTTAAAAACGATTCTGAGTAACTCTTTCGATTGCATTTAAAGTATTGGATTTGAGAGTAATTTTCAAGCAATATTTTTTCAACCGTTAAAAACAGTAAACTGTGGATACTGTATCGAGTATTTAATCTTTTCTCAAAAAATTGCGAGGAAAGTATTTATGCACTTTCTGTGTAAGGATTTCTTCTTTATATGCTGTATGATGTATGTATGTATGCTAACGAATGATTAAGAGTATAGAACATTCATGTGTAAAATTAATAACTTCGATATTCTTACTTTTATCTTTTATTTCAACGGTTATTCCAAAATGGGTTTTATAAATTTAGTGCACAATCAATGAGAATATCTTCTACTACTATAGATTCTTCTACTGCACAACTACTTTCTGCGTGAACATTCAATAATTTGATATAAGGTTGAATGCTCGAATAAATGAACTTTGAAAAATTAATGGCAAATATCGAGCACAATTTTAATAATCAAATCTTGCCCAAGTACTTTCGCTTTCTACAGCATCATCAGGGGCATTTCGTCAAATTTGGGCTATCCAGCAAGCGTAGAATGTAATAAACATGAAATTAAACATAAATTGTACATAACACTACACTAAAACAAGGACAAACAGTTTAAAATTATTTAAAAATTATTCTACGCTACATTCTTGTCGGTAACAGGAGAGAGAATGACTCTCTCAATAAGCGAAAGTACTTGGGCAAGATTTGATTATTAAAATTGTACTCGATATCAAATTACGAATAGTTATTTACTATTATTTATACCATTTAGTTGTAAAATTAATTATATTGAATTTTTAAATACTATAAATTATACTTTTTTTCTTACTTTAAATGAAAAAGTCAAAAATGAAATACATACGTGAAAAAACTTTAATCGAAATCATATATTCTTCCTCTGATCACCTTGACAACTTTTAGGTGAATGTGATGTTCCACAAGGAATCTAAGTTCCTGTAGTTGGCTGTATACCATATATAAAAAAAATTTTTTTTTAAAATCCTTTATAAAAGGTGTATGATTTAAAAAATCCAATCGGGCTATATCACAAAACGTTTACGGAATCCATGTAATATAGCCCGATTGGGTTTTTTAAATTATATACCTTTTATAAAGGATTTTTAATAAAAATGTTTTAATGTGATGTTCGTACTTCAGAAAAAACACTAATTAAAAGGAATTTAGCACGCTCAAATATATTTTCTAAAAATCAGTGACGTGTATATGAATTTGAGCAATATTCTATAAACCTAGGGCATACATGTATGAATAGCATAATGTTGGTAAACAATAAATAAATAAATCCTTATATGTAATAAATATTTATAACCTCTAAGAGATAATAACGAAGGTATTTTAATCAATATTTTAACAACAACCATATCCAAGCAAGTATGTTAGTGATATCATCAAATAGACACTTTGCATGTTTCACCTTTAGCAAGTCGTGATTGAAATTGTTACTAAAATACGTATTTTTATAAAAAAAAATAAATAAATAATGAATTCAGTAATGATTTTTATCACCAGCCCTTCAATATCTACTGATTTACATATTATGAATAAAACCATTGTGAAACAATTATTAGCTTAACCAGTAATTTAATAGGAAAATATATACAAACAATTTGCAGGTCGAATGGATAAAGGATTAGGTAGTAATTTTCACCATCATCATCATCATGGTGCTAAAGTAGGCGCCAGTTACGAAAAGCCAGGGCAAATCCTTATTTTCATACCGATTTGATCCAGGCGCCTTGGTTACATATTTATCCACGCTGTCAGTAGCGCAGCGGTAACTATTCGGTGCCGTTAATTATATAAAAATCATAATCACGCCACTGTCCACCTATTCGGATACAGTCAGCACACTTCACATGTGCAAGGTTGGATCTCAGTCTTTTCAGTCCCACCGGTTGCGCTGTTACAATCTTGTTTATAATGTTCGATTCCGGAGAATGGGCTACATATCATGTCCACTGCAGACGGTTTCGCTTGATTAGAGTGGTAATATCTTTTACACCAAACTTGTGCTTATAGCTATTCTGCAGCCTCCATATTCCGTTCTCACAGACCGCTTCGAATATCTTGCGTAGTACCTTTCTTTTAAAAATCGATAGAGAAGATTCATCTGTTTTGGTTAGGGTCCATGCCTCTAATCAATGTATGAGAACAAGGACTCTCAGAGTTCTATACAATCTTATATAAGTTTTTTGAGACACGTTTGTTAGCAAGTACTTTGAAAGACCATGATAACACCTGTTTGCAATTCAAATTCGCCTTTTTATTTCCCCTGGCGTGTTATTATTGGGGTTAACCGATGTTCCTAGATAAATAAACGCTTTGGCCGCTTCGAGTTTTGGTCATTAACAGTTAGATCTACGTCAACATTTCCAGCTCTTGTATTTGTATTAGTCGCCATAAATTTGGTTTTATTTTAATTTATATGCAAATCCATTCATTCTGCTGCTGCTTCTAGCTCGGTTAGGGTCCATGATTCTCGCCCTGGTTTTTGTTGTAATGTCCACGTCATCGGCATATGCTAGAATTTTGAATACCTAATGAATATAGTTCCATGTTAAAAAGCTGATACGCCAGTGCATCTCACTGCCTTCACCCCGTATGTTTTTCAAATTAAATTGACGAGTCGATCTGATTTTGATTGCTGATATCATATTGGGCACTGTCACTTTTACCATGTATATGAGTTTTTTGGAATTCCAAACTAATTACTAGAGGTGTTAAGACTTTGTCTTATGACACTCTCTTAGCCACTTTAAAATCGACAAAAAAATGGCACATCTCTATATTAAACTATTTCGCTAATTCGAGAATTTGTCGTAGTTAATGAGCTAAATTTTTTTTTTAAATTGAATCTACGAATCGTGGCTTCATTGGTCCGTAGTTGTTGAATAAATACCACGTTAATGTTATTATCAGCTCTTCGCAAATTAATATTCATAATTTTTATTTAGGATCTTTTTTATTAATATATTAACTGCTTATTACCGCAATCAAGTACTTGTCATCTGCATAGATTCTCTTAGGTAGCCTGCTACAAGTTAGTCCAGTCTTGGGTTTAGTGCAGAACCTGGCTTCATTTCGTTCATATTATTTGCCTGCTCTGATTCCCTTTCATCAATGAAACATACCCAGTGTAGTAGATCATAAGATTTTCAGTACAATCTTTAAAATTCTTTCTCGGACAAGGAGTAGTTTTAATAGAGCATATTTTATTTATCCTACATCATATATCATTTTATACTAGTACTTCTTAAGATTGGCTACAATATTGTTATCCGGCTTAGCAAATATGCAGACCGCCGTCACAGAGGTCCCAATGTATAAATAAGGCAGGGTCCAATGAACATTTACCTCGTGTGTTTCTACTTTTTTTTAGTTCCCCAGCATCACTCTCAGACCACATAATTACAACAAGGTGGACCATGCACAATGTAGCCCATTGCCCTATAATTTTACATTATAGTAAGCTAAGTAACGGCAATATCCATTTCTCGTTATGTTTTATATCGTTAAAGCAATCGTTTTGTTTGTACTGCATACCAGCAAAGTGTGAAAAAGTCTTTGCCTAGCTTTTCTCTATAACAATATTGTAATAGATTTCTTCTTCTGTTACTATTTATTAAGTGTTTTATTGCTATTGTATTTGTAATTGTTTAATAGTTTTTGGTAATTTAAAGAAAACAATATTCATATATATATATATATATATATATATATATATATATATATATATATATATATATATATATATATATATATATATAAAATATGTATATTCTATTGATAAACAAAATATTTTTTATTTTTCGAATCGGTTAAATTCAGTAAATCTTGAAGGGCTAGCAATTAGATTGACTATCCTGACTTCCAATTCCATCAGTGGTCTTTTAATGAACGTTTGTCTTTAAATATACATACTTACAAAAAAAATTGTTTTTGGTAAGGTATTGTTTTTGGTAATATACCTTTTTTAATAAAGTCAATGTCTAGTTTCACGAAGTGATAATGCGATAGTGAAATAAAGCCCTTTAAATGTAACTTATTCTTTATAATTTTTATTATATCGTCATAAAAGTCAACAAGTTAGATTTTTTTTGTTTACTGATCCTACAATTAATAATTGTAAATTTGGCAAATAAATAAAAAGGTACAAAATAAAATTGTAACAAATACGTTAATATACTAAACCTAATTAACTAGTCCTAATTAACTAATCAAGGAAAAATCCCGGGAAAGAGAAATGTGGGACGTAGGAGGATTTCCTGGTTGCAAAATTTAAGGAAGTGGTATAGGTGCAGTTCAATACAGTTGTTCAGAGCTGCAGCCAACAAAGTAAAGATTGCTGTGGTGGTAGCCAACCTCCGATAGGAGACGGTACTGCAAGAAGAGAAGGTCAAATCCTTAGTCTTTTTTTGATAATTATAATATGTACGGCATAGATGTAGCTACGGTATAACTCGTATAGAAATTGAAATAGAAGCATTTATGAAACTTAGATCTATTCTGAGCAATTCTCAGCTGAACTTACAGCTGAGAATTAAGTTCCTAAAATGTTATGTGTATCCTGTATTACTGTATGGATGTGAATCCTGGGTTATGAAGGTTAACATGATGAACAGATTAGAAGCTTTCGAGATGTGGCTATATCGTAGAATGCTCAGAATATCATGAGTTCAACATATTTCAAACAGATAAGTCTTGAACAGAGTAGGTCAAGGTGAAGGGGACTTAATAAAGATGATAAAAAAGAGAAAACTCGAATATCTGGGACATACAATGAGAGGAAGCAGATACAGGATAATGCAGTTGATACTCAACAGAAAGATTGACGGAAAAATAGGAATTGGTAGGAAGAAATACTCATGGCTCCGAAACCTTCGTCAATGGACTGGCTTATCAGCAGATGAATTATTACATGCCGCGCAAAATCGAGAACGATATCGGCAAATCGTTATGGAAGCTACCCACGCCTAAAACTTGGGCACGGTACTCAAAGAAGAAGAAGGTATAGTTGTTTTAATAAAAAGAGTTTCTTTTTTTACCGGCTTCTAATTTTTATCTAAAGTCGACAAAAATGACAAAAACTTTTTCTTTATATTATATATTCCTCAATAGAATGTTTGAATTTAAACATGTTCAATTTTGGATATTCTTTATCCGGGAACACTTCTTCTTCTTCGTCTCCTTTCGCAGCTTTTCCCTTTTCAGAGTTTGGTGTTCCTTACTCTCCTTCTTGCCTTATTTCGGTCCATCGTGTCTTCTTCATTTTAACCTTTTTCTCTCAAGTCCTCTACTACATACGTCTTCCATCTTTTCCTCGAATTTTCTCTTTCTTTCTTTCCCTCAACTCTAACAGCTCTATGTACACTGCTGTACACCAACGCAGGACTCACCACACTCTTGTATATCTTTATTTTGTCAGCTCTTTTCGGGTTTTTTAGTCATAAAGTATTCTGATTATTCGCTTTCAGTTAAACCAGCTAGTCTGTATCCCGTGGGCAATTTCTCGATATAGTGTTCCATTTTCCGTTATGTAGCAGCCAAACTATCTAATTTCTTCTACTCGTCCTACTTTTTCCCCAAGAAATTCGATGTCTCCAAACATTCCTGTTCCTCCTAACCACATATATTTTGTTTTCGACCTTCTAAGCTTAAGTTCTCCCTCTTCAATAGCTTTTCTCCAACTCTTCAACTTTTTCCATCAAAAGGTCTTTGATCTTCTCTACTAACACGATATCATACGCAAAGAGCATTGACCAAGGATCCCCATCTCTTACCCTCTCTGTCAGTATATCCACAACAAGATTTAACAGGTAGGGACTTCTTGCTTCTTTGTAAATGTATGTTGGCTTTGCTGGTTTATCTAAGTCATTAAGAGTGTTTTATTGGTTATTAATAGGTGGACTTTTTAATACTACGTACACAAAGGTTTAGTGTTCTTGTTTATAAAATAGACTTATGAAATAAATATTTTTATTATTATGAATATTCTCTTTATGCGTAGGTAATTAGCTAATTAGTTTCTAAACGAATTTTCAGTCTTATTTTTCGTATATCTTTGCGATGCATATATTTCTACTGCTTTTTTCTAATC
This sequence comes from Diabrotica undecimpunctata, assembly GCF_040954645.1. Taxonomy (NCBI): domain Eukaryota; kingdom Metazoa; phylum Arthropoda; class Insecta; order Coleoptera; family Chrysomelidae; genus Diabrotica; species Diabrotica undecimpunctata. Next base: position 99,306,549 of record NC_092805.1, on the reverse strand, counting down.
CTAGAATATCATTTACTTTATTTAGGAGTAAAATCCTGTACTATGTAGAAAGACTCCTTTAATTACCAACCGTTTGGTTTTTTTCATCGCCATTAGTATACTATTTTGATACAATATACAGTATATAATATTTTGGTGCTAACTTTGAAACGAAAAATTTGTCTTTAACTTGGTAAAACTAACTTTGTGTCAAAAGTTACAAATTTTTTATAAACATTTTTTGCAAAGTTTCAGCATACATTAGGGGCTTTAAGGGTTTTCTAATCCATAGATTTTCACTATTTAAAATAAGGCCTCTATATTTTATTCCAATTTTATAGTTGAGTATATTTCTTATAGTCTTTATATTAAGTTTTTCTATCTTGTAGACATTATTACCACGTTGTATCTTCTTGAACAATGTGGTAAATGATGTATGTAAACTCTGCCTCACTATAAGATATTCATTAGTGTATTTAATTTAATAGAATAATAAATAAGAAAATTTTTTGTAGTTGTATCTGTAATGAGGTAAATCACTATGTTCTGATTGCTCACGAACGTACGACAATACGTTCATTATTTGGCCACAACTGGCGGTACACATCCCGTAGAACCATAACATAAACCTGTCATACGACATTCAGGTACTCGCCATTTTCTCGTGACTCCTCGGTAGATGTCGGCAACGAAAGCCGACCTTCCGTTACCAGCATATCCTCCTTTTCGATGTCGACCTCCTCTAGAATATTCGGTCAAAGATCAATAGATTCTCGTACCAGCATCACCAGCTTGTGGTCGTCAGACATGTCCCGGAGGGACTCCGAAGCGATTCCTGAGCACGAGCACGAAATAGAGTCCAGCGGCGAGTCGAGAAGTTCCTTCGCATCAGCATCGGATAGCTCCAGGAGGTACTCTGAGACCACAGCGAAGAGAAGGCGTAGCTCGGCGCGGAACTCACAGATAAGGAGGAATACCAGAAGGATTCCTTTGAGTGCTGATAGAAGAAGAACGACGGGAAGGTTTGTAAGACACTAAAAATTTATTTTATATTTTTTTGTGTTATTAAAAATATATCGTTTTTATGTTAAAATTAATATACTGAATTTCTTAATACATAAATGGACTTGTAAAAAAATTAAAAATCTGCATAAAAAGTCTTCATCTACAACTGAAATAATATAATAAGGTTTAATAATTTTTAATTAATTAGAGGAGGTAGTCTTATCACAGTAGCACTTACTTTTCGTGTCCGGATAACTTCTTTATAACTTATACTGATAATGTTTCTCCGCTAGAACAGTCGTGTATTTGGCTACCAAGTCAAAATACAGTTGAATGTTTGATTCAAGTCCATGCAAACCAATAAGTGCTCGGGGTTTTTTTCACAGGCGCATTTTTGCTCTTCTTAATAACCTCTTTTTTTTAAGTCCGACTAATATCGTGACGTGCCAGTTCTGGGTTTTTGAAGTCAAATGACCTTACACATACATGTGATTTAGGGTTATTGACAACCTGCAGCCATATGTTTCTTTGGATCTGCGGTATTAGTAGGCACAGTTTCGCTCCAAAGCTATAAATGGTGTCGTTCAGTATTGGTTTAAATTGTAGTGGTACTACTTATAGTACGAGATTTTAATCTTGATGCGTTTGGTCACCAAACATGAGATCGCGTCAGTATCTTGTTTATCTATTTCTCTTGTTTCTCTTTTTCAATCTCAGAAATCACCCTCCTTATGATGCTAGGAGCAGCAATTCCTGTTATAGGAAATATCTTGAAAACCTATCTATCGTAAACCTGAATCCCCTTAAAAACCCAGATATTATTCGATTAGACCCATTTATAGTATGATGAATGATTTTTTGGTGTTCCTGTAATGGATTTCGTAAACGTGTGATCCAATTCTAGTAACTTAAAAAACAAATATAAATGTGAAAACTAATTCTTTAATTATCGATTTATCCAGGTACATCTACAAGATAAACAAAATCCACATAATAATATACAAATACATGTACATTTAATAAAAAAAATTACAATTATAATAATACACATACACAACATAAAAAATATGTATGTGACAGGGGAAATTACAGAATGAATAAAATTAATAAAGATGATTATTAGTGAAGTTCAATACATTATTTTCTTGGTCCTAACTACACTTATGACATCCACAGTACACAACACATTAAAAGTTTGGTTATGCTACGGGTGCCAGCACCCCCCATCTGAAGATAGTATTGGCGGCAGAGAGCCAGTGCAGCCATAACCAAATGTTTAATCTGTTTTTTTGTGCTGTCTTTTTAATGCCTTTTTAGAAACTTGAAAAAAAAGAAATAAATTCAGATGAAAACATTTGTTGTGAACTGTATCTTTCCTACAACATAAAGAGCGAGCCAGAGGTCTTTCGTCGAAACAATTTCTAAGTCAAATTGGTAATAAATAATATTTGATGATTTTAAGCACTTTGTTTTACGTAGTACAATTAAAAAAATACTTTGTTACAAACATATTTAACTAAAATTAATTTTATTTGTTATTTTTGTGCTATATACGAAGAGAGTTTTACGTAGTACGTGTATAAGTTGCAACAGAGATTACACTGTTGTGTTGGCGAGACGTAGTGCCTGGTTTGAGATGCGAATATAATACCTGTTGGGTTGTACTGTTCGGCTTCAGATGTGATTATAAAATGCTATTTGTAATGTACTGCCCGGCTTGAGATGCGATTATAGACTGCTTGAATCTACAATCCAACAATTTATAGGAAAAAAGCAAACCACCCATTCTAACGGTTTTTAACGAAATTATCGAACTTTCATAATATATATCTTTTCGTATTTTAAATTATTAATTGTAACAAAAAGAATTGAAGATTCTTGGTGGTATGGTAAAACTTTAACAAAATTTGTTCCCTTTTTTTAAAAATGGGTACCCTTCTTTCGTAGTGATACTTTTTAAAATTTGACAATAGCTCTGAAGATGGCTTTTCAAGCAGAAAGTGCTCAGGTAGGAATTAAATGCTTTACACATCTTGAAAGTACTTTTCTTTTCAATTAATTCATTTGTTATAAGTCTTGTACAAAACATACCAGTCTTTTGCAAGTATTAAAACTATGTTATCAGCAAATCTCAAATAATTTAAATATGATCCGTCCATTTTTATACCTTTGTTGTATATCTCGACTTCTACCATATCTTGGTAGAAGTCGAGCTTATTTGGTAGGCGGTTGGTTATAATTTTGGTTAGTAATTTATATAGATGTGTTAATAAGGATATTGGTCGGTAATTCTGAATGGTCGCTCTGTCTCCTTGCTTAAATAGTAGAATGACTTCGGAATTGTACCATTCTTGAGGAGCATTTATTTCGTCGGTTACTTATCAAATAAAATATTTAATACTTGTTTTATTTTTTAGTCACCAATGTATAAAATTTTAACCGCAACTTTATTCTCTCCTAGACATTTATTATTTTTTAAGTTGATTTAGGGCCAATCTTATGTCAAAGTCGGTTATTTCCGATATGTTTTCTGAACCGGTCTTGATTATTATTATAGTTCGTTCAGTACGTTGTTGTTGCGGTTGTGTTTTTACCGATTATATTTTAATGTAAAATTTTTCTATGGTCTTGCTTATTTCCTTTCTATCTCGGAAGGTGACGTTTTTCTCGTTTTTTTTTCTTCGGTTATTTTTGTTACGCTGTTTAAGCTTTTTGCTTTCATATTGCAATTATCTCGTATTAAATCTTGTATTGGATTAATATTCGAGTTCCTATGAGAGTTGTTTTTTTCACGTACTTGTTTCAACTTCAACTTGAAGCAATATGTTTTGTCTCGTCTTTTTTGGAGTAGTTTAGTATTAGGTTGGAGTTTAGATGTTTTGGCTGTTGTCGTGTTTCAGCATATTTTTTTTACCTATGTTGTTACATGTACTTGTATTTTGTTGGCTAGTCCGTTTATATCTATTTGTTTCAGTGTCGCTATTGATCTTAGTTTTCTGCTTAGCTAATTTTAGTATTCGGTTTGTTTTTTAATCAGGACATCGGTGATTGGATATTGTTCTTGTTTAATAAGTTTGTTTCGTTCTACTCTCGTCTGTATTTTAATATTCGCTCTAACCAATCTGTCTTCCAGTATAAAATATGTACAGAACTGTTATGTTTTTGTTATTGGAGAGTATGTAGTCCATTTCGTTTTTAGTTTTCTTATCTGGGCATTGTTTACATTTTTTAAAGAAAGTATTGGAGCAACTTAAATTTTTGTTGTTAAATAGTTGTACAACATCTAACCGTTTCTGTTTTTCTTGCCCAAAGCAACAGATATACTGGGTGTAACAAAAAGGTAGGTCATAAATTAAGGCACATATTCTGGGACCATAAATAGTTAGATTTAACCTAACTTGCCTTAGTACAATAAAACATATAGTGCACATAAAATAGTTACAGCCTTTTGAAGTTACAAAATAAAAACTGATTTTTCCATTATATAGAAATCTGTTAGAGAGATTTTATATTGAAAATATATGGGGCTTTCTTATGGCAGGAACATCTTAAAAAATAACAGTGAAGTTTGTGTATCCTATAAACATTATATGGGAGTTTTGTTCTCTTAAACCCCCCAAATGTTTCTGTGCGTTCCAATTAAATTATTATTGTGGCACTATTAGTTAAACACAATGTTTTTAAAATTTTTTCGCCATTTATACTTTTTCGATTAGCCAGTTTTTTTTAGATTGGGCTACTTTTTTATTATGTTTCAAACATTCTGTAGTTGGCTGTATAACACTAGTTGTTGCTAGGGATACTATGTATTAAATAGTAGCATCAACAATACATCTTTTCAGTAATAAATATTCCAATTATTGTGCATTTAAGATTATTAGGATTAAACTAGACTAAATTTTCTATTACAATAGCGTACACGTTTTCAGAAATGGCAGATATGCATTTAATTCTGGGAATTCTGGGTAAATTTGAGCAGGCTTAATTATAATTTGGTAATTACAGCTGTAAAGCGTTTGCAGAAAAATATCCTAATCGAAATTTCGACACCAGGCAGACGATTTGGTCTTTCCATTGATCGTTGTTTACAAGGGACAGGCATATTGCGACTGGAACTTGTTGGAAATAATGGTAATAATGTCTGGAAAATATTCAAGGAACAGTAGTTTCGTCCAAATCACTTAACACCCGTTCAAGAATTGCTGGATAAAGATTATCCTAAAAGGAAGGGATTTTGCGTTTGATTTTTAACGGAAAACACTCTAAATGTCAATTTTAGTAATCATGTTTTGTTTACCAAAGAAGCAACCTTTAACCGAAATGGTATTACAAACCACCTTAACACGGGCATCTAGGCAGAAGAACACACCCACGCAAAAAAGTCTCTCATTACCAAAGAACTTTTAAAGTCAATGTTTGGTCAAGAATTGTGATAATAACCTAAGAGGGCCAGTATTTCTTTCAAACAATTTAAATGGTATAAAGTACTTACACTTTCTAAAAAACATGTCACAAGAGTACATAGACGCGGTCAATCTCGCAGTCAAGAAAAATATATCGTTTTTACAGGATAACTCTCCAGCGCATTATCATAATGAAATCAGAGAATATTTTTTCGGTCGGTATCCTGGATGTTGGATTGGAAAGGGCCCTGATGCGCATATGCCTTGGCCACCCATAGGTGCAGATCTTAACCCAATTGACTTTTGCTTTTGGGGTATTATAAAAGGGGACATATAGTTTGTAGCAATTATGAGCGAACAACAACTAAAGACTAGAATCGTGGAAGCTGGAAATCGATTTCGTCAGGAGCCCATGACTTTCAAAAATGTTCGATTTTTCCCTTTAAGATGGTGCAGAATATTTGTAAAATCCACCTTATATTTGTAAATAGTTATATTATAGATTTATATTATATTATAGTATTGAGCTATAATAATATAAAAATTGATTTATATTTTACATTTTGTTAGGTATTCAGAAATTTTGAAACATATTAGAAAAGAAGCCGCATCCCGATAAAATCTAGCTTATGGAAAAAGCACTAAGAGGCAAAAAAGTCTTAAAAACATTGTATTTAACTAATGGTACCACAATAATAATTATTTAGTTGAAACGTATACAAACATGGGGGTTTAAGAATACAAAATCTCCATAAAATTTTTATGGCTTGCACAAACTTTACTGTTATTTTCTTTAAGATGTTTCTGCCATAAGAAAGCCTAATGTCCATTTTTAATATAGGGTTGTAACTTTTTTAATGTGCACACTTGTACTAAGGTAAATTAGATTGAATTGAACTATTTTTGGTAACAGAATATGTGATTTCATTTATGATCTACCTTTTTGTTACACCCTGTATTATATGTCACTGTTTTCTTTTGTTAAGATTTTTTCATTTTAATCTTCTGACTATTAGACAGTGTCTTTTTCCATGTTTTCTTGCTGTATCAGATCCTCGTGAAATGATTCAGCTTGCTCCTCTGCTAAGTTTCCTGTCGGTACATATTCGTGTATTATCTGTAAGCTGTATCTGCAGTTCAACAAGATATATAACTGTTTGACACGATACATAACTTTCTTGCTTTAGATGGAAACCTGTTGTTTATTAGGAAATTATACCGCCTATGTGATTATTTTTACGGAATTTTCTGGTATAGCCCATGACCAGATTTTAAGATGGAATATGCTTCTCTTGGTAGACGAATTTCACACAGGATTAGTATCTCATTTGATATTTGTGAGCTCTTGTTTTAATTCGTTAATGTATTCTTGGGTGCTTATAGTTCTTATATCGTAAATGGCTATACTAAGAGATGATGTGTAATTTTTCTTATTAGATTCAAAATACAAAATACAAGTCAAATATTTGTATCCCTCAGAATCAATGAGGTTGACTGACTGCTCAATGTGAGATTCTTATTGATACCTATCATCTTCAATTTAAGAGATTTTAGCTTATGTAGAACGCCACGCTTACTGAGTGGATAGACGAGTGGTCAAAGATGAAACTGAGGATAATTTGTAGCAGAGCAGAAGGGTATCTACCTACTTGATATAAGAACTGAGAGTAAACTAATGCAAGATCAAATACTTACCGTATTGGGATTAGTATCATGAGTTTGTTTCTGGGTTTTTCTTTATGATTAATAATGGATTGAATAACGAAAAATTTTTATTGTTATGATTGTCTGGTTGTCTTTTTAAAGACCAATTACATGTTATGATTTTTCTGACAGGTATTCTTAAGTTAAAGTTAATTTCATGTAATCGGATGAGCTATCTTCCAATAAAGTCAATAAAGTATTGCCATTTTAAAGTCATCTACTTCAAAATGTATAATATATATCTCAATTATCGATATGAATGATTTAGAAAAAAATTACATTATTTAGAAAATATTTTTGTGTTACAAAGTAATAACACAAAATTTGTTTAATTTCTATTTTGAAAACAATTCTCAAAGTGGAAATAGCTTCAGAACAATTAGCCCAGTCTGGTTATGCAAAAATCATCGATTTCACGGCAACATTTTTGTAGATATCTGAAGTACTTGTAGTTTTACCTTGCGTTTTTTTTAAACAATAATTTATGGTCACAATTTGATTTTTTGTCTAGTTTTTTTTCCTTATATTTTACATAAACAATAATTATATCATTTTTTTAAATCAAGAATATCTTTATTTTCCCGTTTTTTAAATTAAAATTTATAAATACTTTACGGAGATATTTGCAAAAAAGCAGTTTTTTGCACTAATGTATATATATATATATTTTATTAATTTTTTATTAACAAAATAAAATGTTATTAATACGTTCGAACAACGAGGAATTACCGTCTTTTAAATTTGTGACCCCCACCACCCGAAAACTATTTAACTTGCTCTATTAATGGTGCTAGACACATTTAGCAAATTTCATAGGATTCTTTAAGACTTCTCTTAAACTCTCTGAGAAGTTAAATGCATATTGTGTTTTTATCGAAATTATTTACAAAAACATTTGAAGAAGGGGTCTGTTTTTGACCTATAAACAATTTTAATAACTTCTATATTTTTCAAGCTACATACTTGTACGTACAACCATTAGATAGCTAATAAAAAACTCAAATTTAAAAACAAAAGTTCTATGACCAATAGGAACGAAGTTTGGGACTATTTTCAAAAAAATCATATATCCATTGTTTATAAACATTAAGAAGTAAAATTTGCACAAATTTTGAATGAAACTCCAAACTTTATATTGAAACTTATAGCTATAAAACTCATCCAATTTTTCGAAACTTACAGCCCTTCGAAACGAAGGTACTTTCGAAAGATCGACATAGGAAAGTGGAGGGGATAACTGTTTCAGCTCCGTTTTTTTTTTTTCGAGATTGGAACTTCAATTTGAAACCCGTAGGAAAAATTTACATTATCTCGGCTTTCATTGCAGCTAGAAGCCTCTTTTTTTTAATCTGGGGTAGCTCGTCGAAATATGAATAACTACATAGGAAAAATCTCGGAAAAATTGGGTCCATTTGAAATTCACCGTAAAAATTAATCCCCCCCCGGAAATCTCGGAAAATCCCGGAAAATCCCGGAAAATCCCGGAAAATCATCAACATGTATTTTTTTCATTTTATATCAATGATGTAATAATACTTATATATTTTAATAAATAAATTTCAGGTAATTTTCAGGTAATTAAGTTTCAGGGGATTTTCCGAGATTTCAGAGGGGGTGAAAATTATGTCATCATTATTAATACTGCGACAGACTATTCCAGCCAAATTAAAAAAAAGTAGTAAGTTTTTATGGCGAATTTCAAATTTACTCAATTTTTCCGACGTTTCCCATATTTCCCGGCCAGTGAAAACGATGTAGTTATTTATATTTTGACGAGCCACCCCAGATTAAAAAAGAGGCTTCTAGCTGCAATGAAAGCCAAGATAATGTAAATTTTTCCTACGTGTTTCAATTTGAAGTTCCGATCTCGAAAAAAAAAAATCGGAGCTGAAATAGTTATCTCCTTTACTTTCCTATGTCGATCTTTCGAAAGTACCTTCGTTTCGAAGGGCTTTAAGTTTAGAAAAATTTGATGAATTTTATAGCCATAACTTTCAATATAAAGTATAGGTTTTCATTCAAAATTTGTGCAAATTTTACAACTTAATGTTTATAAACAATGGAGATATGATTTTTTTAAAAAAAGTCCCTAACTTCGTTCCTATTAGTCATAGAAGGTTTTTTTTTAAATGTGAGTTTTTTTACCAGTTATTCAATGGTTGTACGTGCAAGTCTGTAGCTTGAAAAATATAGAAGTTATTACAATTGTTTATAAGTAAAAAATATACCCCTTTTTCAAACGTTTATTTTGTAAATAATCACGATGAAAACGCAATATGCATTTAACTTCTGAGATATTTTAAGTCTTAAGGAATCCTATGAAATTTGCTAAATATGTCTAGCATCATTAATAGAGCAAGTTCAATAGTTTAAATATTTAGCCTCAGGGATAAATAAATTAAATAACTTTTAATTTTGCACACAAATTTAAAAGTCGGTAATTCTTTGATGTTCAAATGTATTAATAATATTTTATTTTGTTAATAAAAAAATAAAATAAAATTTATAAATTATTGCAAAAAAACTGCTTTTTTGCAAATATCTCCGTAAATTATTTATTAATTTTAATTTAAAAAACGGGAAAATAAAGATATTCTTGATATAAAAAATTATTGATTGATGAAAAAATGATAAATATTGTTTAAGTAAAATATAAGGGAAAAATCTTATAGACAAAAAAAATCAAATTGTGACCATAAATTATTGTTTAAAAAAAAACGCAAGGTAAAAATACGAGTACTTTTTCATCTATTCGTCATCTAGTAAGCCCCACCTATTTCTTAAAAGCTTCAGATATCTGCGAAAATTTTTTCGACCTTTTTTTAACCAGACTGGGCTAAATATTCTTTCTTTTTATTCTGAAGGGAGAGAGGATGCAACTTTATTACACTAAATTTTAAGATTTTTATCAATGTATTAATAAATAGGGGTTTAGCCAATAATTAATTTATTATAGACGCAATCAACTATTCTTCTTCTTCTTCTTCTAATGGCGCTACAACCCTTTGTGAGTCTTGGCCTGCTTAACAATGTTCTTCCATTCTGCCCTGTCGGATACTTTCCTTCGCCACTGCCTGATGTTCATGGTTTTAAGATCCCTCTCTACGTCGTCTATCCATCTTTTACGGGGCCTTCCTCTTGTTCTGTTTCCTTGGGGCTTCCATCTCTGGACTACTTTTACAGCTCGATTATCTGGCATTCTTTCTAGGTGACCAAGCCAGTTTAGTCTTTGTGATTTTACAAATCTGACAATATCTGCGCTCTGCATTAGTTCATCCAGCTCGTGGTTCATTTTAATTCTCCACGAACTATCGCTGCATTGGGTTGGTCCAAATATTTTCCTTAGTATTTTGCGCTCAAATATTCTCAGTTGATTTTCATCAGTGGTTGAGAGGGTCCACGTTTCACATCCATATGTGACCACTGGTCTAATTACTGTTTTGTAGATTCTCAGCTTAGACTCACGATTCAGTAACTTACTTTTCATTAAGTCTTTGTATGCATAAAAGCACTTATTACCGCTAAGAATCCGTGCTTGTATTTCTTGACTGATGTATATAGACCAAACGTAGCAGCTTCTCGTTTCAGTTCTATAACTTTTTCGCTCAATAGCAATCAACTATTACTATTTTTTTATTAAATTTACTGTTACCTTTATTTTCGAATTTTTAACTGTTCCTGGTATTTGCACTCTCATACTTCATCTTTGTTTATTTTTTTAGCTTATAACCGTATGGATTTTGTCTTCTTTCTATTTGTATTTAAACTATGATTTTTATGTAATAAATTTTATAATATCATGTTAGGATCTGTAGTGTACATTAAAACTTTCTAAAAACCGATAAATTTTAAAACATATAATTAATCTGTAATAGTCGAAAGATGTTAAATAGTCACTTAGCTGCTGCATCTAAATTATATTAAGCCAATTATCAACTGAAACGGCAATTTCGTTGAAGGACAACGATAATTATTTGAACTTAGAACATCAATTGTCCGTATGTCTCGAGATGAGGTGACGATTACGACTTAAACTAATTCTTTAATTGTTTGTTCTTATCTTATCTATAGAAAATATTATTGTTCGTGTCGAATTTAGTTTAGCCGCGGGAAGTGTTTTTGATAGATCGTTTGGACTATAAGTGGATAAGTAACAACATGGTGAATAATGTTCGAATGCGAAATCCCATGAAAGTGTCGGTGAATATTAGTATTCCCAGAAGAAATTCGGATATTTCGAGATATGCTTATCGAAGGTATAGACTGTTTGTAGATAGATAATGTCAAAGGTAAATAGTAAACAGAATAAAAATATTAAAATGTGGTTAATATTCGTTAAAAGAAATAAAATGTATGGTTTTATGTGTAGCATAAAACGTATGACATCTACGCAATAATATTGAATGTTACAGTTTTATTGAAGTCAGCAAATCATCAATTAGCTTGTTACAGATGATGGGGAAATGTCCAGTCGGGATAGCATTTGACCTTGCATGGCGAGCTTCCCCAAATTTTATTATTCTAATTGTAAGGGGAAGTCAATAAGAGTTTAGATTTAATATCACGACCGAATTTCACTGTTGCGATAGCCATCTTGATTTTAAGGGAGAACCGTTTTTGCTCAAAATCTCCGCCATTTTTAGCTTTTAAACAAAAAGGGTACGAACTGAAATTGTTGCAAATGCCATTTCTTACACTTTTTGTTATGCAAGTTTTTTCGTGCGGTTGATATTTTTCGAATTAAGGGGGAAAATAGTAGGAGAGGAACAATTATTGAATTATCTCGTTTATTATTGACTTTTACACAAATTTGATCTCCATCATTTTTTTGTTAAAATCAATATTTAAGATCATAGAGTTTTTGTTTATGGCTTGCTGCTGATGACGTTACCGTCTAGGGTTCGTTAGGCTTAGGACCTTAAACGTTGATTGTAGCACAAATATGCTTCCCTTATCCTTCCACTATTTTTCCGCATAACTCAGAAAATATGGACCGCACGAAAAAATTTGTAAAGAGGAAATTGTAGAAAATCGCAATTACAACAATTAGTCCATACTATTTTAACGAAAAGTTTAAAATGGCCAAGATATTGAACAAAACCAATTCCTATATAGCCAATACCGTATACATACGACCTCTAATATTTATTTCAGCAAAAAAAAATGAAAGGGATTAAAATTGTATAAAATATCATTCTCTTCATTTTTTTCATAAATATTCATGTCGTAAAGTTAATAATAAACGAGCTAATTCGATACTGAGTCTTCCTCCCTTTTACAATTTGCCCCTTAACTTCAAAAATGAAGACCACACAAAAAAAATTTATAAAGAAGAAATTGTGGAAAATCTCATTTGCAATCTCCTTACCTTTTTTGTTGAAAAGTTAAAAATGGCGGTGGTATTGAGCAAAAACGGTTCTCTCTCAAATTTAAGATGGCGACTAATGCACCGGTTGGATTCAGTCACGTTTTAAATATACAATACTATTGACCCCTGGTATCTTCTTCTTCTTGTAGTGCCTACTTGTTTCGGATGTTGGAGACCATCATGGCAATCTGTATTTTGCAAACTGCTGCTCTAAAAAGATTTGTGGTTGGTGTGTTGAACCACGTACGTAAATTGTTCAGCCAGGAATTCCTTCGCCTTCCTGGTCCTCGTTTTCCTTCTACTTTTCCTTGTAGAATTAATTGCAGCAACCCATATCTTTCGCTGTTTCTTAGGATGTGACCAAGGTATTCGATTTATGCTGTTTTAGGCTGATAAAGCCATATTTCGGAAGCCTCATTTTTCTTGAAGGTAGCGTCTGTGAGAGTCCACGACTTAACTCCGTACAATAGTACAGGAAAAATATAACATCGTAGTAACCTGATTTTTATGGGTACTAAAAAATCACGGCATTTGAATAGCTTAGCCATTTTTTGAAATGCAGATCTTGCTTTTCCTATCCTACATTTTATTTCTAGGGAATGGTCCCAATTTTAATTGACGTCCGTACCAATATATGTGCGTACCAATGTACATGCCCATGATATCTGGTATAGATAACTGAAATAACATAATTGAGCAAGGTGTTATTTTCAACAAGGAGTGCTGGACTGTTTTGAATTGTTCTTAAATAAATTTTTTTGAATGTCTTAAAGTATCTGTGTATCTCATCTGCCATAGTACTGTACTTTCATAATTTTTAATTCCTTTTATAAAATTTTCAACCCTTAAAAATATTGCTATTTGTATTTTATATTTTCAGGTCGTGTGCATTTTTATCTTATATGCACTTATGTTGGATATTATGTTCACCAGAACATCCACCTAAAATTGAGTTGCAAAAAAGGTAAAATTTTAGACAGGCACATGATGCACCACAGCCTTTTTTGCCGTTTGCAAAATTATATTTGCAACAGTTCTTGTAGTGGCGGACTTTATTGCAGTGTGACGGTTCGATCAACGTTTTTTTTTGCTAAGCCAAACTTGAATCTGATAGTAGCATCCTTTAATATACTCATTTAGAAAATCCACTGTAGGAACAAGGGATGATAATTTGATGACATTGATTTTAGTGATTGCCTTATTGAATGACTCATATCGCATTTGTTTAAAAAATACTTGCAAGTCTTTAATATTTAGTTTTTTTTACTGTACAAAAAATTGAACAGGGCCTGTTAAATCCGGCCTTTTTGCCATAGGTTCAAAAAATTTCTTTTTACCCTTATAAAATGCTAACTTTGTATAACAGACAGTAAAAGAATGCGAAAAGCTTTAAATTTTGTACTGCTTGGATAGTCTACTTGGATGCTTCTTACATGGCGATTTCTACAACTAGTTCATTGGCTTTACCGTTTCCTTAATAGCAATTAATTGATTTTTCTTTAAACTTCTCTATAAGATAGTAAATCTGCTATTATTTTTATATTTATATAAAACCTTGTCCTAACGGGCTCCACCTAGCCAGTTGAGGTAGGTACCATCACACTTTCCTCTCACCTTTTGAATATCAATATTATAATTCGCTTATTTTGTTTGTCTTTCCGTAATAAAAACTCCAGTGCCACCTATCGAGAAACGATAATGACTATTAGACAAGTGTCAAGCACGAGTCTATAGATTATTTAGTGTACCATTTTACTTCTAACATATTATCAACAAAATAGTCTATTATAGAGTATAAGTACATAATAAAAAACAATTAGAATGCCCGCTCTGCGTGTCAAGATAAGTACGCGCATCTCGTTCGCGCATACGGAATCGGCCATGTTTTAAACGGAACCAGTGCGGTTCAGTAACATTTTATCTGGTGTGCATAGAAAAATTAACCCGGTTTAATTTATTTACGGCAACTATAGACATAATATGTAGTATTTTATTCGTACTTTTAGTTGAAGAATAGATTAAAAATTTAAATTTTAGTTCTGTCGTAGCTTGTCACAAATTTCTCAATTCGATTCTATGTTTCCGTTTAAAATATGGAGATCGCGCGCTGACACACTTCAAAGGCAGCATCTGAGAGTGGGCATCCTGATTGTTAAAGATACTTTATTATTAAAGAATTACTGTTCTTAAGAAGTTTAAGAAGTATAGTGCGTGTATACACAATTCTTATAATGTTCAATATTCAGCCACGTCTTTTAATTGTTAGTGTTTCTATATAAAATTAAATAATTATTAAATATTAATAAAAAGGTTGCCAATGTGAGTCCATCATACCAGTATATGGGAAATGAGTTAATACTTACAATCTTAAGTAGTTTTTATAAATTAATGATGGTAAATTTTGGGCTATCGGTTTTAAGGCTTACAATATATGCCCCATCAACAGGCCTTAGTACGTTAATCTTATTTATAATAAAAACTACAAGATACTAAATACAAGAAAGCTCTACAAACTAAGCATTTCCTTAGGATCAATGCAAAAATCATGGTTTTTTATTACCTTTTCTATTACGTTTTCATTAAAAATATAATTAATTAAAACACTTAAATGACACTTGTAGATTTTTAATAGTAGATAAATTGCTACTTAAGCACTTGTATGTATTAGAAGATAAAATCAATTATACAATATTTATTTGCTACGAGAAACTTTTGTGGAAAAAAAAACTACTTTGATATATATACTTAAGCAATAAATTCAGGTGTAGGCATTTTTATTTTTATTATGCAACATTGCAATAGTACTGAAACATAGGTAGGTAAAAGAAATTCATTAAAATTCATTTGCATATTAACTTTAGGGGTTATTAATTATAGTTTTATTAATACAACTTAAACCATACACTGACTTTTAACCGAATCATTCAACAAACTTATTTTTGTGTATTTCTATTATTGATATTTATAATAGAAAACAATTTCTGCCCTACTGTAAAGGAAGATACCTTGACAACAGTGCCAATAGGTACGACATCTTCTACTTCCATATTTTCGTCAGAAATTGGCTTGTTTTAAGTCTAAATTAATTTATAAAGTTTTTTACCTAAGAAGTTTTCCTTCCTTGATTTCAACTCTGAAATCAAACGGAAGTAGAGTAAGCCCACTACTTTGTAATTTAGTAGTGAAAAATATAAAAAATGCAGGATATGAGCTGCAGCAAACAAAAATTCTCTCTTTTACAAATAACGCATCATGATCTCAGTTAACAGAGATCAAATATATCGAAAAGTAAAAACATCAAAATTACTGCGAATACATACGATATAAAAATATCACTATCAAAGACCAAATCTCTAATGGTGACAAGATATTTGCATATATTACCTGGAAATAAATATCTAGCTACGAAAACGTTAAAGAACGAAAATAAGCAAATAAAAGGGCTTGTGTATCGAGATATCTGAGAAATGTCACATGTAAAACCAATAATGACATATTATGCGATAAAAATGGGCGTTTTATCCAAATCTACTACTGTTAATTAAGATAGAAAGAAAGTGTTCCATAGATTTGACCCATATTTTAGAAATATGGTTATATTATGATGCTATATTTTGTGTGAATAAGCATTTGCTTTAATATTTCTTGAGATATATATTGTACGTTTTTAGAAAGTTACTTTCTAAAATGTCTGAATGTTATGGTTGCGTAATTTGAGAGAGTGGTTTGGCTGTACCACTAATGAACTCTTTAGGTCAGCTGTAAACAAGGTCAGGATAGCCTTGATGATTTCCAATCTTTGATAGGAGTGGCACAAGAAGAAGAAGACAGTTACTGTTTCACGTATGAATTTCAGTAGGTACTTTATGGTGTATACAATTGTCATCATCATCAAAAGCTACTCCATTCATCTTCGAATGTGAGCCACCTTTAGGTATGCCAATTCCTATCTGTTAGTTAATTTTTGCATTGTTTTGTGACCAGCTATTCGTTTAATTTAGGTATTCCTCTTCTTGTTTTATGTGCTTTTGATCGTCATTCAACAATTCGCTTTGCTCATAGATTTTCTTTGATATTTCCTATATGTCCAACCAGTTTCATGTTAACATGGCACTATCTCAAGTTATATCTGTTACCTTTGACTTTCGTTTTATTTTTATATTAGATATGTGTTGTTTTAGCTTGCTGTTGAGCATCCCACATGATGTGTTTCAAAGCGCACGTTTCAGTTCTATATGTTTAGACTGGCAGTAGGTACAAATGACGCATAAACTAAGGAAGATCTTATATTTAAATTGGTCTTAAGTTATATCTTCACAATTAGATTTTTAATTCTAAATCCATATTCTTATTGTCAGAGAAATTTCCCTATAGCTACTACCAATTTATTTGTGAACTATTCTGTTTTCGTAAAATCCTTTCTTAGTCCGATTTATTTTGATTTTATCTTTGGGTCTAACAGAATTTCTTGTAATTGTCTTCTTTCATTTGCTATTAAGAAAACATCATCTAAAAATCTCAAGTGGTTTATTTTTTCGCCGTCTTTTTTCACGCGAAAGATATCTTCCAGAATATTGTTCTGAAGCTATTTTGAGAATATTTACTAATTTGAATATTTACTAATGTTTGTATTTTGAGAACGATTTCCGAAGTGGACATTGAAACGTCAATAAACGTATTTTAACCTTTAATTGTGGCTTATTCCCAGTTAAATAGTAATTAATATCTTCCAGAATAAATAAAATAGATTTACTTGTCTAATTCTTTTCATAGTTTTATTTCCTCCGTTTTTTTCTTCTTGTGTTACTTGTAGATTACGTTATCATGTATTTACTTATTTTTTGTGTATCTCTAATCAACTCTGTTGTTTCTTAAAAAGTTGAGAGTTTCCCATATTTCGACAGTTAACTGCCTTTTATTAGTCTATTTTTGCGATCTAGTGTTATTTTTTTATTTTTGTTTATTAATATCCTATTACTCGTATGTAATATACATATACTGCTATAATCTCTTCTATAAATTTTGTCTGTTGTCAGCGCTAATAGCCATCCAGTTTGTTTGTTAATCGTAATAACATTACCTTCACAAAGTGTGCATAAAGGACTGATAGCAGGTTGGTCGGTGTATAGTTTCTTAATTTAATAAATATGAATTTTCTTTTTTAAATGTTAATATTATGATAGCATTTAATTAAGCTGTTGTGGCTTCACTAATGTCTATACATTTAGTAAAAATTATTGCTAGCATCTTAATTATGGTTTGTTTTCTATATGTTATAATTTTCAATACCATTCCACCTTCTGTTACTGTTGTATACTTCATTACAATATCTTCTCTAGGTTTTTTTTATTGTTTTGTCGACTTTGCTTAGTTGCATTCTATTATGTGTGCAGTTCTGTACAGCATGTTGTTTCTTTTTATATTAGATCTATGCTTGTTTCCTTTTTGAACTTTATCTTTTTATTCTGGGTTGATTCCTCCACTGTGGATAGAATAGATGTGTGCATAAATGTTCAATGCGTACTGTCAGTCTTTATTTGTATTCAGTCTTATTCTGTTTTAATTCATCTGTATTTACCAATTTTTGTGTACTACCTTTTTGGGGAAGTTTTCTTCTTTCTCTATTACACATACTATGCGGATATTCGGATGTTTTAGACGTTGTTCATGTTTGGGGAAACTTATTTATTGTTATAATTTAAAGTCATTTACAAGTTTCTATATTCTTTATAATTTTTACATTCTCAAATTTTAAATAGTAAAGTAAACTCTTTTTTATTTGTTAAAGTTTTCCATTTTCTTTTCTTTTGGTGTGCTGATTAAGTTGTTCTCACCTTACATCACTGTTATTTCTATAAATAAGTTTATTCCTGGAATTCTAAATATGCTTTATAGATAAAATCTATATATCTTTTGATATTATCAACTAATTGATTACATAATTATGTAAAATAAATTATATTTACCAATTGATAAATAATAAGATATGATTTATAGTTAATAATTTAATTGAACTTCAACAAAATGTTTGCGTTTAATTTACAACTAATTAATAAACCATTAGCTGTATATTTATTATTACTAAAATCGAAAATATTTTGAGTAGTGATTGTTTTAGGGTTTTCTACTCTATGTAGTAGCTTTTACTACACTTGATACAGTAGCTGATACAGAACAATAAAATTCTTTTTAAATTTGTAGAAAATTAGAATCTATTATTTTTTTACATACAACTAGATTGTATAGACCGGCGCATTACTTCGGCGACACAAGTTTATTCTTCGACTTGACTATAACGTGTCAGATGGTGACAGTGGCGGATACACGGGGGGAAGGGGAAATTTTCCCCTCTGAGAAGATCCAAAATTAAAGAAAACCTTTTTTGTAGTTTGGGTTTATCTTTTTTATGTTTTTTTGTTAGTATTTCATTGGAAGTTCCGCCCCAAGTTGAAAGTTCTCCCCCAAGGCAAATCTAGATCCGGCACTGGATGGTGCTATCTCACACAGACACAAGTACATATAAACAGATAAACAAGGACAGATATGATTAAAGATAAACAGTCTCCATTTAATGCTGTCTAAGGTAGAGGGCGCCAATAATGTATCTTCCCCTCCCCTTTCCCAACTTGATTAAAATATTCGAAATATTTTGATTTTCAAGCGATGTTGATCTTTATCCTCTAAGAAATTATTCTAGCAAATTAATATTCTAACGTGGTTCTCATCTTCCCAGCTTTTTCTATTTTTTGTCTTTTAAATTTTTTGGTCTTGAACAAACAACTGTGTTGTAATAGTGCATTGTTTTTAGGTTTATAGGCAGATATCTGAAATTATTTTTCTTGTTGTACAGTTCATCCTGTATAAAATTGCGATATCAAATGTAATACGGCAATGGACGTAACTATAACAGGAAGAAATGATTCCAAATCACGGCCTATAAATCCCAAAAACAATCTGTAATCACAAAACACCATTTTGCTTTTGTGTTGCTTTTCTGTTTTGTCGAATCCAAACTCGTAATTGTGCTATTCAGATGTCTTTTTATTTTAGTAAGTGTGCTATTAAAGCATCTTATTACTTTTTTATATTGCATTTAATATTCGAACAACAAGCTTTACAACTAGCAGATAAAAAGCATGGTGTTGGTCGCAGTAGGTGGATGTCATTTTTGTCATTTGGGCCAGGGCGTTTAAAATTTCTTAAATTTGTGAAATTCCCTAAACATTCGTATCCGATTGAGGTCCATGAGATTTTATAACGGGATTTTGGTCAGGAATTTGTTATGAACAATTTATTTGTTAACATTATTATAACTAATAATTTATAAAGAAATACCCTATTTTAAAAATATTTTTTTTTTCGTAAAAAACAAACAAACCAAAAAACATAAATTTGTTTATAAGAAGCCGAGAAATTGATAAATTATTAAAAATTAATAATCGACTATATCGACTATATTAGACATTTTTGTTTTTAGCTTTGCTTTTGCTCAACGTTATAAGATTTTTTTTTATTTTTATTAGCGGCATTACTCAGTAAACAAAATTTTAAATCTGATACAACATATTGATTGACCTTAGGTAATTTAATAAGTTTTTACGGTGACAGTTTTCTCCTAATAAATCTGGTATAGTGTTGGGTATATTGTTTATTGAACGTTCTGTATGGTATTTTGGACACTCAATTAACAAATGGACGACGGTAAGAGGCGTAGCTCATAAGTCGCACAGGGGGCGTTCACTGGCCGAAAGTAAATAAGAGTGTGTGATCTCAGTGTGTCCTACACGTAGGCGCGTTAGAACCGTTTACTACCGAATAAACCGAATAAACCTAAACCGAATAAACCGTGTACTAGCACTAGTTTTCCACTGTCGTGTATCTGGTTTTAGCAATCTTAATTTAGATTGCGATAGAAACCATTCGCACTGCCACTGACCAATTACTTTTTGTTTAAAAAACGTTTTGAGATCTTTACATACACTCTCACGCACTAATTCAGATCCCGCACTTGTTACTGCATCACGAGCACTACTGTCTGCCTCTTCATTGCCAATAATTCTTATATGCGATGGGATCCATATAAATTTAGGGGTTATATGGTTCTCTTGGGCAATTTGTAGTTCAGTTTTTATTAGTTGCTCCAAGGGCTGTTTAGGATACAGATGCTGTATTGCAAGAATAGAGCTGAGCGACTCGGTGAGAATCAGAGGTTTTGAAATTATTTAAAGGCTTGCATGTTTTAGGGCACGGTACAAAGTAAACAGTTCAGCGATGAAAACACTTGAGCTAGGTGGTAGTTTAAATTTGAAAGTAGACGTTGAAGTAACAAATGCAGAACCAATCCTATCATTAGATTTAGAGGCATCGGTAAAGATGTTTGTGCAGTTAAGGTAGTCTCGTTCAAGAATCTCGAAGTTTGTTTTTGATTAGTATGTTGTTATTGCATTTTTTGAAGAACTCTATTAGAGAGGTATTACTATTAGAGAGGTATTTAGTGCAATTTAGGATGCTTAACCATGGAGTCGGATGTTGGATGTTACAATAAAATACATCTGGGATTGTTGTGTCAAAATTATTCAGAATTGATCTTACTCGTGTGTAATAAGGTTCTCCAGTACGAGGTACGAGGGAGGTTTACGAGGTACGAGGTTTATTAAAGAGAAGGTCAAGATTATTTTTAGAAAAAGTATTTTCGAAGAGTGGATGATCCTTATTAGCAGCTACAGAAGAAGCTTGTGAAAGTGTTAAAAGTGTCCGCCTATAATGCAATGATGGTTCTCCAGTTTCGGAATATAAGCTTTCTATGTGTGAAAAGCTCCGAGAACGATCCGAAGTGCGGCATTGTGGATTGTATCTAACGGTTTTAGGGTACTCTTGGTTGCGGACGTTACAAGATTTAAAGCACCTCATTTTAAAGCTATTATTATAAGCTACGAATTTTGAAAAATTTAATTTTATCAATTTTTGACGAAGTTATATAAGTTTAAAGTATACAATTTAGGTTAAAAAAAACAGAATTTGTTGTTTATAACGGTTGTTCATTAGTTGTTTCTAGAATAATAATTCGCGTATTATTTAATAATTTCAATTGTTATTAATACGTGAATTATCACTTCTTTCAAATATTACAGCAAATGAAATACAGTATACTCTGGACACTCCGACGTTTTGCAATCCGACAAACTCGATAGTCCGACGCACCTCCCGTCAAGTCGCCGCCGTGTCTGCTTGTAATGAAACCTGTCGCGACATGAATCTTATTCTTACCGGATGCTTCATTTGTTGTGTTTTCCGTGAGCAGTTCGGTTCGATAGAGTTTTTAGATACAGTAAACGTAGTGTTAAACTTTTATTTAATTCATTTAGAAAGTTCAGTTTAATGGCGAGCACATTAAATATAAAGCGATATAAAGCCATCTTAAAAAAAACCGTAATATAAAACAACAAAGAAAAATGCTTCCATACAGTGTATAAAGAGCTACCGATCAAATCGACAACAGCTTAGCAAAACAGATCTTCAAATTAACAAAGACGATATAAATAACCCTTAGTTCGGCAAAATGTCCAAAAGACTCGTTATTCACTCCATGAATCTACCGTATTGACTGAAACTGAGGTTTAGTTTACATTGGAACAACAAAAATTAGTGTAAATACTCATTTGACTGTACAAAAAAAAGGACGGATCATCCTGGTCACTGCAAAAAATCAGCCATTTACTAGAATATACAATCATACAACGTAATCACCGTAATGTTATTCAAAGAAACAAACTTCTATGAGTACACAAGTACTACAAGTGAATGTGACCCTCAATTCTTCGAAATACAAAAACTCCACAGGATACCAAAAGTACCAATAATGAATAATAAATCGAACAAACCGACATACGATAGGCGACACGAGGGCTAGATATAGCACCTATACTTGAAGATCGCATATGGTCGCTCACGCATTATTTCTAATAACGTCTGACGAATTGTAGACAAACTTGAAGGCGAACTTGAAGACGAAGTTGAAGAATCAAACATAACTTCCAGACCATAACCTAATCACCACCACCATTACAAAGAATGAGATAAAATAAAAAATTCTAAATTAAAATAAATAAAATAAAATAGTTATACTTGGGGTATCCACATTTTATACACTAGAGCAAAACCCTGAGTAATGTTTATAAAACTAAAACGATGAGAGAAACTGAAAGATGGGGAAGATTTAGGAAAAAATAGGCATAATTTAGGAAATATAAATGAAGTAAGTGAAGCCACATAAATCTTGAGAAAAAGGCTTAAAAGGAAATAAAAATCTTTCGAATTTCATTGTATTATAGACCGTTGTAAGGTAAAGATCAAGAAGAATTTTCAGTTTTCAACTTAAGAACATACGAACCTTAATGTTTTTATGTGGCAATTACACTTATTAGTACATCATGACAAACAATGATTGTTTATTAGCTTAATCCAAATATAACACTGGATTAATTAAGGATTGATTGTTTTGCCTTTATTTCATGCTCTAAAAACAAAAACAGAATATCGCTGTTGGACAGTACTTATTGTTTGTTTAGATAAGATCGGTAAGCATATTTTGAAATAGTGTATTGGATTGGATAGATTAACGCTTAACGAACTCATATTTTATCTTATCTTAACACCAAATTATTCGAATTAAATTTGGTTTGTTATATTCTAATAATAATTGTCAGATGATAGCGGGTTTTTGGATAACGTACACCTGTCTGTGCGGTTGTTGGTGGTAGAGGTGTTGTTTTTATCGAAGAACTTTTTTAAAAATGAAAAATTCGTATCGACTTCGGCCTCCAGTAGTATTGTCAATAGGTCACATTCCAAGGAGAAATTCAGATTATCCAAGATATCCATATCGCAAGTATGAATTCTTCATCTAAATTAATAATAACTTAATATCACATAACGCTACCCTTAGTAAAAAATGTCCGCAAATAGATAACATTGATTTTTGTCTTGTATAGAGCTTTAGCGGTCCATAATCAGCTTTTTTCTCTGAGAAAGTATAATCTAATAGTATCATAGTCTATTACATCAATGTGGGACTGTTTTGAATTTAATATCAAAGCATAGACTTAATGGTCCACTGAGCTTAATGACATAATAATAAATTCTGACAAAATTTGAAGCATTTTCGAAAACCAGCATACGGTAAATATTATGTTTATATGGGATTAAGTCACAATTGATTGTAATGAAAATTACGTTTTACCTAAACATGTGACGTTTCGATTTCCACTCCGTAAATCGTTTTCATAAATTATATTAAACTTAATGTAAAGTAAAATTGTTTCATATTCCCAATAAAAAACAGTAAGCTGCCATTTAAATCAATTCGCCTAAATTTGGTTATCTTAGGACATTGTTCAAATGCTAAAAAGACAACAGGTCAAATAAAACCAATAAGTTTGGCAACGTTGAACTTCCCCTCTTTTAATATTTCCACTAATGCATTTTCGACGATATAAAGGGGGGACCTAATATACCTCTCTCTTTTTAAATAGGTGTTTCTTACTACATCTCACGTAAGGTCCATAGCGACCATAAACTTTTACCTACACTTGTAAGAACCAGGACGTTTTATTTTTTGTAAAGTTTGGTCCAGGTCGGTTAAAGTGTGTATTCGTTTTGAAGTATATAAATTTTTCAATATCAATCTCCAAAGTGTTTACAAAAAATACCCAGGTATCTGGGTATCCTTGGTAATTGTTTTATCTGAATCATTGACGATAGTATAAATATTTTTCTTCGAGCTTCTAGTTATTTCTAAAATTATTTAGAACGAAGAGATTTATAATAAAAACCAAAGAAAAAAATGCATATAATATATTAAAATTACCCGTCAAAGTTTTTACACCATTACGTCCACACCCGTGGCACCCGGGTAACACTAATGTTTAGTAAATTATGAAGCTCTGTCTAGTTTTTTTTTATAATAAAAGTGATATGGAAACGTAAATAAAAGTTACATTTTAAACACATTGTCCACACTTACTTATATTTACTGAGTGTTCGTTACATAGTGGACGATTACAAACATTACATGATTTTCGTGTCTTTCTTAGCCGCTTTTTCGCTAAAGACATACAAATGTAGCAGTTTCCAACAATTTTGAGGCGTCCAGTGGAATCTCGAAGTGGTAATGACTCTGCAGTATTACTTGAATTTGTAGGTAGAGGTTTTCCTAACATACACTCAATTCCTGACCTTAATGAAAAATTTCGGTATACATTTGGTACTTTGGATCTAGCAGAAATTGCAGGCATCACTAGTTGTTTCCCTAAGTCTTGTAGAAAAATTCTACGCTTACTGGTTTCAGTAGAACTCTGTGGATTATTTTCTGTATAAATTATATAGGTTGCTAGGCAAGCTACGTCTAGGATATTGTAAAAGAAGGCTACTGGCCAACGCAAAGTTCTGCGTTTAGTGGAATAATGAGAAACCATTTTGTCCATGTTGTCTACGCCTCCTTTAGTTGTATTATAGAACTGAATTATTTCAGGTTTATTTTTTGGGCCACTTACATTATCGTTGTCATGCATTGTTGACAGCAAGATAACGCTTTTTTTCTTTTTTGGTACATATGAACAAATAGTAACACGATCTGCACTGAATCCGTGTAATGACGATTCAGGCTCATGCTCTGGCGAAGGCAGAATTTCTTGTGGAATATATGGTTTGTTTCTTTTCAAAGTACCAACTAATGATAAATTCCAAGACAACAGGAGACGGGCTAGTGGAAGAGTTGTGAAAAAATTATCCATTGTTATGTTTCGTCCAGAATTTTTGTATCGGTAACACAAATCTTTTACTACGCGTTCACCTCGATTAGTTTCACGTCCAGTCGAATTTTTTCCAGTATAAATTTGTCCAGTAAGTGGATACGAATTATTGGCGTCACAAACCCACCAAACCTTGATGCCATACTTGGCAGGTTTTGCTGGCATATATTGCGTGAAACGTGTCCTACCTCTATAAGGAAATAACTGTTCATCCACAGTAAGAGAATCCGACGGTACATAGTTACGACGTAAATTATCATTGAGAAGATGGAATATATCTGTAATAGCTGCAGCTTTATCATTTTGCAAACGTTCTGCAGGTGTTTTGTCATTGTCAAACCGTAAGAATCTGCTGATGCTCCAAAAGCGATTT
This sequence comes from Diabrotica undecimpunctata, assembly GCF_040954645.1. Classification (NCBI taxonomy): domain Eukaryota; kingdom Metazoa; phylum Arthropoda; class Insecta; order Coleoptera; family Chrysomelidae; genus Diabrotica; species Diabrotica undecimpunctata. The sequence goes on along the minus strand of NC_092805.1, from coordinate 99,280,908 downwards.
ATGCCCATACTTGCTCGGTACAAAGGATGAGAATCTGTTTTCCATAAATCTTTCGAGTGCTCTGAATTTGAATACCGTACTCCTGCTGTAATAAGAATACCTAAGTATGCATTAAATTCTTCTGTTGTGAGTGACTTCCAAACATTTCGAGGTTTGTCGGGGTTTTCAACATTATACTTTTCACAAACGCTATTATCTTTTCGATTGGTTTCGCGTATAATTATGTCACACATTACGTCACTGAAAACACATTTGAATGTATCTCTAATCGAAAGAGTTTTAGTAGAACGTATTAGGCCCGTTTTTTCACGCAAAAGGTTACGTTTCAGTGTTCGACTTGCAGTAAACGGTTTTCGTTGCCAAATCGTTTTATCTTTTGCAACCAGAACATCACTTTGGGAAGAACTTTCTTGAAAATCGTCAAAATCTTCATCACTACTATCGTCGCCGTCGGTATCGATTTCAATCTTATTATTGATATCAGTAAAAACGTCCTGTACGTCAGAAGCTTCATCTCCATCCGGTTTGCTTTGCGAAACATAGTCCTCATCTGATTCCTGGTTTTCGATATTGTTGTCTACTTCCTCATCTATATCGTCTATAAATTGTTGCAAGTACTTCTGTTGCTTTTCATAAGTCATTCTAAAATTGAATGATCTATGTATAAAACATTGTAAAAGTAAACAGTAATAACTTACCTTCTAAATTCGCTAGCACTCACTTCTCTTCTTGCCATTATTACAAGTAATTACAACATAAAACACGCATATAGTCACAAAAATATTAACAACTTGTAAGCACAGTTAAATAAACACTAATAGCAAACAAAGAAAAATCTCAAGTGTCTGTTATTTTCGGAATGTACAAGCGAAGTTTACCGAAACAATGCCGGGTACCTGGGAAGCACGGGTATAGACTCCCGTATCAGGTACTTGGGTATTGACATAACGGTTAATTTTGCTTGGCTTAATCTTGAATTAAGTTTGGTCTTGGGACGAACCAGGTTCTGTCTAGTGGTATTGTTTATGAATTATGTTGTGCAACAACAATGTTGTATAATTTGTCCTTTAACTAATTTCTTTTCGGGGTATACAGTACGTTTATTTTGTAAATTTGTAGAGTTGGATATATATTCCAATATATATTTTCGCTACTGTTTGTAAAGAATTGCCAGTTAATTTCCCAATTAAGTGTAACGTGTCTCTTCCTAGCTGTAAAAAATACTATTTGGACGATTCGTTCCATTCTAAACACACAGTCTTCTTTTTGTAAATGTATTTCTTCCAATTTAGGCGTTTAGCCTTCATCTACATAAACAAATTAATTTTTTTAACTAAAAAAGTAAACATTTTTGTTGAAAGTTAGCTGATAGGTTGATCCATAAAGTTTTGTAAAAATTAATATTATCGTTAGCTTATAAATTAGCATTAAAGAAAGCAAATTTTTCTTCAAAACGTCTTCAATATCTTAAGTGGAAGTTTAGACAACCATCCACAACTTGTTTAACTGAGTGTTGGGGAGATTTTGTGAATAACTGCAAAGTTTTTCAGATAATGTAAAACAGTTTTATCGTAATAAAACACAACTTTAGCATTTTCTTTACGAAAATTACCCATGCAATCTGAAATTTAATATTACAATTATTCCTTTATTATCACGTCTGTAGGGACGTATCATGCTTTACTTTTCAGTCTTTACTGTGAATTTTTATTTTTACTTTTTTGTCCGGTTTCAATTTCATGCCATTTTTAAACTGGCAAACTATTGCCATTTTTACTAAAATATTCTGTGAAATTGGATAAGATTCTAGTCCACAACAATTATTTTTTACAGCCCAGTTCACTTAGAATTTCTAAATAAATTCATATATAATAAACCTAAATAATGTCACACAATTAATACTCATTGTTGGTCTAGCCATGTGCCGTTTTTGCGTAGAATTCGGATACCCCAACGTGATTTTCTTGAAAATTTAGATTTAGGTGGCACCTTCTTTAAAATCTACACAGGCCAAAGTGCGCTTTTACCTTAGGGATGAAAGCTACCCCTTCTAGAGGATGAAAAGTTTTTTAATCAAAATAATTATCAACTCTAAGCAGTTTTCGTTTTGTGATTTTTTTTGTAAATTTGATACTTTCCGATTTATTCACGATTGAACATGTTCATTTTTCATTAAAAAACACATTTAAACGTCTAAACGTTTTTCACGAAGCAAAAAAAAATTGGGGAAAAAGTCAAAAAATCAAATCAAAAAATGTTGGTAAAAGTCTTTTACATAGAAAGTTTCTCCTTTTTTTGCGAAAAAATAAACAATGAACCCCTTGGCATTATCACTTCAATATAAATGAATTGTAACCCATCAATAATGAATTTCACCAATGAAGTATTTGTGAATTTATTAATTTAAAATCATTTCTAGTAGTAAAAAATCGTTTTAATCATTTTTTAATTAATATTCTTAGAAGATCATATAACTTTTAAAAATTATTTCAGCTCGTAAAACATTTTTTTAAAGTATTTTTCAAATATTTACCAACTCCAGGGGTAAATTATAACAGTTGAAGCATTTTAACAAATAATATATTTCAATTAACCAAAATTAAATAATTTAAGTTTAACTTAATTATTACCCACTTTTAAAGAAAGTAAAATTTTTTCAAGAAAACTAAAATAGCAGCAATGCAATAGGAAAAAGACCCCCTTTTATAGATAGTAAAAATGGAGAATTAATAGAATATGAAGAAAGAATTATAAATAAATGGAAGCAATATTTTGAGGAAGTACTAAATGAAGACAATACATATACATATAAAGGGTGTTTTTTTAGAGGCATAGAAATTTAAGTTGGTGACACTGTTTTAACTGTCGGCCATTTTGGCAGCTGTCAAGTGATTTATGATAAGTTGGGTTTGGCATTTTAGCATGAATATACTTGACGCATGAACAACACTTCCAAATTGTAAAAATTAATTTTAAAAATTGTGGCTATATTCGAAATACGTATCGCGCACTACGTCCATTTTATGGTCAACATAATAGTACATCAGAGCAAGTAATTCAATTAACCATAGAACGTTTTTGCACCACGTTTACTTTGATAATATGCATCCACAGATATATCGTACAGTGCGTACAGAAGAACTTGTTGCTGCTGTAGAACGTAGCATACAGAAAGATGCGAATCAGTCTATCTGCCATCGTGCACAGTAGTTGGATACGTGTCCATCCACTTTATGGAAGATTTTGCGGAAAGATCTTACTTTGCGTGTTTAAAAAATCTAACTCATGCAAGAATTGAAGGTACATCATCACCTAGCAAGGCGTAAATTTGGTGAGTGGGGCCAAAACAAGATTGCCGTTGATTCCGATGTTCGTAAGCAAATTTTGTTTAGCGATGAAGCTCACTCGGCGAGAAGAATACCTGAACAGTATTATAAGTTTCACGCCCATTAGTGAAAGACTTTGTTATATTAGACTGAAAGAAAAATGCTACAATATCTCAATTATATCCGCACATGCTCCGACAAAAGATAAAGACGAACATATTAAAGATTACTTCTATGAACAACTCAAAAGAACGCTTGAGAAAATCCTCAAACAAGACATGCAGATAATCTGTGGAAACTTTAACGCAAAAATTGGCAAAGAACCTAACCTAAGACCGACAATAGGACAGCACAACCTCCACGATATCTCAAATAACAATGGACATAGGCTCGTAGAGCTAGCATCGGCTAACAATATGCTTGTAAAGTCTACTATGTTCCAACATAAAAACATTCATAAACAGACTTGGGTTTCTAATGACCACTCCACGCTGAACCAAAGCATCTATCGATGCTAGACATGGAAGTAATGTGCTTGATATAAGAAGCCTCAGGGGAGCAGATGGAGATACAGACCATCACCTAGTAAGAGCAAAAATCAGGTTGAAAATATCTTCAGAGAAACCTAAGGCCAACGAAGCATGGGGACAGTGGAACATCGAGAAAATGCAAAATGAGGAAATCCAAGAAAGTTACAAACAAGAAATTAAACAGCATCTAAATATAGTAGACCAGAGCAATGATGTCGAAAGGCTGTGGCAACAAATGGAAAAATCAATTATGCCGTCAGCAGAACTAATAATAGGAAAAAGCAGGAAAAGAACAAGGAAATGGTTTGATAAATAATGTCAAGAAAAACTACACGACAGACAGATGAAGCGAAACATTATGCTTCAACAAGGAACAGCAGAAAGTAAGGAAAAACTATGCAACTTTACGCCGAGAAACAAGAAAATTAATCAGAGAGAAAAAAATGAAGTACGAACAACAGAAATATGAAGAAATGGAAAGGAATAGGCAACAATCAAATAGTCGAGCATATTACACATCAGTGTCAAACGAAAAGAAAGGCGTCAGGCCTAGATGCGTGTCTGTATTCAGAAAAAATGAGTAATTAATAATAAATGAAAAAGAACTGCTCCAAATATGGCAAGAATATTTCAAAACTTTACTAAACATACATCAAGAGAAAGAACATGGAGAAAATATATATTTTGGGGCGGACTTACCGGTAGAGGACCCCAAAGTAGATGAAACATTGCAAGCAATTAACAAATTGAAGAACGGAAAAGCTCCAGGCTCTAACAATATACTGGCTAAATTCCTTAAGTACGGAGAAGAAACTCTACATACACAAATACACAAACTAATAACACTTATATGGAAAGAAGAGAAAATACCAACAAAATGTACACACAACAAATAATAGGAGAGTATCCACTTGGTTTCTGAAAAAGCAGATCAGTCACAGATCATATTTTTACATTGAGGCAAATCGAGAGAATGTGCTATGAGTATAATATTCCTATCCACGTTGTCTTCATAGATTTCAAAAAAGCATATTATTCAGTAAATCTACAAAAAATACTGAATTTATTAAAAGATTTAAAAATACCAAGCAAATTAATTAAACTAATAGGGTAGTTGAAAAAATAAAAATTAACCGGTATTTTATACAGAAAATTCGCAAGACTATGTAAATATTCGCAAATTATGTAAGAATTACACTGCTCTACTGGGAGGTAACAGTATAGGGGGAATTTTATTAGCACGGCAAAAAAAAAGTTCACGGCAAAAATTAATTGTTCCAATACTAATTAGTGTAATTTTTTGTATACAATGTAATGTAACTGTATATTCTAGTATGTGTAATCTAATAAAATTGTATCTGTGTCAATGAAAAGTACGTAAATTTCAATATTAAAAAAATAATTTCAGTCATTATTTTAATAGATTTATCTTTTTATTTTTATAATTTTGCACTTAAACATATATGAAGGTATTTTTGACTGGTTTTGCGGAAATGATAAAGGTATTTTATTCAAAGCATTCTATCTTCCCTTATCTTAAAAACAAAACAATTTGTACAGCTGTTTATATTACTTGTAGAACAAACGGAAATATAAATGGACTAAGAAACAATAGCGCTGGTATTATCGTCGTAAAATTATTTGATCAAATTATTTTTAATCCTCTGTGATTAAATAGATATGGATTGATTAATATAAAATTAGATTTAACGAAGAGTTTATTATATATTAACAAAATTTAATATATCGATGAGGAATTTAATGTGCGTCAGATTTGAATCCTTTGTTTTTAATATTTTAATATAGAGTGATTTACACCCGTTTATCTATTCGGATAAACAAAAATGTATAAATGAGTTTGTCACTGAAAATGGTTTCATTGTAATTTTAGTAATGAATTAATGTTTTGTATTTTGAGAACAATTTTCGAAGTGGAAATGGTAACGTCATATACTCTTAATTTTAAAGTAAAATTGTGGCATTTCCCAACAAAAATAGGAAATTGTAACGTTAGTAGTCGATACTTCTTGAATTCATTTGTGTTAAAACAGTAAAGAGTATTGAAACAAAGTTGACTATTTAATAGTGAGATTAAATTGTAATCACTGTAAACTAAATTCGACCAGTTGATAATAAATAATTAAACTACAACTAAACTAAGTTTATAATAAATAATTGCTTTAATTTAATGCTACGTATGTACTTGGTTTACTTTATAAAAAAAGAGTTACGTGAAAAAATTTATGCAGTCAAATTAAAAACAAAATTCCATGTTTGTTGCTTAATGGTTTTGATATCTAAAAGATTACCCAGTATGATCTCTATATCGTTTTTATGAGTCAATATAATAATAAAGTAATAAAACCTGATCCCTAAATCTTAAATACGTCAATACAATCTTACCTATTACTATATTTAGAGTTAATAATGTACATTAAAATAAATGTACTAACATTTCATATAAATAAGATACATCTACATCTAATTTTATACAAAATAAGTCTATATTCATCAGCGGTAAAATATTACGTGAAATTTTGTTACCCCACATCAATTTTCATAAAAATTTCGATTTATTTTTAGAAGTAAAAACTACCCCTTATTACAAACAATTCCAAACCATAGATTTTAGCATGTAGTTGGATAAAATAATGTTTAAATTTAGTTTTTGTAAATCTCTTTCTATTCTTAAGGATGATTTATCACTCCTGTAAATGATTCCAAAGGGGTAGTAATTTTTAAAATAATTTTTAGTATAATAAGATTATTGATTAGATTATTAGAACTATTTAAAAGGGGGCCACCTTCAGTCCCATCACTTGAAAATTGCTCTCTAATCTGTACTGTCCTTTATTTTTCCTCTCCAATTTCTTATACCTTTCCCTTTAACGTCATTTTCTGCTTCATCTAACCATGTCTTTCTTGCTCGACCTACTCTTTTTTGTCACCCATCTCTGTATTTTTAACATTTTTGGTATTCTTCTTTCATTCTTACTAAATGTCCCAATCAACTCAATAACTTTCTCGCAAGCTCTTTAAAAAGACTCATGATATCGGCATGGGTTCTTCTCCTCTATATATATATATATATATATATATATATATATATATATATATATATATATATATATATATCAATCTTTTGTCTTCTTCACTTGTAGATAGGTATATTCTTCTTGTAAGGTTGTGTTTTTCTGTTGAGGTTTATAAAATATTGCCTACGTCTCTTAATACATCTGCAGATCTAGCCAGAATCGCAACATCATCCGCACCAGCCAATATCTGATAGCTTTGTTTTTAAAGTTCCTGTTGTTCTGGGTCGGTTACTCCTGAATAGTAGATGTATTTCGCTTTTGCTATTTGTTTACAATCTTATTTCATTCATTCCCGAGATGTTTTTTTTTTCATTTTTCTCATTTCTGCTGCAGTCTGTCAGGTTCAACGAAAAAAATGAGCTGCGTACGTTCCAGGTGGCAATGCTTACTCTTCTGTCATATATTTTAAATCTTTCTTCACTTTCTTAATTCTCAATGGTAGGTGATAGGGGATTCTTCGTACCCTCTCCCCATTTAAGGGGTACCACGGACTGGAAGCTATTTTCATGATTTCGTTTGCTATTTAGATTTTTGGGAAATATAGTGGTTTTTGTTGTTGCCTTCTCCAACGCAGTACTACAACTATTCTAACTTCTCCAGTCATTCTAGTGGTAGACTGTAGAATAAATATTTATTTAGAAATATATAAATATCTCTATTCTAAATTAAAATATTTGTAGTCTTTGGGACTACAATTTTTTAATTAATAGTTTTCTTAATACATGCCAGTATAGAAATTTGAACAAGTAAGCAATTTAGCAAGCAAGCAATTTAAGTAAATCCAGCCTGTGAGACATATTCACCCCTAAGAATTACGTTTTGGTGTAACAGTTCATTGGATCGAGATGTATTAACTCGAGTTAAAAACAGGAGCCACCCCACCACGCTACAATGCTCCAGGCCATCCATTTTCCCCCTATAGCACTCTGATGCTCGATAGGGGCACAACTACCAGCCAAATGTTTTTGGTGTGGAAGTCCTGGGTACAAGAACTCCAACACAATATCCTTACCCGATCAATGCGGGCTAGCTTGACGAGTTCTTTTCCTGCTTTCTCTAGTGACGTATCATCGAACTAAAATTACTTGCTCGGGCCTTCTATCTCCGCTTTGGGCTGCGCCCAGCGACTCGGTGTCCGAGAATGTGGGCCCTTCGTGCCCAGGTTTTGGGGTTTTGGTAATTTTTTTGGATGATTGTTGCCTTTTTGTTTTTTTTGGTTTTTTTGGTGGCCAAAGCCTTTATTTATTTATTTTTATTATTTTTTTTTGAAGGTTGTCCTTAAGATAAACATTAATTAATAAAATTTCCAGTGCTGCGTGCTGGGGCTTCTTCTGTTGGTAGAGCTACGAATTATCTAGACTTTATATGTTTGCCAGGATTTGCTGTTTTGGTCTTTTGTGCTTACATCGATGGAACGCATCATATCCTATTATCTCTCGCAGGATCGGGCTTGGATGATTCTCTAATTCTGCACATCTAATTTTGGCTTTTTCTGCCATTTTCTCTATCACCCTTACTTGTTGCAGTTCTCTAAACAGAAAGCGTTCGTATCTGGGTACATTTGCCGCTTCTCTGAGGATGTTATTGTGGACTGCTTTTGTTTTCTTTTTATTTGAATTGCTTATGTGTCGCCATGCGAGAGATGCATATGTGATTATTGGAAGTATGATGCTGTTTATCAGTCTCATTTTCGTCTTTATGCGCAGTTTGCTTTTTCTACCCATGAGCACTCTTATTGCTGGCTGTTGCTGTTTTTTGGATGGTTGTGTCCACGTGTTGCGTGAAGGTTAAGCCTTGGTCCATAGTGACTCCTAGGTATTTCGCTTCTCTTTTTCATTCGATGGGATTATCTTGCACTAACAGCTGTTCCTCTGGGGTTTCTCTTTTCTTTTTGAATATGATTGCTTGTGTTTTTTCTAAATTGATTGCTATTTTCCATTGGATACACCATTCTTCAATGTTATCCAACGCTATCTGTAGATTGTGGACCGCTACTTCGAAGTTTCTGTGTTTGGCCGCAATCGATGTGTCGTCTAGATAAAACTATCCACCTTAAATAACTTTTGAACTTTTAATTTTCAGGAGAATCGCAAAAACACGTCAATTAATATTTAAAGGGATAGACATTATGTCATATTTTAGCTTACTGGGAAAGGCACCCTCTCACCCACCGTATCATTCTTTTATTTTTTTTAACTACTTCCCCCTTTTTTTATTTCATATTTGGATTCTCTTTTTTGTGCTGATTTCAAAAATATATAATACATTCGGCTTTAAGTAATTAGTTTATGAGATAGATACAATTTTTCTTTTAACAAGATAGTATCTTTCTTACCAAAATTGATTGTAACAAAATAGGTTATATCATAACTTTTACATATTCAATGGTACTATTAATAGTACCTTTAAAAACCAAGAAACAAAAAACTTCACTTTTTATTAAAGTTTTATCAAAGAGTTTTGATAATAGTCAATAGTCAATAATAATAATTTGTTATAACTTAAACAGAGTATTTTGATAGGTGTGCAATTTGATCGCTGAAATGGTTTACACTTTGCAAGAAAGAATCGAAATTGTAGTTTTATACTACAAAAATAATAATTGTGCAAGAGCTGCTGCTAGAATTTTTATTAAAACACGCCACAATAGGCATGCAACTCAGAGCATATTGCTAAGAGCATGAAATTTAGACCAACAGGGTCAGTTTGCAATAAAAAACATAACTGACACAGCCTTGTAAATAACGATATAATCCAAGTAGCCGTTTTAGGGCAGATTAACTTAGAGGCTGAGTAATCACAGTCACTGTCAACAATAAGCAGACCAATCGGTGTTTTGCCTTTACAGCCTTCCGAATACTCCATAAATTTAAGTTCCATCCATATAAAATTAAATTGGTAAAAGTATTAAATGAAGAATATTTTGATCGTCATCTCAAATTGTGAGAATTAATGATATAATGCATCATTAACGATCCATAATTATTAAGCAATATTTGGTTTTCGGACGAATGCTCATTTTCATTAAATGGCTTGGTAAACACACATAATTGTCCATACTGGGCTGAAAGTGATTCACGTATTGTGCACGAATTTTACACACAGCGTCCTAAGTGATTACATTATTGGACCCTTCTTTATCACTGGAAAATCAAATGGTGAATCGTATCTTGAGTTACTTAGGCAATTGGTTTATTGTATTACAATAATAGTAGAAAATAATAACAAATATAATAATCTTGGTTGTATTTAAACACGATCCTCCACGCTTTGCTCTACCTGTTCGACAATTTTTAAACCAAACTTTTCCTGCTCGTTGGATAGGTAGAAGTGAGCAGATAATGGATTTGCCACCTAGGTCACCGAATTTAACTCCCCTAGACTTCTCCTTATAGGAGTATTTAAAAATAAAAATTTATGCTGCTCAACCAGAATCTCTGGATGCTTTATCCCAAAGAATAGAGAAAGAATGTCGACAATTAAATGCAGACGTGATAAGCAATGTCAGAGAAGAATTTCAAAATAGATTGTACTATTATATGGAAGTGAATGGCAGTCATTTTGAACAATTATTGTAAAAATTTTTTTAATGAAATGTTCATTCTAAATGTTTGTAATTTGTTAAGAAAATAATTTTTTTTTAATCCAGTTTTCTTGATTTCGTATTTTTTTTTCTCATAAACTACTCACTATACGCAACATGTGTTACATACATACATTTTTAAAATCAGTATAAAGAGGACAATCCTAATATCAAATAAAAAGAGGTGGAAGTAATAAAAAATATTATGGCATGATACATAAAGTTAGAGGGTACCTTTCCAATCAATCTTAAATATGACATTATGCCTCTTTTCCTAAAAATTAGAAGTTCAAAAGTTATTTAAGGTGGATAGTTTTATCTGAAAAGCACTTTATATTCATCACTAAATTATAATTTACATGTATCTTTAAAACATAGGATGTTTAGTACTTATAGAATTTAGATATCTTATTTAAAAATATTCATTCTTTCTTATTCTTCAATGAGGGTTTCATAAAAGGCTTTATCTTAATTTTTTAATCTCTTCAAAAGGTAAACCCAACAAAAACGACAAATCTGATTTTTAAAGGGAAAACCGTTCCATAGAAATAAAAACAGGGTCAAATTTTGCACCAATTAATGTCAGGTTGAAATGAAAAGAATTTTCGCTTTGATCTTTTAACAAATTACCGCCAAGAAAATCATGAAAATCCTAAAAATCTTTTCTCAACAAAGAATTAACGAGATTTAGACGCCATTCAATGGACGAAAATGGAATTTTCTCGTATATAGCTTGAATTAGAATGACTTCAATCTTTTTTCTCGTGATATTCTGGAGCGGCGAGGGATGTTTTCATTAAGTCTCTACAGGCGGTTGTGTTTTCCCTTTCGAAACTAATATTAGAATGTTTTTATTGCTATGTTCTACAGAACAGTGCACCGTTTATCTTAAAAGTATACCAATAAAAACGCGAACAGAGATAAATCTGAAAGAAAAAACTCGAAAATATGAAAATGGGTTTTTTGTGGTTGTTCTCTTTATAGTCCAGTTATTTGGTAGTTTTCCTGGAAAGTTTTCCGGGAGTTTTGAAAATTGGTAATTGTATAAACTTCGGTATGTTTTCTTGTATTTTTAACTTTGCTACCTCGTATCTCCGGCTCTTGCGCCGCTATATTAAAAAAGTGGCACGTACAACAGCTTCTTAAAGAAAAACATTTTTATACACAATTAAACTAGTGAAAATTACCTACAATTTATTGTTGTGAATTTATTAAAAGGTTCAATACACTTACGAATTTAATTTATTTTTTTATTTATATTAACTTATCTTACAATAATTTATATATCCGAACGTAACAATTAAAATCGCGAGCGCGTCTTCAAAATCAACTGTCCCTTCAATGAAAGCTCCGTTATTATATATCAAAACACAGCCGGTCGAGAATTCAGCCTGATTATACTAGAAGGTCAATCCGGGTCATCGTTTCGACCGTTTTCTGGAAGGTACCGTTCAGGTAAATAGAAGGCTCTCGTAAAATCTAAAACATAAACATGTGAATAAAAACATGTTTACAGGTTTTTAATATGACTCATATTTTTACGTAAAATTATGTATTTACAATGTTTTTGTAAAATTAATAGTTTTTGGTGTATGAGCACCGCAAAGTACTTTTTAATATGCGTTTTCGAGAAAAACTCGTTTCCACACCATCTGGAGATAGAGTAAGCGGCGCATTTTTTTATCGTGGTTTCCTCTGTAGTCCTAATCTACATGTGATGCACACTTTCAAAATTTAGCGCAGTCTCTTTCCCTTTGCAGTTTCTGATGGACCAGGCGTTTCGAGTTTGTCTCGGGCACCGATCGAGACGTTGCAGACCGAAATTTCGTCCGCATTATCTGCGATGCGATTATCAGACTCATTACAAGTCTCTTCATTTTCAGTTTCATTAAACGTTTGCTTAAAAATAGTCACCATTTCTTTCTCTTCATCGTAATCATATGATTTGAACCGTCGAATTATTACAAGCACCCCTACAAATTTGTACATATAACGAAGCATTTTAACTCAGCTTTTCTGCATTTACAGGGTTTTTGACATCCCTTTGTTACATTTACAAGAAATAAGTTTTAACAAGGAGCTTGAGATTCGAGTGTCTTAACATGAATTAGCCCATTTTTGTGTCTGTTCCATCTTCATTGTTCTGCATTTGGTTCATTCTCGTATCACTGCTGAACCTGGTGATAGGCTTGGAATAAATATAGTCGTGCTACTGCTTGTTGGTTGTAGCGACGTAATATTAAATTTACTTTTATATCCTAATTTTATGAAGCATGCATATCTATACTCGTTAAAAGACATGCTTTTCTTACTTTTCATTCCACACATCCTATACATCACTGTTACCGTATAATTCAAGAAGGAAACGTTCTCCGGCTTTAGCAATAATATCTGGATCAGCGTTCGGATTTTTAAATACCTAAATGCAAAAGAGTGCAGATGTATCACAGCTACTGAAGTAGTGGAATATATTTGTTGGTAAATTTTTCCTTCTCTTGGTTTGAGAAAATACACGTTTGATATGTACATAGAGCTGTCAAAATAATAAGATCTATGTCTTCGTCGACCACTATTACAGTATTGAATTATGGTGAAACATTTATTGCGGTATTGATGATTTTCGCGTGTGATTGATGACGGATACGCATCTTCCAAGGTTTATGAGACCATGAAATTCTAAGCTTCAAATTGTCTTATTCACATTTTGCACAAATTTATCTTGCGACGCAGTTGGAATCATTGTCTCGTCAAAAAGTATGAAGCAGTTATTCGTATTTGTTGGGATCGCTCAGAATATTTGGAACTACGGTTTGATTCATCTTCAGGATATCCGTCGAATACGATTATGGTATAGAATTTATATTTCGATTGAACTAATGTGATGTAGTTATTGTCAAATGTCGATGTCAAATGTTTCGGTGTACACCAAAACTATTGATTTAAAAAAAAATGTAAATACATAAATTGTAGGAAATTTTCTCTAGTTTAATTTTGTTTATGAATAGTTTTTTCTTAAAATGCTTCGGAAAGGAGATTTTATAAAGAAACTGTTATTAGAAGCCATTCTTCCAATATGGCGGCGCAAGCGGCGGATATATGAGGTGGTAAAGATTTTTTTTTTCAAAAATATCACATCAAAATTACCAATTTCAAAAATCCCGGATAATTTTGTCCCGGTAACCTTCTTTTTTTGACCAAATGACTAAGCTATTAAAATTTATTTAAATACCTTCATTTCTTATTTTTATATTTAATCCATTGATATTAATTGGAAAAATAGCAACTTAGGGAGAGAGATAGATGACTCACATACTTTTTAATCCTTCTGTTCAAATGTTCAGAGACAATGTGATTTAAATTAAAAAGACGTCATTCAGTATCTTAAACTACATACTTCTACAATGTCACTACCACACCTCATCTAGATAAGATAAGACAAGTACCATTGATTTGATGTTGAAAATATTATTTAAAGTAGTGCTTAAATTAGTTGTTGAAAATATCATTTATAATATATCTATTAAATATATCTGAAACAAAAAAAAATATAATTACCTTCTTTCATACACATTTTCACAAACTCAGGAGACGTTAAAACATGATTAGTTTCTGTCAGAAGAATATTATCACAATGAAAGTATAAGTAGTGTGATGTTTTATTTTACTTTAGTTTTTATTTACAGTTCTCAACACTTTTTTTAACACCAACACTAAAAGCACAATTAATTAATTTATAATATTTATTACTTAACGCTACCAATTTATTTCCTAGTCTTACTCATTATCATTATCATCCAGCCCTCATTTATCACATCCACTGCTGGTTATAGGCCTCCCTTAAACTCCTCTATTCTTTGCGATTTTGTGCTCTTTGTTGCCAATTTTTGGCGATGCGCCTGATGTCGTCAGCCCAACGTGTAGGTGGTCTTCCTCTACTACGTTTATCTGCTTTTGGTCTCCAATTTGTAATTTTGCTCGACCATCTTGAGTCATGCATTCTCGCTACATGGCCTGCCCAGTTTCATTTTAGTTCCGCTATGCGTTCCACAACATCAGCAATACTCGTCCTTTTTCGCAGTTCTTCGTTTCTTATTTGGTCCCGCAACGTCACTCCCAGCATAGACCGTTCCATTCGTCTCTGTGCCACTCTCAATTTCGAAGCCGTAGTCTTGGTTAGTCATAGTTTTCGCTTCATAAGTCATGGCTGGTAATAAGCATTGGTCAAATACTTTTCTTTTGAGGCTAATTGGTATGTTGGCCCTAAGTGTGTCTCGGAGTTTTCCAAAGGCTGCCCACGCTAAAGTAATTCGTCTATGGATTTCGGATATTTGGTTATCCCTGCTGATTCTTATTTGATGACCCAAATACGTATATTTCTCCACCAGTTCTACCACTTTGTCTTGAATAGTTAAATGGGTATTGGAGACCGTATTTGTTATGAACTTAGTTTTGGTCAAGTTCATTCTGAGGCCTACCTTCGAACACGCAAAGTGCAATTCATTTAACATATTTGTGGCATCTCCTAAATTATCTGTGATAAAGACAATGTCATCTGCGAAACGGAGATAGTTAAGCTTTTCGCTGTCTATTTTTACTCCTCTGTGGTCCCAATTGATCATCTTAAAGGCAAACTCTAATGCCGTTATGAACAATTTCGGTGACAATGTATCTCATTGCCTTATACCACTTTTTATTTTTATTGGCCGGATTTTATCGTGTACCTTAACAGTCATAGTGGCATTTTTGTAAATATTGTAAATAAGTTTACTATACCTATGGGAAATAATGCTGTCATTAATTGGTTCTATAAGGCTGTCTATTTCGATCGTGTCGAACGTTTAATGAAAATCTATGAAAGTGAGGACAAGAGGTTTGTTGTATTCTATCGATTTTTCAATGAGTGTCTTTATTGCATGGAGGTGATCATTGGTACCATAATTTGATCGACATCCTGCCTGCTCCCTCGGTTAGTAGAGATTTAATTTTTTCGCCAATCTTGATGTTACTAACCTAGTAATGAGCTTGTATATGTGGTTCCACAGGCTAATAGGTCTATAATTTTCTAGGTCCGTTCTATCTACTTTTTTATGCAAAAGGATGGTTATAGCATTGTTCCATTCTTTGTGCAGCTCTCTTTGCTGCAAACATATATTAAACAATTTTCTTAATTTATATAATACCATATCTCCTCCATTTACGATAACTTCTATTTCAATTCCATTCTCTCCTGGGGCTTTGTTATTTTTCATTTTTCTTAACACTTGTCGAATTTCATCTATGTTTATTTCTGGCATTAGTTCGGAACCTTCATTCATGATCTTCTTTGAAACAGCTGTTTGTATTCCTGTTTAATCTTCTCGTCTACTTCCATATAATTCGTCGTTAAACTCTTCGATCACCTATATTAACTCGTCTCTATGTGATATTATTTCATTTTGCTTATTTCTTAATTTATAAATTTCGAATTTCCCATTTGTTAGCTTTCTACGTAGAACTTTTGCTGTTAGTTTCCTGTATAGTACGTTTAATATTATCGGTTTTAAATTTTCTTAAATCTCTCCTGGTTGCCTTCAAAACAATTTTATTCATTTCTCTTAGAGTTGGCCATCTGCATTTTTATCGCTTCTCATTTGTCTTCTTTGATCCAGCAGCGTTTCCGTATATGAACTTATTTTACTGATCTAATTTCCTTTTAGGACAGAGCACTCGGTGACTTTCTTGTGAGGCGGTTATGATGCAATTATTCAAGTCGTTAAGATCGTTCTCGGAGGTTTCATGCAGTAGTAGCTTATTATTGATATGTGCCTGATATTGGTTGATACATATCTAGTTGGGATGTCCAGATACCATGAGATTTATTTTTAATCATTATGTTTCTTTCGCTTTTTACGTTGATTTGGACTTTCGCTCGTATCGTTCTGTGGTCACTGCTTGTGGTGAACTTGACGAGTACTGTTACATCTTTAATTATTTGTTTTTTGTCACTTATAATGTAGTCGATTTCGTTCCTTGTTCTACCGTTTGGACTTTCCCAAATCCATCTTCTGTGCATCTTTTTGTGAAAAAAGAAGCTGTTCATGTTGAATAAATTATTCTGGAGTAGGAATTCTAGTAGCGTTTGTCCTCGGTCATTTCTTCCTGGGGAACCGAATTTTCTCAAGGATGTTTCTAGGTCTGCTTCTTTTACACCCATTTTTGCTTTAAAATCGCCACATAAAATTGTGAATTGAGTACGAGAGTTATTAAGCGCAGTACATATATTGTCATAAAATATTTCGATTTCTTCGTGTGTATGGTCTGGTAGTTGTATCCAAGCGTATACTTGGATAATTTTGAGTTGATATCTACTGTTTAACTTCAGAATAAGGTATGCCACTCTAGATGATATACTTTGGATGTTTATTATCTTGTTCGCGTGGTTTTTATGGACAAAGAAACCCATGCCTCAAACTAATGTAGTTTTAGGGCCAATCTGATAGAATATATGCCCCGATTTCAGTGTTTTTAAAGTTTCACCTCTCTTTCTAACTTCGCCGATACCTATGACATCCCATTTTTTTATTTATTTCAGTTTCTATTTCTGTGAATCTCTCCTTAAGCAGTAGACTTCTGGCATTGTATGTACTAACATAAAGAGTTATGAGGCTTTTGGGTTTCCGTATAGTCAGTTTTTTGTCCCCTTGAGAATTCTTGGGACAGACTGATAAATTAGTGTGAGATTTTGGACGGATCCGACTCACCTTGGGTAAATATTTATTTGTTTTAAAATCTGACATCGCAGTTTTAAGGGATATATTGGCATTAAAACACCACATCTGCCAGACGGGTTAGTGAGTGTTCGCAGTATCACAGCCGGATATATCAACTTAACTGCTGCCTGCGACTTTGTGGTACCGCATCTGTCAGGAATTGTATTCCTGAGCCACGGGACACTAATGACAGCTGCTGATCTGTGTCATGTCTTCAGTTGATCCACGGGTTCTTATTTGGCTAAGCCTTATTCGTACCTATCCTGCATATCTACAGGAACCTCCCTATCAGCCATTGGGACGCGCCGTGTCGGGGTTTACGACTCCGCCGCCCAGTCTGTCTTGCGCAGAGTACTGAAGAACCCATATTTGGTTCAGAGTCCCTCCTTTACGCAAACTGAGGCCGGCACGGTCTCTTAGTATTGCTTGTTAAATTTAAAGTGATACTTGGCCGATTTGAAATTAGGCTCCACCCACGATGCGCATTCGAAAACAACACAATTCGTCCTTATTATTTCTTGGCCCTTCGAAGTACAAGGTACTTGTATGGTCTGCGACAAAGTTTTTTTTATTTTACTTATGTTTAAAGTTACTGTGTATTACAGAAAT
This sequence comes from Diabrotica undecimpunctata, assembly GCF_040954645.1. NCBI lineage: Eukaryota > Metazoa > Arthropoda > Insecta > Coleoptera > Chrysomelidae > Diabrotica > Diabrotica undecimpunctata. The sequence goes on along the minus strand of NC_092805.1, from coordinate 99,263,016 downwards.
ATCGTATTACAATAGATTTGACTTTTTAAATAATTATTGTTAAGTATTTTAAATTATAAACATGGATTTTCATTCAAAATTAAAAGGCAAAGTCTTGTCTGTACAAACGAGGGAGGTAATAGCAAATGTAATTATTTTTATGCAGAACAGATTAAAATATATGACTTACTAAAATGCTAAAATGCCGAAGATCCGAAGAATAAAAGTATATGACTATAATATAAAATATTACGACAACTCTAGTATAAAAATTAAGTAATAAATGTTTCGTCGGTATGTTCCAGGTATAAGATTAACTACTGTTCTTTTATTCTTATACAGTTTACTGTAACGCAAATGTAAAGCATTCATCTCTGCCAATATTCCTCTTATAAAATTACAGAACGAGATATTTATAGAAGTGTTCAAAAAAACTGCCGCTTCAGCATGACTGAATGGTCAATATTAATGAGTCAAATAAAATATAATTATTAGAAGAATTTTTTTACCAAGTAACAAGAACAAAATATTTTGTATTTTGAGAAAAATCTCCGAAGGAAAAATTGAAACGTTAAAATAACATACAATATAGACATATCATAGAAGTTCCATTAATAAATAAGGTCACTCTCTGTAAACTTGTAGTATGGAGTGTACCAACGAGGCGAAGAGACCGAGCGCATTATGTATCTCTTTTCCTCCGAATGCGTTCTCACTCAAGTTTCTACGGCAAGTGGACAAATTTGTCAAGTATCACCTTAAATTTGACAAGCTGTAGTTACTTTAACTACTACAATTAAATATCTCTTTATATTCTTCTCTTCTCTGTATATTGGTTGACGTAACAGTAGTTTTGCGGGTAATCATCTGACTTTTCGCTATTAAAATGTGTAGCTTAATTTTTTACTACGCTACTTGTTTTTAGTACCCTTTAGATTTCTCTATAAAACTTTCCGTATTCCTTATATAATTTTTCGCAATTCATAAATAAGCATATCATGCAAATCATCAAATAGACTATAATCCAATTTCTTGGTGTTTGTTGAAAGTGTTCTATTCACCTAGATTGAGGTATTCTCAGATGTATCTCTATATTTTTGTTTGATATCAATTTCATTATTTGATTACTCTTACAGTTGACTTACCAAATTTCATTTAAGTGTAGTAATTTGCTTTATTATTTCATCAAGAATGTTATTTCATTAATCGATATAATAGCTTAAATTAACTTTCATTTTTTTGCCTCTAGAGACACACCATACATCAGTTGTCAAATTGTACAATACTAAAACTATATACCTTGTATAATTTTTTGTACAAGTCCCGGTTTATGGGTTGTATTACGTGTAAAGAACGTATTCGATTGTTTTTGTTTCTAGTAACGTTTTTATACTTTATGAACGCTATCTAATAGGCCTCATATACCTATAATCAAATTTGCGTAACCGGGCTGTTGTACATATAATCCTTCGAGTGTACACGCATTTTTCTGATAATTATTTTATGAGTTAAGTACATCAGTGATAAGAGTTTACCTGTTGTGTCATATGGTTGTCTTTTTTAATTCTACCGATAGTCACGAAATTATATATGTCATCGATAGTTATCTTTAGTTCAACTTTTCCATACTAATATTTTGTGGATAATTCGTATATAAGAACTATAAATTATTACTTCGTATAAGTTATTTTTATTATGTTTATTCTTAAACAAATTTACGTGGAGATTTAATCTTTAATTTTAATTTTAATCAAAACATTTAAGAACAATAACCTCAGTATATTTTTTAATTTAAATGTGTAGATAAATTTGTAAGGTGGAGATTTATAAGGAAAATCTTAAAAATTGAACCATAAGAAATTTAAATAAAAAATCGTTTTCAGAATTCGGACTGAAGCATATTCAAGTGATTCATTTATATGTCGTAAGGTAGAGCGGGGCTTATAAGTCGAACTTAACTGTTTTGAATTATACTGTAAAAATCGTGTGTACTATATCCAAATATGCAATATTAATCAAACGAGCAGTTATCCATGTTTAACTGAATTTTTAGTTGAATTATCATAATACATGTAGTTTTAAAAATTTTCGAGACGTTGTCCTGTGTCCCTTTTGCTCCATAGTAGGGGTAAAAAGGGACAGTCAGGAGTCAAATAGCTTCAATATTTAACTTCAATTTCAAAATGGTTTTAGGTTATGACTAGAGAGCTTTAAAAAAATAAGCGCATTTAAATGGGAATCTTTTTTCATGAAAATATGCACAAACATTGACTTTTATTACAAAATGTGTAATCCAATATGTAATAAAATTTAATAATGTAATAGAACAAAATAGGGTGCAAAAAGTACTATGTTCAAAAATTGGTTTTTATTTGGAAAAATACACATAGTAAGTAAGAAAAACATATTCAGATACAATCATTTACTATTTTAAAATAGTACAAAAATGTATTACAATATTATACAATTTCTCATTTCTCAAAAGATACTTTTCGAAGTTTTCCAGTAAAAATGATTGTCTTCTATCAGTAAAAATATATTTAGACATAGAAAAGGTTCTTTCAACGTCTCCTGATATAATTGGACAATATTGAAGTTTTGGCAATATACTATAAGGCCATGGTACATGTTCGTAGGAAGACTTATTTTCGTAGATATTTTTGTCTATTTTTTAAAATTTAAACCCTTCATTCTTTGTAAGTAATTAAGTTTAAGATTGTCCACTCTCTAACGATGCAAGAATGTTGCAAGGTACTTTGGTGTTTTATTATAGGCGAGTGTGGTGTTTTCGAATTGGATGTTCAGTTTTCTTACTGCAAGCTTGTTATTTAGATGAAAACTGGAAACATCTGTTTTGGTAGCGTTTGGTTGGAGCCTACATTTACGGAAATACTTTCCCACTGTGTGTAAGTCTGCCGTAAGGGTTTCTTCTGTTTGTTCAAATGACTTACACCTTGTTGCAAGGATTCAGTCATCGGCGTAACCAAACTTCCTTGATCTGGTTTCTGGAATATCAGCGATGTACAGGCTAAAGAGAAGAGGAGCTAGGATAGATCCGTGAGGCAGTCCATTCTTCAGTTTTCTTGGGGTGCTGATGTCGGTTCCCATGACTAGTTGAATCGTTCGGTCGGCTAGCATGCTGTTGAGTATTCAAGCGGTGGATTTACAGGAGATTGTAAGGAGGAGCTTGTATATCATGCGTTCTCTCCAGACTGTATTGTAGGCCGCTGTTAGGTCTATGAATGCGGCTGCAGTTTTGGTAATATGGCATTTGGTAATATTATTTCTGTCATCTTTAAACACCCTTAATATATACAGTTGCCATTATCTTCTTATATCGTTCTTATTTACAAAAATTTTGTGTTATTGTCAATTAGTGCAGAGGGAACTCGTTATTACAATGTGTTTATAAATACCTGGCTATTAAAAGTAAAAAACGAGTGGAATGATCATCTTAGCAGAATGGTAGAGCTCAGAGTCTTGAGAATCACAGATTTAAATCACCAGTAAGAAATAATAACGTAAGAGTAAGCGGCTAGAGCCACCAGTAGCTTCACGAAATAGCGATTCTTTACATCGATACACTACTCTCGATCAATTCGTTTCTAGTCATCATATATGTATTCTAAACAGGCTTAAATTAAAAACTAGATAAAAAATAACAAATAAACTACAAACATTAAATGAGAAGTAAAAAATTAAAAGATTATATATTATGTCAATAAAAGATTCGATTCGTAATGATTGTCAAAATTTAAAAGTCATAAACATCATATTGTATTATATTATATATCATATTACAATATCATACAATATTGAATCATCTGTTTAAATGACATTTCGCGTTTTAAAATAATTTCATATAATTACAATTATTATTTTTACACATCTTATTTAGTTTATGTAATAATTAAATTTACTAGCCAATGATATTTAACTCTATTTTATTATTAATTTAACATTTCTACTGAATTTGACAGGTCTGTCAGAAGTAAACAACGCATGCTTTGTTAATAAGTTACCATGTGGGGTTAGGAGCAAACATAATAATTTATTGAATTATTTTAATATAATTTGTTTAAAATATAAATAATAAATAAATACCATAATTACATATAAAAACACAGAAAACATAGTCTGAAGCTTTGCGCTAGTACTACCCACTGAACCATATTTTTATATATATTAAATTTGTTTCTGTTTTATTAATATTTATTTTCCATTTTCATTATTTAAATATAGACAATCAAACTACTTTCCAGTCTACGTGTTGTCCCACCATTACTAGCTTCTACTATTTAGAACTATTTGTAAAATTTTATCTATTTTAGATATTTGCGTAGTGTTTTGAAAAAATCAAAGAAAAGGTTAAACTAAACATAAATAATTATTGTGTATAAATACGTAAATACTTTAACATTATTTTATTTTAAAACCAATAATTATGTATATCATAATTTTACCATATGTATCTAACAGTTAACACCAAAATATTAAGCATTTATATTAATACAGAATTATATTTTCAGTTTCGATGTTGAAAATGGCGCCAGTCCAGGTAGAAGTCCGTTGGATGGAGCAGCTTCTCCATCCGCTGGATTGGTTCTCCAGAATCTTCCTCAAAGGAGGGAGAGTTTTTTGTACAGATCTGATAGCGACTTTGAAATGTCGCCAAAATCCATGTCTAGGAATTCTTCAATTGCCAGTGAAAGGTAAGATTTGTATAAGTTTTGAAAATTAATTATCAATATTATTAATTGTTTTAGTTCTTTTTTCGTTTAGCTTTTATTGAAAATATTACCGATATTAACCTATAATTATGCATTATTAACGGAATTAATGATATAAGTAAATATGTAGTAAATATTAAATATACACAAACTTTCAAATGAAATATGTATTCTTTTTAAGCGTTTTCTTGATTTCACTTTAATGGATCGTTGTATTATTATTTTATCTCAGCTTTTTAGCTTACAGCTAATTGTTTATTATGTCTGTTTATTATATAGTTTCTCTGTTTTGGAACATATCATTTTCCATCTATCGAATCTCTTTAATACCATTGTTAGTTAAACGATATTTGATTGCAAATATCATCACTGAAAGAACGTAGATGGATATCACTTTTTCCATGGTATCGTGATGTAGTAATTTCCCGGTTATTAATTAAATTCTTAGATAGATAGATAAATTCATTGAGGTGGTTTTTGGCCTATTCCACTGCGAACTTTCTAGATCTATTATGGTCATTTAATCCTAGATTACATTCTCTAGCTTGGCCCTTTTTAAAAGGTCTAATAAGGTCTTTCCATGTAGCTCTTTGCCGTTGGCTTGTATCCGCCTAATATAAAGAACCGCAAATTTTCCAGGCTGTCGCATACAAAATGTGTTTTGCTGTATCTTGCTCTATGCGACAGAATTTTCATAGATTCCATAGATGCCAATTCCATCAGCTTCAACTGCCTATTCAGCTTACAATGCCCTGTTAGCAGACCTACTATGGCTTTAAATATGTTTCTATCTTTGCCTACTAGGTCTGCTGTAAATTTTGGCGAATGTTCTATGTATCATGAACTGTTTGGTCCGTCTTTGCCCAGGTAAATTCCGCCACCATCCCGAGATTTGTGTACTAGCCATTTACTTGTAGTCATTGTTGTTACTGCCTTTTCAACGCCGCAGAAGGATTTTGGTTCAATCAATAGCATTAGTGAGCCTTGTTTGGCCATTTTAACTGATTTTTCATTGTTCCTATTACCCTCGTGTCCTGGTATCCAGGCTAATTTAACCTTGCTACGGTCTCCTATTTCATTTAGAGCACCCATATAATCATATAATCTCATACTAGCTTAGAATTGACCTCTAGGAAATTGTGTGCTTTCAGCGCTACCTGGCTATCTCTGAAGATGGCAATTGATCGATGCGTTCTTTTCTGCCTTTCTATTTCTTCTACGCAGTAATGGATTGCCGTTATTTCCGCCTGGAAAATTGTGACATCCTTAGATATACTTACGGTGATATGTATTCCTTGCTTTCTCCCTACTATACTGGCTCCTACGCCCTACAATATTTTTAAGTCATCCGTGGACCACGTAGCTTCCGCTTGTATGAGTACACCTTCCTTTCAGTCTTCCTTGCCTGTTATATTAATTGTGACTTTATTGTCAAAGCTATATCTCATAGCTTTTCGATTATCTTTCTGTTGTCAGCACTATGCGCCAGGCTTATGTGTTGCTGACTTTGTATTAATTTATGCATCGCAGATCTGGCTTCGCCGTGTATAAAGATACGAAGTGGTGGAAGATTCAGCAGGACTTCCAATATCGCTCTAGGAGTTATTTTTATGGCCCCTGTAATGCACAGGCATGCAAGCCTTTGTATACAAGATCGTTAGATCATTAGCAAAAGCCATGCTCTGGTGTTCATTTTTCATGATTGTTTCTTTCACCTTTATGCTGCATTTTTTGATTACAGTCAAGTTGAATAATGTAGTGAATAAAGGATCTCTATGTCTCAAGCTTTTTGCAAGCTTAAATTGATCTGCAATGTGACCGTGCCAAGCAATTTCACAAATAAAGTAATTTTTACTAGTGTGGTCTCAGAGTGCAGAGCTTATTCGTTGATAAACTTGTCTATCCAGAAAATCCTTCACATGCGTCAATAGCACCCCATTTCAAATGCTTCGAATCTCTCCAGTGATACTTTAGTTAAGTTTGATAACTCCACTTCATATAGAAGAACGAAGAAGCCTTAAAGAAGACATCAAAGAGGATGTCGAAAGCCCGTCGCAATGATGATCGACGCGGTTCAACTCGGAAGACTGTTTAGTCTTAGCTCTAGGTTTAATTGTACTAACCGCGGAAATCTTTCGGAACGTATATATATATATATATATATATATATATATATATATATATATATATATATATATATATATATATATATCTATATATATATATAAATATATATATATATATATATATATATATATATATATATATATATATATAAAATAATGTTCATCTGCATAATTAATATATTTTTCGAAATATCGATCAGTAAAAAATATATTTACTGCACTGCATGAAACATTTATCCTCACAGGACCAACTTGGTCGCATATCATATCAACCACTTTTTGCTATTTGTCATCAGGGACATATTATAATTATCTGATGATATGTCGGATTTATAGAGCGCAACATAAAAGCTTATCGCTTCCGTTGAAATATTACATACATATATTCGACATATAAAAACACTCTCATATTTATGACAGAAATAAAGGTTTTCGTTTATAGTAATACCAAAATTGAGGAAATAAAAAAATTAAATTAATCTTAACTAAAAACATGAATGTGTAAATATATTTATCCCTGCCGAAACTCAATGAACACAACATTACCCTCTTCTTCTTGTTTAAATGCCTTATACTTGAAAACCATTGGCCATGAGTATTTACTATGAGTTTTACATCAGGTAGTAGTTCATATTTCTAATTTTTTATTACGTGCGAAAAGTACTTAAATCTTATTATTTTTATGGCGTTTAGAAACTCTTTCTTTGTAAAACTGCTTGATTCGTCACTCTGCTCATCCACGATATCCTTAACATTCTGCGATAAACCCATATCTCACATGCAACAATTGTGTTATATATGGTTTTAGTAAGAGTCCATGCTTTCATGCCATAAAATAGAATGTTGAAGACATAAAAGTATATTAAATGTATTCTTAAGTGACTTCCTAAGGCACTATTAGTTAATAGATTTTGCATCTTCTTAAATGATATTCTGGCTTGCTTTAGTATGCCTTTGATTTCCTGAAATTTTCCGTACATAATCTTTCTATTAAAATTTAAAATTAAAATCTAAAATTAAAGAAAATAATTGAATAACGTACTATAGTGGAGCATATAAGAAAAGTGGAAATTACTTGGATTATATAACAGTGAGGAAGACGCTCGTAAAAAGGGAAATAGGGTAGAATATGAAAAATCGTCAGGTAGATGCAAGATATCAAGAAGATCAGGAAGATTAAGAAACTAAAACGTAGATATAATTCAAATAATGCGGGAAATCATGATTGAGAATGATGCCAGATGGAGCAAATTAAAAGTTTACGCAAACAACAAAGAGAGACTAGAATGTGTCAAGAAATTTAAAAAGAAAAATATGAAACTAAAGAAAGGACAAATGAAAGCAAATATAAAAATAAAACAATTAGAAAGTAACGTAATTAAAGGTTTAACCATAAAAACCAGAGACACTAGGGGCATCAAGGAAAGTCTGGAACAATTCTTAGAAAGAAAACTAGAACTGTGAGTTACACTTAGAGAACCTGGAGAAATAGGAGATAAGACATGTTTAGCAGAAATTAATAACATGTCTGACAATATACAAGTGTTTAAAATACAAATAAACTTAAAGATTCATTTAAAAATTCTTAATAAAATGCATATAATTAAAAATGGCCGTTTCAGGCTATATCATAGAACGTTTTTTTACTAAAAAGTCCATCATCAGTGTCTTATTACCAGGAGTACATGAACCAAGCCACTAAATATCTGGGTAAAACCCTTAAAAAGTTACAAAATTTATTATGTGTTACAGTTTGGTTGAAAAGATGGTGTGATGCTAAAGTATTTAATAGATACCCTGCATGACAACGTAAGACTTCCAATATATGTTGCTTCTGACCCTCAGAGAATCTCTTTAGGTACACCTGGTAATAATACAATGATGATGGACTTTTTAGTCCGAACACGTTCTGTGATGTAACCCAAAAGGGTCTTTTAATTATATACCTTTTATAAAGGATTTTTAAATAAAAATTTTGTGATTCATGGTATAAAGCCAACTACAGGAATTTCAGTTTCCCTGTGTAGTTTAAACTTAAAAATATTACGGATTATGAAATTTACACGAAAGCAGACCTGACCAAAAAGAAGAGGAAAATTCTGGCAAAAATCAGGAAAATAGCCAATGACGAGAGAAATAAGGGAAACACAACAAAGATAGGGTAAAATAAACTGAGAGTAAATAGAATGGGATGGAAATAGTAGATTGACAACGAAGAAATGATCCGAAAAAACCAAACAACTGAGGAAACGTCTGCAAAAAACTAATAGTAAATAGAGTAATAATAGATAAAAGTAATACTATATTTACAACACAACACTCCTGCTTACAAAAACCATAGACGAAATATACGAAAAGTAGTCGACTGTGGCGGAAATATGTGGTAATAAGTTATGTCTACATTACTTATTTAAGAATAGTAATGTAGATAATATAGAGCTGAATCAAATCTAAGCATCTTGATTCTCCTTCTGCTTCTTTCACTGTGACTCCTTTATATCATTATAGGGCAAGACAATCAAATATCTCAAACCAGGAACGGGAGATCGAACAGAGGATTAATAGTGGAGAGAACAAGGCACATGAAGGGACGCAAAGAGAGAAACAAAGGACGTTGGACGAAAAAATGGAAAATATAGGCAAAAATCGTACAATAGTCATTAGAGTATGCACTATAATCATTGGAACCCATAAATGGTTGTAACGTTTACAATATCATCACGTTGTGATCGTAACTTTGCGTTCCAATGATAAAAACCGTGACTGTGATTTACCACGTTAATTGACAGTTTCGGCTTTACGGACCTGAACTTTTCACGGATGAATAAAGGCCTTTTAGTTGTCGAAATCATATTATTAGTTATCATTAGACTTATATTGACAATATCCCATATCTTGGATGAACATATCTTACTTGTTGCCTCAGTTATTGGTCCTAATGCATGACAACGAAGGGCACGTATTGCTTGAGTTTCCCGAGAATTTTTACAAGAATGACTTTAATTTACGGAGTAGCCAGTGGTTAATCTTTGTGTAAACCCCATTAAGGATTTGGGAATATGCCCGATCGCCGCATTCGCAATGGTCCAACTGCATCATAGAGCATTATTCATTATATCGTTTATAACTTGCAAATAATGTCATTTTAGAAGAATTAGAAAAGTATTGAAGGAAATATTCCACACGATTCTTAGAATTATCCATTTGCATTCTAGTGTAATGCAACAATTGTCTATTGATTGTTGAAAGAGAATACACCCACTAATAAATCACAAATATAACCTTTCATTGTTGTGTAGTTGCTCTAAGTAGATATTTTTCATTATCTTTCTGAAAAAGTTAATCATTCAAAATGTTCCTCTAATTTTGTAGAGCACTAGATATGTGCGAATAGACACGTATAGTATTTTAAAAGTTTTTCATAATAGTCTATAAAAATGTTAATAAAGGATATAAACTAAGACAGTATAATTTAATCGGTGTTGACATCTGCTGGAAAACAATCGAACTATACTATTTGCTGTTTCATATAAGATCTACTACATAATATGCTATTTTTAAAACAACGTGTAGGTACATGTTTACCAAGTCATTCGATAGATGTCTCTCAATGTTGGAATTTAATAATACCGCTGTTCTATTATTATAATCGAAATAAGAAGTATTACGCTAAAAATAACTGGTTTGTCTCTATACAGAGTGTATATGAAAGTTTACGTGGATTTTATAAAAGTTTATCATTTTTCGTAAGTAATCTTTTATTTATTATACAACACACATAACGCAATATTGTTATTAGGTTAATAAGATTAAAAATAAAGTCCTTCAAAAGTAATATTATAGTATAGGTATGGGCAGTATACAATTAAACTAGACAGTTGAAATAAAAATTCAATTCTTTTACTCGTTGTGAGTCGTTGTGTTCGTATGTGAGAGATGCATTGTTGATTTTATCTAATGTTGTGTACTGCTACTTATCAATTTATTGACATCTTAAACATCTTAATGGAGGTGTTCCCAAATTTGGTATTAGAAGTTTTTTTAATTAGTCGGTATGTTTACACACATCTAAAAGATGGGAAAGGTGTCCTAAAATGACATATTTTTTATTTGGGACATTTTTGGCAGATACCATTCGAAATAGGGAACTGAAAAAAATATAACACATTCCTTTAAATACGTTTTATTCATATACTTAAACAAAAACGTCTCATCTCTATAAAAAAGTTTTTTTTTAAACTTACACTATGTTATTTTACAAACATCTATCATGTAAAACGACACAGTCATGGGGGTCACAACAAATAGTAAAAATGATAACAACATGAAAACATAAAAATATAGGAAGATAGATTAACAAAACAAGAAATCAGTCTAAGCAAAGCTCACAAATAAACTTTTTTACTTTTGCAGACACCCCCGGCACATTCACAATGTGCCCTATTATTGCATTTTATTCAACTAAATCTAAAACTCCTTAGACCGAGAATTTCAAAATATATCAATGTAAAGACAAGCCACATCATCCTCACCCTCTTCAGCTGCAAACAGATCTTCTTCACTTTCTGTTTATGGAGTGAAACTTGGCTTATTCTCATGTCTTTCCTTTTCTTCCTTTTGCTCCAAATTAGGAGTAGTTGTTAGAATTCCGGAGATTGTTTGTCTAGACATTCTTTTGCGACAGGCACTGAAGAAATTTCGTGCAGTGTAATTTTTTTGAAGGTATATTTTCTTTCGTATTGTTATCTTTCTAATCACCTCTGGTCTCATTTTCGTTATTGTGAGTGTTATCTTGCTCTTGTGCCGTTTTTTCCATAACACTACTTTCTTCTATTTCTTTTGTGACCAACTTTTTTGGTAGATTAGACGTATTTTCTTCTGTACTGCTTGTTTCTAATATTTTATTTGTGGTCTCAGCTGGTTCAAAAACTCGTCTGGGAAAATCCTTGAGTTGAGTGGTTTTTCCCGTTATCAAAAAGCCGCTTGTAGCATTTTTTGTTATTGCTGCTTTACGGTAAGCAGAATTGAAAAGTTTGCCGATTAGATTCTGTGTGATTACCCGTCCTGGATGGTTTTTTAACCATAGTGCACATTCCTGGTTAAAAAATGTTTTCAGGGGACCAAAGAAGGAGACATCAAGTGGCTGGATACGATGTGTTCAGTGAGCAGGGAAGCATAAATTAGTTATGTTTTTATTTTTTACAAATGTCAATGCTCTCGGCAATTTATGACCAAGGTGTCCATTCAAAAGTAATAAAACTTTAGATTCGAGAGATGTCTAACCAAATTCTGGAAATGCTCCAGCCACAAAACAAAGGTATCAGCTGTCATCCATCCAGCTTCGTGAAATAATCTCAAGGAGCTAGAAGGTAAAACATCTAGAAGTTCCCGTTTTCTATTTTTCCTTGGGAAAATCAAAGCTGGCAGTACAAAATTACCTATACTATTCATGCAACAGACACATGTTACATGCTGAACTCTTTCGGCGCTGGTCAACGATCCATCTTGCTTTCTTCCAGTTTTTGCAAAAATTTTTGAAGGCCTCTGTATTGTAACAAACCACTTTCGTCCATATTACAAATGCGATGAACTTCAATTTTCTCTTTTTCCCGGGTCATTTCCAACGTATTAAAATTATTTTGAAATAGAGGCTTACTAAATGCCATAGCTCTAGCTGCAGGCACAGCTTCAGGTTGTGTTAAGGATAATTCAGGATGTGACATACGAAATCCTCTCAGCCACTCTCGTCCAATTCTACGATCTTTAAATCCATTTGAAATGTCATTTTTATTAGCAAATTCAAATGAAAGTTTTTTGTTTGTAGTAGTTATCCCAAACAATCTAGACTTTAATTACAGTATGTGGCCAATAAAGTCTTTTTCTTCATCGTCCATTAACGTGGTTGAAAAACATCCCAAAATTTTTGCGCACTCTTTGATTCTTTTCCTTACGTCATTTTTACTCTTCGTCTTAATGTAGCTTAAGGAACATTGAAGAGTTTGAGTGCTTTTAACGATCCGATTCAACCCCTTTTTACAACCTCAATAGCATTTTGCATTGCTGCTTCATCCCACGAATATCTAATTGATGTTCTCTAGAATTTACCCACCATAATGTAACTAAAAAAAAAACAAAAATGATAATTTTTAAGTAAAAGTTAATTTTAGGTTTATTTGTAAAATAACATAGTATGTCACTTTACTTTCATGAATAGCTATGTCGTTTTATCAGCAACAACACGTGGTTCTTTATTCTTACCGAATTATTTTATCTGACATTCAACGACAATTCCGAGTATGTGCATCTATAGTGACTTACACTTATTTCCTAGCGTTGGTTTTACTTTAAAACAAATGGTATTTTCCAGTAGAAAACTAATTTGCCGCAAAACACATTAAATATTTTACACCATTAAAAATAACAAACCAAATGGAGCGTTCTTTGCCATATAAGACCGTGCCTGTTCACTAGATGATGCCAGTAATTTTGAAATACGAAACGGCATGTTCTTTTACATGCTATATCACTTTAGGACACCTTCCCCTACATAAGCATGTTATAGCTTTATGAACGTCTTCAATTAAAGAGATACTTCTGATGATGTCTTAAAGAAACTACTACAGAAAAAAAAATAAAAGTAAAATAGTACTAAATGCGTTAAGTAAGGATATTTCAAAATCTTAAAAAAGCATAAAACAAAAAAAAGGCAAAACTTTTCCACCCGTTTTGGTGTTATCATTTCTCGATCTTGCTTTCGGCGGTTCTCTTTTGTTTTCGTGTTCTCGGTGTGTAGATTCTCTTTGCTACATCTTTCATTCTCTACTCTGATCTCATCTTCATTTTAACACATGTACCTATGTATTTATTTCTTGAATCACTTGAATTTCTTGAATTCACTTTAAGTGGTATGTTCTGAGCGGTTCTGCGTTTGTAAGTCAATAACCATTTCCTCCATTTCTAGTCGATTTAAAATGTCAAATATCCATGGTGTTTAATGTCGCATTAGTTTCTTTTAGATAACATAATCCTAAGACCTATTTTCAAAATGATATTGTTAATCTTTGGTTTTTATAACGACTTTATAGCATTTTTTGCAATTTGATCTACATTTTAATAAAACTTACATCTGTTTTGAATTGTATTTTGTAACGGCAATCATATCAATTAGCCTATATTTGTTCACTGCTGAACGTAGATCACCCCTAAAATTTTTCACACATTGCTCTCTTTAGCTTCCTTAATCCAATTTGTGGTAATTCTCCGTATCATCCGTCCATCTGGAAACATGCCCGACCCAAGAACATTTAGCCACGGGTATTATTTCAACTGCATCCGTTACTCCTGTTCTTCTTATTTCTAAATTTCGTACTTTATCACTGGTAATACCTATCATTGATCTTTTCATAACACGTTGTGTAACTCTAGTCGCTAAAGTCGTTTTTAAACGTTATGCATTCTACTACGATACCCAACCGCGTTTATGCACAAATCTCTCTCCCTTTCTCTCTTTTCCTCTGTCTCTGCTCTCTCAGCCTCTCACTCCCTTTCTCATCCTTCTCACTCAATCTTTTTTTTGCATTATTACCGTTCTACCCCAGACGGCATCTTTTGTTTCCAAGGGGACAAAGCTGTAAGTAAAAAAATTTCTAAGGACAGCCATAAATTGCCAGTTTTTATTATTGAAAAATAAAAAATTCCATTGTGTTTTAAATCTGTAATATCATTTCCCGTAAAATGCAGTTTTATTAAAAATGCTTGGATCACAACAATTCTTATTAATGAATAGCTTATTGATTTCGACAAGAAAATGACAGAAAAAAATAGAAAAGTTCTGTTATTTGTCAATAACTGACATCGCAAGACAAGACAAATTTCAGTTCTCTTTGCTATTTATATGATGAACAAAAAGTTGGCGAATATTTCGGAAAATTGCATGAAAATTGTTTTATAAAGTGCAGTTTTTTCAAAGAAGCAGAAACTATGTCACTGATAGAAAATGAGGAAAACCCAATACTCGACAAAATGACAGACGAAAATTTTTAAAGATTTTTTTGTTTTGACCATAATTTATCGGTTGTCGAAGATGCTGATAATCAGTCAAACAATGAATCCATCCAACTCATACTGAAGCCACAGATGAGACAGAAGACGAAGATTTTTCAAATTTCGTGGAAATTCCATCCAATCCGCAAGTCGTAACCGGTTGTAATATTATAAAAAGTTTTCTAGAGGGCCAATCCAATGCCAATTTTTATAATTATTATAATTTAAAGTAACAAGTGGCTAATATTTTAGGTAACAAAAAAGAACAGGAGAAAACTACCAATTATTTTTCAAGAAAAAATAATTCATTCTGTTGTATGTATGTAATAAGAAAATGTTTACATATCTACATATTGCACATATTTCATACTTATTAGTGTATGCATGTACAGATAAAGTAACTTGGTTTTTTAATAAAATATTGAATAGATACACTTCTGTATTATTGACATAAAACGACCTTAAACCAGTGCATATACGTATGTATGTACAGTCCATCTAATTTACAAACCGTTGCACGTCATCGGCGTCATAGCCCGTGACGTCACATGATACCAACACGAAATATTTACGCGGTCGGTGTGTTCTTTTTTAGAATCACTTTGCCGAGTACACTGGCATTACAGCCACTAGACATATTTTATTATATAGCGTAGAAATAATATTTAAAGATTTCTATTAATATTAACTTAAAGAAATACACAATATGTTTCATTTAATTTGTATAAATGCATTATAAAGCGTTTTTATGAAGAACATTTGTTCGAAACACATTGTAACTGTAATCGAACGAAGGTGATATTTTGGCATAAATTGGTAACACTTATTTGACAGTTGCGGTATTGACACTTATTGTACTTTATTATTTTGAATTTTAAAGTGAATACCTCTTGTTTTATATTTTTACCTATTTAATAAAATCTGGGAATATCTGGGCCACATAATGAGAGGAGAAAAGTACTCTCTGCTTAGACTCATAATCCAAGGAAAAATCTCGGGAAAGAGAAATGTGGGACGTAGGAGGATTTCCTGGTTGCGAAATTTAAGGGAGTGGTATGGGTGCCGTTCAATACAGTTGTTCAGAGCTGCAGCCAACAAAGTAAAGATTGCTGTGATGGTAGCCAACCTCGGATAGGAGACAATACTGCAAGAAGAAGAATAAAATCTGTTCTTTTTAGAACAAAATTAGTGTGTTTTATTTTAAAAATGTCACGTAAGAATTTAAATAGTCGTTGTAAAGAGTATAATAATAATTATGTGACCTATTTGATTTAAAATGGATTCAGGATTTTTTTATACTTTGGCAACTATGTCAACTTCGATCTCTGACGTAGATAATGACGTGCAACGGTTTGTAAATTAGATGGACTGTATGTACATAGTATGTACAGCTGGTTCCTAAAAAAAACTGATACGACTGTTACTAAGATTTGATCATTTTGAGCAGTGTATTTGATTGGTCTGGCATTATATTTATTATGACAGACAAATAATAAAATAAACAAACAAACAACAAACAATTGATTACATATGTTAATTTATAAATAATTATTAGGTCTAAATTTTGATATTATTTTAAGTTCCTGCATTTTATAAAGAGTATATAAATGATAATTTTTACATAAAATATTGTTGTTATTATTTTTATTATTATTAAGAAATATATCAAAAGACTTAACAATATATTAAAGCAAGAATTGTAATCAAATTAAAAGATAACTGAGCACTATCAGAGGCAGCAAAACATTTTAACATAAGCAGAACCACAGTTTTTCTATTAATAAAAAATGGAGGAAATAAAAAATTCTCGTAAGAAATCGAGGGCCTGGAATACCAAAACTATACTAAATTTAGGTATGTTAAAATAAAATAAATATTTTGTAATATCTCTTGTAGTCTTCGGTCTATCCGTGTGAAAGGAACTATGAAATTGTCTTCTTCGGAGAGCTCTTCCCAAACCTGTTGTATACCGTGCCACAGCTCTTCAGCATTTTGAGGTATAAAATTACGCCGATACAACCATTTTATAATGACCCCCCACACATTCTCGATTGGGTTTAAATCTGGACTGTAGCTGGGTCATGGTAAGGTTTCGATGTCGTTATTCTGGAGACACTGGTTTATTATATTTGCAGTGTGAACAGGACAATTATCTTGTTGAAGGATAAAATTATTTTCTGGGATACAATTGTTCTCTATTCAGATAAGTCTGCTTAACAAAACTGCCATGAATACGCCATACCATTCTCATTCTTCTAGATGAAATCCATCCCCATACATTGGCGCTAAAATGACCAGCTGCTCGATATTTATCAACATATAGAGGATTAAATCTATTATTATCTGATCCATACACCCCAATTTTGTCTTTTTTAAAAGATTGAAAAACTTTCTCACCTGTAAATATTACCCTGTCCCAAAAATCTTGATTTTGTAGCTGATGGTTTAAAGCAAATATGTCTTGATAGCTTCTGTTGTGGTGCAAGAGCTTGTTTTTTGCTGCAGTTCGGTACCGAAGACGTGATGCTTTAATTCTGCGCCAAGTTGTTGTCTTTCTCTTCTATTCTGATTCTCTTCTAATCCCTCCAAAAGCATACGATCTTCATGAGCGGTAGATATTTTTGGTCTTCCAGAACCTTCTTCTCTCCATCTTTTATTAATATTAAAAACTGTTATTTTGCTTACGTTAAAATGGTTCGCTACGGCAGATAATGACCAACCATCTTCTAATTTCGCTACAATTCTTGCTTTTAGTTCTTTGAACAGAATAATTTATCTGTAAAATTTTAAGATTTGGCAGTGACAGTGACAGTATGTAAATAATAAGTATTTATCCTTATAAAATACACCGCTCAATTTTCTAAATACGCTTTAAGAGTCGTATCAGTTTTATTAGGAACCAGCTGTACATAGTATGTAGTATTAGTACTTATGTTCGGTTGACTTATTTCTTCTAGCCACCAATAAGCGGTTATTAGAATATCCCGGTTATCGGAATATTTTTCTTGACTATTCCAAAATGCGGGTTCGCCTATATTTTTTTATTATTTTTAACAAATGGTTTTCAACAATGAGTACTTTGGTAAATGGGTTCAATTCCCGCAGTCATTACAAAGATGGAAAAAAATGGTTTTATGATATCGGTTGTCCATTATTGTGGCATGCCGTTTAGTGGATGCTTGACTCCCGTGAAAACAATAATGGGTTTCACGGTCAGTATTATCACTCATCCTAATTTTTTCGCAGGACTTTGATAATTCATTTTTATAGTAACAAGTTTCCTTTCTGATTTTTTTTTAGTGGCTACGTATGCTAATGTAGTTTTTATCGTGAGTACATATTCAGAGTGATTCTTCAAGAGTTCCAATTAGACATTTTAGGGAAACTTGACATAATTAATATTTGAAAATTTACGATAAGGGGTTTTTAGATATGCAAATTAATCTAAAATATTCAGACCCTATTACCACTTCAGGTTATACGAGCAGTTGACTAAAACTTCTTTATTTTAAATATAAACCCTCTGTATTACTACGATAGAACTGCTCTTCAGGATTCTCTGAGGCGATACAAAATACTAAATCGTCACCTACCTATTACTTTATGATATTCTGCTATTTAAGGAATATATTTTTAACAGTAGAAAAGAAAGTAGTTTGGAAACAACTGCTCTTTAGATCCAAATAAATAGCAGAAAAATAATTTTAGAAGAGAATAAATAGAGTTAAAGGTGTAGGGAAGGACTAAGATAAAAATGTCGAAAGTTAAATATAAAAATATATAAAAACAACTAAAACGAACATTTATTAAAGAATTAAAATACTAACACATACATAACAGAAGAATTAGAAAGGGTACGCTCTCATGTCCGATGCTTTTTCATCGGTCATATTCTAGAAATATTTTTGTTTTGTTTTGTTTGCACCTGCGATATATATTATCAAATCAATGCAACAAGGCCCATTATTGTTTTCTGACCTGGATCCTTCATCATTGTCATCCAGCTTTATGCGTCCAAAGTTGCACATAGGCCTCCCCTAATTTCTTTCAGTTATGTCGGTCTTGAGCTTTCTGCAGCAATTTCCCAGCGATTCTTTTGACGTTGTCTGTCCCTCATGTAGGTGGTCTACCTCGTGCGTCTTCTGTCAACTCGTGGTCTCCACACTGTCACTTTTTGGTTCCACCGCCATTATTCATTCTGGCCGCATGGCCCGCCCAGTTCTACTTCAGGTATGCTGTGCCCTCTATGACATCTGTGACGCCTCTCCTTCATTATGTCTTCGTTTCTAACCCTGTCTGTGAAAGTCAGAGTAAGTAGCGAGTGTTTTCTTCTTCTTTGAGCTACTCTGAGTTTGGTTGCTATAGCCTGGGATAAAAAAAGTGTTTCGGCGCCGTAAGTCATGACTGGAAGCACACATTGGTCCAACGTCTTCTTTTTCAAATTATTTGGTATGTTTCTCTTGGAGATGTCTGAAAGAGCTCCATATGCTGACCAGGATCCTTAACTTAACAAAATTATCGAACTGAAAGAGAACTGTGACTCCTAAAGACAAACGAAAAATGTGGATTGTTTGTTAAAATTAAACGCCCATGGGACAAATTACTTGAACAAATAAAGTAAAATAAAATTAAAATGTATATATCACTTGATCTTTAAAGATTACAAAAGTTGGATATCTATCTATAAATAACTTAAATCTCACTTATATAGAAAAGGAAAAAATCACTATTACTTCAAATTATTTCTAATTAGAACATCGATAAATATTGCTAGCATAAACTACCTACAGTTATACCCTGAAGTTAGGTTTTTGCAACTGATGGATAGCAATACATGACGTAAATCCTTTGTGTTTATATAATAATTAAAATATTCCATGTAATTCGAAACGGAACATAATTAGGATTGCGCGAAACTGCATTCGGAGAAGCGCGCTATTGGAAAATTCGCGGAAATGCATTCACTATATAAATTGGGAAAGCCGATCCGCAGGACAATGACTACACAAAAATGTGTGTTGAAAATACACTGTTTTCGATAACTTTATAAAAAATAGAAATCTACGAAATTTTAACGATATTATTTGAGGCAAAATTGTTACATAGAAGTGAATTTACCTTTGTTTATAACGTTTACCTATAATGACTCCGTTATTTGACTTTTTATATCTATTACCCTCTCTCTTTCTCTTAATTCTTATTTATCTAAAAGTTATTATTGTGTATGATCAAGTATGATAGTCCTATAACTTGACAAATCGTTGCTCAAGTTTTTCACTTTGAATCCATTTTATCCACCTGTTAAAGTCTATATTAAGAAATACTTTTTTTAAAATGCCATATCGCTACTGGATATTTTTATTTTTGAACTTGCTGCTCTAAACAAATCAATCGATCTGCTTTGATATCAATCACGTAGATTCTTTAACAAAGAATTCTGCCTTAGGCCAACAGATCTCTTCTTCTTTAAATCGTTCTGTGTACTACGAGTCTCAAAATTTCCTTTTCCTACTTGTATAGTGGCGATTGTCACTTGTATGGTTCTGTTTCTTTACTAACCCTCTCCAGTACCTCTTTATTTGTAATTCTATCAGTCCATAATATTTTTAACACTCTATGGAATACTCTATGGCATAACGAGAATTCGACAGCCTTGTTTTTTTTTTAATTTCATTTTTATAGTGTCCAAGTCTCAGCTTCTAATAATAATGTTGAAAATATATAACACTGAATGGTACATAATCTGATTTCCAAATTAGGAGTGAGTTCATTCGTATAAATGCTGATCTGGCAATTTCTATTCGCCTATTTATTTCTACAGTATGATCATTGGTTTCATTGATCAATGTTTCCAAGTATTGATACGTTTCTGCTTGTTCTATCATACCATTAATTATCAATATGTAGTGTATATTTTGTGGTCTTTTTGTACTTAGCATATATTTCGTCTTTCTTATATTGTTTATAGTAATTCCCATTTCAGAACTATTCATATTTAAGCTTTCGATTAAATGTTGCAAATCTTCTATACCCGTTGCAATGAGCACAGTGTCATCTGCATATTGTATGTTGTCAATTAATTTTCCTTTAACGGTAACTCCCGCTTTGATATTATTGAGCGTGTTTTGAATATGTCTTTAAAATATAAGTTAAACAAAAGTGGCGATAAAACGCATCCCCATCTAACTCATCTTTAGATCCTTATTGCTTCTGACTGGCATCTTAAAATAATCAGCAACCTATATTAAAATGAGGACAGGGTATTCAACTGAGCAAAGACGTTGTAATAAAGCGAGGTGTCAGGCAGGGATGCGTTTTACCGTTTCTACTTTTTAATATCTAATTTAAAACAGCCCTAGAACGTCTGAATATAATTTTCGCAGATAGCATGCAAGATGACATTAGTTTCTATGGTAGCAGAAACGACTTAAGAATATGGACTTAATTTTAATACTAAAAAAAAACAAAATTAAAAAAAAAAGTTTTTAATGAACACCTTACACCGCCACAATTAGTAATCAATCCACAGCTATCTAACTGCTACATCTATTTGAGTTTGAGTACTATTATAAACAAATAGTAGGATCATTGGCGTGGAATTAAACAGCACGTAGAGAAGGTTAAAGCGGAAAACACACCTAAGCGATCACGATGCGATGGTGTTCACGATGGCGACCGCGATTCGACTCGTCTTTAACAAACAAATGGATCAGCAATGCTGGCGTTCAAAGGAATTTGTGCACCGTTCTGACGGCAATTGCGGAGATATAATTAGTTTAGCGTTCAGAACACAGCAGTTTGCGGTAATCACTGGTCGCGTCGACGCAAATAAAAATGGATATTGAAAAACTTATTGAAATTGTAAAAAATATGATATATTATTAGATCTGTCCCAGAGTTCGTCGTTGTGAGATCCGTCCGTCTGTCTCAGTAGCTATGGTATTCTCAAGACTACCTTTTTGGTCAGCCCTGACCCCACCTTCCACTAAGAGTTGGTTGCCTAATCTCCTGTGGGGTTGCTTAAGTTTACTGGTGTGTACCAACCTAAAGATAGGAATTGAGTAGTAGAAGCTAAGTGATGCCAACAGGATACACAAGATACACTTCCTCTTTGGACACGTAGTTTGAACTGCATTGAACATATTTGAGCGGAAATGTCCAAACGTTTAAATCAACTCAAGCCATCTAAAACTTTACAACGATTAGTTACGAATTACAAACAATTTGGAAATCCATACCTTAAAATGTTTTTGATAATTTAATAAGTACATTCCCAAAGAAACTAACAACATTAAAAAAAGCCAGAAGCGTCCCTACAATGTACTAAATTGTTTATAAACGTGTCAATAAAATAATTTTGTTATTATGACTTTTCCTGAATTTTTCAATGATTTATTATTTATTTATTTTATTGAAATTTTTGTTAATTCTTTTTTTCTGCCATGAATAAAGTTTGCGTTTAACATATATTTGACTTTTATTTCTTTCGAACTTACGTGACCCACCTAACATAAATATTTTTCAAATATCCATTTCAATTCTTGAGCAGTGTAGTTTTAGTTCTACCAAAGAACGCAAACACGCTATCGTGGCATCCTTCACTGCACTATAATAATATAATATATATTATGCATGCATAGTAATTAAATAACTTTATTGAGGTACCGCTTACTTTCTTTATCCTCTTTAATATATTTTTTTCGTAGGCTGCGATAACTTTCGAAATAAAGTTCTTTAGTGGCTATTAAATTATCAAGATAGGAGATCTGGTAACAAAATATTTTACTATCACTTAGGAGGTCAGGGTTCGCGACTAGAGCAAACCAGAATGAGTTAATTATGTATACGGATCAAGCGTTGCACTTGGTCGCTTACCTTCCTGGGATACAGTTACCCTTACACGAAACTTACATTAGAAATTAGTTATTTTCTCTTTTTTTTTATGATGTGTCAGTGACTTAATTATTAAAAATGTAGGACCGGCGTTATTTTGTAAAATTATTTTAAACAGGATCATCTGACAAGTAATAACTCACACAATTTACCCACACCTACATATTCATCAGTTTCAGTCCAAAAACCTCACAATTACCTCTTTGCCACTATAAACAATCTTTTTTTGAACAATAAAACTTACATTCTTAAATTTTTTAGCAACTGAACTAAGGTCCTAGTTTACATATTTTGATGGAATTCAGCGACATAATCCATAATTAAAAATGGCAAGCGGTTGCTATTTTATAAAGGAATTCTGAATGCGATCAGAAATGTTTATTTGTATAGGTGTCGTTGAAGATAGCCTGAAACGGTCTTTTGAATAAAGTATTTCTTGCCATATAATCCCATTGAAAATTATAATACAAAATGCCGCCAGTCCTCTATTTTTAATGGTTAGCTATATTAGTTCAGTTATCCAAAAAAGAAAAATATTAATTATAAGTTTTACTTTTCAGAAAATAAAATCTGCATTAATTTATTTTGTTTATTCAAAATTATTTTACAATATGTTATCACTTATGGCTGCTGCATATATCTTTTTAAATTTTAAGATAGTATTATCTTGCGATTTCGCTTGCGTGCCCCTGCTTTTACTGCATAGCTTTCTTTTTTTGTCCTTTTTAATATGAATACGAATTGATACGTTGATAGTAGGTTTAAGAAACGTATTTATCGATATATTTCTAATGTTATGTATTACTCAATAAAATAACGGTAGTTATGTCGATGCTGAACATAAAAAGTATAATTTATTGTAAATGTCGATAATAATGTAAACATTAAAATGATGAAATTGTCACAATTATTTTTTTATTTTCAGCAGAATTTTAATTATTATTTACCCTATTTCACTCCTGTTATTTTTTCTTTTACTATTAGAATAAAGTTGGTTCTTCAATCTAATACATTTTTCAGGTTCCGGGAGACAGAAAACATTTTGGAAAGATCGTATGTACTTTTTGTGTTTTTAGAAGATTTTTTAGACTTACGATGTCTGCATGATCTTTTTTGTTTTTTGTATACTACACAAATGTGATTGTGTAAACAATTTTATTTTGAAGTAGAGTAGATACCTCATGTTTTGAGAATGTCCCAAATAACGTTGGTTTTTGGGTAATTTGTTTTATTGTAAATAATTAAATTGGTGTGGTTCCGTAATTATTGTTATTCATTACTTAATCGAATGAGTATTCATTTGACTTCCGTCAAGTAAACATCGTGATTGCAAATAAATAAAGCCATAATAAAAGTGATAATTAAAAATCTATTGTGATAAGTTATAAAAGTTTAATATTCGCAAATAGATCGTTAATATGTTAAATTTTTAAATAGTCCCTCTCGGACCATAGTGTGAGGTAAGGAGAAAATTTAAATGTGATCATACAACAAATGAGAATCCAAATAGATACACTACAAAAGAAAATACAGAGGAGAAAAACAACACTAAAATAATTATATAGAATATCACACAGACAAGAATGACCTAAGTAAAGAAACCGAATGGATTCGAATTCAAAACACAAAATAAGGAGGGCCAGCGACTCACCCAACTAAAGTACGGCCCCACTTCAACCAACAAATTAGTAAATCAGAAGAATTATAAACTAATTGGAATGCACAATTGCCGGATTTCACGCCTTGTGCTTGGCGATACAAACAGGTCCAAGTGGTAGTCACAGAACCGTACCCAGATCTCTACGCCGGGCTCTGTTATTTATTATACAATAATATATTGATAAAATAATTGCCTTCAAGTAGCCAAATAAGAGGTATGAATTTAAATAAAAAGACCTTAAGTTTTTAGCGAGAATTTTATTATAAAACTGTATACTTTATTAAACTAACAAATGTATTTTAAATTACATTTCTTGATAGCTATAAATATACCGGGTGGAACCTCCGGTAACTCGATTTCCGTGCACCCAGCCCAATATTCAAGAAAAACTTTTTCTTTTGTAAATATGTGAAAAATTATCAGGAACGGGAATATCGAAAAAGCTTTGCACATTTTTTAATCCCGGCGATGTTATTAAAAAAACAAGTTGCGCACTTGAATCACTGCGAAATTTTAACACCTACTATGAAATTTTTTTTTGTGGAAATCT
The DNA here is from genome assembly GCF_040954645.1 of Diabrotica undecimpunctata. Lineage (NCBI taxonomy): Eukaryota > Metazoa > Arthropoda > Insecta > Coleoptera > Chrysomelidae > Diabrotica > Diabrotica undecimpunctata. Next base: position 99,238,035 of record NC_092805.1, on the reverse strand, counting down.
GAAGTGCAGTTTTTGTCTTTGTTAAAACATAATGCAGTCTCGCATTTTTTACACACAACATAAGTTTACCTAGTTCCTTGGCATAGCAACCTGGTAGTTTTCAGCGAAACCTTGTGTTATTCCATATGGGATAATGGGTTTCCTTGTCCACACTTGACCAGAGGAGCAAGTATAAGGTTTATAGTGTAAGTTATTTAACATTATATTATATTTATACTTTATTAAACTAACAAATATATTTTAAATTATATTTGTTGATAGCTATAAATATACAGGGTGGAAGCTCCGGCAACTCGATTTCCGTGCACCCAGCCCAATATCCGAGAAGCCCATACTCTGATTGGACTGGTAAATGCATTTTATTGGTTATACAGTGTAAAATAATCGAGGTTACTCACAGATATTCAATTAATTATACTAAAGTCGTCCTCTACAACCGAGATGTCGGATTCGCTTTCGCTACTCTTCCCTGTGTATTATCAATTGGTCTACGTCATGTTGCAGGTTGTCCGCAGTCCACATTTCAGTTTCCGTTTTCTCAACAACATGAGTGACATAATTGCGCCAATTTTGCTCTGTGACGGGTGCGAAACCGTCGTCGATCAACTGGCGTACCTCGTCGTTTTTAAAAGTGGTATTATGGGTACCTACATATCGCTTAACTGGGTTCCACACCATTTCTATAGGATTCAATTCGCAGTGATATGGAGGAAGCCTTAAAATATAAACATTATGTTGTGAAGCATACTCATCAAGATGATACTTATCGTATTGATCTTTAAAAGCACGTGCTGCTTCTAATAGCTCGGATTTCAAATAACACTCCTCGAAAAAAATGTCTTTTTCCACTAGCCATTCCTTGATTGCAGCTTTATTCCAGGAATTGTTAGGGAATCTCTCTTTACGGGAGTGGTACGATGCATTGTCCATTACAATGACATTCCTGCGACCATTATTTGGTAAATTTGATAGTAATGTCTCCTTAAACCACGACTCACAATATGTGGCATCCATTTCATCGTGATAGTCGCCATCATCGGAGAAAACCGACAACCCTGCGCGTTTATTCTCCATAAGAAAAGCATTGCCGTATCTTACCCGTACTGCACTCTCAGTGTGACATTTTCTATAGTAAGAAACCTATCATGCTAGTAGGTGGATATATAAAAATTAATAAAACGCGAACATCGAAGAAAAACACTTCTATTGTAAGTAGTATATATAATTAAAATTAATTATGAAAATCCAAATGAATTAAAAACTCAGAACGTTTTCGGACTAGTCAGTCCATCTTCAGTGAACTTTTGTAGTACTTGCGTAAATAACCATAAAACCAAACAGTGGTTAGGTTTACTCAATTGAGTTGGCATTTTTTTTATGGAGGATATCAAAATATATCAAGCTCTTCACCGTAGTAACACATCCAGTGTAGCAGCAGTAGTAATGGTAAAAAATAATCTAATTGACTTTGAAAGCGAAAGTATAGGGATTAAAGTCATCTTGACTTGACTAGAGTGTAACAGTCAAAACAAAAAAATATGACAATATAACAATAGCAGCTGCTTATTATCCACCGAAACATAATGTAAAAAAGAAAAATTATGTCGAGTTGCTTAACACGCTTGGAGAAAAGGTTGTTATTGGTGCAGGTTTTACAGCTAAAAGCACTGTATGAAGTTTAAGGTGAACCAATATAAAGGGTAGATAATTACTTACAGCAAAAGAAAATATAAAAGGAAAATGGCACTTATCTGGAAAACCCACTTTGGTCCACCGACAAAAATAACACAGCCCACTTTATTGACTTTTCATTTCAAGAAAAGTCGCAAAACATTTTATAAAAATAAAAAAAGCTTGTTAGTTCTGGTGACTCCCTAATACTACTGTAACAATCAGTAAGCATATTAAACTAAGAGAAAAAAACCTAACTAATAACAGAACGGACTGGACTGGGCTACCTTCAGACAAGAATTAAGTGACAGAATTGACCTAAATGTACCAATTAAAACTAATGAACAACCTAATCAAAACGTGCCGAAACTAACCATAAAGATATCACAAGCCGCATGGAATAATACCAAACAAATTATAAGAAAAACCAAAGGTCAAAATTATCCCAAAAAAACTCCAGGACTGGAACAAAAGAAAAGAAAATTCAGGAAAACTTGGAAAAAAAAACAAATGTGCCGAAAATAAAAATGTATTAAAAAACCAAACTACAGAATTAAAAAAAAAAAACAGAACCACAGAAAATAAAAATGTGATACTAATTTAAGTACTGAACACGATGTAAATAATACTGATCAGGGAGTAATGGAGCTTACTTCCCCTAAAGTAATTAAAACAATAACAATCCCAAAAAGGCCTCAGAATTTGATTTAATAACAAAAGAAATACTACAACAATTACCTAGGAAGGCCATTGTAAAACTCACAAACCTTATAAATGTAGTAGAATCTTACAGATTAATATCGTTGCCAATTATCTCCAAATTATTTGAGAAACTATTGCTTATAAGAATACAACCTATACTCGACCACAAAGAAATTTTTCCTTCCCATCAATTAACTTATCGCATCATCATAAGACCAAATATATTGAATAGCAAATATTATATAGAGATTTCTAGAAGAGAGTAAAATAAGCTTAGCCATTTTTCTAAACATAGAAAAAGCATTCGATAAAATGTGTCATAAAGGCTTGTTACTAAAAAAGTATTTTCATTCACTATGTACAGCTATTAGAGTCATATTTGGAAGACAGAAGTTTGCAGAAATTATACAGGGTCCATCCATCCATCCAATGGCGCTACAGCCCAAATCGGGCCTTGGCCTCCTTCAACAGGCTTCTCCAACCATCTCTATTTACCGCTGTTCTTTTCCATGAACGCGTTCCCAGGCAGTTCCTGGCATCCTCATCGACTTCATCTTCCCATCTCTTTTTAGGTCTTCCAACAGGTCTTTTTCCCTGCATTCTTGCATTTAATAATTTTCTGGGGATTCTATTCTCATGCATGCGGACCACGTGCCCTGCCCATCGTAATCTCTGCAGTTTAGTATGTAGTGCTAGAGTTGGTTCGCTATATTGCTCGTATATTTCTCTATTGTACTAATTCGCCAGTTGTTGTTTTCACTTATTGGGCCCAGGATCCTACGTAATATTTTTCTTTCAAACACATCTAATGCATTGGCAGATTTCTGTGTCACCACCCATGTTTCGCAACCATAACTTACTATGGGCCTGATTATTGTTTTATAGACCCGGAGTTTTGTTTTCCGGTGTACGTCTCGCGATTTGAATATGTGGCCCATCGCGAAATAGGCTTTATTTGCCAGCACAAGCCTTCTATTTATTTCCGGTTCTTCTTCATTGCTTGCGACCAGATCCATTCCTAGGTATGTGAATCTATTTACATGTTCTATATCGTCAATAAAGTGTTGTTGCACCGGTCTATTTGATCTGGTTTGTATGAGTAGTTTTGTTTTATTTGTATTTATTGCTAGCCCTACTGCTTCTGCACTCTGTTTCAACTCAACGTAGGTTTCTTCCGCTGCATTCATTGTTCTGCTCATTATGTTTATGTCATCTGCGTATGCTGCTAATTGGGTAGACTTGTTTGTCATCATCATCATCATATAACGGGGGTCCTACGGCGATTGCCGCTTCCCGCATTTCAGCCTCCATCTTTTCCTATCTCTCCAATCTCCCTCTTCTAAGCCTCTAGATTGCATTGTTTTTGTAATTTCTCTTCTCCAGGAATTTGGTGGTCTTCCCCTTTTCCTTCTTTCTGGCGGAACATACATTAAGGCTTTCTTTGGCCACCGCTCCTCCTCCATTCTCATCACGTGACCATACCATTGTAATTGCCTTCCTTGTATTCTATCTGAAAGAGTATCTCTAATTCCTGCACGGTTTCGTATTTCCTCATTCCTGATTCTTTCCATTCTCGATACTCGACATGACCTTCTAAGATAATCCATTTCCACAACGTCTACTTTATCTCGTTCATTCTTTGTCATCGTCCAACATTCGGCACCATATGTGGTAATTGGTTCTACAATTGCTCTGTATACGCGAAGTTTGGTATGCATCTTTATTTTATTAGACCACAGTAATGAATTCAGTATTCGGATGCATTTTTTCCCTTGAGTTATTCGGTTTTGTACATCTATCTTAACTCTGCCATCTGCTGATATGATGCTTCCTAGATATTTATACTGGTTGCAGCCTTTTATGACTGCGTTTTCAAGCCTCAGATCTGTGGTATTTCCTCCAATTTTTAAATATTCTGTTTTGCTTATGTTTACAGTAAGCCCCCATTTGGCATATTCCTCAAATAATTTTCGATTCATATAATTTATATCTTCCTCATCGGTTGCAACCACCACCTGATCATCTGCAAACAACAATGTATACAGAGTTTCTTGTCCCACTTCGATGCCCATAAATCTACATTTATTTCTCCAATTCCTCAATGCTTCTTGGACGTATATTTTAAAGAGTGTCGGTGATAAACAGCATCCTTGCTTTAGGCCTTTAGTGACTTTAAATTCATTTGAGGTTCTGGTTCCAATTTTTACACAACTAACTGCATTTTCGTACAATTTATATATCGCTCGGATATACGTCGAATCCAATCCGGACCTTTTGAGGACCTCAAACATTTTCTTTAACGGGACACTATCATATGCTTTCTCAAGGTCTATAAATACCAAATGGGTCTCTCTACTTCTTTCGACACGCTTTTCAATTATTTGTCGTAGGATAAATATATTATCAAGGCAGGATCTCCCGGTACGAAAGCCGCTTTGTTCTTCAATATCTTGTATCTGTCTTTCAACCCTCTTCTTTAATATTCTGCCGTACAACCGGCCCACAGAGCTCGTCACACTAATACCTCTATAATTGGAACAGTCTCTTTTATTCCCTCTCTTATATATGGAGCTTATATAAGATTTATTCCAATCTCTAGGAATTTCCTGGTCTCCACACATACATTTATTGAAAAGGTCTACTATTAATTCTAAAAGTGCAGTCGGCCCATATTTAACCAGCTCTATGGGAATGTCTCCAGGCCCTGCGGCTTTTCCGTTTTTAACCTCTTTTAAGGTTTCCGTCAATTCAGATAATGTTATTATAGGGATTTCCTGTCTTTCGTCTCTGTTGTCTATTAATTCCCTTATCTTTTCCCATCTGTACTCTACTCTATCCTCTTTCAGCAGTTTCGTATAATATTCTTCCCATTCATTTAACTTTATGAGAGAAATGTTGTCTTCATTTTTCTCATTTTTCCTAAACTGTTTTAATGTTTTCCAAGCTTGCGCCACTTTTGTTCCACCCATAAATCTGTCCAGTTCATCACACTTAGCCTCCCAGTTTATATTTTTCGCCTTATCCACGTCTTTTTTAACTTCTCTATTCCATTTAGCGTATATTTCTCTGTCTTGAGGATCTTTGGATTGAAGCCATATGTGATATGCTTGTTTTTTCTTGAGAACTTTCTCTTCTAGTTCCGTTGACAACCATTCAGGTTTTCCTTTTTTCCGATTTTCAACTTTTCCCAGTGCTTCATTTGCCGCTTCATGAATATATTTTTTAATTACCTCATACAGACTTTCAGGGTCTAAGTCCTTTGTTTCTATATTTTTTATTTTCTGAGCTATTCTAATTTTATATAAGAACTTTGTCGAATCTTGTTTAAAGCTTTCCAGGTTATATTTTATGTTTTCTATGGTTGTTCCTATGTCTGTTACTTCATCATTTTTGTGACTTGATTGTTCTCTCTTAAATGTCACCATTACTTTTGCAATAATCATATGGTGGTCACTTCCACATTCTGGCCCTCTAAACACCTTCACGTCCTTCGTTTTTAGTTTAGAATCTTTACGATGAATGAAATAGTCAATTATTGATTTTAAATTCCTGGTAGGCTGCGTCCATGTAAATTTATGTATATTCTTATGGGGGAAGAAACCATTTAATATTTTCAAAGAATGTGCCTCGCAAAAATCTATTAATCTTTGGCCATTGTCGTTCAGAATGTCTTCTCCATATCTCCCTATTATTTCAGTGTTGGAGCTCTTTCCGGTTCTTGCATTAAGATCACCTAAGATCCAAATTTCTTTCTTCTTATTAATTGTGGCTAGAACAGTTGTTAACTTGTTAAAGTACTCTTCCTTGCTGTCAACCCTTGAGTCATCCGTCGGTGCATATGTTCCAATTACCACTATTTCATGGCCATTTTTCTTAATTTCCATGAGGATAATTCTTTCATCTATTTCTTGCCATGATTTAATACATTTTTTCAGTTTCTGATGTATTGCTATAGACACTCCCCTTTTAGCTCGTTCGCTCTTTTCTACGCCACTATAGAAATGCAGGTATTCGTTTATCTTTTCATTTCCTCTTCCTTTTTTCTTTACTTCAGTTAATACACAGATGTCTAGTTTCATTTTACTCAGTTCACGGAAGACCTCCTCTTGTTTTGTCCTTATTCCTTGTATGTTCCAAGCACCCAAATTCATAATCCATTTTCTTTGCGAATTTCGTTTATAGTTTAATCCGTCCGAATTCCAAGGCTTTTTGCTGAAATTTTTAACTTTGATCATTTTTTCCGAGTATCGAGGAGTTGGCCCGATGCCTCAACCCCCAACATGGAGGACCAGGGTTTTAAATCAGAGTATCCTTCTCTTAGATAAGTTGCCTTCTCTACGGCTTAGGAGTCCTATCTACCCCACCTGTTGGTCCGCGGGTGGTATTTTATTTCCCACCTACCCGCCGGCCTAGCTGCAAACAGGCCGGTGAGGGCATTCCCCTATCCGCCACCTGGGGACGCGCTCTCTAGGGTTACAGGTTCCCCCGAGAGAGACTTGTTTGTAAGTATGTTATTTCCGCTCACCGTCAACCGTCAAATTACATATTCCAGAACAAGATTAAAGAGCGTTGGAGCTAGTCCGTCGCCTTGTTTCAGTCCTTGCGTTATCGTAAACGCATCAGTGATCTGTCCCTGAATACATACCTGTGCTTCTGTTTCTGTCATTGTCATTTGCACTAGTCGTATTAATTTTGATGGTATGCCAAATTCTTTCAGTATATTAGGTAGAATTGTTCTATCTATTGAATCATAGGCTTGTTTAAAATCTACAAAGAGATTGTAAACGTCCATGTCATATTCCCATGCTTTGGCTAGTATTTGTTTAACTGTAAATAGTTGGTCAATGGTAGATCTATTTTGCCTAAACCCTGCTTGATATTCCCCGATGGTTTTTTCCGTGAGAGGTTGTAGTCTTCGATTAATGATGTTTGTGAGTATTTTGTATCCCGAACAAAGTAAAGAGATGCCTCTATAATTCTGACACAACAATTATACAGGGTAGTGTTGTATTTATTACATACCTGAGGTATCCCTGTTACGAAAAATATTAAATTGACATATTTTCAGATGACACTACAATACTAATAGTCAGTGAAACATTCAAAGAACAATTAAACACCTCTAAAATACAGTGAACAAAATAAGCACCTGGAATAATAAACGGTGCATAAACATTAAAGAAGGTAAGGTTGTCCATATCCATTTCACTTACAAAATCAATAATCACCCAGTTGGGCTAAACAATAAAATCTATATGTTGAAGAAACAGTTAAATAGCTAGCGCTGCATTTGGATAGCAAATGAAAGTGGCAGGAACATATCAGAAAGAAAACAGAAGAACAGAAACTGAAATACACTCACAACTTACAATTAAAAATAAGGTATCAATTTACAAACAAATTCTTAATCCAGTATGGTGCTATGGTTTATAGATATGAGGCTGTACTAGTGAGAGTAACTATGGTTGCCTACAAAGAATCCAACACCGAATACTAAAGTACATAGTCAACGTTCCTTGGTATATGCGCAACAAAGACCTACATCGGGAACTCCGTATAATAACAATTAAGTAAAGAAGATTGCCAAGGGTCACGATACCCATAACCATACAAAGTGTTAGAACTACTACAAGATCTAGTCTGCAGGACTAGAACTGTGTGGACTGTGTGGAACAATTATTATTATATTCTAAGATGAACCATTGGGAAAACCTAGGGGAGTAAAGTAGCAGATTAGATTAAATATAAAATGTAATATCTAATAAATAAATAAAAAAACTTAATCAAACAAATTAGATAAGAAATGAGTTATAAAGAAAAATCGTAACTAAGATAGGTCATGGAATATGTCTTCTTTCTTTTGGAGGGTTTGTTACACAACACATTTAATTACTTTTTGTTACTTGTAACATATAATGGGGAACTATTTGTCACGACTTTAATACAACTCATAAACAGGTGCCACGTTATTTTATTTACTGCCGCTCTGAATAAACCTGTTGACGTCATTTTCGTCCATGTTTGTAGGTTCCGCAGCCACAATGGTTTTCTGCATTCTGCTGAACTTCGATCTTCAATTTTCCCCTGCAGAATAAGCTGCAGCATGTCATACTTCCTATTTCTCATGATGTGCCCGACGTATTTCAAATTTTGCATGTTTGATTGTTGGGAGGTATTCCACTTATCCACAGATACGCTGTAAAATGGTTTCAAAAGATACATGATATATCCAGGGTACTTTAAGCATGCGCCACTAGCATCACATCTCAAATGCATTTACGTGAATTGTCTGGAAAAGTCCTTGCTTCTGCGCTGTAAAGCAAAGTTAAAAGTACATAGCATTTTAGAATCAATATTCGGGCATGGTTTTTGAGGGGTAGATTGCAGAACACTTTAAGCATCTTGAATACACCTCTTGATTTTTCCATTTGACATTTTATTTCTCTTGAGTGGTCCCAGTTTTTATATAGAAAACATCCTTAGTATGTTCTGTGTTGCCGGTGTCGTTTTTACTGACAGTTAGTATTTATGTTTTTTCCAGTTTATCTTCATACCATATTTACAGCATGCGGTGACTGTATGGTTTATAATTCTTTGAAGTCTCTCTGCCCTATCCGCTATAAGGGATACCATATTATCTGCGTACCTCAGGTTGTTCACTACCTCTCCATTTATTACAATTATGTGTTCTGTATTGTATCGTGCTTTTTTAAATAGATGTTCTAAGTACACGCTAAATAGAAGAGGCTTTAGTACACTAAACTCTAAAGTACTCCTTTCTTTTTTGTTAACTTCTCCAATGTTTTATTCTGGACTCGTGCAATGGCCTTCTGTCGTAGGTACAGCTCTGATATTATCTCTATTCCCGACACTCTAGTATGATTGAGATGAGTTTGATATGCTTGATTTTATCGAAGACCCTTTCAAAGTCGATAAAGCACGCAAAGGCGTCTGTATCGACGTCATGTGATCAATAAATAAGGACTTGTTGTAGAACAAAGGCTCTCGGGTGCCGATTCCCCTTCCTAAGCCAAATTGTGTGTCTCTTATGTTTTCATCTATCTTTTTGTATATTCTTGTTTGTATAATTCTAAGGAAAGCTTTTATAGCTTAACTCATCAAACTGATTGTGGGGGAAAGGATGAGGCAGCTGTTTCGATTATTTAAAAGCAAATATTTGAAAATTCATACCCTCACCTTCCTACATTTGGTAGGTAAAAAATAAATACAACTCTCGAAGGACCAGCGACCAATAGGTCGCTAAATTGCGGATTATTAATAGTGTAGTAAATAGTAAAGTTGAAAATAGAATAATTAAAATAAGATTTTCGGTAGAAATATTTTTATTTTATTATTTACATAAATAAATAACCATATCGGAATTTCCAACAAATCACCCTTTTAAATAATAATAAAATGTTCTTAAAATACAAAACTGTTCATAATAATGGTTTTTAAAACTAAAAATTGCGATTTATAGAGCAAATATATATAAAATATTAGTAGCAAATAAAAGTTTAGTAGTATATCCGGTAACCCTGTAATTTGTCGGACCGGCATTTACGAAATATTAGCACAAAGACTGTCGATTTTCTTGCGTTTTAAAGAATAATTTCAGGTACTTACATATTAAATACACTAATACTGAATTTAAGTAAGTTAACTATTTAATAAAATAAAATTAACTTGAAATCTGCTTCTATTTGAGAAGCGTGAGATGAACTATTTACTTGCTTTTATTTGAGAAACTAAAAGGGAAGTTTGACTTGCGTGCTTCTATTTGGAAGACAAAAACGAAGTGCAGTTAAGGGTAGTTTGCTTTGAGTTGTTGAATGTAAAAAACTGACAGGCACAGGAGATGAGACAGCATGAAGAAGGCATGTTGAGCTGATCGTAGTTATTTAATTTAGTGACATGGGAAATTAAAATAATTTAATTATTATTGATTATTTATTAAACAAACTATTATAGAAAAAACAATTAATTTTCTACACTGATTGTTCTATGATGGGAACATTTATTTGCATTTGTTTTTTTTTAGAAGCAGAATGACAGCAGCTAATCATTTAGTATTTGTCCGCTTATTGTAGATTTTTTTAAAGAGGGCTATCAACAGTTTTATTTAATCACTGCCAAATAGTTTAAGAACTTATCCCTGTATCTGGTCTGGTCTGAAAGCTTTATCGTTCTTTAGTTTTTCGATAGTTGACTACACTCTTAGTCTGTATGATGGCGGATCAAATTAATTTTTTCTGGTTGTTCATTTTTATCATTGGAGTAATTTAGAAAGGCAATTTTCTCACTTTTTGGGTTAAATTCGTTAATTTTAGCACTTAGAACTTGCATTTTATACCATTTTTATAACTTTTTACAATGTCTAAATCAAGTAGCTGTTGCGTTCTCCTAAAATAAAATGATACGTCTTTTTGCTTGTTTCATTCTTTAATTGCTTTTTGCAAAACAAATCGCGGGTGTTGTAACTTTACCCCCGAAATACTTTCATCATTTCAGAGAATACAAAATTCATCGGAAAGTGGCGGTCACTATGTAGAGCTGATTATCAGGGTGTTTGACTGCTTGTTTTTCTATGTGTTGCTGTTTAAATAATATATAAAATGTTTTAATTTAGTCTATTTACATAGACTCTTTAAACATATACTTCACAAATATTTTCAAAAATTTTGCTAGTATTTTTCCTTAAGCTCATTAAAATACAAAAGATTCATGAGGTTTGGATAAAGATCTGATTTATACCTGAACACAGAAGGTCAATGTATTATATAGGGTATATTTTGGAACATATTTTGAGAAAAATATTTTTCTACAAAGCGTAGTGATAGTTAATTTTGTTTGATCATCACATCAATATTGGAGATTTTCTTGTAAACTCATAAGGAGTAGTTTATTATAAACAAGAGATTTTGTGTACCTTTAGTATTAAAAGTTTAGAGGTTTACTTTAAGATTACTCGGTTGCCAAGCAGATGTGATTTTATTTTCAATTTAAACGTGTGAAAAGGCAGGTACATAAAAATAAATTTAGGTAGTACAGAAAATCTAATCCGACGCGTTTAAATAAACAAAATTACGATGATTGAAAGAAAATCGGATGGTATAGCTTTACTTATTATTCTTTTTTAACAAGAAAGCAACCCAATGTTTAAAAAAATGATATATTTACCCCTTTTTTAATCATCATCATCATCATACAGCCTCAAGAGTCCACTGCTAAACATAGGCCTCTTCCTCATGTTTCCAACCCCTTCTATCTTGCGCCGCCAGTTTTTATTGAGTCTTCTTAAATCGTCAGTCCATCTTGTAGGTGGTCGACCGACGCTTCTCTTGTCTTCCCTTGGTATCCATTCCAATAACCTCTTTGTTTATCGCCCATCTGTCATTCTGGCTATGTGTCCTGCCCATCTCCATTTTAGTCTGGCTATCTTCTCGATGATGTCAGTCACTCCGGTTCTTCTCCTGATGTCTTCGTTGGTTATTCTGTCTCGCAGAGTTATTCCTAACATGGACCGCTCCATTCTTCTCTGCGTGACTCTCAGTTTGGTAGCTGCTGCTTTTGTTAAGGTAAGTGTTTCTGCTCCGTACGTCAAGACTGGGAGGACGCACTGATCAAATACCTTTCTCTTTAGGCATGTGGGCAGCTCACTTTTAAAAGTTTCTCTCAGTTTTCCAAATGCTGCCCACCCAAGGCCGATTCTTCTCTTCAGTTCATGAGTCTGGTTATCCCTGCCAATCATAATTTCATGTCCCAGGTATTTATATCTATCTACGAGTTCTATTTCTTTCCGACCAATACTGATGTTCTGGTTGGGTACCAAATTGGTCATGATTTTTGTTTTCGAGATATTTATATTTAAACCTACATTTTCTGTAGCCACAACGAGTTCCTGTACCATCTCTCTTGCCATACCTAGATCTTCAGCTATTATAAGTATATCATCGGCGAAAACTTGTTTAGATATTCTCCATCTATTTTTATTCCCTTTGTCATCCAATCCAAATTCTTAAAAGCATGTTCTAGCACCGTATTAAAAAGTTTAGGTGACATTGGGTCTCCTTGTCTAACCCCCCGTTCTATTTTTATGCGATTACTGTTACTATGTAATCTGACAGTTGTTGTTGCCTGCAGGTATATTTTGTATAATAATTTAGTATATCTACAATCTCGCCTGCATTCTTTAAGCGCCTGTAATATTTTTCTTAGCTCAACTGTGTCAAAGGCTTTGTGAAAATCGATAAATATTAGAACTAGAGGTTCTAATATTATAAAATCAAATCAAAATCCCTTTTTGAATAATATTATATAAAGGTGTCCCTGCTCAATTCATTAGACTCACTTAGCAAATTCAAGTTTTCTGTGTTTTATAATCAATTATAATTATAACTATGTTAGCTATAAGTAAGAAACATAACACAAATGATAGTAACCTTTTTGCATATTTATTGAACAAAAATAAAGTAAATTATTATAATATTGTACTATAACATTATTATTTTGTTAAGCCACCCTTGGCATTAATGCAGTCCACTGCATAAGTGCAGCCACTCTCATAGGCATGCTGTTTATGCATTTTTCTGCGATTTCTTTTAAATTTTCGGTATGATTCCAATGGAAAATGATTCTTTCTATCAACTGATTATTGTTGGTAATTATTTCCTTGGCTAATTCTCTTTTTAGGCACTCCCAGACATTTTCAATGGGGTTCATGTATGGTGAGTTGCCGGGCCATGGTAAGAACGGAATTTCTTGTTCTAACAAAAATTTTTTAATACTTTTAGCCGTATGGCAAGGTGCTCCATCCTGCATAAATATCTTATGGCTGTTACCAAACCATTCGTTCACTTGTGGAACCAATCTTGTCTGCAAAACCCTTTTATATTGGTCTTGTCGCATGGTTCCTTCTACGACATACAAACGTCCCATACCTTTGCCACTAATCACAGACCATATCATTACTGAGGTGGGATGTTTAATTGTATTAATTACACACCCCTTTTCATATTTTTCCCCTGGACGTCTTCGTACAGACTGGGCCTTGTCATCCATTATTTGAAACGTGGGTTCATCGCTGAAGTAAACCTGGAAATGTGAATAAAATTATAAAGAACGAAAATAAAATGATTTGTAATAATTTACCTTACGCCAATCATCAATAGACCAGTCTTTATGGATCATGGCCCAAGCTAAGCGTTTTTTGAGCATTTGTGGTGTTAGTTTTGGCTTCTTAACAGGCCTGCGACATTTAAAGCCCATGCTATACAAATTTCGGCATACAGTGGCCACCGATACTGAGCACCCTGCTTCTTCCAACTTATTTCTTAAATCTCTATGGGTGGCCCTTCTGTGTGTTACAGCTAAATTTTTTAAAATTCGTTGCGCCCTGGGGGTGACTTAAAGGTTTTTTGCCACATCGGCCCTTCCGAACTGACGTCACAGGTCGCATCTCTTTGAGATTTTGACTTAATCTTCTCACTGACGACTGGGGTACACCACATTTTCGTGCTATATCTCTCTGACTAAGTGCTGTATTTTTTAGTAGAGCAGTAATGGAAGAGATTTGCTCAACACAAAGATCTTTAGATTTACCCATCTGAAAAATTCCAATCCTAGATTAATCGTTTTGTATTATAACTAAGAATTAACCAATATTATGTAATATTGTAATATTAATAATAGTAACACTTATTATGTAATAATGTCAATACTTGCTGGTGCAAATTTTAAATAAACTGATCACAAATCTATATTTTAAGTAAAAAAAATCAAAATGTAAAATAATTAGTTGCTCCACACTTTGAGCACATTCTACTGTCATATGTAAATTTTTGACAATTCTAAGAAAAAGTATACATTTTCTACTTAACTATGTTCCCAATAGTTATGCAACCCATTCAGCAGCTCAGTATCCAAGTGAACATACTTTTAATGCGATTACAATTAAAAAAACTGAAATTTTTATGGTGAGTCTAATAAATTGAGCAGGGAATATAAATTTTATTACAGATTATATCTTTTGTAAAAACAACAAAGGACTAAAAAAAAGAACAATGATTATAATCCAATCCAAAGCATAATCCTTTATGTATATATAGATATACATCACGGATAGTACTACTGACGTAGCTTAGTTCTGTAATTAAACGTACCTTAATTATAAGAGTGTACCTTTAAGTGCCTTCTTCTTCTTTAAATGCCGTCTCCTTTAAGTACGTTGGCTATTACTACAGCTAACTTTACCTGCTGCTCTAAACAGTTCAACAGAGTTACAATTGTACCATTGTCTCCAAATTGTTCAGTCAGAATATATGTCGTCGGCCTATGCTTCTTCTGCCTAGTCTCTTTCCCTGTATAATAAGCCGCAGCAACGCATATCTCTCACCTCTCATCACATAACCTAGATACTGCAATTTTCTCATTCGAATTGTATTTAATATCTCCTTATCCTTATTGATCCAACTTATTTGTAAAATTCTTATATTAAGAATTATACAAATCTACAAATCGTATAAGCCCACATCTCAAACGCTTCTAATTTGTTACTTATATCCTTTTTTAGCGTCCAAACCTCCATTCAATATAATAACACAGAAAATATAGAGCACCTCAGTATTCTTACTTCGAGTTGCAAACTCAGATCATTGCTGCAAAGTACTTTTCTCATGTTATTAAATGTTAATCGGGCTTTTCCTATACGTGATTTGATCTCCTGTGTATAATCGTTGTTTTCGGCTACCGAAATTTCGGCTACTCCCAAGTATGTATACCTGTCCACCTTTTGAACGAGTTCGTCCCTAATTCATAACGTCATTTGTTGTTTTGTTTTTGCAATAGTCATGAATTTTGTCTTTTTAATATTTAAAGTAAGTCCGGCGTCTTCACTACTATTTTCAATCTTATTCATCAGACCCTGCAAAACTTCAACCGAATCTGCTATTACTAACGTATCGCCAGCGTATTTAATATTGCTTAATGCTTATCCTTTGACTTTAATTCCATTTAATGTTTCAGTGCTTTCTGAACAATCTCCTCTGAATAGAGGTTAAAGAGTAGCGGAGAAAGTATGAATCCCTGCCTTACCTCTCGTTGTATTTCTTTCTCTTTTGATAGTTTGTTGCCAACCTTTACAGATGTAACTTGATTAAAGTAAAGGTTTGATAGTATTCTAATCTCTTTAATATCCAGATTTTTATTTTAAATTAGCTATGGGAGGCGATTATGTAGAACTTTGTCAAATGCCTTCTTTTAATCCAGGAAACAGATATAAATTGGTTGGCTAACACCCATAAATCTTTGCGCCAATATGTTAAGGACAAACAAGGATTCTCTTGTGCCTATTGCAATTTCTGAAGCCAAACTAATTGTTACTGATATCTTGGTCCAGTTTTCTAAAAATTCTTTGATGTATAATTTTCAATATTATCTTAAGAGTTTGGCTCTTTAACTTGATGGTTCGGTGATCACAACATTCTATAGCGTTAGTTTTTTTCCGTAAAGTTACGGACGTCGACTTAAGCCATTCTTTTGGAATGACGCCTGTATCACATATGGTGTTATACTACAAGTCTTTTAGTAGATCTTTTTGATCTTCTGCGATTAATTTAATAATATCTGCTGGTATCTCCTCAGGATCTGTAGCTTTATTATCTTTTGCTAATTTTACTGCATGCATGACTTCTCCTTTTGTTATACTAAGCCCAGTTTTTCTACTGTTGCATAGTTATATGTTTCCTGTTTGCCTTTAAATCGTTATCTTTAAATAATTACTGTATGTATTCTTTTCATTTTTCTATTCTTTTGTTGTTATTAACCCGGTATCCTACAGATGAAATTTGGTAACGCTGTTCGACACGTGGGTTGTGACAAACCCCAAGTTGAAAATATACTCATTTCTATATCTCGTTGATTTTTATAATAATATATAATACTATAGCTTTAGGATACATTACGGTAATGAATTCCAGAAGAACATTCGCTAATAATAGTTTACTATTGAACATATAGCCAATTATATGAAATAAAAAATTTTTTCGAGAAAAAAAAAGTGTATTATGACCGGAGAATCAATACATTTCTATCTTACTTTACTTTATCGTGTCCGGACATGTCATTCATAAAATTTCGGCCCAGTATCGGGCTACGTCGGTTCCATCTTGGTTGGCGAGCCACAAATCTTCGAGGGTACATCGATAAGGGCAGTTTCTGCATGTAAGAAAATGTTCCATATTCTGTGTTTCTCCACAATCACAGTTCACATCATCTTGGTCGATATTTCCCCATTTAGCCATGTTTGATTTTACTGGAGCGACCCCCGTTATTATCCTATTCATAGTTTTCCACGTTTTAAAGTCTAGGGACTGGCCGGTCCATTGAACCTGGGGAAGAGGAAAATACTCAGGCGGTTCATCCTGCACTGTTCCAAGGAAGCTTTTTCTAGATTTTAGTCGCTTTCGTGGTGTTCGAGCTTTGTGTAGGGCATGCCGCTCGTCTGCGATCTGTTTAATTTTCTGTACGTGCTCTGCAACGCCTCTGCGTGTTGAGCGTTCTGCAAAACCCACTGCTTTATATAGTTTTGAGAGTGGCGTTGGTTTTATGCACCCCGTTACTATCCTGCATGTCTCATTTAGCGCAGTATCAACTTGCTTGGTGTGGGCAGATCTGCCCCAAACGTGGCACGCATATTCAGCAGTTGAGAAACACAGTGCCTGTGCCGTTGTTTTTAAAACGCTAGGACGTGCGCTCCATTTACTTCCCGTTATCTTTCTGAGTATACTGTTCGCAGTTGTTACTTTCTCTCTCGTTTTTATGCAATGTTGTCTGTAGGTGAGGGACCGGTTTAGAGTTACTCCAAGATATATAGGTTGGTTTGTGTGTTCTAATGTATTACCATTCCACACAATTTGGAGTTTTCGCTTGGCTTCCTTTGCGGGAAGGTGGAAAGCGCAGACTTGGGGTTTAGGGGAATTGGGTCTCAGGGAATTCTGCAGGTAGTACGCTGTCATTGTTTTTAAGGCAGTTTCGAGTTTCTTCTTCACTTTTTTAAAACTATTTCCTTGAGCACATATTGCAAGATCGTCAGCATAGAGGAAGCGCTTGGTTTCGGTCGGTGTACGTTGGTCGTTTGTGTATATATTAAAGAGCATTGGTGCTAAAACACTTCCCTATATACAAAACATATAATAAATATAATAAATACATTTCTATCAAAATTAATAGTATGAAAACAAGAAACTACAATAGAAGGAGTATCTAGCTTATCCAAGAAAAAATCAGAATTAAATTCTACAGATAATTGAGTTTGAGAATTATTGAGTTATTAGTTCTTAAAGTTAGAGCAATTTACGCATTATGTAACAGAGTGTTGTAAACACAAAAAAAACTTCACATGCCTCACACCTTTATCTAGTTTTTCTGTCTTTATTTCTGGAAAATTTTGAACATCGTCCATGCTGATTAGGTTTCCTCTTCTTTTGCAGGCGGTTCGGAATTTTCACCTAAAATCTTTCACATACTGCATCTCAACTCTCTAGATAATCTAGGGCTAGGGTTACTCATTCTTTCTTTTTGATGTTCTTCGATCAATTGGAAACCCAGTTTCTTCAAGAAAAGCTTTCTAGCAATGTTATGACTATCGTTGTTTGTCTGTGAATGATCTGGCTATTGATTCTTGCAGTGTTCATTAGAGAGAGAAAAAATGTCAAAGGTCAGCGACGATTGTTGCGTGATACATTATACGTTGCAGATAGCTCGTCTACTACAACAACTCCGCCTTTGGTCGAATTACAGAAGGAAATAATTTCAGGCAGCTTATTATGAGTATCTGTTACTGTTGTATTATGGTGGAGAGAAGATATTAGTAAAACAACTTTTTTTTGGTACATACGAAAGAATAGTGTATCCATTCTGAAATCCAAATATACTGGAAAAACTTCTCTTCCTTTCCCTTGCAGTACAGTACAGGTATTTTGTTGATAGTACATACTGCAGTTAAATTATGAGTCTCACGCAACTTTACTAAGAGATCACGACTAGTGTACCAGTTATCAAACGTTATATTGCGTTTGGTCCCAGACACGGGAGCAACTAATCTTTCTACAATCTTTTGGGTAATTGCTATTTCCGAATGGACCTTCCGGCTGTTGTCCCACATACACCTCCATATTGAATAAGTAGTTCGCACGTGCGTCAACTAATGCATGTACCTTGATTTCATTTTTCAAAGGCTTATTTGGCATATATTGCCTGAAAGCAAATCTACCTCTAAAGGATTAAAGCTTCTCGTCAATTGTCAAAAATTCAGAGGGAGAATATGCAGAATTGTAATTTTCCACAAACCTATCTATGAAAGCTCTGATCTGAGCTAGTTTATCTAACTTGACTCTTTCTTAGTGGTTTTGTTTGTTATCGAATCTTAGACATAAAATTAAAATTTCGAATCGACGTTGGCTCATGGTGCAACGAAAAATGTCCATTCCTGTTCCGTCAGTGTTTCAAAATTCATATAAATAACGATGGTTATTTCTGAATGCACGAGACAGGTAAAGAAGCCATAATGTGGAGAATTCTTCCAACTTTCAGATTTTTCTGCAATTCTTTGGTTAGTATATATACTTAACCAAGTCAGCAATCATTTGTCTATCAATAAATAGCAGGAAGCACTCCATATCGGGATAATCGCTGTTGATGCTTATATTGTCAATATTGTCTTCTGTCTCTGAATCATCTTGATCAATAAATTCGTATTTATTTTTACACTCTTCCCACATACGCACGAGATGAGCCTGCTCTTTTTCATAGTCGCCCATTATTTTCAAATCTCCCATAGTGAAATTATGAGCAACTCAGTAATAATAGTATGTATAAGATGGCTCACCTCTGAAAATTACGTCGAGGTACAAAATAAAAACGGAAAACATAAACGTGCAAGTTCCGACACGTGGGGTGTGACAAACCCCAGACAACTTGAAAGCGCCACCATCCACGGTATATCTAGTTGCCGACTGACCTCTGACTGCATAAGATTGTAGACAAATATGTACTCGAAAGCTACTGAAGCGCTGTTGGCGTTTGGAGTAAAATTTGAACTTATAACGGTTACTCTCTGAACTCGGGTTTCTCACACACCACATGTCGGATGTCCGGTTAAGGAAAATTTTACCCTTTTCATCTAATAGGATACTACTGTGGTTTGTTTTTCGGATTCGGGCCAATTCTTTAACCTTCCTATGTAGATGAAGTCGTCATACCTTCCCAATAGTACTTCTATTTCTTCACACTTGCTTGAGTACCATTTTTCCTTGGCTTCTCTTATTTTCTTTCTAATTACACTATACATGCCTTTATATTTTTTCTACAATCTTGTCGTTCGTACAACCTTTTCGTTCTTGTACAATAAATATATCACGGCTGCTGTCTTACAAATAAATCTTTTAAAAATAAATGTTGTATTTGATCCTTATTGCAACGTGCAGTTAGTTTTTGAATCGGAGATCGAATGTTCACACAACCGGATTATGGTTCTGTGGCTGCATCAGCTCCAGGGTATGTTTTTGCTGATTTAATGGAATTTTGAAACCTTTTTCTTATTAAAACATAATCTATATAGTATTTAATAACTTTGTTATCAGTATCGGTAGGCGATATCCAGGTGTAGAGTCTACAATTAGGTCATTTAAAGTAAGTGTTTGTAACTACCGGACTGGTCTGTTGACAGAACTCCACCAATCTGTCCTCCTCTGATTTCTTAAACCGAGTCCATATTTCCCAACAATACCTTCTACTTCTCCTTTTACTACTTTTACTACTACTACTTTTTTACTACTTAATACTTTTGAGTTAATATCGCCCATAATAATCGTGATATCTCTATGTTTTGTATTATCCAAGGCTTATTTTACATCTTTATAGAACTCTTCTATTTCATCGTCTGCCTTGTTGACATAATCCTTATAGTTCTTATTATATAAGCTCTTTACCAATTCACGATAAACCTCTGATTTGGTTCTGGTTAACCCAGGACTTTTAAGCTACATCAAATCTTCTTATCGTAAGTTCTTATCGTGTTATCGTGTTCTAAAAAGAACAATAAGTTCTTCTGAAGCTGCGTTTCCATGCTGGAGATTCGCCTGCAGGACTCTGTTGTTTTAAAGGATACATTTACATAGCTGCTTGTAAATTGAAACAAGCTTGGCTAGTTTCTCTTTATCTGTGACCTTTACGGGATCCACTTTAGTTGATTCCATATATTTTTCAATTAAAATACGTTGAATATGAAATGTGTAACTTATTAAATGTAAAATGCTGAGCAAGTCTATTTGTTGACGGCCCATCTTAAGTAAAAGCAATGAAATCATACGATGAAATATCTAAATGAATCATTAAAGTAATTAGGTTATAAGTTGACTGTTAGCCAAACAAAATAACTATAATACTACAAAATAATCTACTAATAAATAATGAATTATTGAGGTAACAGGTCTGTGTCAACTTATTGTTAAGTTTTCTTATCGCTCTCTAGATCTTTTTCGGTCATGACTTTTTTTTCCTGACTAGTTCCTTTTTATCTATGAGCTTTACGGGATTCAGTACCACTGTTTCCATTAAAATAGATTTACTATCACAACTAGAATCTATCAAGTCAGAGACAAGATGATAATATTGGGGGATTTTAACGCTCGAATAAGCAATCAAGTTATACACGGAATTAACTAAAAACATAACGAGCATGTCAAAAACAAAAATGGAGACCTGATGATAAACTTCAACGAACTAAGAATAACCAACACATTTTTTGACCACAAAAACCAATACAGATATACATGTAATAACAGCCTTGGACAAAGATCTATGATAGATTATGTTATAACCAACAGAGATATACATCCATCGAAAATAATCGACGTAAGATGCCTCAACTCAGCAGATGTAGCGACCGTAGCTTAATATTATGTAAAATAAGAATCATCCTGAAATACTTCCCACCCAAGAGAACGGCACCAACACAAACAAAAATCACAGTCGAAGGACTAAATACGGAATCCACGGAATACTTATACAAGAAAAGAATATCAGAAAAGATTAATGGGAATAAAATATTAGAAAACGATAACATCGAGGAAAGCTGGGAAAAACTCAAAAATAACATAATTAACGCACCAACAGAATCACTTCTAGAGAGGAAAGTAACGAACTTTAAGATATAAAAAAAGAAAAGTCCATGGTTTAGAGAGGAAGTGGAAACAAAATGTGAACAAAAGAAAAAAGCCTTTTTACAATACAGAACACAACAAACACAACAGGCATACAATCATTATAAACGAATCAGAAATGAAACGAATACTTTAGTTAGACAAATAAAAACGGAACACTGGCAGAGCTTCTCAGAACAAATGGAACACGACTTCTACGGAACACAAAAAGAAATATGGAAGACAAAGTAAAGAGATGAACGAACTAACAAAAATGATTACTTTCGATCCCTTTTTGCTAAAATTGACGATAATGAACCACCAACACCAGAGGTGACGACAAACGAAGAAATAAATATTGAGCAGTGAGAGGTAAAGGAAGCATTTAGAAAATTTAAAAAATAGAAAATCACCAGGAGAGGACAGAATACCCAACGAACTCCTAAAATACGGAGGACCAGATTTGACCAAACAACTGTTAAAACTAATCCAAAAACTAATAGAACAAAACAGAATTCCTTAAGAATGGAGATGAAGTATCCTAATACCTCTCTTCAAAAAGGGAGACAAATCGGGCCCGGAAAATTACAGAGGAATTAATTTATTAAACACAACACTAAAATTAACAAATTAACAACCAAAGTGATAACTAATAACCGGAATGAAGTTATAACACTAGCAGAAGAACAACAAAGTTTTAGGTCGGAAAGATCATTCACTGACGCTATATTTATAATGAGGCAAGTGCAAGAGAAATCATTAGAATACAACAAACCGGCAAATCTATGTTTCGTGGACCTTAAGAAGGCATTTAACCAGGTCAAATTAAAAGACGTTATCCACTTACTATACACAAGAGAGATATCTCTAGGAATAATCAAAACGATCGAAAATATCAACCAAAAGAACACGATAAAAGTAAAAGTAGAAGAACTAACCGACCCTATTGAAGCTGGCAATGGGTAAGATGGGGATAGTCCCTGAGTCCTCCATTGTTCAACCTTATTATGAATGAAATAATAAAAAAAGTAAGAACTAAAACAGGTTACAAATGGCAGAAAAACAACTTAAAATAATCTGCTATGCAGACGACGCAATACTACTTTCTCAAAGTGAAGTTGATTTACAACGTATGCTGCACCAATTTATTATAACCGCCAGAAAATTCAACATGTTAATTTCCTCAAAAAAGATAAAATGCATAGTTATAATAGAAAATTTACCAAGATGTAAATTGGAGCTGGAAGGTCAGACAATACAACAGGTGATGGAGTTTAAATAAGTAGGCATCACATTACTTAGCTACGGGAAGCTCGAAAGTAAGTGGAAGATCAAGTGAATAGAGCAAACAGAGCCGCAGACTGCCTGAATGAAACAATATGGAGAAATAAAAATATCGGAAAAGAAACGAAAGGCAGAATTTACAATACAGTCATCACACCAATAATGACATACGCGGCAGAAACAAGACCTGACACAGAGAGGACAAAAAGGATATTAGAAAGAGCAGAGATCGAAAAACACAGAAAAATTGATGGTAAGACACTATTTGACAGAGCTAGAAGTACAGACGCAAGGTGGAGAACATCAAGAACTGGGTAAGAAATAAAAGAGTAAAATGAAACGATCGTATAAGCCGAATGACAAAAAATAGAGTAGTAAAGACGGCAAGAGACGGTTCCCCAATAGGAAGACGATCAGTAAGAAGACCACGAAAACGATGGAACGACAACGTACTGGAGGCACATTGAAAAACAGACAGAGTCATATCTATATAAAAAGAAAAAAAAAGAAGAAGAAGAACTAACATCTATACTAATATGTCAAATAAGATTAACAGCATATTCTATGTTCCATTTTTAACGAGAGAAGATATAATATAGTCTTTTATAAAAATAAAAAACGGAAAGTAATTTTTATTTTTATAAATCCATATTTAACGAACCTTTTAGAATTTTAATAAAAGATAAAAAAATTCATTTAGGAATCGTTTTATAAAATCTATTTGATCTTCTTCGAGTTCTCGGAAAGTTTAAATTGTTTGACGGGGCAAACAAATAATACACTGGAATTTTAAATATCAGCATGATATTAAGTATTGACCGCGATTAAAACAATCACAAATTTTGTAGAAATGCTACATTCTTAAAAATATTTATAGAGCAAATATTTTTTTAATATAAAGGGATTATAATTTTCTTTATAATAATGACAAATGGGAGGTGTGCTTCAATAACTTAAGTGATTAGGTAAGTTTGTATTTATGAGGGATTAAACACCACAGTTTGTTGTAATAAAAATTACATTTTACATTTGTTTTAAAGTTTCGGTCTGCAATCCGGATCGTTTCTAAAAAAGAATAATACAAAACAAGGTCCAAAGCCAAATCAAACCACAAACAGGAGTAATCAAAGAACTGCATCTAATAATTACCTAAGAATGCAACAATTTCTATATGAGAGAGAACACTAAGTATTAGTATAAACAGAGTACAATGGAAAGATGCATCACTAGTTACAAAAGAAACAGTCTGCAAAAAGAGAAAAATCAAAGAAGCAACACTCATCTTACGTAATGAAGAAAACTGTGTAGCAAACTCATCAACAGAAAGTAGTAAACCCTAGTTACCAATAACAAAAGAAAAAAAGATACATCACTTACAATTAACAATACAAATCCGAGGGTACAACCTCTTCCTGAGAATTTTACCTGTCAAAGTGGCTAAAAGAAAGCGCCAATTAATAAACAACTACAGGTTTAAATAACTCCTTGTTTTATAATATTCTTTTTTGAAAACGATTTCCGGATTGGAGATCAAAATGTCAAAACCAATGTCATTTTTACAGAATTAATTTTGGTTTATTCCCATACAAATACAATATTTAACCAAAATATGTCAAAAGAAAATAGTTTCAGAGCCTCTTTAAGTAATTATGAATAATTCGTCTTCCTGGTTTTTAAGTGATCCATTTAGATGTTCTCCTCAATATATTACACTATTATTAATATTTCCTAATACTTTTTATGATAAATTTTTAGCTCTTGTAGATGTAGATTTGGCGAACATACGAAAACTAAAACTTTATGGGCACATAGTCCTACTTAACTTTAAATTTCAAAAGACGTCGTTTGGTCTCGTATATACATTTGTTACCCGATTAAATTCTGATACACCTACTTCAGATATTATTGTGTTTAAATTTTTCTACAGGAACAGCTGTATTCCGAATGTATTCGGCCGTTTTCTCTGCATTTTCGTAAAATCTGCACGTTGCTCTGTCCAGTTTACCCGTTTTAGAGATATGTAGATGTTAGTAGTGTCGAGTAGGAACTCTAGTATTTTTGCGCAGCAAGCAGTAATTTGTAATAACCTTTTTGAAGTCCTTTGGACTATAATATTTTTCCAGTAGGTTGCTTTTCTGATTTTTGGATATTCTTCACAAGAGTGGAGGATTTTTAGTATACCGTTTTGGTTCAGTAGAATGAGTATTAGCTTTTTCAGTAGCAAAACTATCAGCAAAACCATTGTTCTTCTAGTGACGACTGCACTAATAAAGTTTGTCTATAACCATTGCAAACTCTATCTTCTAATTTTCTTAAAAGTGTCTGTGTGTTTAACCCAGTCCAGACCCTAATGTTTTTTAGCCACAATATTTATCATCTAACACTGTTAACCCATAACCCCTATTTTCCTCCGATTTTACCCTTTATAATTAGCTCTGACAACTCGTATTTATCGTTTGTAAGTATGTGCCTCAGATATGCTGTCTTTTTTCTTTTAATGGTGATCAAAAGTTCTCTGTCTCTTTTAATTCTGTGTAAAACTATTTCGTTTGTAATATAATCCAAAAGCAAAACCATTACCAACAATTTATTTATGATCTGGCACTCATAAAAATTTAATTTGTTGTGCTCTGTCAGTAGTTCAAGGGACTTCTAAGAGCTACAAGCTGTTACGGATATCCATAAGTTGTAAATTTAGGTCTTCGTAGCACAAAAATTTATTGTTACCAGTTTTGCATGAAATGTTGTATTACTATTTCCGAGGTCTATTGACAGTCTGGCCTTAGGACCAGTAACCCCTTTATCTAGTTTTTCGTGTAATTTTTGATAGTATGATAATATTTAGGGTAAGTTCGTTTTACAGTCCATAATGTCTGTCAGGATCATCATGGATTGCGCATTTCCGATATTTAAAATGGTCTTTTTAGATCACCTTTACATGCATATAACAACTTTTTTGTGTTCACCCACTTTTTCTACCTACTCATTTTAACAACTTATTTTTAACAATCTTGCTTATCTCTGGCTTCCCATGCGATTCCTTAACGTCAGAGTTCATTTGTATTTTTCACTCGTTTTCTTCCAGTTAAACTCAACCGAATATCGTTCTCAGTAAACGTA
Source organism: Diabrotica undecimpunctata (assembly GCF_040954645.1). Taxonomy (NCBI): domain Eukaryota; kingdom Metazoa; phylum Arthropoda; class Insecta; order Coleoptera; family Chrysomelidae; genus Diabrotica; species Diabrotica undecimpunctata. The sequence continues at coordinate 99,212,059 of NC_092805.1, read as the reverse complement.
TTTCCCAGACATCCAAAGCGGTTTCTTCTGTTGTGTTTATTACTTAATATTCACTGCCATACATTACTATTGGTTTTATCACAGTTCTATCACAGGTATAAACTTTAGTGCCCTGGAGGTACCGCTGGAGTTCAAAAGCTTGCATGGCAACTTTCTTTTCTTCTCCTTTTATTTCCTGGACCTTGTCTCTCTTATAGGTCAGAAAACTTACTTTAGGGGGTTGACATGATTACAACGAATTATAAAAATTTCAACTTTCTTTTAGATCGCTTGACTGCCCGTTGATTATCAAGATATCACGTTTCACGGCCATATAGTTGACATAATTTTCATTCAGATCAAGATCAGGTAGAAACTAAAAAACTTGAATATTGTTCTTTGATTTGTTATTACAACTATGTTCTAATTACTTATATTAGTTAATAGAAGACTAGTCCGAAATGGATGTTGCATTATTTAAAGAGTTAGTCAAAACAAAGTTTTTGTATAAATTAAACTTTTTTAAAATGCTCTTTAAAATACAAGAAATTTTTTTATCAATTGTCACTCATAAATGATTAAATTTGCCAAAAACATCTATAGTTGACACTTATTTCATTGCTAACGATCACTGCAGGCCACTTAGTGCTTCTTATATATTTCTCTGTACATAAATAGATATAATATATAAAGGTCTATAAAAAAAATTATACGTAAGAGGTAGAAAATTGCACAAAAAATGTATCACAGTACTGAAGTTTTCCTCAATGTATTCAAAACTTTATTACTAAATGCTTTTTATCATAATCAAAAAATAATTAAGGGATAAACAACAAAACAAGACAATCGAAAAATAACAATAGATTTGCCAATCTTAAACCCACGTCTTCAGTTTCACATAATTATCCCAATATCAACCGAGTTATCGACGATCAGATAGTCTCCCAATCGAAATGTTACTAAGAATTGATTAATATTAATGTTTCACCTATTCATACCATACGTAAATCTTTCTAGCTAGTGAGAATCTGCCCTGGCTTTGGTAAATACTTGGTATACAGCGATTAATAATACATTAGTTGTTATACTCCATAATCTGTCATGAAAAAACGACATGGCCGAAAACTTGAAGACAATATGTTCATTAAAAAATGTTAATTAATTGTTTTTTTATTCGGTGGGTAAATGATTAATTATAAAGTTCACCGATGATTCCGTCCATTCTGCATGAATCTAAAAGCATGGTAGAATAAACTGACATACATGTAACATTGCATGAAGGCAATAAATTTTAAGTTTAATTATTGACATAAGTCGTCTTAAAGCTTCAAGAATAATTAAATATTTATATTCGAGCTTTACTTTCTATTTTTGCAAAAATCTACAATTTTATGAACAATTGTAAACTAAAAACATTTGATTAGCCGTAGATCGATGACTAGCATGGTACCAACAGAAATTTTATTATTAAATTAAATTCATCAATGTATATCAAAATTTTGTACTTAAAAAGCAAGAAATGTTTATATTTTTTTCAAAACTTGCGATGTGTGTAAAAAGATTCTAATAGCGTAACCGGTAACTATGAGAAGACAAGGTAGATCAAGCTGAGGCGGGCATACGGGTTAATACAGGATGGTGAGAAGATAACAATTGGAAAACCCAAGCTAGGGACAGAGCAGCATTGTTTAAAAAGCTTAAGAAGGTCGAGGCCCTCTAAGGGCGGTAGCACCGTAATCATGATGATGAATAGATTCGTGTGCTGTTAGAATATATTAAGATGCGTAAAATAGCTAATTTAGGCTATAAACAACGAAGAGAGTGACTTAATCCACAGCTGATTTTAAAAGAAAAATTTGGAAACACCGAAAAAATAAAAAGAAGATTTTTAAATGCTGATCCCTTGTAATAATAAATATAATTGCGTTTAATCGATTTTTATCAATATATATTTTCTGTAACCAGTCTTTACGTGAGTCATTTTATATCAATCTCAGCTTTACTGCTATTTATGCATATTATATACATATACATACACTCACATTTATCTTCTTTTTCTTCTTCTTTATATTCTTCATCTTTATTAGCAATTTTACTTGTTCATTGGCGGATTAATACCTCTAGGGAAGGTTGCCATACTATATTTTGCATGGTCTTTCGATACTTCTTCTGCCGATTGGTACCGTATCTCTTGCTGTTTTGACGACACGGGTCTCCTCCATTCTTCTTATGTGGTTATTCCATTCTTTTTTTCTATTTTGTATTCATTCATTTATACACTGTATGTTACATGTTCTTCTAATGTCTTTACTTCTCTTTCGATCTCTCAGCGTATTTCCTGTAATTCTTTTTAGTACTCTCATCTGTAGCGGTTCCAGTAGCCTTTGCGTTTTGGCTGTGTCAGGTCTTATTTATGAGGCATTTGTCATTATTGGTCTTACACTGGCTTTAAAAATTCTTGATTTAATCTCAGTGTTAATGTGTCTATTTAGCCATTTAGTGTTATTAAGGCATTCTGCCACTCTATTTGCTTTACCCACATTTATAGATACCTATATATACCTATGTTGATCTTAATATGAGGAATTTCTTCGTTTCTGGTTGTTTGTGCTGGTATTTTTGAGTATTCCTGAATGCAACATTATAAATGCCTCAATTCGTAGTACCGAGTTTCAAAGTCCAAATTTCTCATGCATACAAAAGTACATACCATACATAGCATCTCGTAAACCTTTCATGGATTTTCTATTTTCACATCTTGCCTAAGACTTTCTTACGCAATGTATTTCCTTTCGTATAGAGGAAGCTACTTTTTTAATTTTTCCTGTTTAACTATTTTTTTTTTAAGACTGTAGAGAATGAATCTTTTAATTGGACTCTAATTATTACACAACGCAGGTTTGCCTAACTAAGATCTCCCTTAATCTAATACATAATATAATAAAAGCGTCACCAAAGACATGGAAACTGAGCTATATCGAACGCAAAATAAGTTTCAATAAAAGAAATTTTCTTTACGCTCCATATAGCTCCTATTCTATGTCTGGTGATATTTTTATTCACTAGTCTAGGACGTATCAAATGAACTGTTAAAATACGGTATGGAACCATAATTGAAAACATAAGATTCCTTTGTAATTAAATTTTAAATAACAAGCATGTATTATACCAATAAAGGACCAGAATTACCATAACAATACACAAAAGAGTAAATAGTAAAAATCCTACCAATTCACGTACAATGACCTTGCTCATCACAAAAACTAGTAACATGAATATTTGCCAAGAAGATTAATGGAAAATAAATAATTAGTAAAAAGCAATAAGGCTTTATACACAATAGATCCATTATAAATACTGTATTCATAGCCAGACAAGTTAGTGAGAAAGCATTGAAATATAACAAACCTGCCTGTATTTGTATAGATCTGATTAAAGTTTTTATCTGCATTAAGAAAAAATCAGGGATGAGAATGAATGAACAGCTAAAGCATATCAACCTGGGAATCCGATGGGGAAATAGATTTATTCCAGTTTTCTTTAACTAACTAATGGACAAAATCTTCTTCTTATTCTCCTTTTTTTATATAAGAAATTGTGCTTGTTCATTGCCTGATTGTTGCTTCGATGGAAAATTGTCGTACCATCTCATACACGGTCGGCCGAAACTTCTTCTATCACATAGTAATTTGTCTCTTGCTACTTTAACAACTTTTGTATCCGCCACTCTATGGATATGATTGTTCCAGTCTTTTTTACTGTTTAGTTAGTGTCCACTCGTTTTTCATTTCATTTTAATTTCATTTTTTCATTTTTCTTTAGTCTTTTATTGTAGTTATCTTTCTTCTTCTTTTTTCTATGTAGACATGACTCTGCCTATTTTTCAATGTGCCTACAGTAAGTTGTCGTTCCATCATATACGTTATTGTTAAATATTTTCGATCATTTTGATTATTCCTAGAGGTATCTCTCTTGCGCACAATAAGTGGATAAGTCCTTTATTTTGACCCAATCAAATGCTCTCTTAGGGTCCACAAAACTAGATATATAATATAAATAAATAGATTATAAATATAGCGTCGGTGCATGATCTTCCCTACCTAAAACCTTGTTATTCTTCTGCTAGTGTTATAATTTAGTTTATATGTTATCACTTTGATTCTTAATTTTAGTGTTGTTTAATAATTTAATTCCTCTGTAATTTTATGGGTCCGATTTGTCACCCTTTTCGAAGAGAGGTATTAGGATACTTGATCCTCATTCTTGAGGAATTCTGTTTTGTTTTATTATGTTTTGGATTAGTTTTAATACTTGTTTGATCAGATCTGGTCCTTCGTACTTTAGGAGTTTGTTCGGTATTCTGTCCTCTCCTGGATATTTTCTATTTTTTAATATCCCTAATGCTTCCTTTATCTCTTCCTTCTTAATATTTATTTCTTTGTTTATGGTCACCTCTGATGTTGGTGGTTCATTATTGTCAGCTTTAGCAAACAGGGAGCCAAAGTAGTCTATCCATGTTTCCTGCTGAATGTGCTTCGTTTTTATTAGTTCGTTTATCCCTATTGTTGGTCCTCTGATCATTCTCCATATTTCTTGTGTTCTATAGAAGTCGTGTTCCTTATTTGTCGTAACTAAAGTATTTGTTTTATTTATGTTTTGTTTATAGTGGTTGTATGCTTGTTGTGTTCTGTATTATAAGAAGGCATTCTTCTTTTCTTTGCATTTTGTCTTCACTTGTCTCAGCTTACCTCGATATTACGTTTTCTCATATTTTATTCCCAGCAATTTTCTCCGATATTCTTTTTTTGGATAAGTATTCGGTGCATTCCGTATTTAGTCCTTCGACTTTGATTTTTATTTGTGTTAAAATCGCTCTCTTGGGTGTGAAATATTTCATGATGATTCTTATTTAACATAATACTACGCTATTGTCGCTACCTACATCTGCGTAGTTGAGGCATCTTACGTCAATTATTTTTGATGGATGTATACCTCCTTTAACTTAATAATAGACAATGTCTATTTAACTTGTAAAAAAGCTGCTTTTTATCCTAACTTAACTTTTTTGTTAACTATTAACCTTACAATGTTCCGGTTGACAAACATTTATGCAATAATATTAACTTCTGAATATTTTTGGGAATTTATTCTTAAGTATTTCTCTTATTTACAAGTTAAAAATAGGTGATTATAGATCACTTTTATCATACGCTGCTATTGCCACTTTGTCTCTGTCATTTTCATTACTTTCAATAAACTTAAAACAACAAACACTATTTTGCAAATAAGCAGTTAGTATGTTTGTACTACTATACTATGCTATAACTATATACTACTGTACTATATTAAAACCGAGAAAAGTTTTTCTGCCAATTAAGGGTCGCCCTAATGCTATGCTCGGCAGTGTCTGACAGTTAACAAGTTGTATGAAAATTAAAAACTTTATGTTTATAATCTTATGCGAATTCACCATTTTATGGAGAAAATAATTCGCCAAATTTTCGTAAATTAAAGCTTGACTTTTTTAGTAAAAACATATTTAATTAAACTAGATTTTCCTTAATATGTTAGATACTTAATCTGGACTATTAGCTATAGAAAGTAGTTTTAATACTTTAAATATATTTTCATTAATAATCTATACACAGTCTTGTCATGAGTTTTTGTCAACTGTATATTTAATTGAAAATTATATTTTATTGCTACTGTCCCAAGCCCAGATAAAAGGGGAGGATGGCAAACGAAGCTAGCAGCCTGCTTGTGGTAAAAGAAAAGGGAGCTCCTAGAACCAATGGTAAAGCCTTGGATTAATCTGGATTATATAACGATGACCCGGCGAGAACAAGGGTTAAACGAATACGAAAACCTAAAGTAGTAAGAATTTTATGATGAAATGAAACATTATTCACCAACAGATTCAACAACGAAAAGACAGGTAAAGATAACAGCAAATATTAAAACAGCGAATATACAGTGACAAGGATAAAACGGGCGAGCAGCATCAGATGTTGTCATAATACTACATGAAAGATTTGGAAACCAGATTAGAAACACGAAAATATATTAATGGCAGACTATTAAAAGGGACGATCAAATTACACAAGTGAGAACCGACACATTTAATTAACATATATGCACCCGATACGAGAAAATCTAAGACCGAGATACCTTTTATCGGAACTTACAAACAGCATTAGAGGACATATCCAAAGTGGAAGAAATAATAACTTTAGGGAATTTTATCGCAAAAATTAACGCGATCAAGTTTTACTGGGATTTAAGGACCGCTGCAACGAAGGACGAATAAATAAGAATGGTGAATAAGAATGATACAACTTTGTGCACAAAATAAACTCGAATCAACAATACCTTCTACTCACATAAACTAAAATATAAATAAACATTTGAAACTATACTATGACAAAAATCAATAATAGACTACATACCCACGAACAACAATTTGCATCCATCAAGTATAAAGGATGTAACACCCCTAGTCTCATCAAACTGTGGAACCAATCACAACCTTTAATTGCAAAAAACAAAAATACGAGTCATAAGCGTCAATTTACCAAGGACAACAGGGGAGGCACTCGAAAGAAGAATCAATAGTAAAGAAGGAAAACAAAATACAAAGCATTAATTCACATAATAAGTTAAAAAATATTAATCAAAAAGAACATTGGCAAACATTTTCGAGCGATATGGAACACGAATTATACGGAAGCCACAAGAAATTATGAAATTTACTAGAAGGAGCTAGAAAAAAAAACGATAAATGAGTACATAGAACACACATGAAGCACATTAGAAGAAAAAAAAACAATATATCGACAATCTCTATAGTGCAACTGAAAATACCACGGTAACACACCATAAGGACGAGAACCCCAACCAACATGTAAATTTGGTAAAGGTACCAGACATCGATGAATTATCCAATGAGATTCTAGATAAAATATGGGAGTAATACATTATTAACAAAACTGGATATCCCCTTCAACAAAATAATTGAACTAAAAAAAACCATATTGATACCAATCTTTAAAAAAATGAGAAAAAGAAAAAAGTAAACCACAAAAATACCGAGGTATTAAATTGATGAAAGCGGTACTAACACGGTTCACCAAAATTCTAGCCAAGGAAGTAATGTCACAGGAATCTGTGAAGAACAAGGTTTCAGAAAAAAAAGGTCATCATTTATAATTCGCCAAATAGTAGAAAATACCATAGAGTTTAATAAGACAGCTTTTAAAGGTTTTTAACTTAACTAAGGTCTTCGATAATGATAGACTAATTAATATAACACTCCTGTTACAAAAGAGACGCATTCATTTTAAAATATTAAAAGTAGTTGAATCAAGGTCTTCTTTTTGTAGTGCCTATCCATTTCGAATGTTAACGAACATCATGGCAATCTGTATTTTGTACACTGCTGCTCTGAAAAGATTTATGGTTGTTGTGTTAAACCAGGTACGTAGAATTTTTACCCAGGAAAGTCTTAGCCTTCTTGGTCCACGTTCTCCTTTTCCTTGCATAATTAATTGCAGTAACCCAACTTTACCATCTCCGTTTCGCAGATGACATTGTCCTTATCACAGATTATTTAGGAGAAGCCACAGATATGTTAAATGAATTGGACTTTGCATGTTCGAAAGTGGACCGAAGTGGAGAATGAATTTGTCCAAAACTAAGTTTATGACAAATATGGTCCCCAATAACCATTTAACTATTCAAAACAAAGTGGTGGAAAAATATACGTATTTGGGTCACGAAATAAGAATTGGCAGAGATAACCAAACATGCGAAATCCAAAGACGAATGACTTTAGCGTGGGCAGCCTTTGTAAAACTGCGAGACACACTTAGGGCCAACATACCAATTAGCCTCAAAAGAAAAGTATTTGACCAATGCGTATTACCGGTCATGACCGATGGGGCGGAAACTATGACTCTAACCAAGACTACGGCTTCGAAATTGAGAGTGGCACAGAGACGAATGGAACGATCTATGCTGGGAGTGACGTTGCGGGACCCAATAAGAAACGAAGATCTGCGAAGAAGGACGAGTATTGCAGATGTTGTGGAACGCATAGCGGAACTTAAATGGAATTGAGCAGGCGATGTAGCGAGAATGCATGACTCACGATGGACGAGTAAAATTACACATTGGAGGCCAAGAGCAGACAAACGTAGTAGAGGAAGACCACCTACACGTTGGGCTGAAAACATCAGGCGTATCACAAAAAAAAATGGCAACAAAGAGCACAAAATCGCAAAGAATGGAGGAGTTTGAGGGAGGCCTATGTCCAGCAGTGGACGTGATAAATGAAGGCTAGATGATGATGATGATAAACCCAACTTTCGCTGTTCCTCGCGAAGTGATCGAGGTATTTGATTTTGGCTGTCTTTATTCTGACTAACAGCTCTTTTATTTTTATGTATTCTTAATAAAATGTCCTGATTAGTAACGTGGTCGGTATAAGATATCTTCAAGATTCGACGATAATGCCACATTTCGAAAGCCTCAATTTTCTTGCAGCTAGCGTATGTGAGAGTCCACAACTTAACTCCGTACAACCATATAGGAAAGATATAACATCTTAGTAACCTGATTTTTATGGAAATTGGCAAACCATGACACTTAAATAGTTTAGCCATTTTTTGAAATGCCGATCTTGCTTTCTTTGTCGTACATTTGATTTCTAGGAAATGGTCCTAATTGTCATTAACGTTCGTACCAAGGTAGGTATGTTTTTACTCTTTCTAGTGGTTTAGGGAACGATCATATCTCTTCACTTACTTCTGTGATTCTAATAAAGTCCTGAAGGCTTCATACCTGTCAGCGAATACCACTGTGTTGCCCGCGTATCTGATGTTATTAATACATTTTCCACAAACAAGTTAACAAATTTATTTAATATCATAATGGATGAAATTATAAATAAGGTAAAACAATTCGAAATGGAATACAGAATGAAGAACAAGAAAATCAAAATAGTATGTTATAAGAACGAGGCAATCAATATGTCAGATGAGGATAACTTACAAAGACTCCTGTATCAGTTCGATAAAACATGAAATAAATTCAACATTAAAGTATCTCTAAAGAAGACAAAGGCCCTCACAGTGTCTAGAGAACCAAAAAGATGTAAACTCACAATCTAGAATTAGAGCGTAGAACAAGTAATGGTATTCAAATACTGAGGCGTAAATATAACGGTTGATAGAAATCTAAAAGACAATGTAAGATCCCAAACAACAAAGACATTACTAATATCAGGATACTTTAGGGATATATTTTGGATAAATAAATATACGAGCACCAGGAGTGAAGTAAAAATCTATAATACATGCATAAGACTGATCATGACCTAAGCAATAGAGACCAGAGCGGAAAACACAACAACGAGGACATTGTTAAAAACCACGGAAATGGTTGGATGCAAATAAATATAAATATAATATCATCAGTGCTAGACATAGGACTCCCTCGGCTCTTTCCTTCTGTCTCTGTCTTGTGCGGCTTGCATCCAGTTATTGCTAACACGCTTTAGGTCGTCAGTCCATCTAGTTGGTGGGCGTCTTCTGCTGCGTATTGCTTCTTGCCTTGGTCTTCACTCTAAAATACGTTTTGTCCATTGGTTGTCTAATAATCTGGTGAGGTGTCCTGCCCAATTTTATTTTAACGAGACGATTTTTTTGGTGGCGTTTGTTGTTTTTGTTCTACGACGTATTTCTTCGTTTGGAATTAGGTCTCTCAGAGAGACATCCAACTTCTGGCGCTCCGTAGCCATCTGAGTCACGAGAATCTTATTAACTACTTTTTTTGTGAGTGTAAATATTTCCGCTTCATACGTGAGTACAGGTAACACACATTGGTCAAAGATTTTCCTTTTGAGGCATATGGGTAGATCGGATTTAAATACATAGTTTAATTTACCAAGGATACCGCTGTCCAGGATAATCCTATGCGACGTGGGAGCTCACAAGTCTGGTTATCTCTGCGCAACCGAATTTCATGTCTTAAGTATTTAACGATGTAGTCTGCATAATATCCCTTCCATCAACAGCAATATTTCGATTTAGCACCAGATTAGTCATTTGTCTCCTTGTCGTACTTCTCGCTGTATACTGAATTTATTTGTTTTTTGTTCAGATAGTCTTACCCTAGCTGTGTTATTTTGGTAGATATGGTCTATTCGGCATTATAATAATGCTTTTAACATTTTTAACTTTTACCTTTTAACATTTAACTTTTAACATGCTTTTAACATTCGCTTTTAACGAATAGTTTCTCGTAGTCGATAAATATCAATGCCAATGGTTTGTTGTATTCTACACTTCTCTATCAGGTTCTTTATCACTAGTAAGTGGTCGTTAGTGCTGTATCCCGATCTAAATCTATAATAATTATATATGTCTTCTATCAGTCTAGAGAACAATATACACAATATAAAATTCAATACTTGGGTCATGTGTTGAGAGGTAAAAGATATGAATTACTCCGAATCATATTGGAAGGTAAAGTGCAGGGCAAAAGATTAGTTGGAAGACGCCAGAACTCGTGGCAGAAAGACCTGAGGAGATGGTTTGACCAGTCATCCGCAGAAATCTTTTGTGCATCAGTTTTTAAAGCTACAATTGCCATTTGGATCGTCACCCTTCGAAAGGAGATGGCGCTTTAAAAAGAACAAGCAGGATACACTCTTTATGACCGCAAAAATAATGAAGAAGTCATAGAGATATGTGACATCTAAGACGTAGTACGATGGGCAAATAACAGAAGAAAATAATGAACAGACCGTGTTAAAAGGAATCAATATGATCAGTTACCTTAAATTGCCGAAGAAAAACTCACAAACAAACCTCGATCGCCTGGATGACCGATGTGATGTTGATGCTAGAGTTATTAAGACATCTTCAGGCAGGTGTGAGGGGAAAGCTTTTTTAATGTACTCGTTAACAAATTTAGCACATCGTTGAAACATAATACGTACATAATTGTCGAGGTTGAAGGGTTGGGCAGGAGGTTGGGCGATCCCGATCAGCGACAAATCAGCGACACAATAATTATATCAGTTCATATGCGAATTTAAATAAATAAACACTTATTTTTCTAACAAGGGAATTATTCCGTTGTTCCCGATAAAAGTAAGGTACGTGTATTATACTTGTATATACTATGCAACTTTCATTCCATCTCGCCTACGAGATGGAACGAATGTTGGTCATTGTCGTCTTAAGTGCTACTGCTGAACCATGAAGAAAACACAGGACGTCGAAAAGGAGAAAAAAGAAAGAAAAAAAACTTAAATAGTTGTTGCACTATGGTCTATTTGACATTAAAGAAGCTGCCGAGGTCATATTTTTATGAATATTTTAGACTGCTTCCAATCATAAGGATTATTAAATGAGTCGTTATTCCTTTTGGTGTAACGATCTTTTTGATTTCTTTTTGTTTCTTACTTTTAATCGGTTTCATTTCATTTTATGGTTTTTTCTATCTTTTATGATTAACCAATTAATTATGTATATTTGGAGAACGACATATGGGAATTGGGTCCCTTAATAACGCATGGTCCTAAAGTTTTGAGAAAAATTTCAAAAGCATATAACTCTGACCGCAATAATCTTATATTTTTATTAAATTATTCAACAATTTAACTTAACTATCCTTATTATAAATCAAAATTCAAATGACAGACAAGGGACCATTATTTTCGATTTGCCTAATAATTCCCCTGACACGTTGCATCATCCTTTGGACGACCTCGGTGTCAATTTCTCTAATTTTTGTATATATGTGGCGTCTTAACTGTTCCTGATTTTGAGCTTCCCATCTGTTATTATAGACTTTCCGACTTAATATTGCCCAGAACTCTTCAATTGGACGAGCCTGAGGTAGGTTGGGGGGATTGTCTGCTTTCGGTACAAAGGTAATGTTGTTAGTTTCGTACCAGTCCCTTGTGATCCTCGCGTAATGACATGAAGCAAGATCTGGCCAAAAGACTATTTGATCATTTGCATGATGTGTGTTCACAAACTGAAGCAATTTAGAGAGACATCTTTAAATATAAATATTTGCGTTTAAGGCTTCGCCTCGAACAACACCAATGTAGGGCTGTCAGATAAAGCCAGCCTCAGAAATTGCACACCATACCAAAATTTTGTCCTCAAAGTTTTTCTTACTTCTGAATTTTATTTCATCAGGTACATTTCCGTAATCGTTCGTGTAAAACCCATCGTTACCTTTCATCTCAGAGTTGGACAAAGTAAAATATTTTTCATCTTCCATCACGATCAACTTGTTGACGAAATGCACTCGCCTTAACGCGCGGCAACATCTCGGAATTCTCTCTAATTGATCCTCTGTGTATTTTGGAGCTTTCCTTCTTTTCCGGTAGATAATATTGTTACTCGATAGGTTCCTGTATACTGTAGTCTTTCCAACATGAAATCTTCTGGCCAGTTTTCGCTGTGAGACCCCAATTTTGTTCTTAGCTGCTTGAATCAGTCTTGCCTCTCTTATTGGGTCAAAATTCGCGGTCGGCTACTTTTACGCAAGTTAACACATGGTATCCCTTCTTCACATTCTCTGATTGTGCGATAAATTGTCGATTTGTTTATGTTTTGATCTCGATAAATATTAACAATATCTCGTTTCGACATTCGCCCAACCATATTATAAACACCTCGACGAAGATCAATTTTATAATACATTTTGCAGAGCACAAACCAAAATATTCTGCTTTGTTTATTAAATGTCAATAACTGATGACATTTCAATTCCATGGCCTTCTTTGTTAAATGCATTTTGCTTCTCAATCAGACCAGGTGAAATTTTTCCCAAAACTTTAGGACCATACGTTATACGAATTAGTATAAGAATAGCGCTTCCTATAATGTCTATTCGTCTTTGTAGTTTATGGTTTAATATTCTCTTGATTCGTCGTAGATTTAATTATAAATTTGTGTAAAGTTGACGATGGTGATTAGGAGTCAGCAAAAATTTTTGTGATATGACTTATCGGTATCGACAATAAAAAATCGTTTTCAATTCTAAAAGCAACCTGCCGCCACATGCTTTTGTCTGGGGTAGAACATAAAAATGGACGATATGCTGGAATAAAAATGATTGGGGTCTAAATGTTTTTTTTTCTAACTTAACCTAACCAAACCTTAAACAAACTCAGCTACTCACCTCGTTAAAATATGCTGAAAGTTATTACAAACCTTTTTTTTTTTAAATACAATCCGTTACACAAGAAGTAAAACTAAGCATTTTTGTTAAACGAACATAATATGTAAGCAAGAGTAAGACATCTTATTTTCTAAATGGTAAGTTAAGAGGAGTACTAAGGTTTAATCTATTTAGTTGTGTGGAAATGTCCAATAAATTTACTGCTAACTTGTTGGGATGTTTTTCCAGTTCTTTAAAATATTTATCATTGCTTTTAACGATCATTTGTTTCAATGTTTCGATCTTCAAATCCCTGTAAATGAAGTTTTCCCTTAGATTGAAATCGCTCTAGTATGACTATGTTGCTATCTGCTGCAGTTCCATACAGTTTAATCCCGTATGTCTAGATGGGACGAATGATTGCTTTGTACACTAATATTTTGTTACCTAATGATAAGGTGGATTTATGGCCGAATAACCAGTAGTGTTTTTTTTTAATTTTTTTTCTAATTGCTTCCTCTTCATCCAGATGTGTGTCCTCCAAGTTATCCTCTTGTCAGGGTGTAATCCAAGATATTTTACAGTATCATGTTTAGGAATGTTCTTTTTATTAATTAGGGTATTTGGTGTATCTTTGTGACATTTAATCAATGCCAAGTTAACTGATTTTGCTTCGTTGATCTTTTTCTTTCATTTCTTAGCCTATATTTTAATTAAATGTATATTTTGTTGTTATATTTTAGCTGCTTTTATAAGATCTGGATTTTTGACTAGAATTGCAGTGCCATGTGGGAATGTCACGATTGTAGATTAATCTCCGGTTGAGAAATTAGCTATAAATATTGTGTAGAGAATTGGTCCCAACACGCTGCTTTGTGGTCCCCCGCATTTATGTTGACACTCTTTCTTCGTATCCTGTATAAAATAGTCCATCTTCGAGGTATGATATTAATATCCTGTATAGCGGTTGAGAGACTACTTTTTTCAGTTTGAATAGTAATCGTGGATGCCAGACCTTGTCAAATGCTTGACCAACATCCAGAAAAATGGCATTGCAAAAGCTTTTTTCCTGGAAGGCAGACAAAATCAAACTTTTCTACCACTCTATGCACTTGATTTTTGGCGAAAACCGAACTAATGATTAGGTATAATATTGTTGTTCTATGTATCAATGATCAGTCTACTTGTAGTGACTTTCTTTGCGACTTTGGACATAAATAGTAATAGGCTGATGGGTCGGTAAAATGTAATCTCATGTAAAGGTAAATGTAATCTCAGATCATGTCTAGGCGACTTCTTTTTAGTGAGGTTTTTTATTAGATCTTTTACTTCGTTAGGAGTTGTCCATTTATTTGGGTGGATGGTTCATTTGACTAGGACTGTCTAAATATTTCATAGATGTCGTTATCTTCATTTGCCCTATTTGTTAGCAGCTGAGATACCTTTTCTAAGTATCTTTCTATTTCTAAGTGTTTTTCGCTGATCTGTCTTGAACTATTTTAAATCTTCTGTTCTGATAAATAGGATTTGGTTTTGTGGCCACTTTAGCTTATTTGTGCCCTTCCATAATCAGTAATCACTATCTGGGTTAGGTGTCAGATTTTCTAAGTCATGTTGGAAACATGAAACATTTTCGTTTAAAGTTATGTTTTGTAGATTCCCATGCAGCTTCGTGTATTTGTTGTTGATTCTAGAGCTATTTCTATACCTTGTGGTTGTTTTCGTGAGATTTTTAGGTGTATTTTTCCTTGTAGGATTTCTTTGAAAATATTCCAGTCTGTTGTTTTTACAGACCTAGGGTCCGATAGTAGGAAAAAATTCTCCACAGATCTCAGTTTTTATAATACTCTAGGTATCTGGAATTAATGAATTTTCTCTATAGAGGGTGCGGGAGTCGTATGTTTAAATCCAGGTATAGACCAGGCGGTATCTGTTTTGGGTTGGTTAAATCGTATATGGTACTATTTTCTTGATTTAATCGCTTCGAAATATTATTAGAAATGATTATTTTACTATAAGAACACTTCAAAAGGTGGGCTAAATTTTTTATTAAACAACTGAAAAAAAATGAAAGAATTCAATTTTTTTCTTCTCTTCTTTGCTATATCTCGCTAGCTATGTGCTTTAGAAAAATTTGGTAAAAACAAAAAACTTTTGCAATTAAATTTCAATTAAATTGAAGATAAATTAATTTCAAATTAATAAACTAGTTCTTACTATTGCAAAATTTTTCGATTTATTTAAAAGCCACGTAGAACCTTCAACATTTACACAGACAATCTTTTTAGTATAAAAAAAACACTACCCAAAACTCCAGCACAATCGATCAAGTAGTTACCGCAAAATAATTTAGCGAAATTTTAATTTAAAAAAAAAGTTATAAATTTTTTCCAGTAGCTTGGGGAAGATGGACCAGGGGTAAAAAGTAGGATCAATGACTACAAACCTTATACTTTATACAAAGTATAAAGTAAAAAATATGTATATTTTACATAATAATAAATGTTACAATATCCAAATAAAACAAACAAGTCTATTCTTTTGCTTTCTTGACCACAATCTTCCTAGTAATGGGAAACTTTTCTTTTTATGACATTATTTCCCTGGTACCGCAAAAGTTACATTTTACTTCAAATCTAGAGCAACCTTCATGAAACCACCGATAACACTGTATACACTTTCCTTAGTCTTCTTTTTTTGTAGTTCCATTGTAAGCCTCTTCACATCCCACACATTCATCTTCATCCCATTCTTCTACTGACATACCGTCATCTTGGACTAGATCTGCAGAATGATAGCTTTCTGAGTCTGAACTTTCAAACTGTGTCACTTTGCCAGATGGTTCCTTTTTTGGCTTGAGAAACTTCTTTTTTAATTCAATATTTTTTCTCAGTTGATCTTGTTACTTTTTCTTTTTGTTCGTCTTTCATTGCTTGCTCAACTACCTTCCTTTTTACAACAGTAGTCTTCTGAGCTGAATTTAATACTTTTGAAACAGTCGTCAAACATCTCTTAACGGTTACTTTCTGCATGAGAGAAGTGACAAGTTTACAAGGAGTCATTTTTGACGGTGTAAGGCAACTAGAAGTACTGAGGATACTAGCAAGAATAGCAAATTGAGTTCTTGGTACTGCACAGGAGACAGAAGAATCAACAGTGTCACTTGTTGGCACACTAGTTACAGCATTGACGTGTTGGCCGATAAGTTCTGTATTGGAGGCAACAGGATCAACCTCGTCGGTTGGTGCACTAGCGAGAGTGTGCCACAATATTTGGACAATGGGCACTGCACAGGAGGAATCGGGCTCTAGGTAGGCCTAGGCTGGTATTACAGACATATCTAGAAAGACTATTCTACAAGCTTGAAATCCACTCACACGGTTTTGTACACCTGCAGCTTTGGTCCATGCAGAGTTTAGAAGTTTTCCAAACTGCAGACGACTGATATTTCTGGATGGATTATTTGTAACGAAATAATTACAAGCACTATAAAAGTAGGACTTAAGTGATTTAAAAGAGAATCGGTCCAAAGGTTGCAGCCAGTGCGAAGTATGGGGTGGAATGCTCATCAAAATGATTCCTTCTTGCTCCGTGTACACTAGGACTTCCAAGGAACTGGTGTGTGAAGTGTGACCATCAAGTAAGAAAAGTACTTTCCCGGCTGGTTTTCTAGGTTGGAAATGACTTTTTAACCAATGCTGAAAATTTTCACTAGTGACATAAGAAGATTTTTGTGACATTTTTACAACTGAGCCAGGCGGCATCCAGTCCATGAACTCAACTTTCAAGTTCTTGCCCTTCATTCTGCAGTATGGGGAAAGAAATGTACCTTCAGCGCTAGCACAAGCTAAAACAGAAACGGTTTCACCCTTTTCCTCTGACGTAATGGAAGTTACATTTTTGGAACCTTTAATGGCAACAACATTTTCTGGCTTGTTGTTTAGTTGAAGCCCGGTTTCGTCCATGTTAAAAATGTGCCCAGGCTTTTCAACCAAATTGTTTTCCAAAATAACACTTTCGAGTAACTTAAAGTACTCTTCCACATATCTCGTGTTCATTCCCTTAGCACGGGATACAGATATACCTTCTGATTTTCTAATAGTAAGAGTAGGATTTCTTAAAAGAAAAGAGTTTAGCCAATCATAACCAGCTTTTCTAGTTTTCTTGTTGAATTTGTGAGGTAGTTTTAGCTCTTCAGCAAGTTCAAACGCCATGCTTTTCACTGAATCCCTGCAAGGAGTAAACCCATGAGCTTGTATCTTTTTTATGTGGCCTACAATTTTTTGTTTATTTACTCTTCCTAAAATGGAGGAAAACCCTAAGCTATCCTTCGTAAACTTTTGTTTTTTAATCCTTTTTTTAAGAGTGGTCTTAGGAATTTGACAGGCTTAAGCAACAGCATTGACACCCATTTCTTTTTTTTTCACCGCATTAACCGCTTCTTCCGTCCACGCCCCTCTACTGGTATCCTTTCTTACGTAGTTAGTTGGCATTTTTCTGAAACAGAAAAATACCAGCTACTTAGTTAGTAATTACACTATAAGTCGTTTTAATAAAAGTAACATTTAAAAACGTTGGTACTGGTCCATCTCTCCCGTATTAAAATACGTGACCCATCTCTACCAAAACGTACTGGTCCATCTCTCCCAAAAGTTCGGATGAAATGGACCACCTCATAATTCGCATTTTTAAGGTACACATGGCGGCCGTTTTAGGTTAGGTTACTACCTACATGTTTATTGACATCGCTTCAAGAATCCTACGTCGATATCACGTTAACTTAAACTGAAAACTAAAACTATGTTACTACGTTAAAAAACTTTTGGACTTACCAAAACAGACAATGACGTTTTTCTCGACAAATATTAACAACAATACCACACAACTAACAGCATGTCTTTACTGTAACTGAAGCATACTCACAACCAACGATGGTAGGGCTCGAGCGTCAGAGTTCGGAAATAATGGACTGGTCCATCTCTCCCGGTGGTCCGTTTCTCCCGGACTTACCTTAATAACTGCGAATGGACCAACACCTAAGTTCTTAAAATCATCATCATTCTGTAGAAATGTATTTTTCCCTTGATAAATATCAAAGTCTAATATTAATCCTTTGGGAATAGCGCAGACAAAATATTTTCTGAAATAGGTTTACCTCGAACAAATTGTTTCATGTTACACACGCCCATAAAAAGTATCATTTGTTTGTATAAAAGTATCACTAATTTTCGAAACCAAATTCAGATTTTACGGATTTTATATCAGATGTCACTATTTGCGTCCATTCGAAGCCATGTTAGAGTTGCTTCCTAAAACAGAATAGATTTATTTTCACGTTCAGAGCGACTGTGAAAGCCTTTCTGAAGAGGCCTATTAGGCTGAAATACGTATAAGCGGATACACAGACGCACAATACGTGAAATCAAATCTTAACTGTCTTTTCCTTTTTATTCCGATTTACTCTGTACGAGTACTAGAAACCAATTCGCTAAGGATTTTTGCTTAGTTAAGGAGATATGTTGTAGAATGCAAATTTTAGATTCCCCATGTCTCTAATAACACCTTTATCAACTTGCAATTCTTAGAAGGCACAGATTAAAGCAAAAATCTGAATTTGGTTTCGAAAATTAGTTTACGGATTTTATATCAGATGTCGCTATTTGCGTCCATTCGAAGCCATGTTAGAGTTGCTTCAGACAGAATAGATTTATTTTCACGTTCAGAGCGACTGTGAAAGCCGTTCTGAAGAGGCCTATTAGGCCGAAATATGTATAAGCAGATACACAGACACACTATACGTGAAATCAAATCTTAACTGTCTTTTCCTTTTTAATTTATTGACGTTTCATACATAATAATACATAATATTTTATATATGCCTAAGGACCTGACGTCTATAAAAATGGACATCCCTGTTTTAGATAAAAAACAATCTCAAAATGGTTTGCTAAGACAACTACATCTTCATCATCACTTACCATCAATTGTTTTTCTACAACTGCCCGACATGTTTGTCACCTGCGATTAACAGGTTGACTAAGTTAAAATGTGTTCTCAGTAATACAGCGCGCGGTTGTCAGGTTCACTAGTATGTACACTACGATGGACCGAAGGACTAGGCGCTGTAAATTTAGTTCTTGCCAAAGAAATTTATAATAGGTAAATGTTCTTTTAATTGGACATCAGGTCTCAGGAGGATATAGCAAAGAATAGGAAAAAAAATGAATTTTCCATTTTTTTTCAAAAGTTATTTAATAAAAAATTTAGCGTATCTTTTGAAGTCTCCACATTGCGAAATTATCATTTCTTATAATATTTTGAAATGATTAAAGTGAAAATAAAGATCATATACGATTTACTGAATGCAATCAGTACTCCTTAAAAACTTCAAAATATCAATCGTATAATATAAGGTTAAGGCGGATTCTTATATATTTCCAACAACTTGTTTACGATCTTGCGATTCCGTATTGCACAGATATCATGTATATGTAAATCGTCAGAAAATATTGGTAGTTGCTCTCGACTAATTAAAAAAAAAAGTGTATTTTTACGAAATTTTGTGTAAATATTTGGTATCTTCGTGACCACGATAAATATGTTCTATGTTCCCAATAATATCCCAAAAAACCAAAAATCTCATAGTTCCCAAAAACTATCATTTTACCGTCCGTTTATTTGTTAGAGCATGATTAAAGCATCCTAGAATGATAGGGTTAGGTAGTAGTTTTTAGGTTAGTATAATCGTACTCATTTATAAAAAAGATTTTTAACAAATGCCTTTTTTATTTTTTCAGCCATGGAGAAGACCTTATCGTCACACCGTTTGCACAAATTCTTGCCAGTTTACGGAGCGTACGCAACAATTTCCAGTGTCTCACCAATGTGCCCCTTAACAAGTGAGTAGACATTTAGTTTTTTGAACCATGTATTTGTTTTGTGATATTATGAAGGAGAATTGTTGCTCTGCCAGTTTTGTTTGACGATTTTTAACCTTTTGGGAAGGATATTTGAAGCGTCGTCGTGTAAACAGATTATTAGTCATGGTATGCAAATATTAGCAAGTTTGTAGAACTACAAGTTCATGTTTAACGTAGTAAAGAGAAAATTCTACAAACATATATTTATAAATAAATATTTACTTTTGAGAATTTTACGTTTAGACAGATGTATGTGTAATAAAAACTAGCCATTTAAGTGATTATTTCGGTTAGAAATTATTATAACTGATTTTTTAGAATGTTTAAGACAAATTATATTTTCCGAAAAACACGTCAACTTTATAAAAGTATAAAAGTGTTTTATAAAAGTAAATTTATAGTATAAATTGTATTTATAATGAATTTCCGAGACCTATAGATAAGCTGCAACTAAGTAGAGGTCATTGATATACAATGGGTTAGTAATCTATAAATTTCTGACCTACAAAAAGTCGGAAGGCGACGTATTCATTATTTTGCTTTCCCCGATAGCTAGAAATTTAATTTTTAGAAAATCACATTTATTTCATGAATTTAATTCTAGTGTATTAGAAAACAACAACCAATCTGCTATATTGAGGATATATTTTTGTGTATTTTCATCAAAATTTTATCTACATTTATGTTATTAAATATATTAATTTAAATAGGTTAGACCCTAAATATACTTTCTCAACTCTCCAATTAAAAAGTATAGCAATTCCATTAGAGCATAGTGTTAAATCTACTGCTGGTTTATAAATTTGGTGTGGGATAGAAATCAGAGTTTCTTCTCCAGTATTAAGAATTACTAATTTGGTACTATAATATGCTGTAATAAAAGATTTTTCTAGACTTTCCATTCCCTCGCAGCTATTTTTAAATTTGTTTTAGTAAATATAGAATATATAATAATTTGAGAATTTTTTCTAATATTGCTTTAGTAGACACACACATTATCTAATTAATTATCCTAAAATAAGGTTTAGTTTTGCTAACAGCATATGATATTTTTAGTATTATGGCGGGGCCCGCAAATCCATCCTTATAAAGGATGATTCATTTAGAGGTACTGTTTTCAACAAGAAAAAACAATGAAAAAAATAAAAATATCAAATCCCCACCAAAAAAGTACCTCTAAATGAATCACCCTTTATTATATTCCTAATAGAATGTATATTCTATAGAAAAATTATATTCCTTTTTAAGTTTCGCGCAAAACAGCTAAAGAAATATTTTTCTCCAACAGAAATTTTTCTATGCTTATAGATCTATATTAGTATTGGTGTACATCTATTTTAAGTGATTCTAACAAATTTTGATTTTAAAATTTTGAGAATTAAAAGTATTTTTGTTAAATATTTTTAGTAATGTGTAACATAAAATCCATCATTTCTTGATTTATATTTTGTGTTCTTTTAGACTGGCATCTATATGTTGGTATGTTTGTAAACTGTCCAAATTCTACTGCATTTGATGACCTTGGCATTTCAACAATTTTTTATGTACTTCCGAGTATCCTGATCTATTATTATATAGTATTACATTGGTTACTTATATGACCATATCTAACATTTATTACATTGAACGACTCGTGGAATATATATTTTTACATCATATATATATATATATATATATATATATATATATATATATATATATATATATATATATATATATATATATATACCATGCGGTCCATATGTATGGAATAAATTCATTTTTGGCGTTATTATGTACTATCTGAAAAAAACCTGAAATAGGTCGATTTTTATTCTTAAATTGACAATTTACAGTATGAAAATATTATCCCCTTCCAGCACCCCCTTTGAATTATAAGCACCCCCTCGAAAATCAAAGTAAAGCAGAACGTGCTTTAAAAATCATGACACTTAATATTTTAAGTTAAAAAACAATCAAACTGCCTTGACGCTTGGCTGTTATAGAGGACTTCCGTACTCGTTTTTCTTAGTTAGACGTTTTAGCACTTTTTAGAAAAGTCAACCTTCTATATCTAACATCATATTATACCTTTGTCTTCCCAACCTATTTACTGAATATACTGTTCTTCAAGTTTGGCTCTCTTCAATAGCTTCCAATGATTAATTTGATATTATTTCTTTATACAGTTTACAACTAGAGTATATGGATCCACTATTGCACACCTTTCTAAGATAATCTGCAGCATGCCTTTGCTAGCTTGTGATATAAGGCAATGGTGCTTTAATTGCCGCATATTTCTTTGGGCTTCTTTTTGTGGACTGAGAGTCCAGTTATTCGGCCACTTACATTATTGCCATATGCTTTGGCAGTTTCTGTCTAATATTCTTCTTGTAATAACACTTTACTCGATCCACCTGCCAAGATCTATTCTGCTGTTCCCTCATCCATACCTAATGATTTACGCTCTTTTAGCTTTGTGAGTGCTGCTTCCACTTCTGGTATTCTAATTGTTGGCCATAAATCAATGCCATCTGCTGTAATTTTGGTGGTTGTTATTTTATGATCAGCCATGAGAATTTCGTAACATGATCTCCATCTCTGAGTTATTTGTGTTTTATTTGTTAGAATTTCTCCCTTTTCTATTCTTAGAATATCATGATTTCGCTTATTTTAAGGAACTTGATAACTCTTCCGTTTCTATAAAAAATGATTGCCATCCAAAAGCAAATTTTCACAAACCAAAATACATTAAAAATCTAATTTGACATTATAGAGGTAATTTGTTTTAATAACCCCACTTTTATTACAAGCTATCTATATAATCTTAACCTAAATATTTAAGTTGGTTAAGAAAGTTGGGGAGAGGAAAGTAACGAACACCAACATATCAAAAAAGAAAACAGCATGGTTTAGAGAGGAAGTGAAGACAAAATGTGAAGAAAAGAAGAAAGCCTTTTTACAATAAAGAACACAACAAACACAACAGGCATACAACCACTATAAACAAATCAGAAATAAAACGAATACTTTGGTTAGACAAATAAAAAAGGAACACTGGCAGAGTTTCTCAAAACAGATGGAACACGATTTCAACGGAACACAAAAAGAAATATGGAGAATGGTCAGAGGACAAATAAAAGAGATGAACGAACTAATAAAATTGAAACACATTCAGAAGGAAACATGGGTAGACTACTTTCGACCACTATTTGCTAAAGCTGACGATGATGAACCGCCAACACCAGAGGTAACGACAAACGAAGAAATAAATATTGAGGAGGAACGGGTAAAAGAAGGATTAAGGAAATTAAAAAATAGAAAATCACCAGGAGAGGACAGAACTCCTAAAGTACGGAAGATCAGATCTGACCAAACAACTATTAAAACTAATCCAAAAAATAATAGAACAAAACAGAATTCCTCAAGAATGGAGATCAAGCATCCTAATACCTCTCTTCAAAAAGGGAGAAAAATCGGAGCCGGAAAATTACAGAGGAAATAATTTATTAAACACAACACTAAAATTAACAACCAAAGTGATAACAAATAAATTATAACACTAGTAGAAGAAGAACAAGGTTTTAGGTCAGGAAGATCATGCCCCGACGCTATATTTATAATAAGGCAAGTGCAAGAGAAATCATTAGAATAAAACAAACCAGCATATGGTTTCGTGGACCTTACAAAGGCATTTGACCGGGTCGAATTAAAAGACGTTACCACCACTTACAAACCTGATATTATTAGTTTCATCAAAATTAACCGGCTGCGGTGGTATAGAGAGAATGAATGAGATGGAGCCGCCAAAACATATTTATAACCAAAAAATAGATGGAGTGAGAAGGAGAGGCAGACCAGATCACGATTTAAGGATCAGGTGGAGAAAGACTTGATAATGTTGGGAGTACGAAACTGGAAAGACAAGACGAAGAATAGGAGAGAATGGAGACTTATCCTTGAGCAGGCCAAGACCCACCATGGGCTGTGGAGCCAATGATGATGATGATGATCCACTTACTGTATGCAAGAGAGATACCTCTAGGAATAATCAAAAAGATAGAAAATATCTACCAAAACAACACAATAAAAGTAAAAGAAGAAGAAGAACTAACCGACCCTATTGAAGCTGCCAATGGGATAAGACAGGGAGATTCCCTGAGTCCTCTATTATTCAACCTGATTATGGACGAAATAATAAAAAAAGTAAGAACTAAAAAAGGATACGAAATGGAAGAAAAACAACTTAAAATAATCTGCTATGCAGACGACGCAATACTACTCTCTCAAAGTAAAGATAATTTACAACGTATGCTGCACCACTTTAATATAACCGCCAGAAAATTTAACATGTTAATTTCACCAAAAAAGACAAAATGCATGGTTACAACAGCAAATTTACTAAGATGTAAATTGGAGCTGGAAGGTCAGATAATAAAACAAGTGATAGAGTTTAAATATCTAGGCATCACATTATCTAGCTACGGAAAGCTTGAAACCGAAGTGGAAGATCAAGTGAACAGAGCAAACAGAGCCGCATGCTGCCTAAATGAAACAATATGGAGAAATAAAAACATCGGGAAAGAAACGAAAGGCAGAATTTACAAAACAGTCATCAGACCAATAATGACATACGTGGCAGAAACAAGACTTGACACAGAGAGGACAAAAATGATGTTAGAAATAGCAGAGATGAAAACACTAGAAAAATTGATGGTAAGACACTATGGGACAGAGCTAAAAGTACAGATATACGACGTAGATGCAAGGTGGAGAACATCAAGAACTGGGTAAGAAGAGTACGATCATATAAGCCGAATGACAACAAATAGAATAGTAAAGACGGCAAGAGACGGTTCCCCAATAGGAAGCCGATCAGTAGGAAGACCACGAAAACGATGGAAAGACAACTTACTGGAGGCACATTGAAAAGCAGATAGAGTCATGTCTATATAAAAAGAAGAAGAAGAAGATATATATATATATATATATATATATATATATATATATATATATATATATATATATATATATATATATATATATAATACAATTTTTTATTGATTATAGTACTTTAATTACTTATAGCAGTGCATATTAGAAATGTATTCAAGATAAACAAATAATTTAAAAAATGTTTTGTCCAGACAGACGTTTTAATTAATAGAGGGTATTAACCTTTAGTCTATACAGGATAAGTGGTAGAAATTTACTTTTGCATGTTATAACAATTTTTTGTAGTTAGTTAGAAAGTAACTTTATTTGTTGAATTAATACCTCGAGAATATAAATAATTAAAATAAAAACCGTTATTAGTTTTAATTAAACATGAGGGTAGACTGCATACTATTAATTTTAAAGAGAAATCGTCAGTCACCAATTTTGATAAATTCCTATCAGTTCTACTTTCACTCTTTTCCAACGTAATCGTTATGTATATTGGCACTTGGTCATTGCACTATTGTAGTTTGTATTTTTTTATAAACTATTTTATTAATATATTTTATATAATAATATATGCTGTGTGACATTAAAAATGCAATATCTATCAGGAAATGATTATCAAAATACAAATTAAACAGTTTTAATTTAACTAACACAAGAAAATAATGTGTTTAATTTGTATTTTTGCTAGTTTATTCTTTCCGTAATATTTCATTGAGTAAAGCTTCTTTATCTTCTTAGACTCATTTGTAACTATCTGATGACCTTAAACTATATGTGAACTCATCAGAAAGCGATACATTAGTTCAATCTATGTCAGTTAAATTGCAAGATAATGTGATTTTTCGGATTCTCTTGCAAAATCGAGTCAAGCAGTGTGGTGTGGTACGAATAGAAATGGGCGAGGGATGATCTTTTTAATGATAAGTTAAAGCTTATTGATTCGTTGAAGAACTGTCCACGAACAGACATAAATAGTCTAAAAACTGAAAATATTATCGCATATATTCCCTTCTACGGCTTGATCTTGGCCTTTAGTATTGTTTGGTTTTTTAAAATTTTGAATAGCTCTTGAACCCTACAGGTACTGTTTACTTCAGGCGAGCATAGGATTGGGGTTTGTTCCAAAAGCGTAGATGTCAACAAGGGTAGCATTCATACCAAACCATGGCAAAACCGGACAGTTGTTAGCAAAGTCCCTTGGACCAATAAGTCGAATGTCTTTCATACTGAAGATGAAAAAATGATCGACAAACATATTAGGGATGAAATACTGGCTGAAATACCGATACACAGATGAGGATTATCAACAAAATCAGCACTTTTTATCTAGTACAGAGGGTAGAGTACATTCTAGAAAAAAGGAGGTTATGTTTGGGGCCTTTACCGATGTGAAGAGAGCGATCAGCAGTACACCATTTGAAATAATCATGAAAGCAATTCGTCTTAAAGAAATAGACGAAGTATAGGTAATGCCCTTAGGGAGGAGTATTATCATCTCTGCTGTGGCATCTGGTTATGTTTGGGTTGATTGGGATACTTAACAGAAAAGACCTTTAAGTGTTGGACTAGGTTGATGACTTTTTTATACTAGTACAAGGCAAATTTAACATAACACTCAGACCTAAAATACAACAGTCCCTGAATGGAGTATCAATATGGCCAAGAGAGTTAGGTTCTCTCCACAAGTTCTTAAAATTCCAAAATACTAATCGTTAAGAATAAGGAAATCAGATAGAACAGGACCATTAAGTCTTATTGTGATTACTCCAAAGGTGGAGGGATAGGTATAATATCCCGGAATTGCAATATATTCGAGATTTACCTGGCAGCAACGCCTAGCACAAATAATCAGAAGAGCGGTGATAGGGACTTAAACCAGACGTGATGTATTGTATATACAACGTGGTAGTTAAACTTAGAATCACATATGCATTTCTGGTATAGTAGCGAAAGGTGCAATAAAGAAATACAATGCTGAAGGTAAACAAGATTTAAACACTTGCTTGCCTCAAAATAATAGGGGTCATGAGAAGCAATTTAACTATAGCAATAGAAACTCTATTGGACCTTCCTCCCTGACATATCAGATTCGGTTAGATGGGGCCTTTCAACTGAGAATCACATATGGGATATTAAAACAGACCTTATGGTCCCCAGATATAAAATCAAGATACCTGTTTAGGTGAAGATAATCACAATAGCGGCATGGAATGACCATAGAAGACATACAAAATTTGATTGCCACAATCAGACAGCATTGAAACCTCTAGCCAATCCAAAGATTACATCCAAATTGGTGTCGGAATGTCGCGAAGTACTTAAAACTTGTTTATGTGTTAGATCCAATGAACTTGTCAAGAGGATCAGCAACAAAATACTTCAGTCCAGAACCGATTCGGGGTGTGACAAAAAGCAAAATAGGAAACCGAATAAAAGGCTCGGAAAGAGATTCAGGAAAAACACAAATAATACTGGGAACAAATTCCCATACAAATTCATGAAAAGAGTTCCATAACTTAGATCTGTGAAAGGGAGCTTCAGAACTGCGCAGAATGAACAGAAAACACACCAAAAGCATAACAGGCTTACAAACTGGACATGCGCCAGTAAAAGGACATCTGAATAAGGTGGGACTATTCAACGAAGATATCAGCTGCAGATTATGCAACAAAGAGACTGAGACAGTTAGATATATTTTTTATGTGACGTCGAGGCACTGCATGGTAGAAAACAAGCAATATACTATAGAGACTGCAGACCAATTAAATTAAGTGTTGTAAAAGAATACGAATAAGCCTAAAGGTTGCAGTGTCACCGGAGAATGCGTTCAGACGGTTTCCAAGTTCACTGTTAACAGAACAATTAAAATATTTAAATATCAAGTTTATTGCTAAATCAGAGGTAAATTTATGGTAAAAACATAAATTTAAATTCGAAGTAGCATAATTAATGGCAAAAAAATTCACACAATTTAGAAATTATATTTATATGAAGATTTCTCTAAATATTCGTATGCCACGTAACAACTTTTAACTTTTAATCACAAAAATTTAAACGACTGAAGATACCTATATAGAGCCGCAATAGAAGGGTACTAACCGGAAAAGCTATGGATTTGAAACGGGAAGCCACTGCATTTGGTATAAATATAAATGAAAGGAAAACAAAATATATGGAATGTACCAAATCGAATCGACCTGAGAATCTGAAGGTTGACAACCATACCTACGAATATGCCATCATCTTTCCCTACCGAGGCTCAATAATAAATGACAGCAACAACTTCAGTCAAGAAATGCCAGCACGGATTCTTATCGGTAATAAGTGCTTTTATGCATACAAAGAGTTAACAAAAAGTAAGTTACTGAATCGTAAGTCTAAGCTTACAATCTACAAAACAGTAATTAGACCAGTGGTCACACACGGATATAAAACGTGGACCCTTCTGGATCACTGATGAAAATCAATTGAGAATATTTGACCGCAAAATATTAAGAAAAATATTTTGACCAGCGATGGTTCCTGGAGAATAAAAACAATCTATTAGCTGGATGAATTAATGCAGAGTGCAGATATCGTTGTATTTGTAAAGTTAGAAAGACTAAACTAGCTTGGCCACTTAGAAAGAAAGCTGTAATAAAGACGTACAAGTAATCCAGAGATGAAAACTCCAAGCAAATAGTACAAGAGGAAGGAGCCGTAAAAGTGTGTAGACGATGTTAAAGAAGATCTTAAAATCATAAACATCAGACAGTGGCGAAGGAAAGTACCTGATAGAACAGAATGAAAGAACGTTGTTAAGTAGGCCAAGACCCACCGAGGGTTGTAGCGCCATTAAAACAAGAACAACAATTTCTTATCAATATTAGGTATAGCTTGTTAGTTGTTGTTTTACTATCCGTATTCTTTTCATACACTGTGTGTCAGCCAAATGGAATAAATTAACTAATAAATAAATAAGGGAGTATTTGAAAAAACGGTCGAACACATCGATTAGTATTTATAGTTGCGGATTTTTTCCATAAAAACTTTTTATACGGGGTGTGGCAGTTAACAGTGGCCAAAACTAACTTGCTTATTTTAAATAGAACACCCTGTATATTAATTAATTTTTAGATTCCTTAGGTCACTTTAGACATTTTTTGAATACAATATCCTTACCTATCTTTGACTGTTTCGGAAATATTAAGTAAAATGCAAAAATTCACATTTAGAAAATAATACAAATCTAAACAATAATGTCAATGTAGGAGATGTTCAAAATGCTTCCCACGATCGTCTTGGCAACACCCTAATCGTAAATAGAAATTTCTTCTAACGTTACTCAACATCTCAGATGTGATCGATCTAATCGCAAGCGTTATTCGTCTTCGTAAGTCAGCTAAGTCAGTGGGTTTAGTTTTGTAGACAATGCTTTTCACATATCCCCATAAGAAAAAGTCTAATTGTGTCAAATCGGGGGTCCGTGGTGGCCATTCCATCGATCCTCGCCTCCCTATCCATCGATTTTAAATATTTGGTTGAGGTACTGCCGGACATGGATTTGGTAGTGGGGTGGTGCTCCATATTGTTGAAACCATATGAAATTCGCTGGAACTTGTGGGTTTTCTGAATCAGGATAAAAGTTGGCCAACGTTGGCACTACATTATTTTGGAGCAATGCTAAATAATTGTCGCCATTCAAATTGCCATCTATAAAAAAGGGACCTATGATCTGATCTTCAATAATTCCTGCCCACACGTTAACCTTCTCAGGGTATTGAGTATTGCCTTCTCTGATCCAGTGAGGATTTTCCCTGGACCAATAGCAGAAATTTTCCCTTTTAAACTATTTGCAATATTAATAATTAATAATGCTTATCCTAAAAATTATTATGATTCGTATCAATTGTTGAGCAGTGTATTTCCGATTTTTGAATTTAAATAAAATGAAAACTATTGTCTAAATCAAAAGCTTTATCTAATACTCATTCCAGCGTTTAAAATAATACCGAAATCTTTGATAAATATTTTTATGCCATTGTACTATAACCTCAATCAAAATTTAAGGTTAGATATGACGTTAATTAAAGCTGAAAATTGCTTTTAACTTTGCTTGTTTTACTCATTCCCATTATGTTTCAATTTGTTTCAGTTTTTTTTTTAAAATAAGGTCTGCAAACTTCATAAATTAATACATAAATCGCTTAAGGCGTTTGGAAAATGCTTTCTTGAATAATGTATAAGATTATCATAAAAGTTGGCGTGTCTGTTTTTTTTTATTCAGAATATGCGACGTAATTTCAGAAGTTTAAGATAATTATAAATTTTTATAATTTTTTATTGAAAAATAACATCACATAATTTTAAACATAAACTTGATTTTTTTAACTTAAGTATAAAAGGAAAAAATACTTTACAAAAATATATGATCAAATAGGGAAGTATATTGATATCAGTAATAAAGAAGGTCCAAAATAGAGGTTGTTACAAAATATTATGGAAGAGAAAATATCAGACAAACGCAGTCAAGGACGAAGAAAGACTTCATGGTAAAACAACTTGCAAGATTGGTATGACATTGACACAAGCATGCTATTTAGGGTGGCTGTGAATAAAATTAAGATAGCTATGATGGTAACCAACGTTCTGAAAGGACATGGTACATGAAGAAAAAAAATAAAATAAAATCAATAACAAGTGTAAAATATACATACAGACAGTAATAAACATAAATGTGAATATTTACTAAAAACATACAGACAATAATAAGCATAAATGTGAATATTTACTTAAGAACATTTGACAAACAAATTACAAAACGGCTTCAAGATTAAGAAAAGATCGATATATAAAAACCTATTAAATCAAAGACACACCAAGCATTCCTCTAACATCAAATCCGGTAATAAACAGAAAAACAACTGGCCCTGAAAAAATTATATCTGAAATATTAAATTATAGCAGTTATGAATTATATAGGCGTTTAACAAAATTGATTGCAGATGATCGTGGACGATCAGGAGATATATGCGAAATGTGATACTGGAGGATCAAACTTAGCATTACGTAGAAAACACCGCATCGCAACGTAGAACATTAGGGGGCTGCTAGAGACAGGTAAACTACATATCAGAAAATGAACTGATTAAGGAGAAGGTAGATATTTGTGCGATATCTGAGACTCACTAGGAATGCCAAGGTCATTGGTAGGTCACTTACTAAAGATTTTGCCTCTCAGGAACTAATAAATCATGATAATAATATTAATTCAATAATATTAAGGGCAAAATATATGAATATCTTCCAGTAAATTATCGCATAACTAAAATAACCAAAAATGCTTAACCAGCCAACATGCACTATACAGATATTTATTCCAACATCCGAAGCATGCAAGATAATATATAGTAGAAATCTTTAGCATTCCTAAGAAAGAACCAGTGATATTAATGGGAGATTGGAATTCAAAATTAGAAAAACCCAAATATATGACCATTTGAAAGAAACGATAGGTGAGTCTTGTTTGGCGAGTAAAATGACAGAGGTGAACGACTCCTTTAGTTCACCATCGATACGGATCTTAGTATAATGCATCAAATTTTTAAGCATCATCCACGAAGATTATCAACATGGAATTCACCTGCAGCACGATACAAAAACCAAATAGATCATATTCTTTTCATTAAATCATAAAAGAGCTCATTAAGCAATGTGCAGACAAAACCAACTGCAAACTGTGGTTCCGACCACAAAATATTACAAGCAGAATTCCGCATTAACACCTTGACTGCGGCGGTTAAGTACTTAATATACTAGTTCTTGCGTCACATGCCCCCTATGGCATGTGTGTACACATGCCCTCTAGTACACAGAAGTAAAACTTTTGCATATATTACATACAGAAAACTATTATAGAAGTATTAATCTACTTTCCTTTCAAACAGGACATGCCGCCAACATCCGGTGTAGCACACCGGACAGCTAAACAAATTTTCTCTGGGAGGTAAATGGATAAAATTAAAGGTTTTAATAAAAACAAAATACTCTGTAATAAAATAAACAGAACAAACGCATTGTAAAATTTATTGGTAATTTCTGCTTCTTCTTATTAATTATGTGCCTTATCAAAACAAGGTAAACAGTATCCAGGTTGACCAGGGCAATCGGAACAAAAAGTTATAATCCTACGAACTTTTTTATCCACTTCACGGTAACTTAAAAGATTTTAATGCTTGACGACAGCCTCTACATGACTTTCGTCGTTTCCTTCCAGGTCCTTCAGGTTTGGTAAAAGTATGCATCCTTTTTTTGGAAGTGGTTTTTCTTCAGGTGATTGTATTAAATTATAAGCTAACTGACGTCTAAATTCTGTAATGCCCACTTTTGTTTCAGAGCACATATTGAATATAATTAAACTATTAACAATAACTGTTTCGAGTATCATCTCAAATTCTACTTTCCTAAAAAAAAATTATTAAGAAAGAGATATTAAAATTATAACTTATTTTTTTCTTACCGGTACCTAGCACTGCATGGAAAGATGACATCTGGTCAGAATAGTCTACGCCTTTCTTTGCAGAGTTGAAATCAATTATACATTTCGGGTTCACAATATCCTCTTTATGCCTACTCTGTTTTCCTGTTGGAATCAACTGTTTAGTATGGGCTGGAACACTTGAAATTATTAACACAGGTCTTTTATCCATCCACTTAATAATTCTTAGTCTATCTTTCTTTTTTCTAATCTTCTTGGACTGGTTAAAAATAGGTGGTATTCCTTTTCTGTTTCCTCTTAAAGTCCCACAGTACATCATATATTCTGCTAACAATCGTTTAACGAGAGGTATTGCTGAATAAAAGTTACCAGCAAATAATATTTTGCCAGCTTTATCTGTGATACACTGAAGTAATTTTAGAACAACTGCTTCAGAGTGTGCTACAATAACTGGTTATTGTTTATTTTTTCCTGTGTAAATACTTACATTGAAAGTATAGCCTTCAGGAGAACAGAGTTTTGTATAGTTTCACTCCATATTTATGAGTCTTGTTGGGGATTTACTGACGAAAATGGAGTCTCTCTCTGAAAGGTACCATAGATTCATCTATAACGAGAATGTTGCCAGGCTCTATTATTCTTTGAAAATTTTAAATCAACTTCGTAACGAAATTTTCTATTTTGCATAATCTATTAGTGGTATAAGATGTCTCATTATTTTCAAAATGAAGAAGTTTCAATAAAAGCAAAAAGCGGTCTCGAGTTAAAACTTTTGCGATAAATTTATTATAAAATATATCATCTTTAGAGCAATATAAATTTAAATGTGATACCTGAGTGAGACCGATTACAGTTATTACCCCTATGAAGGCTCTTATTTCAGTTTTGTTTATGGCTGTCCATAAATTTAACCTGGATTTTCTTGAGTGGCGCATACTTAATTGTTGAACAGCATAAATGTTGGTTTCATTAATAATAATATCCAATATTTCATCAGTTACGAAATGACTAAAAACGTCTATTGGTTTCTGTACCGCATGTGATACAATACCAACTAATGTATTCTTTCTTACTACAAAATCGTCACCATCTAAATCTTCTTCTAAATCACACCATTCATCACTATCACTATTCTCAGCACTCTGTTTATTATTATCTGATGGAACTTGCTCATATGGTGTAGTAATAATTTCGTCATCACTATCAGTAGAAGAATTTTAATCGAAAGATGAAGAAGATTTAGAAAAATAACTTTGATCTAGCAAATAATCGTCACTGTCAAAGGGATCTTCGATACTGTTGGCATCAGATGAAGATTGAGTTGCTGTCTGCTCATTCTCCATATCGAGTTCATTATTTTTTATGATCACTGATTGTTTGCTCATTTGCAATTTCTATCACCTTTGGTTTCACTATATCAACCATATATCTTGCCCTTTTCGACATTTTAACAAGTACTGCTCACACTTCAATGAACTACAATAAACTGAAACTGAATATATACAGCGACAAGCACCAACAAGTTGAAATGAATGACAATAACACATGCCTCCCGGGGTCTTTGACGCATAGTAACAATAAATTTTTGGTTATGTGCGGCACGTGTCTCCGGGGGCATATTACCGACATCGGTAGTGAGAATTAAAAATTTGCTATCGATAGCTATTTGTTACACTTAAAACGACGAACAAATACCATTTTTATCGCTACCGCAAGATGCGACGGTTTGACTAATTTTACTACAGCACAGTTGAAAAATTACTCACATGCCCCTAGGGATACGTGACGTAGTCAATTATAAATAAAAGACAAAACGACGCGTGGCTCTTGGAAGTGCCGACTGAATTGAATACTTCTTATAGCGCGTTATTTCTATATTGGGCCAGGGAAATAAACAAAAAAGTATCCTGTTTGTGATACTGAACCGGCCAGGCAGACGACAGTTGTTTTAAGTAGTATTGACCTCTATAATAAAAACCTATAAGTTTCCTGCAGTCGATTTTTAACAAAAATAATATTTAACAAATTAAAGTCATAAAAAGTGAAGCATTTGAAACAAATTTAAGAGTAATAAACTTATAAGTCATATAAAAACCTTCAAAATGGCGTTTTTTAAATATTTTTTATACTTCTTTGTTGCTTAGAAAGCAAAATAAGTCAGAAATTTCAGTTTTTATAAATATTAATAACTCTTGAAAAACTGACTTAAAACCTTCATATTCCACGGAATGTTAGGTCTTGTAGTGCACAAAATATAGTAAAAATTTCAAAGGAATCGGTTAAATTGTTTAAAAGTTATTTTATGTGTTTAATCCAAATACAATTTTGTTGCCGCAATATAAGTCAGAAAATTATGAAGTTACAGTAATTCTAATGGTAGGTTATGAAAGAAGTAGTTTCATTCTACCAAATTAACAAAAAATTAAAAATGATGTTAAAGATTGCAAAATCATTTTTCAAAAACATATCATTTTCTTGCTTATAAATAATTATAATAACTTTTTAACTGTTACCTGCAGGAAAATTATTTTTTTATTATTTTATATAGAATACGATCCTCGCCGTCGCGGCATATATTTACTTGTTGATACCGTTTGTAAAACATTTTTGAAAGTAATTCACAGCAGAATTGTTTAAACTCTTGAATATGAAATTAGTGACACACAATTTGGCTTTAGAAATGGTATGAGTACAAGAGATGCTTTGTTCGGCTTGAATGTGCTGGCTCAGAGATGCATGGACATGAATCAGGACATGTACTTATGTTTTGTATACTTTGAAAAGGCATTTGATTCAACATTTGAAAGGTTCAACATAAAAAGCTTGTAGATATATTAAAAAGCAAAAATATTGACAGTCGTGATATGAAAATTATATCTAATTTATATTGGAATCAAACTGCCAAGGTAAGAGTTGACAACCAGTACACCCAAAATATCAAAATACAGAGAGGAGTCTGCCAGGGTTGCGTGCTGTCCTCACTACTTTTCAATGTCTACAGTGAAGCGGTATTTCAAAAAGCGCTCTCAGACTCAATAGAAGGTATATCTATCAATGGAGAAGTTTTGAATAACTTACGTTTTGCAGACGATACAGTAATAATGACGGATAACAACAATGATTTACAGAACGTAATGCAACGCCTTAATGAACGCTGTCATGAGTACGGACTGAAGATAAATTTAAAAAAAAACTAAATGCATGATCATGACTAAATCTGCACATGCAAATATCCAACTAACTATTGTAGATACTGCAATTGAGAGTGTTAATAACTATAAATACTTAAGAACATGGATAACATCAGATGTAGACTAAACCAAAGAAATTAGGACACGCATTGAAATAGGACGTGCATCATTCATTAAACTTAAAAAGTTTCTTTGTTGTCGCGATATAAGGTTAGAACTACGCCTGAAAATGCTTTGATGTTACGTGTTCTCTACCCACGCTTGGAAGCGTTTACACTAAAACAAGTCCATCTGAATAAGTTGGCCGCCTTTGAATTTTGGTGTTACAGAAGAATATCATGGATTCGAATAATGTCAAACGTGGAAGTAACTAGAAGGATAGGAAATAAGGCGGAAATAATATTATCTATAAAAAGACGAAAACTTGAGTACTTAGGACATGTGATGAGAGGGCAAAAATACGCATTCTTACAACTTATTATGCAAGGCAAAATCCGAGGAAAGCGAAATGTGGGAAGACGAAGAATATCCTGGCTTAAGAACTTAAGGGAATGGTTTGAATGCAGTAGTGCAGAACTTTTTAGAGCGGCAGTCAACAGAGTCCGCATAGCCATGATGATTTCCAACCTTCGATAGAAGATGGAACTTAAAGAAGAAGAAGACCAGTTTGTAGATACCATGAATCATTTTTCAATGAAATGAGTGGATTTAAGAAATTCATTTGGTAAAAGCTTTAATCGTAGGAAGTCACGTTCCTATATTCCCGTAATAGTAAGGCAAGATCGGGCAATTACGAAAGTCACAGAAAAGCAGTAAGAGAGACGTAATGATAGAATTAATTTTTAATAAAATAATTCACTTCTAAACAAATAAAGAAATAACCACGCTGGTGGAATTGTATGATTTTCCAACAGTTGGCAGTTGTTGGAGTATAGTCTACTGTACCACGTTTTTTTAATTTTTGTCATTATGTATATTTCAAAATAAAAAGTAGACGTTTTCTCATTTCGCAAACTGTGTAAAATAAGCGAAGTGATAGAAATCTCACTTCGCAATATGGCATAAACTCCTATAAAATATATCAACATATACACACCATAATATACGTTACTTTGTTTGCATTAGAAATTTCAATTTCTTTAGTATTTGTGTGATACCTTTTTGAATACCAAATCATTTCAAAACAATTGCGAATCTAAAATTCAGAAGTTCACGTGTTTCCTTGAAGATTGTTATGCAAATTTATACAGTATTTTTCTACACAACATAATGTGTTTGCTTTATGTAAACATCATAAATTATGATCTGTCAAAATATAAATCTTAATAACAAAAACTCAATATAACTACCGTTGTCTAAGTATTTTCACTAGCACAAATATACCTAAAAAAATGCGCCAATATTGCCGTCTGTAGTAAACAATCTAGATATATTAAACTCAGGCATGATTTTAATGATGTTTATCATGGTATAATTTCTCATATTTTTACAAATTAGCATCTAAAATAAGTAGGATCAAATAATTTGCATCAATTAAAGAGACATTACGGTCGTAAACGTTATATACAAGATTTTTCACTACATTTTACTACATTTTTCTTGATGTCTATCAGGATTATGTGAAAACAATATGCAATTTATAATATAACAGTATATTTATACGTTTTGTACGGAAAAGTCATCTAGAAATCGAATTTTTCTTTTAAGGTATGTATTAAAAACATATATATATTTAGGGATTCTACAGTATTCACTGCCTTCCCTCGCTCAACCGTTTCCATCTCTCTCTGTTGTTCCATTCTCCATCGTTTAGTCCTCTCTTACTCATGGCGTCGTCTACTTCGTTCCTCCAGGATTTTCGGGGTCGTCCTCTTTTCCTCCTTCCTATGGGGCTCCATTCGGTTATTCTTTTTATCCATCTGCTGTCGCTAGCTCTTCTTACATGTCCATACCACTTTAGTCTTTTTTGTTCTATATATGTTAGTATGTCTGTTTCTATTGATGTTCTTTGCTTTATTTCGTCATTACTTCTCCTATCCATTCTTGTTACTCTGCAGCATCTTCGCAGGCATTCCATCTCTGTTGCTATTATCTTACTGCTGTTTTTCTTGTTTATGATCCAATTTTCGGCCCCATATGTCATAATACTTCGCACTAATGTTTTATAAATCTGCGTTTTTGTCTTCATATTTAGGTGTCTATCCCACGATACTGAGTTAAGTTGTCGGATTGCTGTTCTTGTTTGTCCTAATCTTTGTGTAATTTCTTCCTCTGTTGTTGCCTTTTTCGTGATTATAAACCCCAGGTATTTGAATTTATCCTTTCCCGGACATTAAAAACATTAAAAACATAAATACGGAATTGAGACGCACCATCTGTTTATACGCTACGTATAGCCTTACGGCATACTTCGCGTTTTACACCATACGCTATACAGGCGTGCGGCGTTTATTGAAGACCACCGCCTAAGGTTGGGATATATAATAAACTGTCAAAGTTCTTTTGAATGCAGATGGGATTATAAAAGGTTATAATGCTTCTCATTTAATATTATTATGGAAAAGCAATCGGATACTCTGAGATTATTAAAAGGAAAATCTGCATGATTAGAAGCATATAATGTCGTAATATAAGCTTTCATACATAGAGTTAAAAGTTGCAACAAAAAGTAGATCTAGTGATCGATACTTCACTAGATTTAAAGTGATCTAGTGATTACTAGATTCAAAAACCAAATAGAAGGAAATGGAGGAGACACCTATGAAAAGTTATGAATTAAATGGAGAAAAACTATGAACATTACGAGTAACAAATGAAGTACCAAATCGAAAAATTAGAAGGAATGTAAACTTAACTTGGAATAGATAAAGACCATTAAAAAGTTGGACATTTCGTGATGATTCGGATAACATGATGAGTAATTCTGCAATAACTCCTACTATTTTTTAAATTCTTAAAAAATACATGTAAATAAAAAAAAATAAGAAAAAAGTTGAAATATTTATTTATTTAATATTTAAATTTTTAAACCAAAAGGTGCTGTATAAATAAAATTATCAAAATATTTATTTTATAAATCATTGCCTAGAGATAAAATATAACAATACGAGCCATATCCCTTTATCTATCTACACAAAAAAATGACCTTACATAGTAAGACAATTTTATCGCTCAAGCCTGCTATTCGGAACAGATAAATAAATCTTTAAATAAACTATTATTCTCGTAGGTTTCTCATCGATTTTTTGTCTACAAAATGCTCGATTAGATCCAAATTTTTATTCCCAGTATCCCAGATACTGTAGTTTTCTTGTTTTAATTATCAAATAAATCTCTTTTCGTTTGTTTATCCGTTAAAGTACTTTTTGGTTAGTTATTTTATCCTTTCTGAAGATTCGTAAAATTTTTTGATGCGTCAAATCTTAAATTCTTCTAGTTTATTCTAGTTTATATTTATTTGTTTAGCGTCTATGCCTCTATACCATATAAGACTAAGAAAACATCATTTATTCATCTGTAATTTTAGTTTTAAACTTATGTTTTAACTACAAGGCTTTGCTTGTTCCGTGTTTACAATGGTATTATGACCATGTCTCCTTCCTTCTGTATAGACATGACTCTGTCTGCTTTTCAGCGTGCTTCCAGTAATTTGTTGTTGTATTGGGAACCGTTCCTGTAGTCTTTACTACTCTATTTGTTGTCATTCGGCTTATATGATCGTTCCATTCTACTCTTCTATTTCTTACCCAGGCGTTGATGTTTTCCACATGGCATCTCCATTTCGTCGTATATCTGTACTTCTATCTCTGTCCCATAGTGTCTTTCCATCGATTTTTCTATGGGTTTTCATCTTTGCTGTTTCTCTCATTGGTTTTGTCCTCTCTGTTTCATATCTCGTTTCTGCCTCCTATGTCATTATTGGCCTGATGACTGTTTTCTAAGTTCTGCCTTTCATTTCTTTTCTGATGTTTTTGTTTCTCCATATTGTTTCTTTTAGGCAACCGGCTCTGTTTGCTCTATTCGCTTGATCTTCCACTTCTGTTTCAAGCTTTCCGTAGTTTCTTCGCCACTTGTTCTACTGCAACTAGTTAAAAACTATAAAGTGTAAACACATACCAAAAATAGATCACTTGAAAAAGGCACTATGTCGAAACAGCTTTAGTGATAAGATATTGTAATAAATTTTGTGGGAGTTTTGAAAACAAGGTTTTTATAATCTTTGTGTCATGTTTTCCTATTGTGGGATACTTAGTTGTCTTAGTATTAATTTTCTGATCCCATATTCTTCGAGTAATTTCCTTATGATGTAGTTTACATCGTCCTCATCTTCAGGAATAACAACGATGCCGCCGCAAATAAAATAGTGTAAATTTGCCTGGTCCCAATTCAAACTCAGGAACAGGATTCAAACAGAGGAAATAGAACAATTCTATAATACTTTAAACGAGGTGATCAGAACAACAAAGAGACAACACATTAACATAGTAATTTGCGATCTGAACGCCAAGGTAGGTCAGGATAAAGTTGGAGAAAATGTCGGTGAATATGGCTTAGGTAACAGAAATGAAAGAGGTGACCGTTTAGTTCAGTTTTGTCAAAGTGAAGATTTAATAATAACATACATTCTTTAAATTACCCCCAAGGCGACTGTATACGTGGACGTCACCTCAACACACTCAAGAAAAAGTAATCAGAAACCAAATAGATTACATAATGGTGACAAAAAGATACCGTAATGCCGTGAAATCTACTAAAACTTATCCTGGAGCTGATATCGGTTCGGATTATAATCCAGTAGTATCTGTGATAGAAGCTAGACCAAAGAAAATAAGAAAAACCATCATCCCAGCGTTAGACTTAAGCCAACTAAAAAGTGAACACCTACGACAAACAGTGCAAGAAGAAACAAACACCAGCTTCAGAATAGCAGAAAGTCAAATCCGCAGAACAGACAACATAGATGAAGAACTTAAGTATATAAACACTACAATAAGAACTACGGGAAAGAAACACCTAACCAGATCTGCAAAGAAACACAAGGTATGGATGACACCAGACATAATAGACCTCATGGATGAAAGACGTAAAATGAAGAATAATGCACAAAAACACAGAGAGGGAGATAAGAACATAAAGCAAAGAATAAAGAAGGCCAAAGAATTATGGATTGAAGAACAATGTGTAGAAATGGAAAACTATGAAAAAAATATGACACATTCAATGTACATAAAAAAGTAAAAGAAATTACAGGAACTCAAAGAAGACATCAACTTAGTTTGCTTAAGAACAAAGACGGAAAGGCTATTATATATTTAACAGAAAAAATTAATAGATGGAGTGAATACATAAGAGAATTTTTTGAGGACAACAGAAATAACATTGTTCAGATAAATGGTGAAACGGGACCTGAAATCCTAAAATGTGAAGTAGAAGCGGCACTTAGAAATTCCAAAACTGGAAAGGCAAATGGACCCGATGAGGTTCCTACTGAATTACTAAAGCTCTTGAATGATGACTCAATAGGTGTAATATTGCACTTATTTAACACAATATACAAACTGGTATTATACCTCAAGAGTGGCTGTTGTCTACATTCGTTACACTACCAAAGAAATCCAATGCAAAAGAATGTTCAGAACATCGAACAATATCTTTAATGAGCCATCTACTAAAGATATTTCTAAAAGTCATCCACAACCGAGTTTATCAAAAGTTGGATTCAGATATTAGTGATACATAGATGGGGTTCAGAAAGGGATTAGGTACTCGAGAAGCTCTCTTCGGTTTGAATGTTCTTACATAAAGATGCCTAGACGTTAACCAGGAAGTACATGCATGTTTTATCGATTTTGAACAAGCGTTTGACAGAGTACGCCATGATAAGCTAAGGGACATTCTTGAAAGAAAGGACATATATAATAAAGATCTGCGTATAATTCTCAATCTATATTGGAATCAGAAAGCTAACATCAAAATAGAAAATGAGATATCACAAGAAATAGAAATACGTAGAGGAGTACAACAGGGATGCATTTTGTCACCGCTGCTATTTAATGTTTATAGTGAAAGCATTTGCCAGGAAACCCTTTTGCAAGCAAACGAAGGAATCGTAATCAATGGGGAGGTGGGAAATAATATTGGATACGCAGACGACACTGTACTAGTCGCAAGAACAGTTGAAGAATTACAACGATTACTTACAAATATAAATATTGCCTGTAACAATTATGGCATAAGAATTAATATCAAAAAAACCAAGTATATGGTCTTCAGTAAGAACATGACACAACCAGTACATATTAGTATAAACGGTAAATATAAACATTCAAATTGAAAAAGTATCAAGTTACAAATACTTGGGTACTTCAATAAACGAAACTGGAGACCAAAACAATGAAATAAAAAGAAGTATCGAAATTGCCAGGGCCACTTTCATAAAGATGTGGAAATTCTTCTGTATGTAACAGAGATATAAGCATCCCTCTCCGATTAAGAATGCTAAGGGGCTACGTATTTAACACGCTATTATACGGTGTAAAGGCCTGGACTCTCAACAGAACATAATAAAAAATATTGAAAGTAGATGTGGTGCTACCGTCGAATGCTGAAAATAAGTTGGGTTGAAAGAGTTACAAACTTTGAAGTAATGCGAAGGATAGGAAAAGATCCAGAAATTTTGTCAACGATCAAACGAAGAAAACTCCAATATTTGGGTCACCTGATGAGAGGACATAAATACGCATTACTTCAAAATATAATGCAAGGAAAAAAAAACGGAATCCAGGCCGTAGAAGAATGTCATGGTTGCGTAATTTGAGAAAGTGGTTTGGCTGTACCACTAATGAACTCTTTAGGTCAGCTTTGAACAAGGTCAGGATAGCCTTGATGATTTCCAATCTCCGATAGGAGTGGCGTAAGAAAAAGAAGAATTCAAACTCCCTTTCAGTGCAGCATTGATGTAGATTTTGAAATAGTAACCTGCAGCAAACCTGTCTTAAACCTTTGTTAATAGAAAACATTTATGTACAACTTTTTCGTGTCCTTACATAGCTAAAGAAGCCTTTTTAGAATTATTTATTAGTGTTTACATAAGGTAGTTTTATATTTTGATGTTTCATGGCAAGCCACAACTTATTCAGGGGTACATTATCATCTTTAGTTTTCTCGATTAGCTGTCTCAGACAGAATAAGTTCTGTACAAGACTAGCCAGCTCTAAATTAACTCTGCTCTTCTACATCAGTAATTTCTTCTTCTAGTCGATTTCTTAAAATTCTTTTATCGTTACACTTAATCCTCTAAAATTTTCGCATATTTTCGTGTCACCCTTTTTATATATCGAAGTTATATACGCTATTTTCCATTTTAATGGAATTTTTCTCCATTTAAATAGTCATTGAAAGTATCACATAGGCTTTCTATTACCCCTTGTATTGAATTTTTTAGTAACTCTATAAGTAAATCGCCAGGGCCAGGTGCTTTCTTATTTTCCATACTTCTTGATACACGTTTAATTTTATCAGTTATTATATACCTTACTACTGCATCCATTATGTCCTTCGTATATCTCACATAAAGAAAATTAGCCCTATTCTCAATTCTCAATTTCGGATGCCTTATATTTGTTTTCTCTCCTCTTCCCCTAATTCTTCCATAGCAACAACGTGCAGCTGCTGCATGTTTTGTGTATTTGCCTGCGGTGTTCCGTCTGATGTATCCACTAGTTTGCTTGCTATTCTTATTTTGAATAAAAATCTTGGAGATTAATTTTGAAAACTATCTAAATTGTATTTAGGGTATTTTG
Organism: Diabrotica undecimpunctata; assembly: GCF_040954645.1. Taxonomy (NCBI): domain Eukaryota; kingdom Metazoa; phylum Arthropoda; class Insecta; order Coleoptera; family Chrysomelidae; genus Diabrotica; species Diabrotica undecimpunctata. Next base: position 99,168,582 of record NC_092805.1, on the reverse strand, counting down.
GATATTCACTTTTTTTTGGTTTTCATTACGTTTTTTTTATTTTTGGTGCATAGGTACATTTCATTTGTATATCATATTTAACTAAAAAATGGTCTGTTCCACACATTGCTTCTCGTTTAACTTTAAACGTCTAAGGGTCTTATCATCCTCTGTTGTTTAATCACAACATAGTCAATTTATTTCCCATTTACTCTTTATTTTACTCATATTTAATTTCATTATATTGGTCAAAATTTTTGACGTCTTTCAACGAGGCTCCACACTTTGTCTGAGTGGTAGATCTTTCTGGTAATCAATGAGGTCTTTCTGTTAGGTAATAGAGTGTTGTATTTAAGAATGTTTAAATGGTCTTATGGTTAAATCTTTCATTTTCTGGTGCTAATTCAACGACCTCTTATGTGGTTTTCTGGGACGCAAGTTCTATACAAAACTTTTAGAATTTTCTTTTTAATTAAAGTTCTTCAACATGTAAAAATTCAGTTCATCAACATATACGTAAGCCTTCATTCGTCCAAATATAATATGAATCAGAAATATTCACCTACAGAAAACACACTTGCATAAAACATGAAGCAGTAGCATAGTAAAATTCTTTCCAGTTATTAACTTTATTCGGCAAGTACCTTAATAAAGAGAAGTATACACTTACTTCTATAAACACCACGAAAAGTAGTATTTATTTTTTTTATGTAGATTAAATTTTTTTTTATACTTTGTAAAGCAAATGCAAATCTTGCTTACTTTTTATGTTTTAATAAATGTGATAAATTAGTTCTTTTTTATATGTATCTCATCTGAGTTCCTTATTGTACATTTTATATCGAGACAAAAAAGTACACACATCCTTGTAGTGGCTAGTCGAAGGCACTCAATAGGAGAATCATGCATTCAAATGCTGCACAATTGAAGCTTAAAGGTCTCTTGCTACATATTGACGCCCAACTCGTGACTATCTCTTTAACAATAATAGTTTTAGCATTCAACCACTTATTTCTGGTCCATTGTATTTAACATACATCTTGCATAGCTTACTTTTCTCTACCCCATGTGTTATTATCATTTTTTTGCATTTACATAAGTATTTTCATCATCATCATCACTGGCTCGACAACCCTTTTTGGGTCTTGGCCTGTTCCAGGATTCTTCTCCATTCTGATCTGTTTCGTGCTTTTTTCTCTAGGTTTTTATTTTTAAGGTTGTTATATCATTTTCTATTTGTTCTAAGTATCTTAGCTTCGGTCTTTCTCTTGTTTTTTTTCCTACTGACGTCTGTTATTTTAACTATTTTGTTTCGTATTTTGCCTTCTTCCATTCTTTCTACATGTCCTATCCAACGCAGCCGTCCTATTTTAATAAATGTTATAATATCCGGATCCTGGTATATTTTGTATAGTTCAGAGTTGTATCTTCTTCGTCATATTCCGTTTTCTTTTGTGCCCTTATATATGTGTCGCAAGATTTTTCTTTCGAAGGTTGCTAACAACGTTTCCTCTCTTTTAGTTAGTGTCCAGGTTTCTGAGCCGTATGTGAGTACCGGTCCTATTAGGGACCGGTATATATTTGGAATTTTGTTTTTCTTGCGACGTTATCTGATCTTAGTTGCCTAATTAAGCTATGGTAACATTTATTTGCAATAAATATTCGCATCTTCACTTCCTCTGTAACGTTATTATCAGACGTGGCTAGGGATCCCAAGTATATAAAGTTTTTTATCCCCTCAATGTTGTATTCTCCTATTGTTATATTTTGTGGCTGCCTTATTTCTGCGTTTTTACTTACCTGTATATATTTTGTTTTGGTGTGATTGATTTTAAGACCACTATTTTGTGCAGCTCGTTCTATTTGGTTGTATGCCTCTATCATTTCTCTTCTTGATCTTGCGATTATGTCAAAATCATCTGCAAATGCTAGTATTTGCACACTTTTATAAATGATTGTTCCTCGTGTATTGACTGTTGTGTCCCTCAGTATTTTCTCGAGTACGATGTTGAACAAGAGGCATGATAGAGCGTCTCCCTGGCGTAGTCCCTTTTTCACATCTATTATTTCCGTTAATTCATTTTGTATCCGGATTCTACTTTCTACTTTTAAAAATTCTTTTATCAGTTCTATTAGTTGTGTTGGTATATTAAATTCTTTCATTGCTTTTATTAAGAATTCTCGGTTTATATTGTCATATGCGTTTTCAAAGTCTATGAAGAGATGATGTGTGTCGAGGTTATATTCACTTGTTTTTTCGAGGATATGTCGCAGAACAAAAATCTGGTCTATTGTTGACTTCTGTCTACAGAAGCCACTTTGGTATTTGCCAACATTTTTTCAGCGTGTGGTCTAAGTCTTTCATAAATGACGTTGAACATTATTTTGTATGCTGCATTCAGCAGCGTGATTCCACGGTAGTTTCCACATTCTTTGATTTCCTTTTTTATGTAATGGTACAATAATACCGCTATTCCACTCCGCTGGTAGATGTTTGTTCGACCATATCTTTGTTATCAATTCATGTATTGTTTTTTGTAGTCCGTCTCCTCCTTCCTTAAGTAATTCCGATGCTATTTGATCCGATCTCAGTGCTTTATTGTTCTTTAATTTGTCTACTGCTGCTCTAATCTCGGCTATTGTTGATGAAGTCTTTTCTCTGTTGTCTGCTTGGTCTAATGGTATGTATTGGTCTAATGGTATGTATTCATCTCTCTCCGATCTCCTTCAAGCTTTTCCGTAAAATATTCTGTCCATCTACTTAGTATCTCTTGCTGTTCTATCAATATATTACCTTCCTTATCTCTACACATCGTTGTTCTCGGTTTAAAGTCTTTTCTGCTTTTGTTCAGTCTCTGATAAAAATTTCTTGTCTCTGTTGATTTACTTAGTTCTTGTAGTTCTTGAAGTTCTTTGTTCATATATTCTCTTTTTTTTCTTCGGTGAGTTTTCTTTTCTTCTTTGCGCAGTCGTTTATATTCTTCCTCTGCTTGTCGGGTTCTGTGCCCCTGTTGCATCATTAAATATGCTCTGTTTTTTTTGTCTGTTATAATCTGACATTCTTCGTCAAACCAGTCATTCGTTCTTGTTCTTCTTTCTCTACCTTCTATGCCTAGTACTTCTTTCACTGCCTCTTTTTACATAAATATTTTATAAAGGAATAATCTGCCAAAATTTTAAAATTTGTAATATGAGTTAAATAATAATATGTAACTAATATATAGTTCGTTTTAGTTCACTTTAAATTAATTAATTAAAGTTGATAATCGCTTTCCCACTGTTTACTTCACAATCAACCAATCCGATCAAGTTATTATTACATTTGTTAACTTTCTCGTTTTCGTTCTTTTATATAGAAAGTATTACTAGTAAATATCGGCACTAAACAAAGGGCTTGCTGAGGAAATTAATTTGAAAAACGCTTCTAAGAACTTCGAGATACTCAGAATTGAAAATAATTTACAAAATGTCGGACAGAAAGTTAGAAAAGTTAGAGTAGATTTTTCGCATTCATATTTTGTTTCCCTTTTATCTTTAATTAAATTTTCCAGCCAAGGTGTTTGTTAATTGTTGTTTTATTTCATGCTATGCTCGAGTTGGAAGAGTGTGCGAAAATGAATCTGAAAGTTAGTATTTATGCATCTGGAATAATAGAGAAAGCAGAATAATTTCAAAGAATTAATATAACAACTATAATCAAAATGTGGAATATTTGTCAAAAGTAATATTTATGTTCAAGCAATAAAACATTCATTAATTTTAATAACAAATAAAATTTAAAAAATCTTGTTTATTCCGGAATAAGATATTTTTCAAATCTAAATTATAAAATAATTCTAAAATAGGGATATTAAAATCGAGTTTATGCATCATCTCACTGGTTTACCAGCGCCAGTTCTAGCACTACCACAGTTGCAAACCGGTCATATTGTTACCTAACTACTCCGATGTTTTCCAATAAATGGTCTATTGGGTTAAGATCTTGATTTCTATGAGGCCAGGCTAGTAACTGAATACCTACGTCTGTAAAATATAGCATTGTTATCCTGGCTATGTGCAGCCAAGCATTATCCTGCATTAGGAGAAAATTTTCAACTACAAAATGCATATAAGGTACCACATGTTCTTTCAGACACTCGCTAATGCCCCTATCAGCATTAAGACCACCTTCCCCTTACATAACAAGATGTATATATACTTCCAAAGATATGCCGCTCCATACCATTATACCTCCATTATGAAACTATACTCTAGGAGACAAGCAACATTGGTCATAACAGCATTCTCCAGGCCCTTTCCATAATCTTTGGTGACCATCGGGGAAATATCTCGTAAAACGAGACTCATTTTTACACATAACGTTTCTCCAGTCTTATACCTATATCTCAATTTCCATGAGCACGAGAATTCCAAGTGTTGTCTTCGATGGGCTGTGTCCAATAAAGGGCCTGCAGCAGGTACATAAGATGATTCATTTTGTTCGCCTAGTCTTTTGCGTACGGTATTAGGTGAAACTATGGTAGCATAACTATATCTACTTCGCGGAACGCCAAGCATTTTGGCGATATACTCGAGGCATTATCCTACATAAGGAGAAAATTTTTACTCACAAAATGAATATACGTTACCACAGACATGTTCTTCCAGACATTTTTTTATGTACCTATCAGCATCAAGGCCACTTCCCCCTAGCAAAACACGATCTGCATGTGATATAGAAATTTCTTATGAAAAACCTTGCTAAGGTCAAATGTTTGTCAAAAAAAAAACGAAAAAAAAACGGGTCTAAAATTATTTTAATAAAACTTTTTGTTGCGATTGATTGTAAAACTTTTTTAGTCATTTTGAGGATCATATAAATGCGTTGTATAATAATTAATAATCTCTTACATAATATACTATAATCAGTAGTTATAGAAAAGTAAATATTACTAAATTTTAGCTTTACTAATCAAATAGAACAATTACTAGGAAATCATATGTAAACAATATTTTTGTTATTTCGTTCTCGTTTAATATACTTGTATAGTTATAAAACTTGTTTTGATAAATTTTTATTAGATATGATTTAAAAAAATAAACTTATCAAAAACACGATATATTCTATTGATGTCTAATTTTAAAATTAAATTGAAATTATTGTTTACTTGTATAATTTTCATTCCTTATTACTGCTTTATTTTTTTTTAATTATTAAGAACCTTAGAATATTGTAATGATATATTTTTTGCATATGACAAACAAAATAGGAGACTATTTTCAGTTTAAAAGAAGTTCAAGGAGATAACAACAAAATTCAAGAAGAAATTAATAGGAAAAATCAAAAAGGATCAAGGAGGAATAATGGTTTTCGATACCAAATAAATTAAATCAACAGGAAAAAATTACATAAAAGATTTTTTCCTAGATTAATAAATAACAACCATTATAACAGGCAAGGATATCCTTTAGTGGAAGCAGCAATACTATCCTTTAAAGATGGAAAAGATTATAGTCTAGATGACATTGAGTCACAGACCATTAAACTTTTTGATGAGAACTTTAAGAAGGAATTAAATATTATTTTCATCGAGATACAAAACACTCGAGAAGTACCCAGAGAACGGTTGAGATCAGAATTTATAGTACTGCCAAAATATATAGAGGTCGAAAAGTGCAGTGATTAGAAAATAATAAGTCTCATGAATCACTTGTTAATTTTTTTTTTAAATCATACATCGCAAATTATACAGAAACGTTCAAAGTGTCTGTTCAAAGAATTTGTATCTGTAGAGTAGAGAGAACGAGTTAAGTTCCACAGCACTTAGGCCACAATTGACATATTGTGCATCTTCTCAGAGAGCTGTCGTCCTTATCTTATTGTCCATCCTGCCATTTCTAGTAAGATAGACATGTCACCAGGGGACATCTCCCTTGTATGGGCAGTTGTGGGCCAGAACTCGCCAAACGCGTACTCTCGTATTAACGATAACTCCGGGAATTAACATAGGACATGCTCTACAGTTTCGTCTTCTCCTTCACACTTCCTGCATAGGGGTGTGTCTACTAGCCGCAGTAGGTGGAGGTGTTTGCTAAGTTAACAATGACCAGTTAAAAAACCAACTGGCAAGCGTAGGTTTTTCGCAAGTACTTCTTTGTTGCTGACTTGTTAAGGTTACTTAGTGTTACCCTGGCAAGTCTACATCCTTACCCTTCTTTCCATCGTTTCACAATTTGCGTATGGGAGTAACATTTGGCAATTTCCGCGATTGTTGTAGTTGACCAACTAACAAAATCCCCACGTCCTAGGAGTCTTAGGTCTGCTAGCTCCCTAGCCAATTGGTCATTAATGTGGTTGCTTTTATTCCTATTGTATCCTTTAACCAACCTCAGGATGATGGTATTACCATCCCAAGCTTGAGTTAGTGACTCGTAACACTCCATTACTAACCCTGATATATGATATGTGGTCTATTCAAGGTTAGTAGCGTTTGTCTGCTATCTGTGCAGATTATTATAGTTTTCCTGGCTATACCTTTTTGGGTTATCTCTTTTGCGGCTATGGAGATACCAGCCAGTTCTACCTGAACTTGCTGGCATTTTTGCCTATACCTTACTTTATTCTTAGGTTTAGTGATCTGGAGTATATCTCGCTTTCTGAGCCTTCTTCCATTTTGGAGCCATCGGCGTATATGCAATACGGATTTGCCACGTTTGTCACCCAATTACAACTTAAACAAGATATAATCTTATATCGTATAATCTTATATTAAAAATAGAGAATTTGATAAATCTCAAATATGTAAACATCTATGGGAAAATGAACACCAAGTTCAGTGAAAAGATTCACGTATAGCTTTAAAAGAAGCAGGTAAAAAAAAACAAATCAAAGAAGTGGCCTATCCGTTTCGAATGTTGGCGACCATCGTGGCAATCTGTATTTTGCAAACTGCGGCTTTGAAAAGATTTGTGGTTGTTGTGTAGAATCACGTATGTAAATTTTTCAGCCAAGAAATTCTTTGTCTTCCTGGTCCTCGTTTTCGTTCTACTTTTCCTTGAAGAATTAATTGCAGCAACCCATACTTTTCGCTGTTCCTCATGATGTGACCGAGTTATTCATGACCGACGATAAAGCTACATTTTGAAAGCCGCAATTTTCTTACAGGTAGCGTCTGTGAGAGTCCACGACTCAACCCCGTACAAAAAGCAGTATAGAAAAGATATAACATCGTAGTAACCTGATTTTTATGGGTTCTGATAAATCGTGGTATTTGAATAGCATAGCCATTTTTTGAAATGCAGGTCTTACTTTCTCTATCCTAGATTTTATTTCTAGAGAATGGTCCCAATTTTCATTGATGTTCGTATCCAGGTAGGTATATGTTTTTACTCTTTATATTGGTTCACCATTCACACTGATTCTTTCCATTTGCTGTTCCTTCTTAGAGATCATCATACATTTTCTTTTCTTAATGTTAAGTGAAAGTGGCTCTAATTATGTTAAATGAGTCAAATTGCGTCGCAAATTCCTCAGCAGAATGCAGTAGGATCCGGTTACTCATATTAAAAGTACACTATTAATAAGTCAATTTATTTCTTTTTATTTATATAACATTTCAAGGGTACATCATTTATATTTTAAATTAAAACACATCTAAAATCCAGAGTTTGGTGTTAATATTGAGAGTAAAATAAATGTAAGACCAAATACTTACCATGTCAGAATAGTATCATGAGGTTTTTTCCTGGTTTTTTTTCTCATGATTTAGTGTGGGATCACTAACAGTAGAATTGGACTATCATCATTGCATGTGGTTGTATTTTTAAAGACAAATTACATGCTATTATTTTTCTAACGGATATTCTTAAGTTAAAGTTGATTTCATGTAATCTAATGAACTATCTTACAATAAAGTCGTCTCAGGAACGCAACTCAAAATATTGGCCATATCATTTTAAAGTCATAAAATGTATATAATATGTCTGAATTGTCAATATAAATGGGTAAGATAGATTTAAACTATTAGAAGAATTTTTTGCCAAACAATCAAAACAAAATTTGTTTAATTTATTAATGTTCTGAATTTGAATTTCATTAAGATGCCACATGAAAATAGCTTCAGAATAACAAAAATAAACGATAGTTTACTACTTCTTAGTTACAAAAAAAAGGAAAATTTTATCCATTTTACGCAAACTTTCGTAAGAAGAGGCAAAATCTTAAATATTAGCCTTATATAATACAAATAAGTCTAATTATAATATATTGATTTTTTTTCTCGTTCTAAGTGTCTACTCCCTCTTTCTTAACTTTTTTTCTAAACGCTTATTAAATTTTAGTATTGTTATTATAAATACATTTTACCTTTAAATTATCTGAAAACAATTTAAATCAAAAGTATAGCCTTTGGTCAAATGTCAAAACTAACGTACTGTTTGTAATGATATCCGATCGTTTCATAATTGGCAATGAAATAACAGTTCCCATCACCATCTTGTAAAATAAATTGTGCTAGAAAGACCGAAATTAGCTTCCGCATCCGCAGAAATCTGCAAAGTTGTCCTAATTGGAAAATACTTGATTATTCATGAGAATAAAACGACTATCTTCAAACTTTTAGTAATGGTAACCAAGAAGTTTGCCGAGATTCAAAACTTTATATCAATAATTAAAAACAAAACCATTTAGGTGTAGACTTTCCGTTTAAAAATAAATAATAGTAGCTAATTTTTCTATATAAATAACTAAATCTTAAATACTTTTTGACTGGAGTTTTAATTAAAAATGTTTTTTAAGTTACAAGTTTACACTTTTAAAGGGTAATATCCTTTAACATATGATAACATTTGTTTCTATAGCGTTTCAATAATGAGCATGCAAAAATATCTTTAGCCTAGATGGCGCTATCCCAAAAAAAATTGAATGAGAATCAGAATTTCGAATTACACTTAACATATTATTCTTTCCTGCTGAGAAAATGGTATTTTGTTTTCTTTGCTGGCGAAATACCTTTGTATGTAAATTATATGTACTGTTCTTGATTTTCGGGATTATAATACTGCATTGAGATTTCACTGACGATTATGAAATAGCACACGGTCATTCACGTTTTGACAGAAATATGATATTTCTGATAATTGTTTTATTAATTAAAAAAATAAATAAATATACACAAATTAATTAAGATTATTAAAATAGGCAACATACCTAAACACATTGCTACATTTGTAATTCTAGAAAATACAGAAGAATATAGGGGTAACATTAAAAAGGTTTAGGGATAGAAGATCTTCTCATGAAGCAGAAGGATCCATAAACAATTCTTTGCTAAATCGAATAAATGTATCAAACCAATTTGATTACTAGATCTAATTTATGAGGAAAGGTTCTATTAACCCTCATTTCCTACTAGACTATCCTGCACTAGTTGTAATTCAGTCACTACAAATTCATCTGTTATTGCACAAATATTAAAACAAGAATATTTCCAATGCATCAGTTTTTACTTTTAGTAAATGTTCAAACACTATAAACATAAAAATATTATTTTAAATTAATATAAGTGTTCTAATATACAGATACCAAGAGAAGAACATTTTTAGAAAAAAATGAGATTCTTGATAAATCGTTTTGCTTGATTTAATACCCCATAGAATTAAATGTAAAAAAATAATGATAAAATGTAAATTTATCAAAATTAGCTTTATTTTATAGTAAACTAGCTGACCCGTCGAACTTTGTAACGCCTTAAAATTAAATAATAAATCAAGTTCAATAAGCTTCTCTTTCGAGTCTGTTAAGTTACCGAACTCTTTGGGTAATGAAGTGAATCCGGTCGAGGTGTCAATAGCGACTTTACCATTTCCAATATCTAACAACTGCTTTAAAAACACTATGTCTTTATCTTTACATGCCGCCACAAATTGGATGATGTTAAGCATGCGTTTACTTCCTCCGCGGCAGTTAATTGGGGAATAATTATTAAATAAGGAACAGTCTGACAAGAGAATCATGGCTGTACAAAAATGTTTTTGATTGTCACGAATATCTTTGCAGATTCTGTCCAATCTCTGGAATGACTTTTTGTGGGTGAATGTACATTTATCCAAAACAATTAATTAGCATACCTGTAAAATCTTCGGCGTTGCTCTATTTTTGGCGATCTTTTGTTTCATTATTTTGTATGTTAAATCATAATTTCAAAGAAAATTCAATGTGCAATTCATCCGCCTTCTAATAAAGTTGCAGATACTTCAGACGAATTCATCGCTAGGGCTACTGATCCTTGCCAATAACAATAAAATTAGTAATGCTTTTTTTATCTTGAATATCAAATATAAGATTTTATGTTAATATATTTTATTTGATTTTATTTTGTTTTATTGTATTCTATTTTATTCCATTTTATTCCGTTTTAATATATTTTATTTTATTCGAATTTGTTATATTTTAATTTAATTTGATTTTATTTTATTCTATTTTCTTCTATTTCATTCTAATTTATTTTATTCTATTTTATTGTTTTATTTTATCTTACTTCATTTTGCTCCATTTTATTCTATTTAATTATATTTTATATTATTTTAATTTTATTAAATTTTTTATTTTATTTTGTTTAATTTTATTTTACTCTATATTGTAATGTATTTTATTATTTTATTTTAATAAATCGTTTCTGACTTAGTATAACTGAACTTAAAATCTACCTAATTATATATATGTTGTCATAAATTAAAATCGTTGTCCATTCACCAAGTGAACACCTAAATTAACTATAATGGGATACCGCTTCATCGTTATTATTTGGAGCTGCAATACCAAATACAGCTATGTTGTTATTTCAATCTGCCTATATATATATATATATATATATATATATATATATATATATATATATATATATATATATATATATATATATATATATATATATGTTCGGAAAGATTTCCGCGGTTAGTACAATTAAACTTAGAGCTAAGATTAATATTATTATAAAAATTAATATTAAACTCACCAGGCTTCCGGGTTGAACCGCGTCGATATCCATTTTGCCGAGCTTTCGACATCCTCTCTGATGTCTTCTTCAGGGCTTCCGAAGTCTCAGTCTCCCGAGCCTCCAGACACTACTACACTCACTAGTCACTTCTAGTTCACTTACTAGTTCACTACGTAGTGACCGGGTTAAATAAAACGTGGTTTTATTATCCTAACTTTATCTTATATATTGACACTTACATTTTGTTTACCTGTGGTTGATCATGAGCGGTTCTTAGTGTCGAAGATGGTGCGAAAGCCGTTGCTCTGATTGAAGATGGGCGACATTATGAATATGTGGCTAGAGTACTACACACTCATTGCTCTACCATCAAAAGGGTAGTGGAACGTTTTATACGAACTGGAACAAACAAGCGGTGCTTACGGTGCAAACAAGAGATCAGTTTCAGGAGGTTCGAGGCAATAATGTAAGTGTATTTACAGTTCGTCGAATATTACATGAATGTGGTTTGTGCAGACCAGCAACTTGGCCCAAATTACTTCCATGGCACAGAGTGGCTAGACAACAATTATCCAGGGAACATTTACATTGGAATTTAGGACAATGGAGTAATGTCTTCACTCATCAGATGGAAGAGAACGAGTATGGCGTAGAACTGAAGTGAGATTTTGAGGTTGCTTTCAGTCCCCGCGTTAGCCATGGAGGGGGTTCGGTGATGGTATGGGCAGAAATATCCCAAGAGGCGCACACTAAATTGGTATTTGTTGAGAGTTCGTTGACTGCACACCGGTATATTGAGGAAATTTTACCGAATCACGTAATACACTTTCCTCAATATGTCGGCGATGATTTTCTATTAATGCAAGATAATGCGCGACCCCACTCTACAACGTGTGCCACGCAATATTTAGAGGAAGTTAGTATTAATAAAATAAACTGGCCAGCATGTTTTTCAGATCTGAACCCAATAGAGCACGTTTGGGACAAGTTTGGTAAAAATATTAGAGGTCGCGAAGTCGCACCAGCCTCAATTAACGAACTTCGCTGGGCTCTAGAAGAGGAATGGCAAAACATCCAGCAAGATGATATTCGCAACCTTATAGACAGCATGAGCCGACGTGTACAGGCAGTTATAGAGGCTAGGGGAGGCAATACAAAAGTATTTAGTTATGTTTTAGTAGTTTTTATTTGTTATTTGCGTACTTAAGTAAGTTATCTTTAAGTTTTTTTTTATGTTTCGTTATTGTTATCATTATTTATTAAAACCAAGATCATGTCGTTGATTTTAATCATTATTTAAATACAGTGCTTCTGGGATGTTGATATGACATTCCTCCGATATCAGTCACCAAAGACCCCTTCGTCGCATTACAAATTATTAAGAAATATATCGGTAATAATAGGAGAAGGCGTAAATTGTGGGTGGCAAAGACATGTCGCTCCTAAAAATGAACCAATCCATATTTTCACATGAAACAATAAACATAATACTAAGAAGACATCGTTGCAAGTGAAAAACAAGGTTTTATGAAAACTCGCTAACCGAATTATTCCACAGGATGTTTCAAAGTTAGGGTAAAAAACCACCTTTCGATTAACGCCGTATAATAAGTCAAATACAAAATTTAATTAAAAAATTACTATACCAAAAATGTGCTAAAAAATCAATAAAATATAGCTAAAAATAAAAAAACTGAAATACTTTGAATTTGAACAAAATTTTCTCGTTGCGTTTTTTTTGCATCTGAGTGTATATATATATATATATATATATATATATATATATATATATATATATATATATATATATATATATATATATATATATATATATTTATATATATATATATTTATATATATATATATATTTATATATATATATATATGTTTATATATATATATATATATATATATATATATATATATATATATATATAAGAATAAGAAAAAAGAAGTAGGTACTTGTGACTCGTTTGGAACAAATATATAACTGTTTTGGATGGGTTGGAGTCAATAAAAGGGCTATTGGTTAACTATTTTTTTAATTCTCGAGATTTCAATTGTGTTTACAATTATTATCAAGAGCTAAAAAAGACAAAATACTTACAAGGTTGAACTAAAAAGAAAAAACAATTTTTTTGTTTACTTACCAAATAAAAATTAGTTTGGTAAGTAAAAATTACTGCTTACATCTTCAAAATATTTAATACAAAAATGTTTTTATCTAATAAATGTTTCTCCGAAAATTTTTATAATTTTGAAAACATTTTTTTTAATATAAAAATAATTGAATTTATAAATAAGTTCAAATAGCAACCAATTACAAATAGCCTCAATGTCATAAATGCCAACATAAAATTTTTATTTTTGACAATTATATTGCCAAAAGTAAAATTTCGTTTAAACATTCTTTTTTGTTTAGTAACAAAAAGAAGAAGATTTATTCACCGTTGACAGATGTCTGAAAGAAATGTGACAGATATATGTCATATATGACAGACTATCTCTTTTTACTAATTTGCCTTTAGATTTAATCATAAGTAGTGTTGAAAAACATTGGAATGAGATTTCACAACACACTAATATTGACTTATTACATTTCAAAACACTTATCAACTTTGTTTTTGATTCTAATATTTTTATATTTAATGGTGTATTTTATAAACAAATTTTTGGTAGTCCTATGGGATCTAGTCTTTCACCCATTCTAAGTAGCCATGTCATGGATGATGTTATCAGTGATTGTATCAGTAATTGCACTTTTTTCATTCCTTTTATTAAGAGATATGTAGATGATTTAGTTTTGGCACTTCCTAAACACAAAATTCATGAAACAGTCAACATTTTCAACAGTCATAATCAACATATACAATTTACAGTTGAGGAAGAGGTAGATAATTCTCTACCATTCCTTGACATGAGAATTGTAAGAAATACAGACAATATGTTGAAAACCAGATGGTTCAGAAAACCCATACGTAGTAATAGATTTATAAGCTATTACTCTCACCATCCAAATAAGATGAAAATGAACCTTATAACAGGATTAAAAGAACGTGTTTTAAAACTTTCTCGTCCAGATTATCTACAAGAAGATCTTCAATTATTAAAAAATATTTTAATTGAAAACTCTTATCCTCCAGATATGCTACATAGGATGCTTTTTTCTAATATTGGTAATATAAATAATTTAACACCATTTTTTGCTCAATCTCAAAACATTGTATCTAACAATCAGAACATCTATTATCATTCACTACCTTTTATACCATCATTAACACCTAAATTAATACAAACACTAAAGGTTATTGACAATATAAAAATAGCAACAAAGAACATCAAAACTATTTCATCTTTATATTCTAAAACTAAATATCCTATAGACAAATTTGAAAAAACGAATTTAGTATACAGCATTAGTTGTACTCAGTGTGAGGCTGAATATGTTGGTGAGACCGGAAGAAATCTTTCAAATCGCATTATTTCTCACAAAAGTGATTGCAGAATTAAAAAACCATCTTGTGCTTTGGCAGAACATGTAATCGGTAAAGACCATATTATGGATTTTGATAACATTAAAATTTTATGTAGTGAAAGTAATAAATTTAAAAGGACTTTTTTGGAAATGGTTTGTATTAGCAAAAATGATAAAAGTTTAAACAAAAGATCTGAAATTCAAAATTTAAGCAAAATTTATAATTATATTCTTTCTTTATGATTTATATATAAAACTTGTAAAATGTCATATTTAATTTTCCATATATCTGTCACATTTCTTTCAGACATCTGTCAACGGTGAATAAATCTTCTTCTTTTTGTTACTAAACAAAAAAGAATGTTTAAACGAAATTTTACTTTTGGCAATATAATTGTCAAAAATAAAAATTTTATGTTGACATTTATGACATTGAGGCTATTTGTAATTGGTTGCTATTTGAACTTATTTATAAATTCAATTATTTTTATATTAAAAAAAATGTTTTCAAAATTATAAAAATTTTCGGAGAAACATTTATTAGATAAAAACATTTTTGTATTAAATATTTTGAAGATGTAAGCAGTAATTTTTACTTACCAAACTAATTTTTATTTGGTAAGTAAACAAAAAAATTGTTTTTTCTTTTTAGTTCAACCTTGTAAGTATTTTGTCTTTTTTAGCTCTTGATAATAATTGTAAACCCAATTGAAAGCTCGAGAATTAAAAAAATAGTTAACCAATAGCCCTTTTATTGACTCCAACCCATCCAAAACAGTTATATATTTATATATATATATATATATATATATATATATATATATATATATATATATGTATATATATATATATATATATATATATATATATATATATATATATATATATATATGTGTGTGTGTGTGCGTGTGTGTGTGTGTGTCTGTCGGGAAAAAGGGGGAAGGTTTCAATGGTAACAACATGCTTGACTTCGGTGATCGAACGAAAACTGGTATATTCAGTGTGGTATAACTGTTGCCCAATCTATCAATATTGACATTTATTTTGTTAATCTTAGCTTCCTTTGATAGTCATAGTATGGCGCCATCTATTAGTTATATTGCGATTTAAAATGACGGAAACACTGTTTTTTTAAGTATTTCCGTACAATTTTTTGAAAATTATCTTTTGCACAAACCTTCTCCGGATAATAACAAACACAACAAAAAAAGAATTATCCAATTTGGTGCAGTTCTGAAGAGATGCCCTAACAAACATTTCGGCGATTTATTTTTATTAATATAGATTGTATGTAAATTCCTATGAAATTTTGCATTAGGTTCGGAATTATTTCCACTAAGTTCGAAAAAGACTTACAATGACGACCACCATGCAGCTAGGTACTTCTCTAGGTGTTAAATGGAAAATTCAAAGTTAAGTTTATGAAAAATAGCAGCGGCCCAAAATAGGAACTTAAATAGTCGAAAAATTTTATATATAAAGAAAGACTTAAGCTGTCAAGCGCATTTTGATTAAATGAAATCGGTCAATTAGGAGAGCATAGGAAGTATATAAGGTGTACCATTTAAAAAATTGTATGTTTGCTATACCACGTAGTTAATAATCACCCTGTCGAATTCCACATATTTTCCAAGTATGGAGAATATCATTACTTACATTTTTTCTAAATAAATTTTTTGGATATTCTATACTATAATGGAATTATTGACCGATGTCGCATTAAAATCTCACCCTGTATATTGATTAAATTAATCTATAATTCTTAAATAAAGAATTTACGAATTTTTTTCTTAAAACAAGCTGAGTATTTTTTATCCTTTTGCTGTTCATAGTCTTTACAAATTAGTTCTGTTTTAGGAATATGAAATTTATTGATATCTTAAAAATACATCATAAACGTTTTTTTTTTATTTTATTACTTGTTCTACGGCTTCTCGCAATAAAATATATTTTTACGATTCATTCTTGGTCTCACATTCCTTGTGATTATCTAACATTTGTTTTTGTAATACTCGATGTAGAATTGTCCGATCTAATTTGTGGTAATATATCAGCAATATCGTTATTATATTTGTATTCATGGTTTTACATCAACGTTAGGGACCTATTTATTTTGTTAAAATACTAGTTAATCTCATTATAAATTTCGGTTTCAATTTGCTTTGATATTTATCTTAAATCAATATCTTATTTCATTAAGAACTTTGAAAAGCTTTCAAGACTATTGTTTTGGAATGTTCGGCTGAATTCCTTACAAGTTTACTGAAAAACAGTATCATAACATATGTTTATTATATAATCTAGATAATTATTGTAAATACTTGTGTGGAACAAACATTTTTCAATTTAAAGTTTTAATTTAGTTGAATTCCGAAGTATGACAATTTAGAGATTACACAAAAATAATTGTTTTAATTTAAATAAAATTGGTGGAACAACTGTTTTTTAATTTAATATCTTACCATATATTTTTTAAAAAGACAAAAAAATGATTAAACTCTATCTTTGTAAAATCTAGAAACTCAGAAATGAAAGAACATGATGAGTGATAACTAATTTACTTTTGATTCTTGCCACCTGAGACCACGATAATCCTGCAAAAGATCAGCATGTCCTTAGAACTACACCTCAATGAAATATACGAAAACCGTTCGTTAATTATATTTGTGTGGCCAGCGAATCACCAACAAAAATACAGATACTTTGAAAATAAAAAGTAAAAAAGATATTACCTTAGTAAAATAAACATAATACAATAATATTTATTGAAAAATATAATTTTTCTATTTACATTAGCGTGCTGGGCAACTCTGGCCACTCGCACGGGGGCGATTACAAACAACATTACACGAGGTATAGTCGCATTAATAAGTTATGTCATATAAAAATAATTTAGAGTTTATGATACAACAATGTTTTGCTAAAAAAACTAAAGAACTCTGTCTATCTGGTTGCGATCATCAAGAATAATATATATCTATTTATCTATATAAGGATTTTTACAGCGGTCGCCGCCTTCCTTCTTTCAGCCAACGTCTCCAGTCCTTTCTGTTCTGCCATTCTCCATCTCTAAGGTCTCGTCTTTCCATGGCCTCGTCCATTTCATCCCTTCATGATCTTCGGGGTTTACCTCTTTTCCTCCTTCCTATTGGGCTGCAATCCGAAATATTTACTATCCACCTTGTATGATCTGCTCTTCTACTGCCATTCTTCGTTTTACCTTCTCATTTCTGATGCGATCCATTTTTGTCACTCTGCAGCTTCTTCTCATGAACTCCATTTCAGTTGCTGTGATTTTGGACCTGTTTCGTTTATTTATTACCCAATTCTCTGCTCCATAGGTCATTATGCTGCGTACTAAGGTGTTATAAATTCTCTTCTTTGTATTTCTGGTAATATATCTATCCCACAGTACCCCGTTCATTTGTTTAATACATGTTCTTGTCTGTGCTAATCTGCTGGTTATCTCTTGCTCGGTGGTTCCATTTTTTGAGAGTATGAATCCTAAATATTTGAATTTGTCAGTGCCGTTAATTTCCCTATTACCGTCCATTTCCAAGTTTCTCACTGGTTCTTGCTCTGTTGTTAAATATTCGGTCTTTTCTAGATTTATTTTTAGTCCATTTTTTGTGTATTCCTTTTCTAATTTTCGAAGCATATAGCACAGATCTTCTTCATCTTGAGTCGTTTCCACTTAGTCATCTGCAAAGCTTAATGTGTACAAGAAGTTGTCCCGGATTGGTATTCCCATCCCTTCACATTTCCTTTTCCATGGTTTTAATATTTGTTCGAGAAATATCTTGAACAGTGTCGGAGATGTAGAGCATCCCTGCAATAAGCCTTTTGTGGTCTTAAATTCGTTGGAGTATTTATTGCCGGTTTTAACTCTTACCTTGTTGTTGTTGTAAAGGTTTTTGCGGCTTCTATTAACCTCTGAGTTATTCCGAATTCCTTCATCGTGTTCCATAGTTGTTTTCTGGGGACCGTGTCATATGCCTTTTTTAAATCTATGAATGCAATGTGTACTGGTCTATTTTTTGCCTTTTTTTTTTCAATTAATTGTTGGAGTGTATAAATGTATACTATATAATATACTCATTTTCTCAAAGTTATAGGTTCTTAGGTACTGAGACACACGATCATTTAACTTATTTGCAATATCATTGATGGGTAAAATAGAAGTAGAACAGTAAGAGATTTTTTGTACTGTATTAGCCAGAAAGGACTTTTTAAGAAAATCATATGAACCTTTTCCAAATTGTAAGCATTTATATTTGTAAAAAATGTGCAAAAGATCAGCATGATGGTTCTACTAGATTAGCAAAATTTTAATTTCTTTCCAATGTTATAAAAACAGGTCAGTATCAAATGGCCATTAATAGCCAAGAATTATACAAAACATCGTTTTTATTTAAGAACATTTTTTGCCAAATGCTTCTCTATTTTGGGCCTTTCTTAACAAATCGTTCTAGCTCAAGCCTGTCCAATCTCGTATGTTTTTAAGCCAGTAGCAAGGATCTTTGTCCTGGTCCACGTTTACCCCCAATCCTACCCTCTATTGCGAGTTGTTTTTTTTTTTCATTACATTCCACTTTTTATGCTTATAATTTCAATGAACTTACATTATCTGTTCATTCGGGGAAGAACTTCCAAGTAGGTGGTGGGAAATTAAAATTATTCGTAACATTCGTTTATATACCCAGGTTTCAAATGTTTCCAATCTGTTCAAACTGGTAACTTAGCGTCTGTACTTCAACTCCATATAATGGTGTGGAATATATGTAGTCCTTCACAAAATTGTATCTTAATTGTGGATCGAATGACCTATCGCTTACTGACTCTTCGTACTTTCAAGAAGTTTGTTCTAGCTATTTAGATTCAGGCTCGGATTTTTAAGTCAGGATTCAGATATTTACTGACCCAGCTGCGCAAGTATTTACTAGACTTTGATTATATCTATACCGTATACATTTATTTGTACATGTTGATTTGATTCCGGTTTACCAATAATATTTTCATTTGCAGTGGTAATTGTTTAGGCATAATAGATCTTCCTTAACTAATATTTGGTCAAGCAGACGCTGTAGGTCTTCAGGACTCTCTGCAATTATAACTGTGTCATCATTATATCTCCGAATAATTGACCTCAAACACCGACATGACAAACTCTTGAGATTGTTCAGTAGCCATGTCTATCTCCAGCGTATGCCTTATCGTCCATTTGGCCTTAATTTCAGGTCTGTTTGATATACTTTTTAGTCTTTTTTACGAAGATTACATAATAATAACATTCTTTATTAGGCTCATTACCTGTTATTTCACCAAGAGAATTCACCAAGAGAAAGAGAAGAGAGAAGGGGAAAGAACCCGTCTCCTCAATGTGACTGTGGGGAGAACCAAACCATCGACCACATTATTCAAGAGTGTCCCTCAAGATCCTACAATGGTAGCCCTAAAGACTTCCTATTTGCAACTTCAGAGTCAATTGATTATATAAATACACTTGATGTTTGTTTGTAACTATTTAAAGTTTGTCAAATACCTATATTACTAGTGTTTGTGTATTTGTTCTAAATGTGTTGTAATTGTCATACGATAAATAAATAAATAAATCACCAAGAGACCTACATGCCATTTTTTAACAGTGTTAGCCACGCCTACGTGAGCTGTTACATTAAGTATCTTCTTTCGTTGTAAAGTTAAAGTTTATACCTCTTTAATTGGTGTTTCTACTGACTCAGGTCAGATAATGAGCATTCGAATCACAGCCGATGATCAATTGCATTCCATGTTTAGGATCGTCATATAGAAGTTATACTAATCCAAGGATTAACTCCTCCATACTTCGTCAACCTGTGATCTTTATCTTTATTGTCGTTAAATGCCGGGAAAATAATTCATTAACATCAGTCTTTTAATATGTTGTTTAACAGTTATACAGGTATGCGGGACTGAAAGAAAGGCTATATTTAAGCTATCCATTTATGCCTGAACTTTTTATTCAGCCTTCGTAAACCTAGGGCTCAAGCTGAACTACTATGCTGGAGATTCACCTCAATGACTCTCATTGGAGCTATCGATGCCTTTGACGGTTTTGAAGGATACCTTTCCAAGTTTGCTATATGCCTTAAAATAAGCAGCCTCCAATACTTTTGTAGAAGACCCCATCGACCGTGTAGAATAAGCTTCGTGCGTAATATCCAATCTTCCGACTTTTCAATAACCAGTCTTTCGTGTTGGCCAGTCTAGACCAGTCAAGGTCTTAACTTTGTTAGCTGAGATAGGTCCTGATAATTGCTTTATCAGCCTGTTTCTCAGAGGCGCGGTTGAAGATCATAGGATGCTTGGATCGACTTGATCGACTTAAAATCGACTACATTAAAGTCTGCTTCTACATGCCCTCCTTAGCCCTCATCATATCGATGGTTCATTTTTTTGTTAACCACAGTTTACCTACAGGGTTTCTGGCCTGTAGGCAGATTTCTGTGTCTTATTAACATTTGTGATTTGTAACTTTTGTGAAATTGCTATATCACCTATTCTGCTCTTTAGAATTTCTTGGTTTTTTAGCTACTCTTCTGGGCATCATCTGGACACCATAGTGTTTTATCGCATGGAACTTACTAGTCTCACATAATTCTGACCATATGACTAGTTGTGAGCTAGTTGTAGAGTGGCTTTGTGTCATTGATATATTTCTGGTATGAATTGTACCCCTTCATTCTATCCACTGGTCTGAAAAAACTTGATTTAAATAATATTGTTTATCAAAGCTAAAATTTAGTGATGCATTATAAAGCTGAAATTCAGTATCGTAATCGTGACTACGAGCATTCATAAGTAGGGATATTATTTGATTCCACAACAAATTTAGATCGTTTTGAACGTCCAAATTCTTTACTCTAAAGAATGGATCAATAAGATTGTTACTGGTAATAATTATTTTGCTTTCTCTATTCCAGTATCCATTTAAAATTGGTATTCCTGACAATGAGTTAATCGAATAAAATATATTTTATTCGTGCTTATGTGCTTATTATGTGCTTTTATGTGCTGCAGTGATCTCAGTTTGGGAACCAAGATGAGATAGTGAGGTGCTACGTTCTTCCAGTATTACTATATGGAGTTGAAGCCTGCACACTGACGCAAGCCACTGAAAAACGAATCGAAGCCTTCGAGATGTGGATATACAGAAGGATACTAAAAATATCTTATGTGGACCATGTCACCAACGTTGAGGTCCTACAGCGCATGACAAAAGAAAAAGAAGTGCTTAATTTAATTAAACAACGTAAGCTTGAGTACCTCGGCCACGTGATGCGGAACGAAGAAAAATATCGAATTCTTCAACTTGTTATGCAGGGTAAAGTATTTGGCAGAAGAGGACCGGGACGCCGTCGTATCTCATGGTTGAAAAATCTCCGACAATGGTTTGGGATGACCTCAGCGGAGCTGTTTCGCAGAGCAGTCAACAAAACCATGATAGCCTTGATGATCGCCAACATCCGGACCGGATAAGGCACTGAAGAAGAAGAAGACTGAATTGTACTGTTCATTTCGATGATAAAAATTATCATTAGATAATTGGTGTTACTTAGCACGAGTTAACGCTGGTTTTCTTTAGAAAAAATATTAATGCTTTATAGACTTACATTATGCGCAAGATATTTCTGAAAACATTTGCATAGCGGCTAACACATTTTTAAAGTAAAGCTTCTATATTGGCGTTGTATTACTTCTTCTCCATAGTAAAATTCTGAAAAGATGGGTCACGGAAGTAGTCACGAAATAGAGGTTCCTGGTTTGCAGTCACAGTAAATTGAAAGCGTGTATTTACGCGACGGGTGGCGTCCGTTATACAACATATAAACTTTTTGCTACATGTTGTATACATGTTTTGTGTTATATAAAATGCAATTTTCTTAATAACGCATCTTTGCGAGAATTCCAAGAAATTTAATTTAAAATTATATTTATATTATATTAACAATATATATATATATATATATATATATATATATATATATATATATATATATATATATTATATATTATATATTATATATTATATTTAAATTTGGAAAATACAAAAAAAAACATAGTATGAAGCTTTGCGCTAGTCTACAGTACCGCCTACTGTACCACTTTTTTTTTCATTTGATGCGGTTTATGATGAGCCACGTTTAAGGCGCCCCAAGCAAATTTTATAGAATAAGTATCAGTAAGTAATTTACCTATTAACTTTTTTAACGGTCACCAACATTTATCATTCAAATTTTAATATTTTTAAAATAAAAAAAAACATGCAAGAATAATGAAACAGTGAAATAGCGATAAACTCAAAAAAGTTGGATTTATAACGTATGTTTAGCTTTCAGTTCTTTGTAGATAAAATTCTTAGTACCGCATAGGAATTCTAATGTTTAAAATAAATATTTGCATCTGTTTAAATCGTTTGTGTAACCTTCATAGTTAAATCTAGATCACGCTACTATTACCACTTCAAATATAAATCAATGTAGCCTGTTAGGAGTTAAATGACATCCTAGAACCCGTCAAGTAAACTTCCAAAGTTTAAAATAACTTTGATTATTACTAGAAATTATAGGTCAAGAACTATTCGACAGTCTAATTAATATTGCTGTTTATTTTTTTTTTTACTTAAATCCTGATATTAAATTTATGAGTTTTAGTTTTAGAGATAAGGTCATATCTCCACCTGTTTTGAACTAAGGTCATCAGCTTTTGAAAACGTGCGATTTTGCATGAAAACTAAAATGTCCGTGAAGACTGACAGTAAACAATAGTTTGCTGCTAAACAAAAACTATTTTTAATTTTTTCAAGTAAAATCATTAGCACTAAAATCTATATAAAACTATAAAAGAAAATGTTTCGCCTTTTCCTGTCGTTTAAAAACTGGTTGCTCTCTTTTTTTATGTTTCAAGTAGCCAATATATTTTATGTATTTTGACCCCAGTTCCTCTTTTTTATTTTTAAAATAAGCTGTTCAGCAAAGCTTGGCGTTTAAGTCGTACTTTTGTTATTTTGCCTTATTTAAATAGTTTTTAAACATTGCAATGAGTATAATTTAAAGAAGGCTTTGTATCACATAATGAAAACTCTCCTTTTGAATCTGGGATCGACAAATCTGGAATCGGGAAAACATCGAGTTACTTACGAAACCTTTCATTTAAACTATTATATACAAAAGAGGTGAAAAATGTACAGTATCTAACTATAGACGTATTATTCCTTACTAGGAGTTTTACGAAAATATTTGAAAGGGTAATTAAGTTAAGGTTGACATGTTTTCTAAAAAAGAATAATTTAATTTCAATAAGACAATTATTCTGTCAAAAAATATTTCCATCTAGGATGAGATTCCTGCAAAAAACAAACAAAAAAAGCAGAAACACATAATATATCACAAAAAGTGATGGAGTCGAAGAAAGCTGGGCAAAAATTAGGTAAAATATCTTAGCCTCGGCGAAGAAAGTTCTTGGTGAAAGAAATATACATAAAAATAAATCGTTCCCAAGACGAAGAACTTGTATTGTTTTGTACAGAAGTAAAATAAAAATGTAAAGAAAAGAAAAAGCTTACCTGAAATACATGCCAACCAGAACACAAGAGGCAAACCATAATTACAAGACAATTAGAAACGAAACACATTACACACTTGTAAGAAAAATAAACAGTGATTACTGGGAAGGCTTTTCGAAAGAAATGGAACATAATTCTTACAATCTGCAAAAGGAAATATGGCGCTTCATTAGAGGTCAAAGAACGAAGGTAAAGGAACTAATAGAACCAAAACACATAGCAAAGGATACGTGGATTGACTACCTAAAAAAGCTCTATGAAGAGGAAGAACAAACGACGCTAGAACTGGAAACACCAGAAATTACCACAAATGAAGAACTTAATATAAATGTACAGGAACTTGGGAAAATACTTGAAAACCTGAAATATTATGGAGCAACAATGACAGAACAATTAACAACAATAATTAATAAAATTATAATGCACAATAAAATACCGGAAGAATAGAGAACAAGCGAACTAATTCTACTATTCAAAAAATGATATAAAAACAGACAGGGGACTACAGAGTCATAAACTTGTTAAATACTACGCTAAAACTTACAACTAAAATTTTACAAGTGCTAATAAATCAAAGGATAAGTTTAGCTGATGAACAACAGGGTTTTCGTAGTAGAAGATCGTGTACAGATGCAATATTCGTTATAAAACAAATTACTGAGAAATAACTAGAGTATAATAGACCATCATTTCTGTGTCTTATTGACCTAAAGAAAGCGTTTGTCAGAGTAAGACTCAAAGATGTAATCTATCTTCTGTGTAATAGAGAAGTTCCCTTAAATATTATAAAAACTATCGAAAATGTCTACCAAAACAACAAAATGGAAGTCAGAATAGGTGGACAACTTACAGAACCTATAAAAATAGGCAGCGGAATAAGGGAAGGGGATTCATTGAGCCCCATGCTCTTCAATTTAATCAGGCGACGCAATATTGAAAGAACAAAATGAAGATAGTCTGCAAAGACTGGTCCACAGATTTAACATAAGAGCAAAAGAATTTAATATGACAATCTCATCTCAGAAAACTAAAACAATAGTAGTCAGCAAAGAACCAACCAGATGTAAAATAGAAATTGATGGCATAAGTATTGAACAAGTAATGGAAATAAAATACCTGGGAATTACAATGTCTAGCTATGGAGACCTGGTCAAAGAAGTGAGAGATTAAGTACAAAAAGCAAATGGACTGGCAGCATGCCTTAATAACACTATATGGCGAAACAGACACATGAACACTGAGATAAAGTAAAAAATTTATAAAGCCAGTGTAAGACCAATAATGTCATATGAATCATAAACAAGACCCGACACAGCCACAACTCAAAGGCTACTGGAAACTTCATGGATGAACGTGCTGAGAAGAATTACAGGAAAAACTTCAAAACATTCTTTAAGCATTTGCGATGTAACGGATGCTCCGCCCATCATCCTGTAAAGCAACAGGTTATGCTACTTCTTCTGGTGCCATCATTTTTTTATTGCAATTTTTTAAAAGGAGAAACCAAAAAATTTAAACCAAATTCTTAATGGACACTAAAATGAACTTAAAATAATGTTATTCAATTTTGTTGTTCATCTACAGATTCAAACAAGAAAAAAACTTTACCGCTAATAAAGCGTAAAAAAAATTAAAAAAAAAATTAATTAAATTTTAAAAACAAAAAAATTTTTAAAAATCTGAGTATCATGTTAATTTTGCACCCCAATGTATTAAAATTTGTTTTGTACCATATTATTTATTATATTGTTGCACCTTATTTGATTTAGCACCTTAGTTGTTTGGCGGTTTGGATTCCAAATAAGAAACCATTGTCACCTTAATTACGTGAAACAATAAAGAACCTCCAATTTTCAATCAAGTTGTACTTTTGGGTTTTGTGAAGTTGTATACAAATAGGTTTTTCCCAATTATATAGTTAATAGCGATCTTTGATACTAATATCGATTTGGTTTTCGCGGCATTAAATTCAAGTCAAAAGTTTTTTGCTAATGTTGATTTAAGTAATCAAAATCTGTAAGTCTTCATCACTCCCTAATTTTATGACAGTGTCGCTCAGCGATATAAATATAGCTGTCTGGGTTTTTTGGAGCTTTTCTGGAGAGTTTTTGTAAATACAATCGTTTTAATTCCAAAATATTTATGTAAATATTTTGTTGTTATTTTTATCTATATCCCGTCAATATCAAAGTAATACTATTTAAAGAAGTTCTGAAACTGTTTTCTTGAGACACGTCTAAGCAATAGATAGGATTGAATACCTCACGTTTAATGTTTTTTTTAATAAAAGAGGAAATTGTAAGTATTGAACACTATCTTTAATATACAATATCAAATTCTGATTTCAATAGAATGACACATTCCACAACATAGTATACACTATACACTAACTTATACAATAGACAAAATACCACAAACTTAAACAAATTCAACAAATTTAAAAAACATCATCAAAACCAAATACAATAACCAAATAAGACGCAATGCAAATAGCAGTACAGTGGCCATTTTATCTAAAAGATAGTTAAACGCAACAGAGAACTTAATGCTCTCAAATGGTCTAAATTGTGTTATAACATGCCCATTAGTTCCTAAACTGGACATAATTACTGCAGTTGATAAAGTCTATCAAAAACCACCAATACACGTGAAAGAAGAATATAGACTAGTGTGCAATTTGCAAAGCATGTGTTCACCTTGCTGCAAACTTTCAAAGTTCCTTCTGACATAATATAGCCTTTAACACACAACGCAACAACATTAAAAAAAAATCATTTCTTTTAAAACTAGCAGAAATATATTACAATCTCCACAATATGCTAGTCAGTCAGTTTTGATATCACCAGTCTTTTCACCAATGTGCCTTTGGAAAAAATTGTAAAAAGAATATGAGCCAAACTAAAGAGCGATGTTAAATTAAACAAAAACCAAACTAAATGTATCAACTATTGCACAGAAAACACTTATGTTCAACTAGATAATGATTTTTACAAACAAATTTTTGGCTTAGCCATGGGCTCTTCATTACCTCCGTTATTAGCAGGCACCTTTTCATAGAAGAATTTGAACAAAACATTGTGTTATTGTGTATAAAAATTACCAGAAGTCCACAGTGTAGTTCGGAGATGTAGATGATCTGTGCTCTCCATGTGACCTCACTTCCTTTTGTGGATGTGTCAGTTGTTATGTTTTAAAAATTCAACCATCTAAATAAATTATCAAAATATTATTTTTGTCAATAAGATTATTCCACTCTTAATAAGCCACAATTGTGGCTTATTCCCATTAAAATAGTATTTGCCTTATTCCGCTTTCCCATAATAAGCAAAAGACGTTGTAGAAAACAAATTGTTGTCCCAATTTCTACCATATTAGTGATATTTGGGTAGTAGCTTTTGAATCTGGCAAGGGTTGTTTTTGGGTACGTCATCTTGTCAGTCGTTTTTGGTATTTGGTGGGAAGTGGAACATAAGTAATCAGCAATTGGTTTTGTATAGATTACCCTCGTTGGGGATGTCGGCCTGAACTAATGTTAAAGAACTTGGACATTAGAATGTTGTTGTAGGCATGTGTGTCCACATTCTGTGTAGTTGCAAAGTTCATGCCATATTTTACGGGACACATTTCCACGCCATCCTTTCACAGGTACACTGGAATGATTCCTGAAGCCACCCTGAAGTAATACAACATCAGGTATGTGTAATACATTTTCTTACTCACGGCAGTAAGTCTATTGTTGATATCCAAACATATTTTTATGTATTAGTGGTCTCCAGTGTTTAAAATTGTCTAAGATATAATATAACGCTTAGACCCATCAGAGTTGTTTCACTCCACTTTCGATTCCTTTAATCTGAAGTTTTTGTAACATTGGTTATTAATTTATGATTCTGCTTTGTTTAAACTTATTTTTAGATTCGCATTTTTTTTCATTATCTGATATAAAAATTTTGTTGCATCCCAACGATCTTATAAGGTCTTTTTTGTTAAAATAAAGACATCAGCATATCTCACACACGTTTTCTGATATGTTAAATTTCACCTCTTTTTATATCTTTTTTAATTTACATTTGTAAATAAAATAAATTTAGTTCTGTTTAAACTGAAGGTGGTGGAAATGATGCAGAATGTGGTTCCCACTACAAACAGAAAACTAAAAAATATTGTCAAAGTCGCATATCTGATGGGAATTGTAAAACGCTTAGAAGGAAATTTGGCAACTACAAACAGTGAAAATAGTTCAAATTCAATATTAAACGCTTTTTGTTTTGTCTGTGGATCCTCAAGGAGTATGGTAACATCGATTCTCAGTAGCTGGGATCGTGATTCTCCATCCTTCTCTGTCTTGGGCTGCTAGGGAGGCTTCGTCTGGTGGCCAATTGATGATCAATAATTCTTCTGACATGATCCACCTAACGTGTGGTAGACCTATTTCGTAGTTGTTTGCTAATAAAATTACCCCCGTCATTGTGTTGACCTTTAGATGTTTTAGAATTTAAATGTTAATGCTCTGTTTTTTTGTGTGAGATTCAAAACATTTTTTTGTAATCCCACATCTCGAAGACATATATTTTTCTTCCTAGCTTTGGCACCTAGTTGGCTACCTTTAACATTCATGTTTCGGATACATATGCGTCAATAGGAAAGATTAATGTTTTTAATAGTTTTGATATAAGTGAAATTCCTTGTTTATAAATGACAATGGATAATCATTAAAATATTAAATAATGGATCATAGACACATCATCTACAATTATCCATAATACATAATACATATTACATAAAAACATAATAAATAAACACCAAAAATTACAACCCGATGGTCAAATTACCACCCTTAGAATTTTCAACTCAAAACATGGCTATTTACCTATAAAATCGAGGACAAGTAAGACACGAGTCAAATTGGTATAACAGAGCTCCAACTAGTAAACATCATTAGGTTAAAATAATCTTATTCTTAAAATAATCTTTTTTAAAAACTATCAAAACCAACGTAAAATATAATTCTTATTAATTACAATCAAATTGAGTTTTGATTATATAAATAATATTTAACTATCGAATTTTTTTGTCGTTCGATTTAGGTTAGGTATTTTATATCCGTATTATATCCGTAAGTTGTCATAAACTGATATTGATCTTACAAAATTTCATGAACCTGACTTACTCATTGGTAACGTCAATCTACGAACAAAACTATGAAATCCGACATTACTGAAAACATTTAATTATCCTCGGTGCATTGTCATAGCAAGATGGATAGACCAGGGCGGATCTGTTTTGAGGTGGATGTGACAGGTGGCATTCTGATTTTTCCAGAAAAAGTTGTGTGATAACTTCAGTAATAATTATATTAATAATTGTTAATAACTGACGTATCCTACGCCCTCGTCTAAGAGTCGCATTCGTTTTTGCGTAAGCAAAATATTTGGATAATTTATTGTTTTTCTTCTAACAGTCGTTTTTAATACTTTATAATTCAGTATGAAATTAAAACTGTTAATGTTTTTTGGATTTTAGATTATAAATTTGGGTTTTAATAATGATTTATAAATTATAATTAGTAATTTTATTTAGCTTTGAAAAGTATTTTCAATAAATTAGTTATAGATACATACGTCTAAAAAATTCAATGTTATTTTTTTTTGATGTTTTACCATTTTTGTAAAACTTAAATTATTTTTATTGATAATGATAAAATAAACTATTATTTATTTGTATAGAAAATTGTTTTCTATATAACAGGCAAGAAAAAATAGTACAAAAGAAGAAAATAATATCTAAAACTCTCTATAAAAACGTTAGTACAGCACTGGCACATTTCCATTGTATTTAAGATGAACTAATTTCTACGGAGAATAGAAACTTCCTAGAAGACTATAATAATGGAAAATTTCCCTGTCAATCTAATTCCATAACGGATCCAATGAAAGCGTGTTTGTTGTTTTCGAAATTAAATAAATACAACCTTGTTATTTACTAAATTTAACGTAGGGAAAACAAATATCGATTTGCTGCCTATAAAACAATTCAGCAATAATTGTAGACACGTATAATACTAATAAAAAATGGGATTTTTCCTAATAGATCATGTCACGTCACCCATCAGACATTTACATTTATGCTGTCACGATGGTACAGCTCCATAAGATGGTCCTCGGAATAGTAAAATAATTTTTGTAAAACGAAGATTATATACTAAAACACATATTATGATGTAGGGCGTACATTATATAAAGTAAAACTAAAATGTAATTTTTAATGAAGGTTAATGTAGAATAACAGATGTTCTTGCATTTTATATTGTATATTTTTAAAATTTAGATAATATTTTTAAAATTGAATAAAGTTATTTTATTATTTATTTATTATATATATTTTAAATAAATTATATTATATTCAAATAATTAAGTGAATTATTATATAAATATATATATATATATAAATATATATATATATATATATATATATATATATATATATATATATATATAGTAAACTCTTATATATATATATATATATATATATATATATATATATATATATATATATATAATGTATAACAAGAAAAAGGATAATGCGGGTTAATAGTAAAATGAAGGTAGAAGGTATTGGCATAGCTCGCAACAAAGAAAAAAAAAATCGGTTGCCTATAAAGTCGGTTTTACGGGCGAAGATTTTACGTGACAACGTCTTTTCTCGGTAGAATATTTATTGATATGAATATTATTAAATTGCACAATAGTTGTTTGCAGTTGAAACGCGCTGTTTCTTCTCAATCGACTGAATTACGATTGATTGCAGAGTGATTTAAACTAATAATTTACTTAACACTATCAACATTTGTCAATAGTATGACGTAACCTATAAACTCAGTTTCTCAACTTTTGTGTCAATCTAACAATTAATCAATCAATCATAGTTTACGATAATGAAATATTAGTGTACAATTATTTACCTTTATTGTTGTAGTTGTTGTAAATGACGAATCTAAGCACTCCACATTTTCACTACAGACACAGCTGACGATACTTTAACCACACGTGTGAATTGTATTATGACGCTTTCTCGGTTTTCCAACGCCAAGAACGCTCGAGAAAGACAGAGACACAAGCACGCACCGATTCAACGCGCCTAATTCTCTAGTGCTGCGCGCGCAGCGGACCGATCATGTTTGAGTGGGAGAGAGACGCAAGGCATTCGCCGGTCCGGCGGGCCTCTCCCTCGTTCGGTGACTCATCGTAACAGACGTGAGCGGGCGTTACACTTTTTCATGAGTGACTCCGAGCCACAACCTAATTTAAGACGTTGTCACGTCAAAAAATAAAATATGTGTCTAAACTGAAAAGCAACCGAATGTACGTACTTCTGACTCTTGGTCGTCTTAAGTACGGTGCAGCTAAGTTAGAAAAAGAGCATGTTAACTTAGCAAAGGATCACTACAGCAGCAATGCGACCAATTTGTTCCAATAATGTTAGAAGACTCTGAGGTTTCCAGAGCAACAACTAAGACATCCACGGATGGTCGCATTGCTGCTGTAGTGATCCTTTCCCAAGGTAACATGCTCCTTTTCTAACTTAACTGCACCGTACTGAAGACAACCAATGATCAGAAATAGGTATATACGGGCGCCTTTCATCTTATACACATATTTTATTATATTGTTTTCCTTTGTTGCGAGCTATGTCGATACCTCGAATTTATTTTAATTCTTTTTCAACACATCTGTGAACAAATCAATATAAGAATTATATATATATATATATATATATATATATATATATATATATATATATATATATATATATATGTATATATATATATATATATATATATATATATATATATGTATATATATATATATATGTATCTAAAAAATTTGCAGAATATTATGCATTAAAAAAAAATAAAACATTGAAATATACAACGATGACGATGTCAACTGAGTGGAATGAAAACAATTTTCCTGAAAAATTCAGAGTAGTATATTCAATCGTATATAAATATAAAATTTCATAAAAATTGGTCAAGCCCTTTCGAATTAGTGTGGCAAGTAACTCTGCGACACTAATACAGTAGAGCGTCTATTAACCGAACTAATTGTGGGACATGGGTGCTCGGAAAATCGGTTTTTTCGGATAATCGAACTGTATTGATATAGCTATACATATTGTTCAACGGTGAATGAAAGTGATATTTACTTAACGTGCATATGTATTTATATACATATAATCCTAGATCACAACTACCAGTTTAGTGTCTATTTGCAATGTTTACCTTCTGTGTGAAATACAAGTAACTTCTGATAGCCTTTGCAGGTTATTAGAGCAACTGCCACGTCCTCTTAATATAAATTTTCTTGATGAGGGTAGCCCTACAAGATTCAATATTTTTCAACAGGGTATTCCTGATAAATAGGAATTAAATAAAAAAGTGCAATCTTTGCTACGAAATATAGTCTAAGTACAATATTGACAAAAGTTAAAGGTTTTTAAGCGTTAATTAATAACGTTTAAAAAAGTCTTCAGTTCTCATCTGCTGTAGCAAGTCTACCCGTTTACGAGCGGTTAGATCACGTAGTTTTTTAATGAAAGGTCTTTTTTATTCCAACATCGATGAGTTTGGGCGTTATCAAGAAGCAATAATGTTTTCTTTCTTTTGCCATTTTTAAATTGATCGGCTTTAACAGAGGGTATAAAAATGTCTATAAACCATTCCATGGAAATTGTACTATCCATCCAAGCACTCTTTTGCGAAGTGTAAACAATCGGCATCGTAGACATATTAATGTGTTTAAAACAACGTGGTTTCTTGTATTTACCAATGACAAACATAAACAATCAGTGGCTGCTAGTCGCATTACCACAAGCTACTCCATACGATGCTTGCTTTTTTATGTCCAGGTGTTGCTAATTCACGACGTGACGTAAGAGTTTTTCGTGGCAAAGCTTTTCAGTTGACCCCAGTTTCGTCTACATTGTAAAAGTTTTGAAGGGCTTAATTTTCTTCCTTCAGTAACACCTTTAATTTAATTTAGAATTAATCTGTCGCTGATAAATCGACACAGTTTTATCCATTTGAAGCTCATGAATACATAATACTATGCCAAAATCGTTTTATCCAACCTGTGCTTGCTTGATAATTTGACAGCTCTCCGGGTTTTTCGTTAAATTGAACTGCCTTTTTACACATAATTATATCAGAAATAAGTTTTCCTTGGAATCTGTTTTGAGTTAAAGATATATATTCTTGTTCTTCAGGTTCCTTCTCCTATAGGAGGTTGGAAATCATCATCGCTATTTTAATTTTTTTGGCCGCTCTTCTGAATAATTCTAATGAGCTGCAACCGAACCACTTTCTCAAATTTCTTAGCCAGGATATTTTGCGTCGTCCTGGGTTTCTCTTCCCTTGCATAATTAACCTAAGTAATACGTACTTTTCGCCCTCATTATATGACCCAGATATTGAATCTTTCTAATTTTAACAGTTTTTATGACTTCACATTCTTTCCTCATTCTTTGTAACACCTCTATTAGTTACTTTTTTAGTCCACGATATTCTGTGGATTCTCCTGTAGCACCACATCTCAAAGGAGTTTATTTTTTGATTTCAGACTGTTTTATTGTCCACGCTTCCATGCCGTATAGTTAAGTAGAAAAAACGTAACAACGTAGCATTCTTGTGCGGATCTCTAGATTAAGGTTACGGTTGCAAAGTAAGTTCTTCAATTTTATGAACGTGTTTCTTGCCATTTCTATTCTAGATCTGATTTCTTGTGTTTGATCTCCATCTTCGGTTAGCCACGTTCCCAATATTTATATGTTGTTACTCTTTCGATCGTTGTAATATAAAATAATGTAAAATAATGTAAAAGGTATATATAGCATCATCTTAATCCGTGTTTAAGGCAAGTTTCATCATTTTGAACCTTAGGGGTATGAAAAATAAATCACGCCCAATTCTCATACCTACCGAATATAAATACAAAATTTCATCAAAATCGGTAAAGCGATTTTCGAGGAGTATGGTAACTAACTCTGTGACACCAATATGGCTATTAAAAGAAGGAGATAGTAATAAAGGGATAAAAATTAAGTTCTGTGTGTATTATTTAATGCCATATTATAGAAACATAAAAATAGAAAATTTTGTTGAAAAATAAAAAAAAATGTTTGGATTGAACTAGTTTTCAGTAATTTATGTTGTTAATCCTAGTTTCCTTTGTTAGTCATAGTACGACATCGTCTATTAGTTATGTTGCGATTTAAAATAAGAAAAAACTCTTTTTAAAGTCTTTTCGTACAATTTTTTAAAAATTATCTTTGACACAAACTTTTTTTTGAAATAACAAACACAACCAAAAAAGTATTATCTAAATTGGTACAGTTCGTTGACGTGAAGTTAAACGTCACTTTATGTTCAAATGAACTACAACTGTAAAGGTAAAGTCGTATAAAATATTTTGTATAAGAGTTTATTGTATCTGTTTTTACGGGAAATAAATCTGTTGCTTCTACTATTTTCTCACCAATTAGACCTTCCTAAGACTTCATATAAATATTTCAAAACGAAAATTAGCCAAAAAGATTCAGTCATTCTCGATTTATTAGAAAAACGGTTATAAGAACATAAAATGACGTTTGGTCATTTTATGCTATTTTATAACTACATGGATCAAATGAGCTACAACTGTAGAGGTGAAGTCGTTTAAAACATTTTGAGTTTTCAAATAAAAAAAGGTCATTCATCGAGATAAAAAATATCCTATCTCCTAAGTTGGACCAAGAAATACACATTGACAAAATTTTATTGCAAATGGATTCAGTGGTTTTTGATTAGCTTGGACAAATACCGTGACACGAGATTTTTATATATAAAGGTATATATGCAACTTTCACCTTCTAAACGGTAACTAATTTCTTCTAAAATATCCACTAGAAAAACTCTCAGGATATAAAACAGGTGCGATGACACAGATAACCTAAAAACGCAATAATTTCTAATCTACTTTTAATAATGCACTTCAGAGAATAAGGCAAGAATTAAAGAGATCGTTTACCTTGACTTTGCTTTCCGGATAATTTTTTACTCGGGAACAATAACAAAGGATTTTCCATATTCTGGTGAAAATTGATTAATATTAATATCTCATTGTATACCTAAGCTATCTATAGATACATGTGTTTAATAATACAAGAATATTCGGAACCGATCGGCGCCAAGATTTTAAAATAAAGACTCATATTTTCAGAACGAAAACGTTAGCATGTGAGAACGAAATTGAAGATAAAT
Source organism: Diabrotica undecimpunctata (assembly GCF_040954645.1). Classification (NCBI taxonomy): domain Eukaryota; kingdom Metazoa; phylum Arthropoda; class Insecta; order Coleoptera; family Chrysomelidae; genus Diabrotica; species Diabrotica undecimpunctata. The sequence goes on along the minus strand of NC_092805.1, from coordinate 99,133,252 downwards.
TTATGACGTAAATTAAAATAGTATTGGAGATTTACGGTGTTATTTCAAATCTTGCATTAGTTGGTGTGCCAATAATGTATATTTATTTACTTGATGCTTTATTTTAATTACATTAACACTCCGTCTATGACAATAAAATTTCAGGAATGTTCAGGTGAGGATCTCAAAATTCAGATGAAAAATGTGCAAAAAATAGATATTTAAAAAAATTATATCTAATTGATTTTTAATACTCGAATCAAAATTGTTCATGTGTTACATAAACTTATACTGTGTTTGTAAATTTTGTTTTAAACAATGTTTTACAGTACAGTTGGAATGTTTTTGTGTTTATAAAATTGGGAATAATAAAAAAGACACGTTTAAGTTTATACCCTGAAGCATGTCATTAGATTATTTTGCATATATACATAATTGGTTCAGAACCAGTGATTCATAGATGTTCCGTTGAGCTGTTCCAAAATCGGGGGATACCTTGGGCAAAGTTGGATAGTAGATTTCGGTAGATCAAAATACACTCTTTTAAATTTGAAATTATACAATTTTAAACAACAGTCTCAGGAGCAATAAATGTATTAAAGTACAAATTTAACAAATAAAATAATAGCTAATACACAAAACACATTTGTTATTTTAATAAAACATTATTATTATTTTTACAAAAATAAATATCATTATAACAACTTTTTATGACAAGAATAATGTTGTACCATTCATAGATTTAATTAATTTTTTTCAATTGGAAAACTAAAGCAATTTTCTCGATTAATTTAAGTTTTTGTATATAAAAGACCTGTAATTTTATGGATATATAATTACGAATCTCTCAAACGGACTTTCAGACATGTCAATAGATGTCAGCCTTCCCAGTTGATTTGGTTGATACATTAAAAGTATTAAAATGTACGAGTAGTATACAAACGTATTAAAAATACTCGCAGAGCAGTCAACAAAACCATGATAGCCTTGATGATCGCCAACATCCGGACCGGATAAGGCACTGAAGAAGAAGAAGATTAAAAATACTACTAAAAATTTTTGTGATGGTAACAGAAATACCTAAAAGATAAAATTGTGTTACCGAATTTATTTTTAAGTAAAATATAAGTGCATTTTGATATTTTTTTCTAAAATCGGTAGATCCAAGGGGCATTTCGGATCGGTAGATAGGTATCAAATTCGGTAGATATGCCGAAAAGTCGGAAGATGGAACATAATGATAGAAATGCTAATACTGTCCCAAAAAACCCACATCACCAAAAAACTTTTCCATTATGTAAATAGTTTGCTCACTACTTTTTTAAGCTTAAGGCAAATACGAACTGCGGTGTACAGTAACTTCGTAAAGAGTTACTGATTACGCTCATACTTATAACGTTTTGACGCAAGTTTAGAACAAATACTTTGGGATAGATCTCGTATATGTTTCTATATAAATATGTGATTTTACTTAAATAGTGACTAGCCATTAGAAAAATGCGCTGTTGTTGTCCACTTTTGACTGTGTTTTCAGATTCTTTCACCCACGTTCGTTCCTGTCCATGCTAAATGAAGTATAGAGAGTTTATGTTTGACTTTATTACTATTTTTTTTATTTTTTGGATGAAAGTTTGTATTACCTTTCAATAAAAGCAACAAAAGACCTTAGTATTTAGTCCAAAGTCATGTTGAACTTGTTTTTTGAGTATTGTTTATTCTTTCTAATTAATCTTTTTGCCAGCCATTGCTCTTTTGCTTCTCTGTTCTTTTTACGACTAGTTTTATTTATTTCTCTATACCTGGATTTTTTGGTTTCTGCTTTCTCTGTTTATTTATTAGTTTTCGAATCTCGTCGATCATCCAGGGTGGTTTGTTTTTCTGTATTATAAAACCAATGCCCTCTATCTGTGTTTTCATTGCCATCCAATTCTTCCCGACTCCTGTGGTTGACTCGATGTTCGGAATTCTTCCCTCTAGATTTTGTGCTACTGTTGCCTTTATCAAAAGTTCTTTAATGTTGTTAAATCTATGCGCTTCACTGGTTTGGGACGATTAACGTGCTCTTGATTTCCATATATAGAGTATTAAAGATGGCAAGAGACGGTTCTCCAATAGGAAGACGATCAGTAGAAAGACCACGAAAACGATGGAACGACAACTTACTGTAGGCAAATTGAAAAACAGACAGAGTCATGTCTACATAAAAAGATTAAGAGGAAGAGGACTAGGTATATTCATTATCTATTTTTCGCAACATGTAGTAGATATCATATTGATCTTCTGCAAATATTACTTGGGCATCCGCAAAATGCAAGTTGTACAGTTTATGATCTCAAATTTTAACACCCATAGGGTCATATTTTCTTTTATAAAAATTTAAAATCCCATCCAAATAAATCTTAATAAAGAGCGTAAGTGTAATGCAGCAGCCTTGGCGAGGTGCTTTGGCCACCTTTATCTTTTTTGTCAATTTTGTCTAATCTTTTGTCTATTGATCTCGTCATATTGTCGTATAACTCCCTCACCGCATTAATGTAATCTGTGGAATTTTATTATCTTTTAGCACCTGCCACAGCTTGACTAATTGGACACTACCATATACCTTTTGAAGATCAATAAATACGATGTGTGTCTTCACATTGTTTGCCAAGCGCTTTTCTATTGTTTGTTTTAGATTTTACACAGAACACATTGTCTATACAAGAACGACCAGTACGAAAGCCACTCTGATCTGATTACTTCTTTGTTTAGACTGTTATACTCTTGCCGATCATAAAGGTCCTTATTTCTAGCTATTTATTATACATATCGTTTTTCTTCCCCACAAGATCTTCTATTTCTTTATTGTGCCATTCATTTCTAATCTTTATACTATTTTTTTTCTCCAATAGCGTCCATTGCAGCTTTGTCCAAAGCTTTTATGATGTCGTTGTATGTATTAATTGGCGAGGAATAACAAACATGGTGTAATTTTAAATTCAACCTCATTCGATACAAAAACTGGGTAGACTCATTTTCAAAACCTTTTAGATTATGTATCTTTGTTGAAATGTCTTGCAGTGTCATTGAACTTTCATTTCCATTTTGTCGTTGGCTTCCTTTAAATATAAATAGAAGTGACGCTTTAAGTAAATGGTGATCAGATCTATACTCTGTTCCACTAATTCTAACGTTATTAATCTTTATTGTGGAATATATTCCTTGCATATACAGTAATCGATTATTGGTTTCAAAATTCTAGTTGGTTGGGTTTATGTGAATTTATGAATATCCTTGTGCTGATAGTATCCATTTATTATCTTTAAATTCATATGATCGCAGAAACTTATTAATCTTTTACCGTTTTTATTTGTTTTCTTCTCTAAATGGACCGATCACTTTTCATTTGTTTCTTGCGTTTAAGTCACCTAGTAGAATTAATTTTTTCTTAGTAGTAATACTCTATATTAAGTTAGTCAATTCGTCGTAAAATTATCCTTTACCTCGTCCTTTTCATCTTCAGAAGGTGCATATGCGCCTACTAGCACTAAGTCGCCCCCTTTTAGATTCATCTCAACTCTTACTAGCCTTTCATTAGTTGTTCCCAGTTCTTAATATTTCGTGACAACCTTTTTTTTATGAGTATCCCTACTGCTGCCCTTCTGTCTTTTCCTAGTCCACTATAGAAATGAACAAAATCTTTAAACTCGTCTGTTTTTTTCCCTGCTCTTTTGTTTCTGTAAGGACTTACGGCACGTAATTTTAAGAGTTAAAAAAGTGAACAATGAATACAGATGGCGGAAATAAGAATTATTAGATAAATTGTAAATTATCAAAAAGGCATAGGGGGGAGTCAAGATGTGGCACTAGTAGTAGTAGGAGAAAAGGCAGAAAAACAATATAAAGGCTTAAATTTAAAAATTTATTGCAAAAATTAATGTAGGGAAGCCGAATCGTCGTAGAGATAAAGATAATGATGATGATATAAACTTTTTTGAAACTAGCTATATATTTAGTGAAGTTAAGTCAATTTTGTAAATTAACTTAAAAATTTGTTGGAATTCATCGTTCTTCGTTCGGTTCAAGTATGTATCAATACAGTCAAACACTTTCTTTTAAATAAACATATTTTAGTTTGAACTCATCATTTTGATTAGCGAAAGGTAAAGTAAAGTAAATACAGTGATCAATACAGTAATAAAAGTCAGTGTTATATGTTTACGTATTTAGTTAATATAAATTTCTATTGCTAATACTCTGGAAATTTCAGTTTGTAAAAGTTTATACTTAATGCAGTGTATGCCGAAACTGGAACTTAAACAATTATTCTTTATTTTTCATGTATTTCCAGGTATTTGGAAAGAACTATTTTGAAGAAATAGATAAACATGGAAAAGAATAAAAAATTAAAAAAAGAGATAAAAGAGATATTCAACCCCAAACTGATAGTTAAAAAGCATCTAAAATAATTTTAAAAATTGGGGTGAAAGCAAATGATTCCGATAGTCACTCTTCATTTTAAATAACGTTTGTAGATGTTCTGTCATGCAAATCTGTATTCTATAAAAAAATTAATCATTATTTCCTTATCACTTATCACTATAGTTTAGGGTCATAATTTTACAGCTTTAACCGCATTAACAGAGACAAAAATGTATAAAATCAGTTAATCGCCTGGATTATATTTTTTTCCTGGCAGGCTGCCTAATATATACATACCGAGCAATTTTGATTGTGATATAATTAATAACACCTATTGATAAATAATTTTCAGAATTATATTTTTGCATACATAAATCTTTTAACACGCTTTTAGTGATCGTAATCATGTGATTAACGCCGATATGTAAACAGTGCACTACGTATTTCATTTAAGGAGGAAGCTTCATTCATTAATGTGTACAGAGCAAATATTGTGGTACATGGGGATTTATCGAATGTTTTTGATTTTTTTCTGTAATTGATACCTGTTTGCGAATATTTCGTGGAACTATTTGCTTATCAAATTCGTATTGTTTGAGAACGGAACAAAATGTGTTGTATTTAATATTTTTAATACATTTATATAATGATTATAGCTTACGTCAATCACAAATACGTGTGACTGAAAGCTTTTGTCTTGTTACAAAATAAAATTTCCTAAACAATACTTACACATTAAGAAATGCTTGAAAACCTATAAACTATTTTTTTGCTGCTAATATGTAGATATATATCGCCACAGATCTTCTAACTTTATATATTATAATTTATTTATGAAAGCTATTAAAAGTAATAAAAACATGGTTACTTGGTATTATCCTAATTATTTTAATTTTAGTGATTCTAAGTTTAGTGATCTCTAATGTCTTATGTGCACCCTGTTGGACATCACTTTATTTTAATGTACCCACTTAATTATATTAAACATTATTTTTCCTTTCTTATCGGGATTTTTGTATCAATGCTGTTCTTCTTTTTTCCTGTCTCTACATTTTGGTTTTCTTCGAGATGACTCCTATAGTGCTAAACACACACACACATTTCTTGGTATTCATTAGGACTTAGATTAGGACAAGATTCTAAAAATTATTCTATGTAGTTGGGAATTTAATAATGTATTAAGAAACCTAGAAAAGCTATTAAAATGTAATTATGAATTTTTGTTTGGATTCCAGGTAAAAACAGGTAAAGGGGTCCTCAGGGGACCCTTGCCGGTTTAAGTTAAAAATAGCCGTTTATTTATTTGAATGGATTTTATTAAAATAAACTTAAAAACAAATGGAAAAGAAAGTGTGTACACTATTTTTTATGGTGATAATTATAAAAACAGTTTTTGACATTAGAACAACATAAATGAAGATCACATTTGCTACACACACATTGAGTTTTCGACACTTTGCAAAAGTAACATTTTTTTTACCACTCTCTTTGTTGAGCCAAAGTGGAAAGTGATCAATACCGTCGAAGCGAATGTCATCAATGGGATGTTTTGCTTTTTTTCCAATGCCAGAAGTAGTTGGTTGCGGTGAGCTTGATTGTGATTTTGATGTTAAAGTTTGGCCAAGTACACGTTTTTTATTGAATACAACGAGAGGAGCAGCAATTTGTTCTCTGAATTCTGCTAGCTGCAACAACTTTTCATATTCCGCTGAGATATTGCTCGAATCATTAGATTTTTCAGCATGTATGCGACGGTACAAAATATACGCGTTTGTTGCAGATATATCGATCAAGTGGTAGAAAATTCGAACTATTGCACTACCTGTCTTCGCTCTAATATAGTAGCGACCCATTAATCCATCCAGCAGCTCGACTCCTCCCATATGACTGTTGTGTTCGCAAATGATCTGCGGACAGTTGACTTCCATGTATTTCTTTTTCTTTCGATCATATCGTGGTACTTTTGCATGTTGATTTGGATTTGCTCTTAAAAACAGCTCAATGCCAACGTATGTCGATGGCAGCCGCATGTTCTTGGTATCTTTCCATGAAATTGTACTGAAATCAACACCGTACGCAGATCCAAGATATTCAACAGAATATCCTCTTTCTTCATATTTGATATCCTTATACAACGGAAGCTTAAGGGAAGTTTGGGATTCTATTTGTCTGTATTGTACCAAAGCTATAGATTCCTCTTGCATGTAAATAAACTAACAAAGGTAAAGTCGTACAGAAATTGTCGAAGTAAAGGATGTGATGAGAAAAGCTGGGTATGGTCTGTGACAAACGTACAATAACGTTTGATGTGCTTCCAAGATCGGGTGCGCCAGGAAGAATTATATTGTCGCCTGTACCGTTGTAAATTTCAAAACGATATGCGTAACCTTGAGAATCACAAAGCACAAACAGTTTGATGTCCCATTTGTGCGGCTTATTTGGCATAAATTGACGAAGACGATGCTTGAGTTTGGTCAAACACATCTGCTCATCAACACACAATCTAGCCGTTTTTGGAATCAAATCGAAACGATTGTTAACCTTATCAGCCAATTCCCAGATGCGAAACAGTGGATCATAGCCTGATAGAGGTAAAAAATATGGAACTATGAGCAAACCATATTGGCAATTTCAATTCATAAATGGCGGTGACTAAACTATTAACAAGCTGCTTACAATACGATTTTGATGGCTATCTTAACCCTTTATCGGTACATGTAACCATACGGTAATATTGTATATTATAATCTTTAAAGGGCACCACTTTAAAATGGCTTTTAAAATAAGTTATTTATATAAACAGTCTCTAAATGTTAAGTATAATCAAATATTGATATTTATATATCTGAAACATTATCCTGGAACAAATTATAGAATGTAACCATATCGTAACAGGTAACGATACACTAACAGGTCTCCAACATAAACTTCAAAAATTACTAAACTTTTTATTATTACAGCTATATGGTGACAAGAACACAAAACAGTTTAAATTTTTTTGTTTTGATGAAAAGCTTTGAAACAATTTTTCTCCTCAGTGAGACAGAGCCGTGCATCACATTTTACACGACTCGATCTCTTGACGCAATACCTACACCTTCCTTTTGTGGTATGTATTGGCCAATGTGCATAAGAATCAAATCTTGCTAAATCATTTGGCCGTTCAACTACTGGACATCTTATTTTTAGAAAACCTCCCTGGCACAAACTTGGTCTTCCTCTTCTGAAACCAGCTTGACATAATGCTTTTGTAATGTCCAATCTAAATTTCTTCAGAGGCATGAACTTTATGTTCAAACCTTTACAGTCTAGTCTGTACAGTGACCAAGCATGCGTCACACATATGTCAACAATATAGGCAAAAATTGCAAAGTACCATTTTTTAGCTTTGTGTGGAGATTTGTAAAACCCCATTAATGCATTAGCCGTATCTACGCCTCCCATATGTTTATTGTACTGTTTTACAATGAAAGGGCATGTAACATATATTTTGGTTTTTGAAATTTTACTGTTCCTTTTTACTGCACCTAATGGTGCTATTCCGTGCAATATGCTTCTTGACAATACAATTACTTTATCCATTTACTTACCCATTTTTTCTTTTAAATATATAAAAAGTGGTAAGACTGCAAAATAATTGTCGAAAAAAAAAACTGTTAACTTACTAGGAATGTGTATTGATTTTGATAAAGATATAACAATAGCTGCACCCACACCTAGTTATATCTCATCCTTCCCTAGTTCGTTAGGTGTGCCATTTAATTCTTCTAAGATGCTTGAACCTTGGTATGAAATAAAATCCATAATATAACCAGACGCCCCTGATAGAATAAAAAATTTGTAACTCCATTTGTGCGGCTTACTTTTGATATACTAACGTAAATTTCCATCTCGTGTTCCTTTGTACGCTACCACAGTTTTATCAATGGAGTATTCATTTTCAGTTTGAAACTTTTTAATATTTTCTCTAACTTTTTCTAAAAGCGGACATATTTTGAAAAACCTATCTGTTGTAGTTTGTGTTATATGTTCATTATTATTACAATGAATGAATCTTTTTAGAAGTTTAAAACATTTAATCAGCATCAGGCTTGCAACTTGTTCCAGACGTGTTCCTTCTTTTTCTTCTAGTTCCATGACCGTTATCGATCGTTGGATATCATGTTGGCTACCATATTCGCTATCGTGATTTTATTGACAGCAGCTCTCCTTAGATTGTTCAGCCATGATGTTCTTCTTCTACCAGGACCACGATTACCTTAAATCTTTCCCTGAATGATCAGATGTAAAAGATTATATTTTTCAGGGTGTCTCATAATGTGACCGCGTTTCTTTATTATATTGACCAGTTGTGTTGTTTTGTTCAGCCGTCTAAGGACCTCCTCATTTCTAACTCTGTCGACCCAGCTTATTTTCAGTAGTCGTCTGTATACCCACATCTCAAAGGCTGTCAAGCGTCTAAGGATAGCCTCAGTTAAAGTCCACGCTTCCACTCCATACAGCAGGACAGGAAAGATGTAGCAAGCTGTCATTCGAACTCTAAGGTCAATGCTAAGATCGTGACTGCAAAGTACGTTTCTCATTTTTACAAAGGCAGCTCGGGCTTGTTCTATTCGGTTTTTAATTTCTGCGGTTGAATCCCAGCTTTCATTGATATTATTGCCGAGGTACACGAGTTTCTCTTCTCTGTCCAGTGTGGCATCTCCGACTTTTATACCGTCATCCTATAATTTTGTTTGCTAACTATCATATATTTAGTTTTATTAACATTGAGTTTTAATCCATAATGATCACAAGTCTGTTTCATTTTGTTCATTAGATTTTGAAGGTCTTTGCAATTAGCAAGCACTAAGGTATCGTCAGCATATCTAATATTGTTGACGGTTACTCCATTCATTATAATACCTTCGGTTGTCTCTATTAAGGCTTCCTTAAATATTTCTTCCGAATATAAGTTAAAAAGTAAAGGCGACAATATACAGCCTTGTCTCACTCCTCTTTTTATATTTATTTCATCCGACAGTTCTTGTTCAACCTTTATTCTTGCCACTTGATGCCAGTATAGATTTGTAATTATTCGTAGATCTTTATCGTCCAATCCAGCTGTTTCCAATATTTATAGCATTTTGTTATGTTGGACTTTGTCAAAAGCCTTTTCAAAATCGATTGCACAAATGTACACATTTTGATTTATATCTCTGCATCTTTGTACTAACACCTGTATACTAAACAAGGCTTCTCTTGTACCCAAGCCACTCCTAAACCCAAATTGAGTATTGCTAATTCTGTCCTCTAACAGCGTGTAAATTCTGCTGTGTATTACTCGCAGGAAGATCTTCAAAATGTGACTCATCAGACTTATTGTCCGATAATCACCGCATGTCTTTGGACGATGTTTCTTAGGTATTGTGACAAATGTCGACTTTAGTAAATCAGTTGGTAATATCCCAGTGTCATAAATTCTGTTAAAGAGATTACACAGAGCTTTAATTCCATTTTCTCCCAAAAACTTTAGTATTTCAGCACTTACTTCATCGGGGCCAAGTGCTTTTCCATTTTTTTGCCGTTTGTATTGAACGTGTAACCTCACTTTCTGTTATAGATGGACCTGATATAGCAATCGGTGTATAGTGATCTATTCTCTCATCTTCAAATAATTCAGAAATGTAGTTTTCCCATTCTTTTAACTGTTCATTGATGTATAATATTCTGTGTCCGTTTCTGTCTTCTTAACTTTGGGATACTTGTTTCCGTTTGTTTCCAGCGACCTCTTTTAATTTCTTGTGCAGATGAAATGTATCGTGTTTCTTTCCATATTGTTCAATTTCATTACATTCTTTACTATCAAATTGTGTTTTCGCGTGTCTTATCTTCTGCCTGATTATTGCGTGTATCCTCTTGTATTCGTTTTTATCTTTATTTCTGACTTCTCGTCTTCGATCCATAAGTCTCAGTATTTCTTCTGTCATCCACCCGTGTTCCACTGGTGCAATAACCTTCATAGGAAGGAAGATCTATTATACCCAACATCAACAAAATTTACAAAAAATCTTTCATCTCATTAGGATCAGTACCAATGCTTGTGCCTTTTTTTGAGGGCTACACAAATTTGTTTGCTCAATTATGTAATCTAAAATATCTAGTGAGAACAGTTTGGTAAAATACTCCAATGGAGGGAGTAGTTCCTTATTTATTTTAGGAGTGTCTTTGTAGAGTGTATTTTGAATGTTATTCCTGACTTTTTAATTTTTCCAGGAGGTTGATCAACAGCTTCAGGGTCGTTTATTATATTTTCTAAAATTAAAATTAAAATAAGAGTTAGTAGAAAGTTTTATGTATATTTTACCTGTAGTTTGTGTCCTTATTTGATGAACATGCTTCGCTGGCAATAAATTCTCAGAAGAATCGGAGTTCTTAGAATCACTTGGTATTATATCTGAATTATCATCTAAAATTATTCAAATAGTATTATTTCAAATAGAAATAAAATAAAGTTTGTAAGTTATTACCAATAAATGTTTTAACTCGACAATTTTTTTTTCGAAGGTTTTCAGCAACTCTATTTTTTTCATCCTGCGTATCGGAGCTATCAGAAACTTGACGAGGGGATGGTATTTTACCCTTCAATTTTCCGTAGAAACCACATGAAGGAATCTTATTGAATTCATCAATAATAGAAAAACGCTAAAATCGACAAACTCTTATTGATAATTGTTACCATATGAAATCATGAATGTGTTGCTTGTGTGAGTCCATTTCAAATAGGTAAAAGAGGTAAGGTGTCAAACGTTGTGGGTGGTCACGGATTAGGAACTAGAAACGAGAGAGGGGAACGTCTCATACGCTTCTGTCAGGAACAAAAACTATTGATAACTAATACTTTTTTTAAACTGCCCCCTCGCAGACTTTACACCTGGAAGTCGCCAGCAGACTCGAAAGAAATAAATGTAAGAAACCAGATCGACTTCATTGCCATACCAGAAAGATTCAGAAACTCAATCACATCAGTGAAAACCTATCCCGGGGCTGACGCTCAATCGGATCACAACCCAGTGGTGGGTAAACTGGGAATCAAACTAAAACGTATAGAAGCCTAAACAAAACCAAGATAAACATTAGGAAATTAAAGGATCCCAACATTAAACAACAAGTACAGGAATCCTTAAGAAGAAACATTGGAAACTTGAGTGAACCGGCACAAGACGCAGTTGCTAAATGGGAAGAAATAAAAAGAGCTGTTGAAATGACAAACAAGACACTTGTGTGACAGGAGCGCGTAAAGAAGAAAGAATGGATGACGGATGAAATCCTTGATATGATGGAAGAAAGAAGACAACACAAATGCAAAAATCAAGTGAAGTATCAAGAAACAAGTCACAATATAAAAACAAAGATAAAGGAAGCGAAGGAACGCTGGCTGAAGGAGAAATGCGATGAAATCGAAGAGTGCGACAGAAGATATGACTACCACAACATGCACAAAAAGATCAAAGAATTAACAACTAAAACGAAAACCAATAATCCCCACCCGACACTAATAGACGCAGACGGTAACCTTATATCAGACGACTTGAAGCTCATTGACACATGGAAAGATTACGTAGAACGACTTTTTAACGATAAACGCAGAGCGACAGTGGACCAAGATGACGACATGACTGGACCCGAAATACTAAGGTCTGAAGTGGAAAAAGCCATTTCATCGTTAAAAAACGACAAAACACCAGGTCCCGACAACATACAGAGCGAGATCATAAAACTCCTATGCGAAACGGATGACCACTTCCTCGATTTTCTGACAGGCCTTTTTAACACCTTTTACGACAAAGGGGAGATTCCGGAGGAATGGCTTCGATCGACCTTTGTAGCCATACCTAAAACACCAAGTGCAAAACACTGTGATCAACACCGCTTAATAAGCTTGATAAATCACATTACCAAAGTTTTCACCAAAATCATACACAATAGAATATATAACAAATGCGAAGCAAATATATCGGAGTCACAGTTCGGATTCCGAAGCGCATTGGGCACAAGAGAGGCGATCTTCAGTCTGCAAGTTTTAATTCAAAGATGCAGAGACATGCACAAGGACGTCCACTTGTGCTTCATCGACTTCTCCAAGGCATTTGACAAGGTCAAACATGATAAACTCATGGAAATGCTCAGGAAGATGCATATTGATGGCAAGGATCTGCGCATAATAACCAGTCTCTATTGGAACCAAAGTGCTGAGATAAAGATGGGCAACTTACACAGTGGGAAGATAGATATTAAAAAGGGTGTACGACAGGGATGCGTCCTCTCGCCGCTCCTGTTCAAAATATACTCTGAACAAATCTTCAGAGAAGCACTGGGAGAAGTTTCGGAGGGTATCAAAGTAAACGGAGAGGTAATCAATAATATTAGATATGCTGACGACACAGTTATTATCGCAAATGACTGCAACGAGCTTCAAAGACTCATGCAAAGCATACACACAGCAAGTCAAGAATATGGTTTAGAACTCAATACAACCAAAACTAAATGCATGCTCATCAGCAGAACACAACAACCTCCGATGCAATTGACATTAAACAACCGAAAAATAGAACAAGTGGAGACATATACATACCTTGGAACCACAGTCAACACAAAATGGGACCAGTCAACAGAAATAAGATCACGAATTGAAAAAGCGCGAAACGCGTTCAACAATATGAAAAAGTGGTTCACAAGCAAAATCTCAATGGAACTAAAATTAAGACTGGTCAAGTGTTATGTCTTCCCGGTCTTGTTCTATGGAGCAGAGGCATGGACCACAACGGAAGCCACCCTGAAGAAACTAGAATCCTTTGAGCTGTGGATATATCGCCGTATTCTTCGGATATCCTGGACAGACCACATCACTAACGTGGAAGTAATGCAGAGAGTAGACAAAAGCAAAGAAATAATCTTCACCGTAAAGAAACGGAAGCTTGAGTACTTCGGACATGTCATGAGGCATACTAAGTACCGGCTGCTACAGTTAATAGTCCAAGGAAGAATCGACAGTAGGAGGGGACCGGGAAGAAGACGACACTCATGGATGCATAACCTGCGACAATGGTTCGGACTAACATCGACCGAACTGTTCAGAGGTGCCGTAAACAAAGTCAAAATAGCCTTGTTAATAGCCAAGGTCCGAAACGGATAGGGCAAAGGAAGAAGAAAAGAAATAAAATTAGACTTACAATCAATTTAATTTTACTACCAAAACGACCGGTTTCGCTTTCTAAACTTTGCAAAGCATCTTCAGGTCAAACGGTACAAAGTAAATTAAATGGTGAAATTATAAAAAGCCCATATAAGGGTGCTGTCTTATAAAGGTATAGATCAAAAAAGGTTATACTAATTATGTCAATATTACATGTCTGTGTTTCTTAATATGCATAAAATTGAATTAGCCGACAAAGTGGAAACCTACAAATTGATAAGAGATCATCTATTGAATTGTAATAAATTGGAAATAAACAAAATATTACTTACATGCCTGTACAAGAATTTTTAGATAATGATTCGTGATCATCATCATCATCTTTGACTCAACAATCCTCTGTGGATCTTGGCCTGCTCTAAGATTCGTCGCCATTCTGTTCGGTTTCTGGCAACATGTTGCCATCTTCTGATTTTTAATATCCGTAAGTCGGTTTCAACTCCATCTAACCACCTAATTCGCGGTCGGCCTTTGCTTCTTCTTCCTACAGGTGTTCCTGTGGTTAGATTTTTAGCAATCGTATTTTCTGGCATTCGTATTATGCGTCCAGCCCATCTAAGTCGCTGTGTTTTAATGAACGTTATGGCATCTGACTCATCAAAGAGCTGACACAATTCAAAAATTATATCTTCTGCGCCACTGCCCTTGGTCGTTTATAGCTCCAAATATGTTGCGGAGTATTTTACGCTCAAATATTTCCAAAAGTTTTTCATCTTTCTGCGTTAGAGTCCATGTTTCTGCCCCATATGTGAGGACCGGCCTCGGCAATGTTTTGTATATAATAATTTTAGTTCTTCTTTGAATGTTTCTTGAATGGAAATGCTTTTGGAGTCCATAGTATGCCCTATTTGTAAGATTTATTCGTCTTTTGATTTCTTCGCTTGTTTTATTGGTAGCAGTCAATAGCGACCCAAGATATGTGAAGTTGTCAACACGTCCAAAGGTATGACTTCCAAAGACTGTTTCTCGTTCCTCATTTGCTATCGGATCCTTTGTAACCAACATGTACTTGGTTTTGTCTTCGTTGATGACTAGACCGACCTGTTTCGCCGCTGTTTCCAATTCTAGGAGATATTGCTCAACATCTGATGATTCGTGATACGTAGTTAAAACTATCCTGTATTGCGATAATGAGTGATCTTCGGTTAATGTTGTAACTGTCTGACAATTAACGGGGAAGTTTCTTGAGGGGAGAGATGTTAACAAATGTAATAGGAGTAAGGTATATGTGATTGTTTGTTAAATGAAAGTGATGAAGTGGCATACCCACAAAATAATACAACCAAAATCATTCATTGTCATATAACTGTCCTTTTACTGTAAAAAAAAATTCAATAAATTAACTATTAACTTAACTTAACTATTAACTTTTTCTATTTCTAAAATAAATCTCTTGAATAAATATAAATAACTTTAATCATTTAAATAGTATAAAACATCACATTCATTTAACAAACAATCACATATACCTTACTTCTATCGTTAATTGTCAGACATTTACAACAGTTACAACATTAACCGAAGATCACCCATTATCAGCAATACAGGATAGTTTGAACTATGTATCACGAATCATTATCTAAAAATTCTTGTACATGCATGTAAGTAGTATTTTGTTTATATCTAATTTATTAAAATTCAATAGATTATCTCTTACCAATTTGTGGATTTTCACTTTGTCTGCTAAATTAATTTTATGCATATAAATAAACACAGACATGTAATATTGGCATAATTACTATAACCTTTTTTGATCTATATCTTTATAAGACAGCACCCTAATATGGGCTTTTTATAATTCAGCATTTAATTTACTTTGTACCGTTCGACCTGAAGATGCTTTGCAAAGTTTAGAAAGTTTAGAGTAGTTTATTGTAAGTCTAATTTTATTTCTTTTACCTATTAGTTACCATATGGTTACCAATATTTTTGGATAAAGTTATGTTAACAATTATTACGTTATATAATAATATCATGTAACACAAATCATCAAATATAGGTTCAAGAAACCATGGTTGAATTCGTTTTGCACTGAAATATATTTTTACTTACCAAAAAAAGTCTTTTTTATATAAATATACAAAAAAAATATTTTATATATCATTATAGTAGGCACGTACACAGCTAACCTAACAACTGACGGAAGAACACGCGAAATCTACAAACATGTGAAAAATGGCTGGCAACATTAACCATTGGTTGATGTTCTCCCACCGCAAATGACCGATACCATATGCCTACATTGAACAGCAAAACTTGTAAAGCATAGTTTGAGTAAAATATACTTTTGAATTCTACGTAACCGTATTATCCAGTTAATGTTATTGAAATATTTTTGAATGTGCCCCTATAAAGAGTTAATAACTTTTTTTCTCCATATATATTTTATAGTAATTTATCATTTTATCGCCTGAATTTTGTTTTCCTACGTAGCCATTTGGTGTAAATCTGCCAATAACTACTTATTTGTTGCTAATGCAGATCTCAAATCTTGCTTGTTTAACGTAACACAACGAAAACCATTGTCTAGCCTGGTATGAATAATTATGCGATGTGGAAACACTTTTTAATTGTTATAATTGCTAATTCAATAGGTAACATCCGGAACGAACAAGCTTTTTAAGAAAAATTATAGTAACGGTATGTTTTTGGTCTAGTTGTTGCTTAATGTGTCACGCTCGTCTTCCTCTACAAATAATTATATGCTTTTATATAGATTTTTTTATTGTTAGTAGTTTGTCTCAAATACTGTTAGTTTTCAGTAAATTAATCAAAATGTACAAATACGATAAACACAAATGTCATATTTTTTCTATAGGTCATGTACAGTAATTAAGTAAATATAATAGTAGGTCTCTTAAGATTTACGTTTAACATTGAATATTATATTTCTCTGTCGCTGATATTGTACTTATGTACGAGGGCAACGAGAGTCTTTAAACTTTTATTTAAATCAATCATAATCAATCACTATTATAGACACAATCGTATTTAAAAATTAAAAAATGGAAAAAGGAAAGTATTTTGGAAATGTGTGAACAATTTAATTCCTTGCTGTGCGCTTTCGGCTTACAAAGTCATCTTCAGAGCTAGGTCATAATAGAACATTGATATAAATAACTAATTTTGAGTTTACAATCTTTCACTTACGACTACAAAGAGAGAACTTTTACATATTGACATCTGGTTAATTCATTAATATCTTAAGCACCAAAGCAACATTAAACATTAATAACCTTAAGCAACATTTTACACCAAATTTTGCTGTATGTAAGACATCCAAGAACATACCAACAAAGTTTAAAACAGATTTGGAAAGAAAGTTCCTTAGAAAAGAAATTTGTCTTCATTATGCCAAGATCAACAATATCAACATTCAACTTTAAATATTATATAATAAGGTTGCAGGGGTAACCTCTTCTTTTTCAGCATTTCAACAAATTCTTCAAGAACATTAAGATGATTTAGCATTGAGTATACATCCTAAATATGAACAACTTAACCAAAAATTAAACAAACTAAAATCAGATCGATCAGGTAATAATCAACAATATCCTTTTATTAAAAATAATAATAACAGCATTAATCAGGCGAGTCAACAATCTTCTTTTCATCATATATTTCATGAAATGATCAAAAAGTTATCTAATTGCAATTTGACAAAAGAAAAACTTGATTTTTTGACTAAGGATCTCATATTTTGTATAAAAATTAAACCTGATTTAAATAACATTGCGTTACTGTATGTAGAAATTGACAGTGTCATAGATAGTTTAAATATCACAAACACTTTAAAAACTAACATAAAAATGTCATGTCTTTTTTCACTAAACCAGTCTACTAAAAATAAAGTTAGGTCAAATTTTCATTCACAATTTAAAATTGTTAAATCCGTTTCTAATAAAATTTAAACTCATAAACTTATAATAACAAAAGCTGACAAAGGAAATTGCGTTCTGATCATGTACAATACAGATTATGTTAACATAGAATCTTTCTATCTAACAGCTCATTTATTCCTCTTAACAAAAAGCCAATGAACAAATTATTCTTCTTCTTCTTGATGTGCCTATCCGTGACGAATGTTGGCGATCATCATGGCAATCTTTATCTTATCTGCAGCAGCGCGGAAAAGCTGCACAGATGTTGTATTGAACCATATTCTGAAGTTCTTTAACCAAGATGTTCTTCTTCTTCCTGGATCTCGTTTTCCAAATATTTTTCCTTGCAGGATGGCTTGAAGGAGAGCATATCTGGATTCAGTTCGCATAATATGTCCGAAGAACTGTAACTGTCGGGATTTGATGGTGGTCAGTACCTCTCGGTTCTTATTCATTCTTCTGAGGACCTCCTCATTTGTGACTCGGTCAGTCCACGGGATCTTAAGCATTCTCCGATATAGCCACATCTCAAATGCTTCCAGTTTTCTTCACATATCTTCGTTCAAGGTCCACGATTCAACACCATAAAAAAGGACAGAGAAGACGTAGCATCGCAGCATTCTTACTTTTGTATCAAGAGTGAGGTTGTGAGTCTTGAAGAAGACCCTCATATGATTGAAGGTGGATCTAGCTTTTCCGATCCGTGCTCTAATCTCCTGGTTGTTGGTCCATTCTTTATTTATTATGCTGCCGAGGTAGTTGTAGTGCGTCACAGGGGATTGGTTGACGTAGACTTGACCTTCTGTTATCCTTTTCTTGTTAATTATTATAAGCTTGGTCTTCTTAACGTTTATATTGAGTCCATATTGTTGATTGTAATACGTGATTTTGTTCATAAGAACTTGTAGGTCTTCTAAGTTGTCCGCAAATACTATGGTGTCATCTGCAAATCTGATGTTGTTTAGCCGGTAACCATTTAGTAGAATACTTTTTTCAGTTTCGTGCAAAGCTTCGATAAATATTCTTTTAGATTGCAGATTAGAGGAGACAAAATATAGCCTTGCTTCACTCCACGCATGATTTTCACATAGTCAGTGTGTTCAACTCTGAGATATGCTGTCTGATTCCGGTAGATACTTCTAATTATTTTCAGATCTTGGTTGTTAATTCCTGTTCCTTTTAGTATTTGCATCATCTTGGCGTGCTGTACTCGATCAAACGCTTTCCCATAATCAACCAGACATGCGTATACGTCGCAGTTGACGTCTCTGCGTCTCTGGAATAAGACTTGTACTGAGAACAAAGCCTCTCTAGTACCAACAGCATTTATGAACTGAACTGGTTGGGGGAAATTTGACTTTCACACAGCTTGTAGATTCTCTTATGAATTATCTTTAGGAACAATTTTAGGAGATGACTCATGAGGCTTATAGTACGGCAATCTTCACATTTTTTTGGCTCCTGGTTTTTTTGGAAGTGCAATAGACTCAGATTTTAGCCATTCTATTGGTATATTTCCAGAGTTGTATATGTTGTTAAATATCTTTGCGATTATTGCTATTGATTCGTTGTCGATTAGTTTGAGTAGTTCTGGTTGTATATTATCAGGGCCTGCCGCTTTGCCATCCTTTAACTGTGATATTGCGGAGTAAACTTCCTGCTGTAATATTCTTGGTCCATCATTTACCTCTTCTTAAAAGATCTATTAAAAAATTATCTTTTTAACTGATGAAAGCAATTATTAATAAAAATGTTTATTTTTCCTTTAAAATTTAAACACAAAAGTTGCCTTGATTTCACTAAAATTTCTGGGGGTGGAAACTAGACTTCACTGGAATTTCTCTGGGTAGAACTAGGTACACTTTCTGCCACACGAACAAATTCATCTCCATACTATGAAAAGGTATTCTGAAACGGCTTCTTAGGAACATACAAACATGAGGTTGAAATTGGGCCACTAGATACAAACTCTAAACTGGGCGTCTTAAAAAACAGGAAACTGGAACATGTGGATATCTTTCAGAACCTCACTTAAAACTGTACCTGAACCATTAACTGCCACAATACACTACATATTTTCCATGAAAAGGAAGGAAAAATAAGAAACATTACAAATTTGACGTAAAATTTGGACTAACGCTGAAGACAATCTCTTTTGACAACTCCTCAGCGAAAGTGTCGCAATTATCTTTCCGACAAAACCTTCTCAGCGATCCAAATGGATGTTTATTTGAAACGCAGAATATTAAGCGGCTTTCGATCAAAGAAAATACGTGTCCGTGGTATATAAATAAACTCTAAAAATGTGTTTATATCAACTCGGCTACGCAAAGAGGATTGAAAATACTTTTTGGTATTTTAACACATACGATAGGAAATGAAATACACCAAAAATATTATTTGGTGTTTTAATATCTACGAGGGGATTCCAATATATACCAAAAAATTTACAAATGCTACAAGTTTACAGTTACGTTTCCAACTGTTATTTTTGTTTTTTTTTTAATTTTTTTTGTTTACTCCATATCTTAGCCTGTAATAATATATTCGATTATCTAATATTTATTAATCACTGTACAAGTAAATTTCTAATAGAACCATTCGTATTTTGAGGTTTTGTATCTAGATATATTGCACTTAAATAAGAAGGTTTATCCATTAGCTATTTCAGTTTTAAGGCGCCAGAAACTTGTGTTTTACCCTCTCTTGTTTACTTCATATTACACCTTTATTATATGCTATATATCCAGTGATTACACGACACATTGCATTTAAGGACGTGACAGTAGGATTAGGAAAGTAGATATTCTGTATTAGATCCGGGCTGTAAACCAAAATTAGAGGATGTAAGAATGAACGAAACACTGTGATAAAGTAAAAATAGTAATAGCGATAAGACTTAGCTACTATTAACTTTGTTTTTGTTGAATTAGTATGAATATAAAAATAAAGGGTTAATGATAAAATAATAATCACTACTTTTCTTTTCAGGTCTAGACGTTCATCTGGAGCGGCTGGTTCTAGTTCAGCCCAATCAAAAAATTTAAACCCTGGAGGTATGTAATATATTAATTATTCCAGTTTTTAATTTTGTATACAAATTTTGAGATCAGGCCATGGAGTTGGAATGTCCACATTGTAAAAATTACGGGTACTCTATGCTCCATGCTATCGCATGCTGAAGATCATTACTCTTTTTTAAATGAAATGTCTTTAATCTTTCATATCAACCTCTCTTGGCTAACTCTTGTTTCTTCCGACTTTGAATAGCTATTAGGTTTCCCAGGGCAGATGGGTCACTGTATTTCCTTCTACTACACACTCTAGGAAGGCAACGGGAAAACACCTAGAGATAAATACAACGATCCCGAGTACGGGCGCTCCTTGCATGAAAAAGCATGAATACATTTTCTGATGAAAGAAAAATAAGTACATATAATGTAAGAAGCATGTACGAACCAGAAAAGGCTCACAACACCATAAAAGAAATGAAGCGCCTAAATATAAGTATAGTTGGAAAAAGTAAAATAGATAACCAGGGTCTGATAAAGTAACTATAGCCGATCACATTGTATACTATTCACGAGATGACAGTTCAAAACACAAAAATGGTCTAGCCATAATTGTAAGAAAGGAAACAGATTAAACTGTAAAAAACATCGTCCTATTCTTAGACAGGATACTAATGTTACAAATACAAAGAAAAACAATAAATGTGAACAAGCATATACACCCACACAAGACTACGAAGGCGATGAAATGGAAAAATTCTATTATGATTTAGAAAAAGTATTACCATCTACAAAGATACACAAGATTAATATTGCCTTCGGAGATTTTAATGCAAAGATTGGTGAAGGAGAATAGGAAGATATCATAGGAAAATAGGGTCTGGGAATAAGAAATGAAAGAGGAGATATGTTGGCATCTTTTTTTGCAGAAAAGCAACCAGTAATAACAAACACAATTTTCAAACTTCCAACTTCGTCTTTACACCTAGAGATCACCAGCAGATACACCTGAACGTATGGTTCGTAACCAAATAGACTTCATATTTATAAATAAAAGATACAGAAATTCAGTATTAGTAGTCAAAACGTAATCAAGTGCAGATGTACCAACAGAGCACAATATTCTGGTAGGAAAAATAAGACTGAGATTGAAAAGAGGACTAATAAGCAAACAGTTACTGTTGATAGAGAAAAGATGTCGAATGATACCGTAAAATAAGAAATAACCAGTGTATTAGAACAAAGAATAAAGTTGATCATCAAGGCATCAAGTAAAGATGAAAGTACTGAGGAAAACTGGACGATAATTAACGGTATATTAAAGACCGTTCAAGAAACAAAATGGAAGTGCAATAAAAACAAGAAGAAAACGAGGGTGGATGAAAGAAGAAATACTGAGACTCATTAATCAAAGAAGAGAAATCAGAAATAAAGATAAAAACGAATACACGAGGATCCACGCAATAATCAGGCAGAAGATAAGACATGCGAAAACACCATTTCATAGTAAAGAATGTAATGAAATTAAACAATATGAAAAGAAACGTGATACATTTTATCTGCACAAGAAATTAAAAGAGATCACTGGAATCAAACATAAACAACTATCTCAATTGATCAAAACTATTGAATATGCAAGAGTAGAACACTATATATTGATTGCTATAACAGGTCCATCTATAACAGAAAGTGAGGTTACATGGGCAATACAAACAACAAAAAATGGAAAAACACTTGACCCCAATGAAGTAAGTGCTGAAATACTAAAGTTTTTGGGAGAAAATAAAATTAAAGCACTGTATGGCGTCTTTAACAAAATTTATGACACTGTGATATTACCAACTGATTGGCTTAAATCGACGTTTGTCACAATACCAAAGAAACATAGTGCAAAGACATGCAGTGATTATCGGACAATAAGTCTGATGAGTCACGTTTTGAAGATCTGCCTGCGAGTAATAC
The DNA here is from genome assembly GCF_040954645.1 of Diabrotica undecimpunctata. Lineage (NCBI taxonomy): Eukaryota > Metazoa > Arthropoda > Insecta > Coleoptera > Chrysomelidae > Diabrotica > Diabrotica undecimpunctata. The sequence continues at coordinate 99,110,783 of NC_092805.1, read as the reverse complement.
ATAGCAGAATATACAGGATATTATTGGAGAGAATTAGCAGTACTCAATTCGGATTTAGTAGTGGCTTGGGTATGAGGGAAGCCTTGTTCAGTATCCAAGTTCTGATCCAGAGATGCAGAGATATAAATAAAAAATGTATATATCTGTGCAATCCATTTTGAAAAAGCTTTTGACAAAGTGTGACATACCAAAAATGTTAGCAATATTGAAAACACCTGGATTGAACGATAAATATTTACGAATAAGTACAAATCTATACTGGTATCAAGTGGCAAGAATAAAAGGTGAACAATAACTGTCGGATGAAATAAATATAAAAATATGAGTAAGGCAAGGCTGTATACTTGCCAGAATGCAGGGAAAGAGACCAGTTGGAAAGCCAAGAAAGCGCTGGGAAGACACAGTAAGCAGCGACGCACAAGCACTTTTAGGAGTCCGTGTATGGAGAAGAGCAGCCACAGACAGACAAGGGTGGAGGCAAAAAATAAAGGAGGCCAAGGCTCATTTTGGGCTGTAGTGCCATAGAAGAAGAAGAAGAAGGCTGTATACTATCGGCTTTACTCTTTAACTTGTATTCAAAAGAAATATTTAAGAAAGCCCCAATGGAGACAACAGAAGATATTATTGTTAATGGTGTACCCGTAAATTATATTAGATATGCCGACGATACCTTAAAGCTGGCTAATTGGGAAGAAGACCTTCAAAATCTAATGAACAAAATAAAGCAAACGTGTGATCAGTATCGGTTAAAATTCAACGTTAAGAAAACTAATTATATGATAGGTAGCAAACAAAACTATATACAGGATGACGGTATAAAAGTCGGAGATGTTGTAGTGGACAGAGTAGAAAAACTCGTGCATCTCGGCAGTAATATCAATGTCAGCTGCCGAAGAAATTAAAAGCCGTATAGAACAAAACCGAGCCGAGCAAAACGGCATATCTTAGCATTGACCTTCGCGTTCGAATGACACACTGCCACTTTTTCCAGTGCTACTGTATGAAGTGGAAGCATGGACCCTAAGTGAGACGATGCTTAAACTCTTGGGAGCCATTGGGATGTGATTATATAGACGACTACTACGAATAAGCCGGGTCGACAGAGTTAGAAATGAGGAGGTCCTTAGTAGACGCCTGAACCGAACAACACAACTGGTCAATGTAACAAAGAGACGAAATGTAGAATACTTCGATTGCATTAAAAGACACCATGAAAAAAACGAACTTTTACATCTAATCATTCAGAGAAACATCCAAGTTAACGTGGTCATGGTAGAAGAAGAACATCATGGCTGAAAAATCTAGGACAATGGTACGGAAAATCGACTCCAGCACTATTTAGAGCTGCTGACAAAAAAGTCACGATAGCGAATATGGTAGCCGACATTATATCCGACGATCGATAACGGTCATGGAACTATAAGAAGATACAAATTTTAATACATACTATTTTTATAGTTCCAAGACGAATCATTTACAATCATAAATATCATACACAGCCAAAAATTAAGACTGATACTGGCAAATGGATCAATGATTTCTGGTATGAACATAAATATATTTTTTGATCATTTGTTAGACACTTCGACACATTTCCTAGATACGCTGCTACATCACTCAATAATTCACTAATTAGTGAATGCTCTTTTCATCTAAATTTGGTTATTAAAAAAAACATAAAAGAATATCGTTTAGTTATTACTATGTATACACTATGTCACTTCTTCATATCAAACATTTGCTAGAAAGGATTTGGCTACAATATTTTGGAATACATGTTAAATAACGTCAAATTAACATGATTTACATTAACTTAATTTTTACATTTTTAAATGGATAAATAAAAAGTGTTTCAAATATATTGCAAAAACGCTGAAATAAGTATTTTGTTTCATAGCTACAAAATACAAGGATATCTCAAAGACTAACACATGTTTTGTTTTTAATGTTATGCATTTATTGATAAATAAGGGAGGGACTCCAATTTGGGCGTAGTTTTTTAGATCAGTCTCTTTTCTGTTTATTGTTTCATCGTTGATCGACAAACATGAACAACAGACAAATGTTTTTGAATTTATCGTTGGTCCTTCGAGCAAAATAGCAGCAGTAGGGCGTTAAAACATATTAGAGCTTCAAAGAAGACTGCCCATATTAGCGACCTGAAGAGATGTAGCCCAGTTCCATACAAAACCAAAAACCACTGTCGAAGTGTGAAAATACAACCAAAGGCAGTTGAAATAGATTCCTCGCTACAATGTCAGGTAGGTCAATTTTGCGGAATTGGAAGGTTAAAAGTTTAAATTAAAATGCAAAATGTATATTTAGAACAAGAGAAATTAGGAAATACAAGTAATCGATTGTTGGTAAATATTTTTAAAAATTAAAAAAAAAAAGAATAAATCATGAGTAGAAGAACTAATGAATATCTGCGTACTTACTTGTAATCAAGGATGCAACAGCTTCTAAGAAGACGTTGTTGATAATTTTGCACGAGAATATAACAGATACAAAAAATAGATGCACTATTAATAAAAGTAACACTAGATATTAAAATACAGTACCTAAAGACAAGCATACGAGGAGAGAAACAGGCAAAATATTTTAAGATTTACACACAATGAATTATAATGCGGCCTTGAAAATGTTGAAAGAAGGGTATGAAAACCCAATGATCAATTTTTTATACTTTGTGATTAGGTCTAATGTAAGTATCCTGGGTCAACTCGTAGCAAGGATGAGTTTGTTTAAGTAGGACAAAAAAACCAGAAGATTGTATGAAACGTCATTTTAAGATGGCTGAGACATATCTGACGTATAACAACTCAGGACGAAGAAGGTTCCAAGCACTATATTGGAAGTTGAAAAAGGGAAGACTACAGACAAGGTATATCCAGCCAACAAGAAGATAACCTGCGTAGTTTGTCATGAAGATCTTTCTTCTTCTTCGCGTGCCATATCAGAATTATCCGACGTTGGCGATCACCATTGCGAAGGCTTCTCGATCTTCTGCAATATGGAATAATTGTCCTGTATTTGATATCTGTGTCCATTCACGAATGTTTTTTAACCAAGAAACTTGTTTTCTTCCTACACCTCTACGGCCCTCTATTTTGCCTTTAAGGATCAGTTGTAATATTTTATATCGACTTCCTCTTACTATATGTCCCAGATAAGACATTTTTCGATGTTTAACAGTCTTTAGCAGGTTCTCTATCTTTGTTGACGCTCCTGAGTACTTCTTCATTAGTTTTCCTTACTGTCCAAGGTGTCTTCAGAATTTGTCTATGAACCCACATTTCCAATGCTTCAATAATGTTCATGATCACTACTTTTGGATAGCACTTAATCATTCTTTGTGTTAGTTCTAAACTGAGATGAATATTGCAAAGAAATGACTCCATTTTCATTAAAGTAGTTTTAGTCATTGCTATTTTACGTTTTATTTCTATGTCTGGATGTAGTTGGTCCGTTATCACAGTTCTCAAATATGTCATTTTGTGAACTTTCTCAACTTGGACTCTGTTTAATTAAAGCTTTGCATCGGGATGTGAGTCACGACTAAACACTAAAAATTTGGTTTTGTTTGAGTTTATTTTAATGCCCATTTCCTCTCCTACCTCGTGAATACGATTAAGCAGAATTTGGAGACCTCAATATTATCTGACAGAATTACTGTATCGTCTGCATATCTAATCACATTAAGTAGTTCCCCGTTGATTTTTATTCCATGTGGTTGTCTTTCAAGTGCCTTTTTAAATAACTGGTCCGAGTAAACATTGAACAATGCTGGCAAACAACAATGACAACAACAATAACAAAATGCAACCTTGTCTGACTCCTATTTGTATGGAGATTTCATCGGTGTAGTTATCTCCAATTTTTACGATAGCAGTTTGATTCCAGTACAAATTTTTAATGACACGAATATCTTTGTTGTCTATTCCGATATTTTTCAGTATTTGGTCACGGCATTTTTGGAATAAGATGTTAAGCGCAAAAAGTGCCTCCCTGGTTCCCATAGCATTTCTAAAACCAAATTTGGTATCTTCGAGATCTTCGCATTTGCATCTAATTCTGATGTGAAGTATTCTTCGGAAAATTTTAAGAGTGTGGCTCATTAGGCTAATTAATCGATGTTCTGAGCATTTTATCGCATTGTGTTTTTTAGGTATTGCGACAAAGATGGATTTGGGCCAATCTGTGGGAATCACTCCGGTGTTATATATTGAATTACAAAGTCTTACTACTACTTTTATGTTATCATCCTCTATTAGTTTCAGCAACTCAGTTGGTGTATCATCTGGACCACAAGCTTTTCTAATTTTAGTATTATTTATAGCGTGTTCTACCTCGCATTTCATAATTTCTAGGCCGTCAGTACAGTTTTGGTAGAATTCGTCAATATTATTCCTGTCATCTTCAAACAACTCTGATATATACAGCTGCTATTCTTTTCTTATTTCGTGCTCATTTACAATAATTTTGTTATTATTGTCAACGAGTACAGAAGGAACTTGTTTTTTAAATATGTTACTCATTTCTTTTAGTTTTTTGTGCATTAAATAAGTCGTGTTTAGATATTACATCCTCCATTTCGTCGCACCTTTCTCTCATCCATTTTTCTTTGGCTAATTTGATCTCCCTTTTTATTCTTCTCTGCAGGTATCTATATTCTGTTTCATTAGATTTTATTAGTCGACGTTGCGTTGTTCCATTAAGTCATGAAGATCATATGTTGTTCTGATGTATAACGTTTTTAAGTTTATAAGCAGGTCAACAAAATAAATTAAAAAAAAAAACAGTGGTGCAATAGATGTATAATAGACAAAAAGGAAGTACAATGTCTTTTAATCGTATTCTCTTTATTTAATTTATCTATTTTAATCTTATTATATTTTACATCTAGTCCCTCAGGAACTAATGGTGGTTATGATATTTAAATACTAAAAATGCCTTGCAGATTATTTGTTAACATCAATAAAATAAAACGATATTCATAACAATTGTAGACTACGAATAAACCGTAAGTGCAGAAGGCGTATATAAACAAAAATCACACTAATATATACTATAATAATACAACACTGTATATCACGTTAAAGCTTTATCATATCAAAGTTGAAATAGCCATTATGTTACATTCTAATCGATCTTGTGAAATTGACCAATGTGATCGTTCCATAATTAATACAGGTTAGAGAAGAGCCGTTTTTGTAAATCACAACAAACAAACAGTGGCTGTGAGTTAAATGAATTTTTTTTAATGTGGGGATGATTAAATATTCATATAGGGGAATTTTTATGAACATTTTTATTTGCATCTAATACAAATAAGTTTATATTTTATGTATAAAACATTGTATAAATTAATTTTTAAACAATATTACAGTACATTTTCCTTAATATGTTAGTGGTTTGGCTTTACAATTTTTCACCTTGACATCCTGTCTGCTCTTCACGCCTCTTCATGGTTTTTCTCATTGAATATTAGGTCTGTAAGTACTTTGAATGTTGATGTTTTCGATCTTTCTACTATACGTCTTGTACTAAGAGTCAATTTTAGGTAGAGAACTGCTACATAATACCATAATAATGAGACTTGTAAATATTGGCCAATATCACTTCTTAGCTCTGTGGCATATGTTCCAAAAAACAAGAATTGTTGATCCATACCTCTTATAAATGTATTATACACTGGCGGTTAAGAAATAGATGTTTTCCGTTAAGTTCGTGATCCTATCTACTAGCTGTGCGAGAAGTTCTACGAGTATATTATCAAAATTAGATGCTATAGTAACACATTTATTATCGTTTCATTTAAAAAAGTCTTTTTCCATTTACATCAAATCGAAAATCATGATCCGCGAGTTTGTTTACCAAGAGTTGTTGTATGTATCATGTATAGGACACGTCGCTAATTTTCTCTTACGGTTGCCGTTACTCGATATCCACATTTTTATAAACTTGTAAACTAAAATAATCCGCTGGTATCTGCTGCTAAATAAATTATTAAAAAATACGCAGTGGCTTGCTTACTACTCTTGATCCTAAGGTCAAATCTTCGCCATCGTTTTTAGCTATTGTTTTGCCAGTTTAAAAGTATAACAGTATCCGCTACTTCCAAAAAGAACCCAAAATTTGTAGCTGGATCGAATAAGCTTTCTACGTAAAAAATGCTTCAATGAGTTATGCTTGATTTTGTAAAATCAGATCGATTTAATTGTTGTTAAGATATGATAATTTGTTATCTCTGAAAAAAAAGTAAAAGTCTATAACTTTTTAAAAAAAAAAATCGGAGAGAGATAATCGAAGGCGCATATTCATTTTAAAGATTTATATGTTATCATTATAATGTAAAAATACCTAAAAAATAATTTTTACTCCTTATTTATTACATTAAAAATGGGGTTAATTTTTTTTATAAACAATTAGAGCTGTTCATTGAATGGACCAAAATCGATTCATTTTTCACTAAGATATTACAAAGTTTTAGGAGCTTAGCTGACTAAACGTTTCAAATTCAATTTTCTTGAAAAAGACTGTCTCTTCTATTGGTCGTACGTATTTTTTTTAATTGTGAGTCATAAAGGCAGAAATCATAATCCGTCAGTTGGAAACTGCTACGATTTAGGGGGCGCTCCAGCTCGAAATGATTATAAACAAAATTTAACCACATTTTTAGTGTAATAAGTAAACTCAAAAAATATATTTTAGGTTTTGTTTTACATTATTTTGATAAAATGTGTCTAAAAAGTCTTAGATTAGCTCTGTGTGATTTTTTTTCAAAAAGTTATAGCCTTATACTTTTTTTATTTTAGGGTAAACAAATTTTCATATCTTGGCAATAAATGGACCTATGCAGTTTAATAAAATTTCATTTTGTTGAGAATTAAAAGGGCTTTAATTTAATATATCAAGGATCATTATACCCTACTTTAACTTTTGATCGCCAATTATGTAATAAGAATTGATCGAAATGTAAATGCTTACATTAAAGGTTATCTAATGTATAATAAGGTTCTGAAACTGTTTCCTTGTAGTATGTCTTAGTTAAATATTGTATTTTTATAGGAGTAAGCCACAATTGATTGGAATAAAAATTATATAAAAAAATCCACAAGGAAAATAATTCCTGTAGCTGGCTGTATACCACGTATAACAAAAGAGGTTAGTCTTTGTATGTGGGTATATTTTATAAATATATATATATTTTATATAAAATATACCCACATACAAAGACTAACCTCTTTTAAAAATTATATGTTTAGCTAAAAAATTTGACGTTTTGATTTCCACTCCGGAAATCGTTTTCAAAAAAGATTATTAATCACTTTTTTAAAAAGATAGTAAAATGTTCTGTCTCCTTTGAGTTCTGTAACTTTCTTGTGTACATTGTAACTATCGTGTTTTAATTGTAAATTCTCCATTTATTCGCATCTTCCATTTCTTCTTTTTTTTCGTTTCTCTATTCATTTTGTTATATTAAATTAACAGGCCTGCTGATTTCTAAAAAGCTGTGAAATCTTGTTTTATTCCAGTTAATTTTATATCTTTTAATGGTTGTTAAAATACTCCTTGGTATTTAATCCACTAACGCCATCGCCTTTTCTTCTTATACTATCTAATCTTTATCCGTAGTAGCGCGGAAAAGCTGCACAGATATTGTGTTGAACCAGGTTCTAAGGTTCTTTAACCAGGATGTTCTTCTTTCTGGACCTTGTCTTCCAAATATTTTTTCTTGCAGGATGGCTTGTAGGAGAGCATATCTGAATTTATTTCGCATGTGTCCGAAGTATTGTAACTTTCGAGATTTGATGGTGGTCAGTTTCCTTCATTCGTCTGAGGACCTCGTCATTTGTTAGTTGGTCTGTCCACGGGATCTGAAGTATTCTCCGATGTAGCCACATCTCAAATGCTTGCAATCTTCTTCACATAGCTTCATTTAATATCCACTATTCAACGCCATACAATTTCGAATTGTACGAGAAGTATAAAAAAATAGTAAATGGTAGAGATGTAATATCCTTCATAAAAATAGGTAGGCTTAGATGGGCTGGACATGTGTCAAGAGCAAATGAAAATTACCCACCCAGACGAACTCTATTATCGGTCCCAGTGGGAAATAGGAGTAGAGGCAGACCACGACTGAGATGGAGGGACGGTGTGGACGAGGACGCAAGGAAAATCGGCGCGGCAAATTGGCAACGGTTGGCGACGAACAGAAACGACTGGCGAAATAGACTGGGGAAGATCAAGGCTCAACTAGAGCTGTAGTACCACTAATGATGATGATTCAACGCCATAAAAAAGGACAGAGGAGACAGATCATCGCAGCATTCTTACTTTTATACCAATTAAAAGTTGTGGCTCTTAAAGAAGGTCCTCATCCAGTCTCCTAATTATTGGTTCATTCTTCATTTATTATGGTGCCGAAGTAGTTGTAGCGCCTCACTATTTCTACTGGGATTTGGTTGACATAGAGTTGACCTTCTGTTACCTTTTTCTTGCTTAATATCATGAGCTTGGGCTTCTTTACGTTTATATTGAGTCCATATTGTTGACTGTAATATGTGATTTTGTTCATAAGGACTTGAAGGTCTAGGTTTTTACAAATACTGGGGTGGCATCTGCATATCTGATTTTGTTTGGCCTGTATCCGTTTAGTAGATTGCATTTTTTAGTTTCGTACAAAGCTTTGATAAATATTTTTGCAGAGTATAAATTAATAATTAGAGGAGACAAAATAGGACCTGAGATTTGCGGTCTGATTCCAGTAAGTGTTTCTAATTATTTTTAGATCTGGGTTGTTAATTCCAGCTTCTTCTAGTAGTTGCATCATCTTGGTATACTCTACTATACTATACTCGATCAAACGCTTTCTCGTAATCAACCAGACAAGGGCATACGTCGTAATTGACGTCACTTTATCTCTGAAATAAGATTTGTATTGAGAACAAAGCCTCTCTCAGACCAACAGCATTTATAAACACAAACTGGTGGGAAAAAATTTTTATTTTTTTTTTATATGATTTTTTCGGCCGGCGAACTTTCGACACCAAATTGTCTTTGTACTTGGGGTAATCGAAGGGTCAAATTTTATTATAGGAAATTTCGACACCGCGGCGTAAAGCAGGTAGGTAGGTAATTAGCGGCGATGGACATTTGCACCCAAGCAGGACAAGCGGGTTTTCCCAATATTTATTGTCACGGCGGGGGGCGTGGCACTTGTGTACTTGTGACTAAATTATTTCAGTTGTAATTTATTTCTTGTTTGACGTTAACTTGTGCACGTATACGGATATTTAAAAAATGAGTTTGATAAAAAGTTCCCGTGGTCGAGATTTATTAGTGGTGGAGCATCATTCGTTATCGAAACAGAAAGTGTTAAAAAGCGACGAGATATTTTGGCGCTGCATCCAAAGAAACACTAAGTGTTCCGCAAAAGTGTTTACAATAGGCTGTGAGGATCTCACCATCACAAGAAGTGATTTGGTACATAATCATGAAGCCGATCCAAAAAAGCTTGAAGTAAAGATGGTAACCAATGCATGTAAAAGAAAAGCCCAAGAGGACATATCGGAAAAGCCTGCCAAAATTACAAGAACTGCTGTTGCTGAGTGTGATGCCAATTTGCTGACGATTCCTGACATAGCTAGCATAAGAAAGAACATTTACAACTGTCGTCGTAAACTGTTACCAGGTCCGTTACCAAGAAGCATATCAGAAGTCCATAACGCGGTTAGTAATTATTCTCCTAAAACCTGTCGCAATGAAAGTTTTTTGTTTTTAAATCATCCTGAATTAAATGTAATTGTATTTTCATGCGAGACAAATATTCGTTTGTTGTGTAAATTAAAAACTTTGTATATAGATGGTACATTTTCATACAGTACCAAATATTTTCTACAATTATTTACTATACATGGCTTGGAAAATGGACATTATGTTCCTTTAGCATACTGTTTGTTAAAGGACAAATTGTCAATGACATACAAAAATTTATTTTCTTTATTAAGGTCTAAGATTTTTGAAACATTTCAATTATCATTAGAGCCAACTGAAATATTTGTGAACTTTGAAAAAGCAATTCACTGTGCTTTATTGTATATGTGGCCCAATACAAAAATTAGTGGATGCCGTTTTCACTTACACCAAAACTGGTTTAAAAAAATTCAATCTTTGGGTTTGGTACAAGAATATAAGGATACAAATTCAGAAATTGGAAAATGGTTAAGGCATACGTTTGGTTTAACTTATTTAAATCCAGCAAAAGTTGAAGAATGCTTTCTTTATGATTTAATGTCATATAAACCTATAAACGCAACACTTGATATATATGCAGATTATTTACTGGAAAATTACATTTTCGATAGCGCTCTATTTCCACCACACATATGGTCTAATCAGAATCCGTCTATTGCGAGGACCACAAATGCCTGTGAATCCTTTCATTCGAGATTTAATTCTTCTTTTTATTCAACACATCCTTCTATTTTTATTTTTATTGAAAAGTTAAAAGAATTTCAAGTAGACACTTATGTTAAAATAAATAGTTTACATATACCAGCAAAAATCAAAGATACTACTGTTAAGGCTAAATTGGCATTTTTGGAGAAAATGATGGACAAACTACGATCGCAACAAATACGTAGGTTAGATTTTATAAAAGCTGTATCGTATCATTCCTATAATAGCAAATAAATCATTGTATACAAGCATATTAATGGTAAAATGTACAAAAATTAGGTACTAGTTGTATTATATTTAGATATTATTACAGTTATAAAGAAATAAAATGCACATTACTTTTATTAAAATAAATAAATTAATTAATTATGGTATTTTATTTATGAAGCAGCTATATTTATTTGGTGTCGAATATACCTGTAAGATAAAAACGGGAATTGGGGCTGATGTCGAAAATTGCCATTAAATTTTAGTCGCTACCTGCTTAGTGTCGAAATTTCCTACGCCCCATTTTTTTATGTATTATCTTTAGAAACAATCTTAAGAGATGATTCATGAAGCTTATCGGATGGTATTGTTCGCATTTTTTGTCTCCTAGTTTTTTTTGAAGTACAATAAACTCAGACTTCAGCCATTCTGTTGGTATTTTTCCAGAGTTGTAACTACAAGTTTTTGAGTATCTGTGTGGTTATTGTCATTGATTCGTTGTCCATAAGTTTGAGTAGTTTTGCTTTTATATTATTGTAGCCTTCTGCTTTGCCATCCTTTAGCCGTGTTATTGCAGAATAAACTTCCTGCTGCAATATACTTGGTTTATCATTTGCCTTTTCTTCTAGCTCAAAGATATTATTTCTTTGGTCTTCAAACAGTTTCGCTAGGTATTCTTTGTTTGTTTAAGATGATGTTTTTGTCAAAATCAGTTAGATTTCCTTTCTGTCTTCGTCTTAGTCCACCTGTGAGTTTTTCGCATCTTTCCATTTCTTTTGTTTTTCTTTCACTTCTCTGATTTTCCTTCTTATTGTTATATCTATCATTTTATATCTGTCTGGGTCACTTTTGGCTTTTATCCTTTTGTTCATTAGTTTCAGGATCTCATTATATAATAGTATTACTCAAAACTCAAAATAGTTGACTTTTGAGTAATACTATTATATAATCTATTTGATTTCTAATGATTATTCTGGGTCTGTCTTGGTGGAATTTCCAGGTATACGGCTTTCAAGGTGATAAGTAAAAGAATATGTTGATGATAACTAGGAGGTCTCCTCTCTTGTTTCAGCTTTAATCTTAGCATTAAAATCTCCCATAGTGATGAAAACTTCCTGTCGTGGAATTTTCTGTATGATTGTAATAATTTCTTTATGAAACTCAATTGCATCTTCGTCCTCTTTGTCTGCAGTGGCAGCATAAACTTGGGTGATATTTGTAATAATGGAATTGGCTTGTACTTGTAATAACATCACCCTCTCTGGTGGTGGTGTAAACTTAGTAATGCATTTGGTAGCCTTGGTTGATACGATTACTCCGAGTCCTTAGTTATGTGATACATCCCGATTAGTATACCTTCTGATCTTCCACTTGTATTTCTCCAGAATCTGAAATCTCATTTCTGCTATTACCAAGATTTTTATATACATTCTCATCATCTTCTGTATTATATTGTATATTTTCCTGCTTTGTATAAGGTTTTGACATTCCATGTGCAGATCTTGATATTCTTTCTGCACTTCAATTTATTATCTTTTGGTGAACTAAAAACTGTCCTCCCAGGAGACCCGATCGGAAAACTTACACTCCAGAATTTATTTTAGTATTGAGCATTGCCATGAGTGATTGATTAGTGCGCATCGCTATGAATCTTTAATGGGGTGTTTGCCCTACTTTGCTTCCCTATCCTTATCCCGTTGAGCAAATCTTTGGTTTATCTGCCTTCTAGAAGCATATCACAACCTCAGGATAAAAGGGAGCCCTATCACTTAACAGTTTATCCGCCCGAAGCCGTTGGTCAGTACGTAGAGGATTCCTTATACCGCCAATCATTCGGTGTGTGACTCAAGATGCTGGTAAAACAGATTGGCGATTGGGGGGAGAAAAATTTAGAAATATGTGAGTGGATAGAGACGCAAACCGCATTTTAATAGAGGTTTAAACCTGGGAGAACTAACATTCGTGGATATACAAGAACGCAACTGGTGTGGAATTCTTAAGACAACCGACATATGTCGACTGGCAAACGAGAACATTCTTATATTGTTGAATAAACGAATATGTATAAAAAGGACACAAAAGTTTGTTTACAATATCTTGGAAGTAGGTACTTATATCGGACCTAGAAAAAGAAAAAAAAGAAGAAAGAGCAGATGAAGAAGAATAAGAAGAAAAAAATCTTTGGTATTGTTTAAAACTTTTGTCTTGTTTTAAATATAGTATTAAAACAGGTATATGAATAATAAGACAGAATATATTCAACTCTCCTGATTACTGTAAACTGTAAACTACGTTATTAACAGTATAAATTTTAAACAAACTATTCCGTTTGCTCAAAATAAACTCACTTTTCTCTCCCTTTTTCTTTTTAACATAAAAGTAAACGTGAATTTGACAAATAATTAAATTCCAGTAAATCTATTGGGTCTTTAAAACTTGGAGTTTCTTAGACATAACTAGAAACAGAATCTCGTCTGCAGTGCTATTAGTTTAAATCTTCAATATAGTAATCCGCTCTACCGGTAAGTCTGAAATCAGCGATAAGCTCATCTCTATCTCCACCGGCGGCGTGCGATTTTGTTTTGTTCCTGATCTGTCGCACGACGCTCCATTACCTTTAAAACATGCATCAGATCGATATTGTTTCGCATGGCCTATGGCCTTACGAGTGTATTTCTATGCAACCTACAAGATGATCTACAAAGAACGGTCGAGATTTTTTATGTTTTGATATGGTGAAAATTTAAAAAAAAAATCCAATTAAAAATAATTAGATTGCTCTAGCAATTGATCTACTATCAGTGTGAATTACAAAAAAGTTCCTATTTCATAAGGAAAAAGATCTACGTGTATAAAATGATATAAAATAATCAATTTATAGTATTTAAAGTAAAAATAAAAAAAAAGTAAACCGTGCATTCTTAATTTGCCGTAGATATTTAAATTGAATAAAAAAAGTCCAAATTGTCTCAATAAAATGGATTATGGTATCCGATTATCTTCGAAATGGAGACCTCCCATTAAGAAAATATCGTCAGCTTCGCCTTCCCATCAAAAACCCACTGTCAACAATCTTCGCGCCAACCCTTACCCAAACCACGTCATCATCGACACTATAAATTATCCGTCCGATGCCCTCAGTAGAAGTAGGGCAGTGACTAGTGAACAGTGTAGTGGTGTCGGGTGGCTCAGGAGACTGAGATCCCGAAAGTCATGATGAAGACTTCTAAGAGGAAGTCGAAAGATTAGTATACCCAAATTCGACGCGGTTTAACCCTTAAATCACCTGAGTTTGATAGGTGAGATGTAAATTATTCCCTCCGTCTATTAATTAAGGTATATGTGCGCGCGCGTGTGTGTGTGTGTGTGTATTTGTTGTGTATATATGCATATATTACATTAAATATGTTTTGTGTAGAACAATAAAAGCATTTATTGGAAAAACAGCACTTGTCCAAAAATTAAAATTTTGGCAAATCAAGAAAAACTGCCAGCTTCAATTTATTTCAGATCTTACTTTTACTAAGATATTCATTGGAAGGAATGTGGATATTAAAATGATTGTTTAAGTTAATTTCATATTTTTATTTTTAAACAAAAATCGGTAGAAACAAAAACAAAAATCAGCAAAATATATATTTAGACATAACAAAAAATTCTATAATGTATATTCGCCACCGAGGTATTTAGTTAACTCCATTTGATTGCGAGACTTTGGTTGACTTATTTTATTTTTCGCTTTATTTGGTATCAGAATTATTTGTTTTGGTGTTGTTTTTCCAGTAATGGTGTGGAACGTCCATGGGCCGTGAAAACTTTGACGTATTTCAACTTGTCCAGGATCCTTCTCAGATATTCGATACATTTTTGCTAGTTTCAATGAAATTTTTTCTTTTAAGATAAATTCTTAAAACTTTCGTCCATAAGAAACCAGTCAGTTTCTTTCCCAGCATTAAACACTTTAAATGGAGACGGTTTAGATCTGGAATGCCGAATAAAATCATCCCATTCTTCTAGAACATCAACAACTACTTTTTTTGCACGAGAAATGAGACACTATCGCAAGGTAAGTATGAATGTCCTCGTATTGGGTATACGTGTGTTATCTCTGATGGTAATTTCAGTACATGCACCTGGATATATGAAAAGCGGATAAATATAGTAGCGGTAGTTTTTGTTCTGACCCAGGAAATCATCCGAGAAAAACCATATTTCATCCATTTTACCGAGTATATGATCTTTTAGATAATGAAATATCATGGAAGCTACTTCATTTTGACCACGTTTAGCCATTCCTTCGTGATAGGTATACATATGGACATCATTGCCTTCGATGTCGTCTACACCAAATACATAGTACCAAAGTTGTCTGCTGTAGAAAACTTTATTTGTAGTCAAATTGGGTAGCGGAAGATTTTGCATAAGTCAATGGCTATTGCAGATACATTATTACTATGCTGACATTTATGTTTAGTTTTTCGTTTTATATCATAAAATGCCTTTGCTTTAGCGTGTTAAAGGTTTCTCACTTGAATCAGTGCCTTTTTTGTTGATTCATCGGTATTCGGTAGTTTGAGTTGTGTTTCAGTTTCATCGCATAATGTACAAGTGTCACAATCTGGGGTAAATAAAAGATATGTTAAATCGAGTTTGAAATATGTTATAATAAACAAAGTAAGAAACCTTGGACTGTGGGTGAAGTTCTTTATAGGTTCTGTACATATTTTTTACATTTAACTCAAATGGTAGATAAATTTTCTTTTTGTCAAGTATCCGTGTATAATCAGTTTGGCGGTCTTTGAATGAAGAAATTTGAGCTATTATGTTTTATATATCAGCAGGGTGTGTCTTCTTAGGCCTATTTGTATGCTTGCCCCAGGCATCTTTTGGAGAACCTCCACTCGTTGATAAGCTATTTCTAATTCGACGGATCTGCATTTCAGTAACACCGAAAATAGTACGAAGGGTTTTGGCAAAAATACTTATGTCTTTTTCCGGTAGTCGAATTTTATACATAAAAGAAGTCACATGTGGTGGACCCTGTTGATGTCGAGCTTTGTTTGTATCTTCATTTCCACTGCCACTAGTAGTACTGTGGTTAGGCTTGTGGAGTACGACTGGGTCGTCTCTGGATAGGAGTAACGCCAATTGGGCTTGATAAATATGAATCCTGTTCATTTTTGGTCTTCATATTATTAAACATATTCAATAAGTCAGAACGTTATTTCTGTGTTATTATATATAAGCATTGAGAAAACAACTTATTATCGAAAAACTTACCTACACTCATTTCCTGTTGTTCGGACTTAAACATCTTTATCGCATTTATGCGTTTTGTGGGCAATTTCCATGTATTTTAGCTTGCTTTATGGTTTCTCTTCGATAAACTTTTCTTTTTCGTTTTTGTGGTTGATCTGTAGTTCGAATTTCACAAATGCTATCATCTATAATATTAGAGGTATTGTGTTGAACAGCTTCCATCACGCTGAACTATTTTTCAAAACATCACCTGTTACGAACAAAGAACGCACACAACTGATAAATTTATAGACAAGATCATTCATGCTTAACGATGACCGTTGACTAAGATGGGACAAGTGTTGCTTTTACAACAACCGCATGGACATCTGTTGTTTTTCTAAAAAAACATATAAAGTCAAATTTGCAAAAACTGGACAAGTGTTGTTTTCAAATAAACGCTTCAATTATAGAATGTTTTATCATGCCCGAAAATAACGTTTAAGTAATTTATCCGAATAATTTACATGTTTTAGATATCTTACCCGCAATTTAAATAAAAATTACCGCTTTTTAAACATCAAAAGAAAAGTGGTGAGTTAGCTGAAATCTCAATTGAAAAGACCGTCGAAAAGTGTGTAAGCCTCTTAGCGCGAAGAGTCTCGTTTCAATTTAATGTTCCGATGAATTTGTTTTAGAATCACCCTCGGTAATTTTCTGTAAAGCTCGTAATTTCAGCTCTTCAGTCATGTAATTGGAATCGCCCGGGATTAATCCAGCATACAAGGGACATGAAAATAAAGGGATCTTCTCAAACGTAGAGATGACTAAAATCGGCGTACCCCTTTGCTCATCTTTGCTCTTTGCATATTATACTTCAAAACGTGGCACACAATCCAACGGTTATGGGAAATACCATCTGTTGTTATACTATGATATTGTTTACATGTGACAGCCTTTAATTCAGCCAATTCACCTTATCCTACGGCATAACTTTCAAATTTGTAATTTTCCATATAATACTGATGTTGCTATATTTAGGAATATTAGAAATAGATATACTTCTTTTATAATAATGTTTGTCCCTATTTAGGTACTATTTACTACATATTCTAATACATATTCTTAGACTTTTTATATTGTTTATTACGTATATTATAGGTTATTATTATATAAGTTAAATTATTTGTTACTTCGCTCTCTAATCTAATATCATATGTTTTGTTTATATTCCTTAATAATTTGCCAATATACGGCGTAATACGTTGTTATAGGATCTACATACAATGAACTTGTATATTGCTATTTTTTTTTTTGGTCAAATCTTTGTTGAATAAAGTATTAAATTAAGATTTTTGACTGCATTTTTGATTTTAAGGTTCTGCAAAACTAAGCTATTTAGTTTTTTCCGAATTTATTTTTAAACTCCATTTTTGGTCGTTGTCAGTTATTCAGTTTCTGATGTTTTACCTACTTTACTCCTCCTTCTCAATATTTTCTTCTTCGTAAGGACGTACTGGCGTCATGTAATTTGTTTGACTATTTCTGTCTATTCTCTCTCTCCTGTGCGTGTTGTTTTGCTTCGGAGAATAAGTAACCAGTCATCTCCTTTATTTGGTCCGACCATCGTACTGGAGATCTTCCTCTGGATCGTTTAACCGCTACGTTACGTTCAACTATCATTCGCTCCATGCCTTCTCTTCTTCTAGTTGTATGTCCAAAATATCTCAGTATAATAAAATCATGAATGTGTTGCTTGTGTGAGTCCATTTCAAATAGGTAAAAGAAATAAAATTAGACTTACTCACAATCAATTTAATTTTACTACCAAAACGACGGTTTCGCTTTCTACACTTTGCAAAGCATCTTCAGGTCAAACGGTACAAAGTAAATTAAATGCTAAAATTATAAAAAGCCCATATTAGGGTGCTGTCTTATAAAGATAAAGATCAAAAAAGGTTATAGTAATTATGCCAATATTACATGTCTGTGTTTATTAATATGCATCAAATTGATTTAGCGGACAAAGTGAAAACCCACAAATTTTTAATATAATCTATTGAATTGTAATAAATTAAAAACAAACGAAATACTACTTACATGCCGGTACAAGAATTTTTAGAAATGATTCATGATACATAGTTCAAACTACCCTGTATTGCTGATAATAGTTGATCTTCGGTTAATGTTGTAACTGTCTGACAATTAACGAGGAAGTTTCTTGGGGGGAGTGATGTTAACAAATGAAATAGGAGTAAGGTATATGTGATTGTTAAATGAAAGTGATGTTTCATATTATGTAAATTATTAAAGTTATTTATTTATATTTATTCAAGAGATATATTTTAGAAATGTGTGTTAATTTAGTTTAATTTTTTTTACAGTATGAGGACAGTTATATGATAATGAATGAAATTAGATGTACTATTTTGTGGGTGTGCAATTTCTTTGACTTGTAATTATCAAATTATTTTGATAAAAGGCAATTAATTTCTGTTTTGGCACAAAAGTGTTCACACTTTATCCTACATTAGCTTGTCAAATTTATCTCTTAAAATATTAGTAAACAACAAAAAACTCAATTTTTACCAGTTCTTCTCCTAAAAAGTGATGTAGTGCCAATAAGCCCCCTATAAGCCCCCTCTTTAAAAGTACGTTTATTGATGTTTCAATTTCCACTTCGGAAATCGTTCTCAAAATACAAACATTAGTTTGTATTTTGAGAACGATTTCCGAAGTGAAAATTGAAACGTCAATAAAGGTACTTTAACCTTTAATTATGGCTTATTCCCATTTAAATAGTAATTATTCTTTCTGTTGTTGATGCAGGTGCCCCATAATATAGATATTAGTTTATCGAGTTTTTCTATCGTATGTTATGTATCTATTAAATGCTTTTTGACAGTGGGTAAATCATATGCATTTACTATTTTCGGGATAATTATATAAATCAAAAAAATAATGACTTCCGAAGTGCACATTTAAAGTATAATTGAGGCCTATTCCACATAAAAATAGTAAATTTGATTACGATGTCACAAGAAAATAGCTGCAGAACAACATATGTATTTGTTACAGTTGATACCTCCTCAGTTCTGGAACAGAACTTGTGTAGCAAAAAATACTTCCTTTGTACCTACAACAATCCTAAAATTAAGCTGTGTATATTTTAGTTAGATAGTATCACGCAAAAAGTAGTTAAACTACAAAACATTAAAAATTGAGTAATCCTAGTCACATGGTAGCCGCATCAGTATTTAAAAGAGTGATACAGTTGACATTTTAACCTACAATCACTAAATATTCAACTTGTAATTACATAAGAAAAGTTTAACCATTAATTCAGGCTAAAAACCACCCAATGCACAGTCAGCTATTTCAAGTTTATTTTTCAATAAACACAATCCTGTATCAACCCACATTGGAGTAATAACAGATAAACAGCCCATTAAAAAATCGTCGTTATCTTCTATTATTTGGTTAATAGTTTGTATAATATCAAACTTAATAAATCAAAAAGATCCTTAACAAGCTGGAACGTGGTAAAACCTTTTTAATAATACAAAGGTAAGTGAGCATTTTATTTGCTGTTCTTTAAAGTGAACATGAAGCTGAGAGAGAAACTTAATAGGTGGGGTTCTGTTTAATAAAGTACATAAAATATCATAAATAATAATCCATCTGTGGTTCTGTGGTCAAACTGTTGTGGTGGTCAAAACCGCAGCATTAATCTAGTACTTTTATTGATGCTTGCATAACAATCCATCTCACGATTCTATAACTTGACGATTCTTACTACCAGGACATAGCTACCTTTCTACCTAATGATTTAGAACTTAGGAATGTTGAGCGCTCTTTAAAATTCCAACAGCGCTTATACACAGATGCGGACTACATTAATGTTATGAAAAAATGTAGGAGAAAAGACGAATTTGTTGTTAACAAAATAAAAAGTGGAGAAATGGGACAATTGACAAACTATTGGAATGTATCACAGACAGGAAAGTTAACTCTGAGAAAGAGAAATTAAATGTGCTCAAGACTCATCAAATCGAAGTTTTAAAGAGTAAGTCTGCCTTGCTTTTCATCAAGCCAGACACAACAGAAGAAAACGTACAGAGAGTAGATGTAAAAAAAGGTCGACTGCAGAAATCGTTAAAAGATATGAAGTTGTATCAGCCGTTATCGCCAACAGGTAAACCACTATCCAAGGAAAAAATTAAACATCTCAAAGAAATATTAAATCTAGTATCACAAGATCTAAATGGAGTAGAACATGTGGACTTCGATGAAGACGATTAAAATTATTTGAAACACTTTTAAATAGCTCACATTAATTCAGATATTTTTTCCAATATTTTAAAATAATGTGAACATGTTTTATAATTAGTTTGTGGGTTAATGTGTTTAAAAAAACTTACATTTTATTAGTTTTACACAGAAATAGTTGGTATTTTTTTAAATTGCTTTGAAAAGGTTTTTCAAATTTTACTGCTATAATCACATATCACAGGTATACTATAATAAAAAATGTGATTTGCAACAGATTATAGACTTTGAAGCTATATATCTCAAAATTAGACTTATATGGGTTGACTCTTTTTTGCAACATCATCCAGTTGTTCTTAGCATTTTGTTTATATTATATCAAAATAGTCAGGAAATAGGTTTGAAAACAAACTTGGTGGTAGTTAAACAGAGTTCCAGTTTGAATTTGTCTTTCAGTTCGAACAGACGATAAAACCACATTAAGCAGAGATAAGTTTTTGCGGTAATTAAAAATCGATATTTATATTTAAATTTAAAGTTTGTGTAAATATATCGGTTTAATACTTGGAATTTTAGTGTAAATAAGTGATTTACCTCCCCTAATGGGGGAGGAAAATAACATTAAGACGCAAATGTGCGAAGTGAGTGTTGCGACAAGTTCCCCAGATATGGATATGGATAAGGATATTGAAATTGGTGCGGATTCCGGCAAAACAAGGGAAGTTAAACTGTATAATATTTCCTCTAATAATTATGATTTTCATACCTGTTGCGTTTATATAGAGAAATTAAATAATCAGAACATCTCTCGTTTACATCCAATGGTGGTGGGGGAAATTTTGTATCAAAAACTTAAAATCAAAAACCTAAAGGAAATTAAATCTATAGGAAAAAATAGAGTTAAAGTCATTTTAAAATCTATTTTGGATGCAAATCATCTAGTAACACATAATAAGTTAAAAGATGAAAATTTAAAAGCCTATATCCCTAACCATCTCTTGGAAATCAAGGGAATAATTCATGATGTAGATACGAGGTATGATACTGATTATTTAAAAAAACATATAGACTCTTCCGTTAAAATTACCGACATTAAAAGAATGCATAGAAAGGTAGATAAAGAAGGTAAAACAGAATACGTCCCCAGACGAAATATTATAGTTACATTTGAAGGAAATGTTTTGCCAACTCATGTCGTAGTTAATTTTGTGTATTTACCGGTAGAAAGATTTGTAGGCAGGGTAATACAGTGCTACAAGTGTTTGAAATTTAGTCACATTTCTAAGCAATGCAAGGGCACACAAGAATTTTGTATACGATGTGCAGAAATTAAAAATGATAGTCACATATGCGACACTCAAAAAACTTTTTGTATACATTGTAAAAGTAAAGATCATATTTCGATCTCCAAAAGTTGTCCCGTTTATGAGGAACAAAAAAAAATTAAAAACATTATGTTAGATCAAAAAATCTCCTTTCTAGAAGCAAAAAGATTTAAAGAATCATCTTTTTCCGAATTTGTTAGTAACAATAAATTTTCGATATTGTCAAATCTTGAAGAAAATTTTCCAAAACTACCTAACGTATCTGATGACATTATGTCATCTCATCCTACCATTCCAAGATCGTATATGAAAAAATCAACAAACTTTACTCATCCTGGACCTAGTAGGATTAATACTGAACATAATGCACTTAAAAAAAGGAAAGTTTCTACTCCTGTTTTACAATCCCCTACAGATTCCTCCACCTTTCCTTTTAGATTTGGCCCGTTACAGCCCCTACCACCTAATCCCAATAAACCTAATAGTTCAATAGATGGTGAAAAAAACAAGATGGTTATTTCGTTAGTCAAAATTTTTTTCTGAATTTATAAAAAATGTAAAATCATTTGAGGATGCAGAAACACTGGATAATAATTTGTAAGCTAAGGGTTTGCATACTGTTCTCGAGGATATTTTTAAAGGTACTTAAATTTATGGCTTTTAACACTAAACTTAAAATTATGCAATGGAACGCTAGATCAGCTGTTGCAAATAAAAACAGCCTACTCAATTTCCTTATTAAAGAAGATGTTGATATTGCTCTTTTAAGTGAAACCTGGTTCAAAAATAATGTTGTATATAATTTTAAAAGTTATAATATTGTTCGTCAAGATCGTGCAGACGGTTTTGCTGGTGTCGCTGTTTTGGTAAAAACGGGTATCCGTTTTGAAATATTAAAATTAAATAAAAACTTCAATAAAGAGCTGCTTGCCTGTGGTATTAAAGTTAATTACGATAATACTCACTTGAGTTTTCTCTCTGTATATAGATGTCCAAAAACCAAAACCAGAATAGAAGATTGGACAAACTTATTTTCCCAAGTGAAGCACCCTTGCATTATTGGGGGTGATATGAATGCCCACAATGCGCTGTGGGGATCATCAAAAAATGATAATATTGGCGATCAAATTGTAGAGACCCTACAGGATCTTGATTTCATTGTGATGAATAACGGTCAACCTACTTGTCAAGGAAATCCAGGACATTCAGATTCTATGATTGATATTACGGTTTGTTCCCCTTCCATTTTTACTAAGACATTTTGGACTGTAGATTCTGATACACTTGGATCAAATCACTATGTTGTAAAAATAGAATTCGAATACCCAAGAGCTGTTAATGAGACCATATATCCCAAAAGTAAATGGAATACTAAGAAAGCTAATTGGGATATGTACGCTGAAATAATTGAGAATACTTTAAATGAAAGTGGACCTATATCCCCAAATGTAGAAGAAAAATATAATCTTTTATTAGACTCTATCAATAAAGCTTCCACACAATCTATTAGCCAATATAAACCCTTTAAGTGTAAGAAACGGACTCCTTCACCATGGTGGGATGCAGAATGTGATCTAATTGTTGCAGAAAGAAAAAATGCATTAATAAAATACAAGCAAGATCCATCAGTTGAAAATTTTATTAAATGTAAACAAGCTAGTGCACACGCTAAGAAATTATTGAAATCGAAAGCCAAACAAAGCTGGGTTGATTGGTGCGCAAAATTAAATAAACAAACGTCGCCTACTTCGATTTGGAATCAAGCGAAAAGGATGAACAGGAAAAGGGTCAATGCTCCATTACCACTAGAAGATTCGTGGATAGCAGAGTTTTTCGACAAAATTGCACCACCGTATGTGAACAATCACGAAGATTTAATGTTATTCAATCCGAATTATAGTCATTTTCTCTTAAAACCGTTTACTATGGTAGAATTGGACTGTGCCCTTAGTGACCGTCCTAACACTTCTCCTGGTTATGATTAAATCAAATATATTATGCTATTTAATTTACCAAAAATGCAAAAGAGTTACTTCTAAATATTTTTAATCAGATAATTAGAGAAGGTTCTAACTTTTCGGCCTTCAAACATATTATTGTCGTTCCTATTCCCAAACCTGGGAAAAATCTAAAATTAGTTGAAGCTTACAGACCCATATCTTTATTATCTTGTGTACAAAAAACTCTAGAGAGTATACTTAAGGCTAGGCTAGAATGGTGGTTACTAGAACAGAACCTTCTACCCAAAGAACAATACGGATTCAGGAAAGGTTTTGGTACTTTGGATGCATTGGCTTCCCTAGTTGTAGACATTCAAAACAATTATTCCCGGAACAATTACTTACCGGCATTATTTCTTGATATAGAAGGTGCTTATGACTCTGTGTGTCTAACAGCACTCAAAGAAAAAATGACAAGAATATTTCAAATTCCAGCTCAATTTGCTGATAGTATTGTTAATCTTTATTCAAACAGATTAGTTTATTTAAGAAAAGAACAAATGCTCATAGGCCCCAGAATCGTAAACAAAGGATTACCTCAGGGTTCTGTATTGAGTCCTATCCTGTTTAATTTGTACGTAGCGGATTTGTACAATATTAAAATAAATAACATACCATTCAACCTCATACAATACGCAGATGATTTCTGCATTTACACAGAACACAAAGAATATAAACAAGCAATCAAAAACTTGGATAGTATTTATCAACTACTTCAAAAATGGCTTGATAAAAACAATTTTGAATTATCTTGTAATAAATCACAGGTTTGCATTTTTACCAGACATTATAAACCTAATGATCAAATAATTAAATTAGGAAAACATCAATATCCACTAAAAAATAAGGTCAAATATTTAGGGATGACACTTGACAAACATTTGACTTGGAAGGATCACATTGAGGATGTGTTAAACAAATGCAACAAGGGAATAAATTTTCTTAAATCGATTAATAAAACGTGGTGGGGTGCTGATGTAGACGTAAATTTATTATTCTACAGAGCGTATATTCGCTCTATTTTGGATTACGGAAGCATATTTTATGGATCAGCCAGTAATGCATTGCTAAATAAAATTAACGTAATACACAATTCAGCTCTACGTACATGTTTAGGTGCTCTGAAGTCCACACCAATTCAACCCTTGTATTTGGAAGCCTTGGAACCGCCTTTAAATATCAGACGAAACTTCCTGACCGAAAAATTTCTGGTAAAGACATATATAAAAAATCAATCGTTATACACAAAGCTCTTCTTCTTCTTCAGTGCCTTATCCGGTCCGGATGTTGGCGATCATCAAGGCTATCATGGTTTTGTTGACTGCTCTGCGAAACAGCTCCGCTGAGGTCATCCCAAACCATTGTCGGAGATTTTTCAACCACGAGATACGACGGCGTCCCGGTCCTCTTCTGCCAAATACTTTACCCTGCATAACAAGTTGAAGAATTCGATATTTTTCTTCGTTCCGCATCACGTGGCCGAGGTACTCAAGCTTGCGTTGTTTAATTAAATTAAGCACTTCTTTTTCTTTTGTCATGCGCTGTAGGACCTCAACGTTGGTGACATGGTCCACATAAGATATTTTTAGTATCCTTCTGTATATCCACATCTCGAAGGCTTCGATTCGTTTTTCAGTGGCTTGCGTCAGTGTCCAGGCTTCAACTCCATACAGTAACACTGGAAGAACGTAGCACCTCACTATTCGCATCTTGGTTCCCAAACTAAGATCACTGCAGCACAGCAAGGATCTCAACTTAATAAATCACAAAGCTCATCACTCTGAATTGCTATGATTTGTCTACTAAATACTGGGAAAAAAAGAAATCGCCTTTAGTCTGCGAAGCTCTGCAACATAATATGGAAGCATTAAAAGAGATAGATAAAGCTACGTATACACTTCAAAACATCTCATATGCAACATATCATGGTTCAAATGCAGATATCATGGTACCAAAATATAGTGACAGTATACACATAAATAGAAAGATTATTCACTCAATATTATCAGAATTCGAAAACTCCGTTGTTATATATACCGATGCCTCCAGATCATCAAACGGTACTGGATGCGCTTTTTTTATTCCATTGGAACGAATAGAACGCACATTTAAGTTGAACTTCCAGATCTCTATTTTTACATCAGAAGCTCTTGCAATATATGAGGCCTTACTTTATGCAACAGAAAGTAACTCGGACCATATAGTGATATTATCAGATTCTTTATCAGTTTTGACCTCTATTGGGAAACCGGGATTGCCAAATACGTACAGTTGCCCTTATACTTACAAAATTAAGGATATCAAACAAAAGTTAGTAACAAGGGGCAAAAATGTACTTTTTGTTTGGATTAAAGCACATATAGGTTTGGAAAATAACGAACATGTAGACCAATTAGCAAGAGAAAGTATTATGTCTGGTAGAGAAACTTCGTATAAAATCACGGCTTGCGACTTTCTGGCTTCCTTAAAATTAAGATTATACCAAAGGTGGGATAATATATGGAAGGAATATTCCATTGTTAGCCCAAATAGATACACTTCTCTTCAAACAGATATTCCTAAAACTCCTTGGTATAAGTTTTTTAATGTACCTAGAAAATATGTTACCACGATCATAAGACTGAGATTTGGGCACGCTTGTTACCCCAAACATTTATTTAAACTTAAGGTTTTAGATAATGATCAATGTGAATTTTGTACAGAAGAAGGAAACCTAGATCATATATTTTTCAGTTGCCCCAGAAATATTATAACTTCATTCAGATTAATAAATAATTTACACAAACACAACATATTAGCCCCTTGGAACCTTCAGTACCTATTATCATTAGACTCGAGAGCAGTGTATGATTTATTAGTTATGTTTTTAAAAGATAGTAAAATAACCATGTGAATAATTATACATTAGTTAATAACGTAACCTTTGTCTCTAACCCAATTGTTTAAATTCCTTTCTTACCGTGGCCTAGTGTTGTATGTAAAAAAAAAATGCCTTGATGGGCCCCTAGGCGAGAAGAGAGTGACCCTGTTTACCTGTTTTGTATATTTATTTTAATTTTAATATAAACTCAGACAATCTTTCTTTTACCATGTTGAGTCTGGCTGAATGACTAAAAGTCTATGCCAAAAAAAAAACAGAGTTCAAGAAAAAATAAAACAGAAGAGAAAATTAGATGAACAGTGACAAAAAATAGGTCGTTTCGGAAACATATTTTATAACTGGAAGCACGCGTTGATTTTATACCTTTCTCTTAAGGCTGATAGGAATTTCACTATTGAATGTGTCCTTCAACCTGTCGTATGCTGCCCAACCTAGACTAATTATTCTTTATATTTTTTGTGTATGATTGTCTCTGATGATTTTTAAGTTATGACCAAGATATATGTATTGCGAAACCTGTTCTTTGGTGTTGTTTTCTAATTTTATTATTCCTCCAATGACCAAGGTATCAATATATTAATTTTTACTTTTGCTTAATTGAAATACCATTTCTTTGCTTGCCTGTGAAAGTGTATTAAGCATTACTTAGGCTTTCTGTAAATCATCTGCAATAATAATAATAATATTGCCGACAAGTCAAAGATTGTTAACATTTTTTCGTCGATATTTATTCCGCTCTCGTACCAATTGAGTTTTTTTGAAAGTTTATTCCAGAACTACTGTGAAGAGCTTTGGCGTAATCATATTTTCTTGTCTCCTTTATAACATCGTCATTTTCCTGTGAACACACTCGAACGTTGAAATCATGTGCAATTATAATATCTTGATAACCTTGTACTTTATTGAGCTCCTGTGAAACTCGTAGACATAGAATACAAATAGACCAAGCACTGAAATGCAGTCCCGTTTCTACAGGGCTACAGAGAATTTTGGCGCAAAACAGTCCCTACATCTCTTTCTAATGGGCCCCTTTTATCGACCAAACGACCAAAATGACCAATGGGAAGGTCACGTGGTCGAAAAATCCGATCCATTATAAAGAGATGCAAGGACTTCTTTGCGCTAGTTTTCTCCGTCACACTGGTGGAAAGGGTCTGTACCGAGTGCTCAGTCTATTTGTATTATATAATATGTTGTTAGAACTAGTAAAATTGATACTTAATTTATTGAGTCGCGGCATCATTTGGAACATCTATTGTAGTCTCAGTTCCAAATAAGTAAATAATGATATTAACAATTCTTTCAGATGTAAAACTGTACTTCTTGATATATTTTTTAATTTCGTTCTTGTCAATAGAAAAACTCCCTCGCACGTACATGTTTATCCACCCCTTGACAAAAGTAAATATACATTTTATTTTCTTTTTTCCTTGCTTTCTTTTTGTTTCTGATAATGCTATAATATATATCTCCTGTTTAAAGATTTCCTGTTCTATTTTAACATATTGCTGAATTCAGTTCCAACTATAGTAAATTTAGTAATTAATTTTGTGCGCTATCGGTTAAACTTTTGCTTCAACTGAAAGTGACAGAAAGTTACTACACAACCAAGCACAAGTGCTCAGAACCAATCTAAGTTTCTAATCAAAATTAATAAACTTTTGTTTTTGTGCCATCTGCATTTGTTTGGTTTAAATATGGTACTTGTACTGAGTAATATTGATTAAATTATTCTAGGGTGCAGTATATGATTATTTGTTAACACACAACTTCTAAACTTGGGTTCAAGAATTCCAGGATGTAAGCTCTGGTGCTGACTATAACTAGTTAATTAACTAATGAGAATACTTGAAATGAATATTCTATGGTTGTTAGGTTGAAAATCATAATTGTATACGTGTCGTTGAAAATTACTTAAAATATTTTAATTGAAATTATTCGCCATATAATCCCACTTAAAATTAAACACCATGAACGGGTATCTTAGTTTAATTACCTAAAAATTTATTAATATCAGTTTTAATATGCTGACAAATGGGATAAATTAGAAGTCTACTGTAGACATTTATTCATTTAATGAAATTTATATTATATATATATATATATATATATATATATAGATATATATATATATATATATATATATATATATATATATGTATATATATGTAAATATATATATATATATATATATATATATATATATATATATATATATATACGTAAACTGTAATGGCATGTCTCGCAAAACAGGAAAACAAAAAATAGCAATACGTATATTTTGACTATTGGTCATCTTATATATATCTATATATATATATATATATATATATATATATATATATATATATATATATCAAACAATAATGCCTTTTTATTTCTCATTAAAAAATACAATACAATATTCTCCGTTAGCGACATTTTGTTCTCCTTGGAACATGCCATTAGGAGGGTTGGCAAGCAAAATATTATTCCTTAATATACAAAAAATTACACTAAGGCTCGTTCTATCTAACAATGTCATTAAAATTAATAAGAAAATAAATTAAGTAAATATTCATATAAATGTTATAGTAATAAACTAAATGTGTATATACTACTCAGTAACACTTCGCACTAGACTAAACAGTAGTAACAATGTATAACAATAAGGTATAGCCTGCATTTGAAATGATCGAATTTGTCCCTTAAAGGGGGTGAAAGGGAGTGAAAGCTGTTTATTTAATAATAATAAAACAATAATAATACCAAGATAGTCAAGATAGACAAGGCAGATAAAAAGATAAGGCTCACTAACTCATACCTGTACGGCCATGCCTCTCTACAATAACCTATAACTCAGCCTGTCCCTGTCTCATCATAGTAATTACTTTCACTCTACTAAGTTCATTTCTACCCAACCACTTTAACGTAATCTGTCTCAACGCCGAACATTTTCCCAAAAAATGTATCACATCTTCCCTTTCCTTCGTGTTTCATATTGAGCACAACCTTCTTTCATCATTTCTGCCAGGTCGATCATTTAAATATAGTCTACATCTTAATTTGAACAGCCATCGAATGTCCCCAAAATTTTCCATTTCCAGTAGATAATGCATGTTTACTTCTTCTTCCCGCATTTCTTTGTAGTGTGCTTACACCTTGCTCTCATCATTTCTTTCAAAATAAATTTTGGCAACCTATCATTCGAATATCCTAGTAGTTTTTTAAAATATTTTTTATGTAAATTCATCGTATATAGGCTGACTCTAGCAATACCTGTCTCCAAATCTAACATACAGTTAGGACAATACCTTGGAGAAGAAAACATTTCTTTTTATATATAAAATCTTCTGATTATTTCCACCTCATCGTACTTAAAAAGACCCCATACCTGAGACCCATAAGTCAAAATTGATCATACCACCTACTCATACACTTTTACTTTAGCCAAAAAGGGTATATCAGACTTAGACACGAAAATACTCCAAGTCGTGTGAATCGCCACTTTTGCTAAACTCTGGCGCTTTTTTAGATGATCTTTAACACATGACAACTTGGGCGTTAGTATCATTCCCAAATACACTACCTCTAATACTCGATCATTGAGTTTCCAAGATTCTGAATACAAGAATTTTAGATTTATCTAAATTTATTTTTAGATTCGACATCCTGCAGTATTTTTCCAGTTCATTAATCATCCGCTGTAGTACCTTCGGATTGATTGCCATCAAAACCAAAATCATCTGCATATAATAAAAGTCTTATAACTATATATATATATATATATATATATATATATATATATATATATATATATATATATATATATATATATATATATACATATATATATATAAGTAAACGTTATATATAAATATATATATATATATACATATATATATATATATATATATATATATATATATATATATAAATATAATTAGTAAACTAAATTAATTAAACCTATAGCTCAAGAGCGGCTGAACGTTTTAATGATTTTAATGATAATGTTTTTTTGGATTCGTTCCAACCCGGAATAACACAATAACGGTTAAAACATAAAAGTTTGCGGAAAAAATTAAATTTGATCTTAAAGGTATTTTTCAAGTCGGTCAAATCTAATATTATGTTGCTAATATCAATGTTTATCATCGGTAGTGTAGTGGTCAGTATCCCTGCGTGACGGGGTTCGATCTCCCGTCGGGGGGAAAGTTTTTATTCTTTTTTTTAATTTATTAACTTTTTATCTTTTATTTTAAATCTAAATAATAATTATGAAATGAAATAAATATTCAATCAAATTAAAGTGAAATAAACACCCATATATATCTTCCACATCTAATTCCTATTTAACATAACCTGTAACATGTTTTTCTTTCGCTTTTAAAATCTATATATGTATATAAAACAAGTTAATCGTCAATCGTGTTGTTACTTAATTTATGACTTAATAACAATTAGCAGAATAAGTATTAACCATCAATTATAAGAAAGAAGTTAAAGATTAAACAGATACGAATATTATTATTGTTATCTATAGAAATAAAACAAACTCAAATTAATCTTTTAAAATCTTATCTTTGTATCTTATTTTTTGTATATGAAATAAAATTGATAATATTATAGTTTAAACATTTATATTATAAACAAAAAACTCTTAAATATATATCATCGATCATTTAAAAACAAGATAGTTAAAATCAAGTAGTTAACTATCCCAAGATTTATTTTAGTTTAACTATGATGAGGTTTCAAAAATTGTTACCAGATAACAGCATATTATTGTTTTCGTTTAAATTGTAACCTCTGTGTACCTTTTTGTTCATTACTTTTTTAATTATTGTTTTTTCGAATGATGGTTTAATGTTAAATGTTTTATTAAAGGTTTCTATCACTGGCAACGATGGTTATCCAGTGTATCTGCGTTGATTACTGGAAGATAACAGTAGAACTATCATAAGAAAAGTGAAAATAAATGATTATATGGTCGACAACACATTGATTGTTCCATGTTCGCCACTTTTATCCAAAACAGGCGCATTGTAACCTGGAATTTTGCAATTTAGTGAAATCGGCGGTTTTTCACATTGCAAATATCAATACCAACGATAAAATCATACTACTATCAAGTTGGTCGATATGTGAGCTACAATATGGCGGTTGTCTCCAATAAACGCCGTACGCCGCGTACAACGTCACGCGATAGATCGCGTCTTAATGCTTAATACAATAAATAATGAAAGCGGTCTCTTATTGTACGCTGAACGCAGCGTTCAACTGCTGTGCGTGACTTCACAGACGGTGTTCTCCAATAAACGTCGTACGCCGGCCATACGTCCCGTCTATATGCTTTTTTTTATATGGCTTCGGCAGTTTGCCATACAGCCAGTTACATGATCTTTTAATCTCATTAGGCGCAGCAAAAAGTTTTTGAATTATTTGCAATCGAATAGGCTAAAATAGATAAATTTAAAGTTGGGAAATCCGTACAACAATTAATAAAGAGAAGAGAATTTTTTCTACCTTCTCCAGGGGGATGTAAAAGGTACATCCTGTACCGTCTTCTGATTTGGAGGCATCCGTGTAGATAGCACTGTAGTAATCCCAATTGGATAAGGTGCTTGTTATAATGTTGTTATTTGCTCTTCCAGTGTTTACATAATTTGGTTTTATAAATTTAACGCTATAAAAAAAAGTTCAAAAAGTCTAAATCATTTATATCTGTGTGTGATTTTAAATTCATAGATTCATTAGCAGAAACTGTGTTTTCTCTAAGAGCTTCACATAGGGTTGGAGAGTTTTTCTTTATTCAATATTTATTTGTTAAATCATAATTATTTAAATGTATTAATTCGGTATAAAGGAAAGTATTCTGGTGTTTAATTTTGAGTAAAAATTTTTCGGCCAAGTAATGTCTTCTAAGATAAATTGGAGGCTCAAGTGCTTCAACATAAAGGGGCTCAATAGGAGCTGTCTTCATGGCACCAATACAGATCCGCAAACACTGGTTTATAAATATGTTTAATTTTTTTAGTAAGTTCTTGCTGGCAGATCCATATAACCAACATCCATAATCTACGATAGAGGTTGTAGCGTTATAACTGCTACATTGCCTGCTTTCTTTCTTATGTTAATATATTTCGTTAATTCTATTCTCCAATTTCCATATCTTCTGTCATAATTCATATTCTTCTATATCCTCCATTGTATCTCTTATTTTTCTATATATTTTCTCAGATATAGATTGTATCAGAATTATGTCGTTACTTAATTGATTCATTATTCTCTTTTCATTTTTACTGGTATTTGGTATAAAAACCAGTTGGCGTCCAAATCTATCTTCTTTATATATATATATTTCAGTATCTACCTTTCCTATTTTCTTAATAATCATCATTTTTATCTTTTACTCAAGTTTCTAAAGAATGAATTTTATTTTCATCTCTATTTCTGTTACTTTGGAACGAGAGGTGCCATCTTTATTCTCTGTTTAGTTTAATGCTAGTGACAAAGACTCCTTTTTGTTGACATTTCCCCCTTCCCGTTCGATACAAAAGTCGATATAATGGCTTTTATTTCTAAAAATGTCGATTTTCTTCATGACTTTAGTATAATAACCAATTGTTGTGTCGTCTCCTGAATTAGGAGTCAACCTCCGGGATACATTTCTCAGGTGCGGGTCAATTTATATTAACATCCAGAAGACCAACCGGCCTGAGAATGGCACTATCATTCCAATAGGAGAGTTGACTCCAGGGCAAGAAAATCCACAACTAACAACATGGCTTGCTAACAACCATAGCAGAAAAGACCAGGATAAAACCTAGTATTTGGTGACAAGCATTTTTCCTTACTATAATGTAACACTGTAGCAAGAAGTCGAATAATTTTTATTTAAATTCAATTTAATTTTTAAACATGTATTTTTCTGCCCTTTTTGTTTAATATTTTAATAAACATGTGTTAATTTAACTGTGTATTGTTTCTTCTTTTTACTTGTTTGCGTGTGTTGCTCCAGAGTAGGCCATATTCACGTCCTGAGTGAGCTAGCCAGGGAGTGTTTCGTATAACGTCTAATGTAGCAATTTTGCAATTGATACATTAGGGGTTATGACGTTAAAAATTGGTCCCAACGGGAAACGATTTGTCACTCCAACGTTGTTAGTGATGTTAGTCGGATTGTAGCAGCAAACTAAGGTTTGCGGTTACAAGTTGACAACAGCAGCTCAACGTTGGGATGTTACAAATTGAGCCTCGAAGGGTTACAAATTGGCACCCAATGAATGTTCGTTGGAACGTCACAAATTGGGGCCTAACGTTACAAATTGGCGCCCAACGTAATATACTCTGAGTAATGCATACATTCTTGTATTTAGTTGAAACAATACTTTTATATTTTCTTGCTATTATTATCTTTAACATTTTTCTTCCTATTTTGAGTAGTAAATTTATTAAATTTCAGTAAAAATATCTATTTTCTATCTTACTTACTTTTTTATACTTATTTTTTTATCTAATTTTTACTGATAGTTTTTTTTTGATCACCAACCTTTTTTGTCTGCTGGTTATCATTAACCTTGACAAGTTCATGTGTTGTTGGGTAGTGTTAAAACTTAATTAAATATAAAATAGTAGTTTTATATTATTTTCGTAAATTTAATTATCTTTATCTTTAAAGTTGATTTGGTTACTTGTTGGTTTACATAAATTATTGTTTTTTAAATAATCTTACAAAATGGCTACCATCAACCCTAAGCATTTGAAAACTGATGAGTTAACCTATGAGTTAATTATTAGAGATCTTGAGGTTCCTTCTACTGTCGATGAGAAAAGAAGAGTCCTTAGTGGAATTTTGTCTCAGGAAGCATCAGACAGAAGCTTCTCTGAAACAGTTGTCCCTCTTGAATTTGAGCAAGACCATAATCAGGCCTTGGCTACTCTTGCTGATTTATCTAGTATCATCGATGAATTTTCAGGTAGTAAGTCTGATTATAGGTACAAATGTATTTGTTCTCGTTTAACTCATTTGTCTGGCCGTGTATCTCGTCTGAAGACCACTTCTTCAACGCAGGAAACAGTCAAAAGACAGTTACGGAGTAAATTATTGTCAATTGAGGGTGTGCTTGTGGAAAAACTTAATCTTCCTTCAGAATCTACTTCAGTTAGGGTAGAATCACATACTGCATCTTCAGTAGTGAAGTCTGTGCCCATTTATAAATGGGGAATTCAAAAGTTTTCCGGCAAACAGCCTTTGATTCCTTTTCTTGAACAAATTGAGACGCTTAAAATCTCCAGGAATTGTTCTAATGATGACCTGTTTCTTTCTGCAGGAGATCTGTTTGATGGCAATGCTTTCACTTGGTGGCATAATCATCTTCTTAAAAAGACATTTCAGTCATGGTCCGACTTAGTTGCCGCTTTAAAGGAAACTTATCTTCCGGCAGATTATGAGAGGAATTTGTGGGAACAAATTCGTTCTACAAGGCAATCTTTTCGAGAACCTGTATCTACATTTATCTCTAATTTTGAAGCTCTTTTCTTCCGTTTACCTTCTGTCGTTTCAGAGAAAGATAAAGTATCTGAAATTAGACGTGGTCTTTTGCCAGACTACATCAAAGCTTTGGCTTTGCACGATATAGACACTGTATCTGATCTTACCTCTTACTGTAAAAGAATTGAGTCTGCGTTATCTATACCCCACTTTAATAATAATAATAAGAAATTTTCATATAAAACAAATTCACTTGATGAAATTTGTTGGAATTGCAACAAACGAGGTCATGTGTATCCTCAGTGCAGGTACCAGAAAAATAAATTTTGTTATGGTTGCGGTTTTAAGAACGTTATTAAGGCACATTGCCCCAAATGGTCAAAAAACGAAGCGCGAGGTTGTTCGATAGCGGACAGGAATCAACCTCATTGCAGTCAAATGTCTGCATCAAACCTAAAAGGCAAGAACATACCAGGAAAAAATTTGAAGAAAACTTCAAACAAAGGACAAGCAGAGTAACATTTCAACTACCACCTATTATTAAAACGCGAGCTGAAACTTCTGATTCTAATTGTGATTTTGATCCTTTACCTATAGACAAAACTCCCATAGATACAACGCACAATGTTTCTTTAAATCCTGCGAATATTTCTTTTCCGTTGATTTCAACGTCTGATACTTTATGTAGAACTAATCCTCTTCTCGATATTCGTACACAGGATAATCGACCATATATTTCAATAAATATTGGCAGTGAAACAATATCTGCACTTGTAGACTCTGGTAGTAATGTCTCTATTATTGGCTCTCCAGCCTTATTTCTTCTTAAGAAGCTGAATTTGCATCTTCACTATGATATTTCAGTACAGCTAACTACTGCTGATGGTAATGTCCAAAGTACCTTAGGTTATGTGTTTTTACCTGTTACCTTATCTGATAGCACACAAAAGTTAAAAGTTTTAGTGGTTCCTTCTATCTCACATAAAATGATTTTAGGTATGGATTTTATGAAATTGTTTAGAATTTCTTTGGATTTCACAAATTTTTCGTATAGTACAGCTAAACTGTCAACTTGTGTTGTTAATACTATAGTAAGTTCAGAGAATTTATCCACCCATCAGCTTTCACAACTAAATTCGGTAGTCAAACTGTTTAAGGAAATAGGCCCAACAGATTCTATTGGTAGAACCCACTTGTATACTCACCATATAGACACTGGTGATGCGAAACCAATTAGGCAAAGACAATATCCTCTTTCGCCTGCTATGCAGAAAATTCTCAACGAAGGAGTTGATGAGATGCTTAAGTTGAAAGTCATCGAACCATTAACAACCAGTACACCTTGGTTGTCTCCTTTGTGGTTGGTTCCGAAGAAAGATAGTTCCTATAGAGTTTGTTTTGATGGTCGAAAACTTAATTCGATAACAGTTCCTGATAGTTACCCCATGCCTTTAATAGATTCAATCATATCTAAAGTAAGAGATGCTAAATTTATTTCGTCAATCGATTTAAAACAAGCTTTTTATCAGATACCTTTGGATGATCAATCCAAATTAAAGACTGCATTTACAGTTCAAAATAGAGGTTTGTTCTGTTTTAATGTATTACCTTTTGGCTTAAATAATAGTGCACAAGCTATGTGCAGAGTTATGGATTCAGTTATAGGTCCTTTACTGGAGCCTTATGTTTTCTATTATCTTGATGATATTATTGTTGTTACTCCTGACTTTGATTGTCATATCAAAATTCTTAAAATGTTGTTTAAGAGACTTAAATATGCAAATCTTACAGTCAATTTTGAAAAGTGTCAGTTTTGTAGACCTTCTCTTAAATTTCTTGGTTTTGTTGTAGATCAACAAGGGTTAAGAACTGACCCAGCTAAAGTAGAAGCTATTTTGGAATATCCAGTTCCAAAAACTACTACTCAAATTCGTAGACTTATCGGATTGATAGGTTATTACCGTCGATTTTTGAATAATTTTGCATCCATTTGTACTCCCATTTCTGATTTACTCAAGGGTAAAAAGAAAGGACAGTCTATTGTTTGGACTCCAGAAGCTAACTTAGCTTTCAGTCAGATTAAACAGGCACTAACATCTGCTCCTGTTCTTGCTAGTCCAGACTTTGACAAGCATTTTTATCTTGCTTGTGATGCAAGTGACACTGGTGTTGGGGGTGTATTATTTCAAAAAGAAGATGGTTTAGAGCATCCTATAGCTTTCTTTAGTAAAACTCTCTCTAAAGCTCAACGTAAGTACACTACTACTGAGAAAGAACTGCTGGCTATTTTATTATCTATTGAAAAATTTAGGTGTTATATTGAAGGAAGTGAAAACTTCACTGTGATTACTGATCACTCATCCTTACAGTGGTTATATTCCATGAAAAACCCTTCTCCTAGAATTGCCAGATGGATAATGAAACTATCCTGTCACAAGTTCACTGTCATTCACCGTAGTGGTTCTTTAAATGTTGTGGCTGATTCCCTTTCTAGAATACCTGAACAAAATCCTGAAATTTCTCTTTTAGATTTATCTAATCTTAAAACAGATACTTGGTATGATAATATGGTACAAAAAGTACAAAATAATCCAGATCAATTTCCTGCTTTTAAAGTTCATGGTAATGTTCTTTACAAGCATATCTTTTCAAGGAATAAGTTTTCAGATCCTTCCCCAGAATGGAAAATTTTCGTTCCGTCTCCTCACAGAAAAGATATTTTGAAACTCTTTCATGATGATCCTACAGCTGCTCACCTAGGAGTATATAAAACGCTCTCTAGAATCACGGAATTGTATTACTGGCCTAGAATGAGACTTTATGTCGCAAACTATATCAGTAAGTGCAAAATCTGTGCTGCTAGTAAAGCAGGAAATGTACCTCCTGCTGGTTTAATGGGAAAGTACAGAGATATTAATTTTCCATTTCAGTTTTTATCTGCTGACTTATTAGGCCCTTATCCTAGATCTAAAAATGGAAATCGTTTTCTTTTAGTTGTTGTCGACTGGTTCACGAAATTTATTTTTGTCCATCCAATGGCAAATGCTACCTCTACAGCTATTGTTAAATTTATTGAAAATCAAGTTTTTCTTATCTTTGGGGTACCACAAATTTTCGCAGTTGATAATGGGAAACAGTTCGTTTCCAATGATTTCAAAAATTTAATGAATAAATATAAAGTACAAAAAAATTTGGTATAATGCGAGATATTTTCCTCAAATAAATCCTACTGAGAGAGTTAACAAAACTATCGTAACAGCTATTCGTTCTTTTATACATGATAATCATAAAGATTGGGACAAAGAAATCTTTAAGATTGCCCAGGCTATTCGCCTAGCCAAACACGAAGTTACACAATTTAGTCCTTCGTTTCTAACTTTTGCCAGAAATATCCCTTTGGACGGTTCCTTCTTTGGTGCAATAGAAGACAAAGCAAGCAATGTCATTAATATTAATAACAAGCTATTCGACCCAAGACCACTAGAAAATATGTCTTCTATTTTCAAAGAAGTGCAAAAGAGAATACGTCACTCTTATGCGACGAATTCTAGCAGGTATAACCTTCGTAGACGTGATGTCAAATATCACGTTGGTGATAAAGTCTGGAAGAAAAATTTTGTCCTATCAAAAGCTGTCGATGATTTCTCTGCAAAACTAGCGCCAAAATTTGTCCCTTGTATTGTCAATAAAGTTTTGTCTAAATTAGTCTACAATTTAAAGGATCTAGATGGAAATGATCTTGGAAATTTTCATGTCAGGGATATCAAATTAGATGTCACTGATTCTAGTGACGATGAAAATCAGTAATGCATATTAAATATATCTTTTGAGTAAAACTTGCAGTTATACTATTATATCTTACCTTTAAGTGTAATTTCAACTTACATATATCTTGTATTGCATATATTTTAAATTATCTTCTTATCTCTTTTGTTAAGCTTATACATATTTTTATTACCTGCGTTAACAAATATCTTCGTTATTTATGGACTTTTCAATAAAATATTTAGTTATGAGAACCTTTGCTAGAAAATTTATCTACTACCTTTCACAAGTTTGATTGTTATTTACTTATCTTTATCTTCGTTTAATAACACATTATCTCTTACCTTTGCAAGTTAGCTACTTGTATTACCTTTATGGTGTTATTAAAACTATTGCGGTAATAACTTATGTCTAATTTTCATACCTAGTGCAAGTGTCTTGTTTTTCCGTTGAGTGGGTTCAAATATGAGATTTGTTCGGACAAGCACATAAAAATTGCCTAGGATGATTTATCTTCGCGGGACTTGAGGTCACTGCAGGAAAACTATTAACAAGGGCGTTAATATTTTCCATTTACCCATTAGGGGTGTTGCGTTAGGCATAATTCTTTATCTTTTGGAGTGAAAGTAATCTTATGCATATATCTTCTTTTATAGAAACCTCTGGTGTAAGATTATGAAGCTTTGAAGTTTTTGATTGCATTTGAATTGTCTTTAACATTTTAAATACATACGTCTATATTTATGCAGTTCTAGTTCTATTTCTTTTGTGTAGATCCCTGGATAGTGTTTAGTGTTATAGCAATTTTATATGATATTACCACAACTTATCTTTGCTTTGTATTTTCCTTTATCATAAGTAAGCCAAATTTTATGCAGTATCTTTAATGTCTTTTGTGTAGAACTTTGACGTACTAGGTATTGTGAAGAATATACTTATCTTTATCTGACAATCAAAATTACTTGTGTTACTTAATTATCTTGATATTTACCTACCTTTAATTTTTGATACTATTTGGTACAAAAATTACTTTATCTTATACTAGCTTAATGTCAATTTGCTGTTTTATTGACTTGCCTTAGTCCATAAATATGCATATGCAATATGCCGAGAATTCATTCTCATTATCTTCTTATCTTTAATAAACAATGTAATTGTTTCCAGACCATACTGTCTATTGAAGTTTAGTCATAATAAGTTTCTCTGATTTAGTTCACAATGATTGCCCTCATCAATGCATAACTACAATGAATTTTCTTTTTCTTGAGTGTTATATTTTAATGAAATTTTTTTTATTGCATTTACAAGGTAGA
The DNA here is from genome assembly GCF_040954645.1 of Diabrotica undecimpunctata. Classification (NCBI taxonomy): domain Eukaryota; kingdom Metazoa; phylum Arthropoda; class Insecta; order Coleoptera; family Chrysomelidae; genus Diabrotica; species Diabrotica undecimpunctata. Next base: position 99,070,845 of record NC_092805.1, on the reverse strand, counting down.
TTTAACCTTATGCATACTACTATTTAGAAATCTGGTGTAGGGTTGTGTCTCTTTGAAATGACAATGGAAAGGTTTTTTTTTTATACCCTCTTGTATAACTTTGCTCTGTACAATTTTTCTGTATAGATTACTTTATTATTCTAACAGGTGCATAACGTTTGGATTTAAATCAAAGTATATTTATGACTAATTTTTCTTCTTCAGTTCAACTGAGTATAATTTTGTGCAGTTTTCTTTTCATCTTGTGTAAATTTTATACTTAATAGATGTCTAGATTGGTCTTACTAAATTTTTACTTATTTCTTTTATATTTTGATGTTTACCTTATCTTTCTAAACTGCTTATAATGTTCTACTCATACTATCTCATGCAATATATGCAACTAAAATCTAGATTAGTATTATGATAACTAATATTTGGATTTATATACCTACTGCATTACTGATGATTATGATATCTTATCTTTTATAACTTAATGATTATATGCATATCTAGTGATATTGCTAATATCATAATTACCTTGGTTTAAAATTAGCTTCCCTTAAGAACTAACATTCTTGAAAGAATGTATTTCTAACGATGTTTATCTCCATGAGTGATAGATACATCGTCCCCATATTAGTTGTTTTTGTATGATATTTATGTAATTACATATATATGGGACCGAACTGTGGTGGAGATGTACATTTATACCACTGGATCTTCCTTTAATGGTAAGGTTGTCTTTAGGGTATGGCGTCGGGGGGTTCATAGTACACAGGACTGTCGTCTCTGAGGAGCGCTTTCGAGGTTTAACCATGGATTATGAGCTACTGCGTTCATACCAACATGATTTCAATCGGCCCAGTATATAATCGATGTACAGTACCAAAGATTGCGGATAACCCTTAACATAGCTTTTCTCCCTCTTGGTCTACGACCAATTTTAGTGTGACGAATACTATAATTCGTTGGGGATGAAATAATACCCAGAGTGCTCACTCTAAAGTCATTTAGTGTATATAGTATTACAATACTGTAATACATAGTTTATAATTATGTAGTTAAAATTTTAGTTTAACGGATACTATAATTCGTTGGGTGATAGTCATTTATTTTTTTTGACTTAGGTTAATATAAGTATATTAATTTTTATATCTTATCACAAGTTAACCATTTTCACTTTATTTTGTTTAAATAATAGTACCTAAACTTACAAGTTATTATACCTATATCTAGGTATCTAGATAACTTTATTATTTGGTAAAGACTACCTTTATTATTATTTTGATGATCATAACATATAATGAGTTTAGTGATGAGAAAAATTTCTCAAGGTACTTTAGAAATTTTTCTACTGGGTGGTGGAAGTGTGTAGCGTTATAACTGCTACATTGCCTGCTTTCTTTCTTATGTTAATATATTTCGTTAATTCTATTCTCCAATTTCCATATCTTCTGTCATAATTCATATTCTTCTATATCCTCCATTGTATCTCTTATTTTTCTATATATTTTCTCAGATATAGATTGTATCAGAATTATGTCGTTACTTAATTGATTCATTATTCTCTTTTCATTTTTACTGGTATTTGGTATAAAAACCAGTTGGCGTCCAAATCTATCTTCTTTATATATATATATATATATATATATTTCAGTATCTACCTTTCCTATTTTCTTAATAATCATCATTTTTATCTTTTACTCAAGTTTCTAAAGAATGAATTTTATTTTCATCTCTATTTCTGTTACTTTGGAACGAGAGGTGCCATCTTTATTCTCTGTTTAGTTTAATGCTAGTGACAAAGACTCCTTTTTGTTGACATTTCCCCCTTCCCGTTCGATACAAAAGTCGATATAATGGCTTTTATTTCTAAAAATGTCGATTTTCTTCATGACTTTAGTATAATAACCAATTGTTGTGTCGTCTCCTGAATTAGGAGTCAACCTCCGGGATACATTTCTCAGGTGCGGGTCAATTTATATTAACATCCAGAAGACCAACCGGCCTGAGAATGGCACTATCATTCCAATAGGAGAGTTGACTCCAGGGCAAGAAAATCCACAACTAACAACATGGCTTGCTAACAACCATAGCAGAAAAGACCAGGATAAAACCTAGGATTTGGTGACAAGCATTTTTCCTTACTATAATGTAACACTGTAGCAAGAAGTCGAATAATTTTTATTTAAATTCAATTTAATTTTTAAACATGTATTTTTCTGCCCTTTTTGTTTAATATTTTAATAAACATGTGTTAATTTAACTGTGTATTGTTTCTTCTTTTTACTTGTTTGCGTGTGTTGCTCCAGAGTAGGCCATATTCACGTCCTGAGTGAGCTAGCCAGGGAGTGTTTCGTATAACGTCTAATGTAGCAATTTTGCAATTGATACATTAGGGGTTATGACGTTAAAAATTGGTCCCAACGGGAAACGATTTGTCACTCCAACGTTGTTAGTGATGTTAGTCGGATTGTAGCAGCAAACTAAGGTTTGCGGTTACAAGTTGACAACAGCAGCTCAACGTTGGGATGTTACAAATTGAGCCTCGAAGGGTTACAAATTGGCACCCAATGAATGTTCGTTGGAACGTCACAAATTGGGGCCTAACGTTACAAGGTCTATATGCTTAATATAATAAATAATGGATGCGGTCGCTATGCGGTCTCTAAGCCGAACGCAGCATAAAACTGCTGTACACGGGTTCAAATTTTGGAGGCAGCGTCTTTAGTTATTTTCGAGCATTGTAATGTAAGTCTGGTATGCTTTTTAACCTGGCGCAATGAATCAATTAATTCAAAAAAGAGATAAAGACGAATTTTTAATTGAATTGGTTCAAAGTAGCAGGTCAGTATATGATGCCAGTGATAAAAATTATAAAACCAATATTAAAAAACACAAATTTAGTGAAATAATTGATATGCCAGATGAGTTTTTAAAAACACTATATTTTATCAACTAACTATATAATATTAATGTTTACTATTCGAGTAAAAGAAGGGTTAATACTTTTTCGTCATCCATTTTTGAACAGAACAAGTTAACTGATCTTACTCGACTGATAACGATGCCTACTGGCACTTTGCCGACGACCAAAAAACGCTGTATGCGACGTACGATGTAACGCCGTAGGTGGCATAAGGCGCGGGCGTTTATTGGAGACCACAGTCTTAGACAATTTGTGTCTCAGCCTACATCATAGCAAATACAACATTCCACTGTTCTATATTTGAAAGTCCGGTCGTTGCCAAAGCGATCCATTTCCAAGAACGTTACTCTACTCTGAGATCGCACTTCTTCTTCTTCTTTTTATATAGACATGACTGTATCTGTTTTTGAATGTGCCTCTAGTAAGTTGTCGTTCCATCGTTTTTGTGGTCTTCCTGCTGATCGTCTTCCTTTTGGGGAACCGTCTCTTGCCGTCTTTACTACTTTATTTGTTGTCATTCGGCTTATATGATCATTCCATTCTACTTTTCTATTACTTACCCATTCCTTAATGTTCTTTACCTTGCATCTACGTCGTATATCTGTACTTCTAGCTCTGTCCCATAGTGTCTTACCATTAATTTTTCTAAGTGTTTTCTTCTCTGCTGTTTCTAACTTCCTTTTAGGGAGATCGCACTTGGAATTGGTTGTTGCACTTAGAACGCGTCATCGAAAAAACTTCAACATAAGAAGCAAGATGAATTGATTCCTTATCATCCAGAAGTGCGTTTTCCTCATGCCTCATTCTACTTGCGGTTTTTGCTGGTGAATGTTCGTGTGTAGATATAGTTTCAATTACTTCGAACTGTTGAAGGTTTAGTGTACCCATCATTTAGTGCTGCATGTCAACCACTTAATTTGCTTGAAAACGATAATCATTGGGACATGGCAATCGCTGAAGCAATTGTTTCTGCTTCTCTAAGTCAGATGCGAACATTGTTTGTGATCATTAATTCGACATGGAATCAAGGCATTCGGTGGTGTGAAAACTGATAGGCAACACAATACACGCTACGATACTCAAAAGAAAATTAACCCAAAGTATGAAGATGTTCTCATTCCAAGAATTCCGATGATACCAACCGATATGCCATTCGAATTTAAGCGAATTTAATATCCGATTCGTTTTGCATTCGTTCTGACGATAAACAAATAACTCAGCAAATTGTTACTTTTTTACCACGTGAGTTACCTTCTTTTTAAACTCTTATTGAACTTAATAAATCTGATCTTAATATAAAAAAGTTAATATAACTCAGGTAATAATTTAACAAAACATTTATTAATTGTAAGGCGGTACGAAGTTTTCCGGGTTAGCTAGTTGTGTATAAAATCAAGACTATTTGACATTGAGTGCCACAAATTATTTTTTTAAACAATAAGAAACATCTAATTTTATTCTAAATATGTGCTTGTAGAAAAAATATTTAATAACTTTATTACGCTACTAATGGATGGAATTTTTTTTAACGGAAAATATATTTGCTAGAGAATTGTTTAAAAAAACCTTCATGCATTGGATATAATGTTTTTTTTATAATTGAATAAACTCAACTTGATGGGAACTGGAAATAAAAAATTACATTATTTAATGAAGGTAATATGACTAAAAAACGCAAATTTGGTGTAATGTTTAGTGTAATTTTAGCCGGAACACGGTTAATCCGGCACTACCCTGAGGTCTTCTGGCCTAGTATCCTACTCGGCCGAAAGATGCCAGGGTGTTTTGTTCCGTGACGTAGATGTCCAAAAAAGTTTTCCCCCACCGTTTCCTGTCAGAATTCAATGGATACCTTCTTAGGCTCTTACTGGAATCTGGCAATACGGCAATTATAAAAAAAATTGCGTGTTGACTATTATTCTCCTCTCCAGAAAAAAAAAGTGAATGAAGCAGAAAGGCAGAAAACATTTCAAGTTCTTTTTTTTTCTAATAATCGCATCGACCGAATGGTCATGCGAGGATGCTGCTCTTTCATTACGTTCCACTGTTACATATCATGGGATCCAGATGATTCTTTATTTTGATTTATTTGAGCTTGATTAAGAGCACTTTTAATTTTTGGGGTTTTATTAATTCCTTTTACTTGATCCTGAGTACATGGTGTGCACACTTTGATCTCCAGTAGTTCACCTCCACTACTCTAAACTCTTTAAATTCGTTCCTAGTAGTATCGAATTTAAAGCTTATTTTCCTTCGGATGTCCTGTAGTCCTCGTTGCATGCTATGCAATATGGTGTATTGCTGCACTCTTTTTGTTTGTATTTTCTGTGCATTTGCTCCTGATATCTGCGAAGTGCACGTACATGTAGAAACGTATTGGTCGATATCTGACTGTCGTTAATTTGCAGCTCACCAGATCTATTTTTCTCCTGGTTGCTACCAGCTCCAGAGATAGATCCCCTTGTGCTGCCTTTTCAGCCTCGTGATATTAATTCCGCTGTTTCTTACTTCGACTTTTACTTCTTCACCCCTTTGATGGTAATATTTCTCCTTCGAACTCTTCTTTTTCTGTTTTGAACCGCCGTAATAATGTGTGCTCCAATATTCTGCAGGCTATATTTCAGGATTTTCCATAGTGCCATCCAGACTGTGTTTTCTTCTACTACACAGCAGAGTTTCTGCCTTTTCGCTTTCCCTTGTTGCTATCTTATTTGTGGCACTTTCCAGTCTATTTAAACCTGTCTGCTCGATTAACGTTTTGTAGTATGCACCCTTTATAATCTTCGGGCTCCTTCGTCCTCTTATTTTGAAGCACATTGTCTGTTTTTTCTGCCTAATTCTCTAACTAGCTATTCCAGTCTTCTGTGACTTTTTTTGTGCTCATTCTGCGATATAATTGTCTACTAGCTCCCGTTAAGCATGTATGCTCGATTAACGTCGTGTATACACCCTTCATGATCTTTGGGTTCCTCCTACCTCTCATTTTGGAGGTAACACAATTTAGCGCGTAGTCTGTTTTTTTTTCTGCCTAGTTTTCTAACTAGTTATTCCAGTCTTCTGTGACTTTGTTTGTGCTCATTCTGCGATATAATTGTCTACTTCCCCTTCCCCTCTTTTATCCAGCGTAATTATGACATCATTGTTTTCTTCTGGGGAAACCTCCCTTCCTTCTACTACTTTTGTTCTTTTAACGTCATTTTTCCACGTATCTTCTATATTCTTCTTCTCTCATTTCTGTCTTTAAGCCAGCATTTATGTATAATTCCTTCCACATCCTTTTCTATGTCTTTCATTTCTGCCTGAACACCCATGTCACTTTCTTCCACTGTTTCTATTACAAGAATCTCCCTGGTCCTTTCCTTATTTTTTATTTTTGTTTATAGTGACTTCGACACTCTGTGTAAGATTTCGGTTATGATCTTAACTTCAACTTTGGTGTTTACACACTCCTTTGTCATATTGAGGTGTACTTTCGATTTTTTAGGACTTTCTCTACCACCTTTTTTTCCTCTCTTCGAAAACCTCGACGTACCTTAGTTGTCCATCTTCTTTTTCTTTTTATCCTCTATCCTTGATTTGTTTCTGATTCTCCCATGCTCTCCAATACCATAACTTCTCGTAGGTATTCTGCATATGGAGTGTCTCCCTCCAAAGATCTAGTCAGATCAAAGATTCCCCAAAATCTTTATACTATTTATATATCTTGTTAAATTATAATTAAAAGATTGTTTTACATTCATATATATTTTCACGCTTCGGAAAGATAAATTGTCCAGCTGGACAGTACTCCCTTATCTAGCTAAGGCATTTATCATCCTTGGAGATCGCTAGACATCCCGGTGACTCCGTTTGTGAGTCTATTCTACGCAACCATTTGTCCTATGGTCATCTCTTCTTTTTCTTAGTCGTTAACTTGTTGCAGGTATCGTGATACTATGAAGCTATTAGATGATTTTACTAATGTTTCTCCACGTCTTTCTATCTTCTGCCATTCTAGCACATTCTGACAATGGAGCGCCAATAGTAGCAACACTATGGTCCGTGTATCTTGTGGTATCCCTGGTATCCCTGGATGGTAAATTTTTCAAATTCATTTCTTCGAAGCACGTGTCCAACATAGCCTACTATTTGTTCTGATATTTGTGTTCTTAGTCTATTGTTTATGTTTAGCTGGTTCAGTATAGATTAATTTATTCTTCGAACCATCCACATAGTATCCAGAAGTGCATCTCACATACATCCATAATCTTTTTATCTTTCTCCATAATGCTCCAGCATGTCCATTTTTCTGTCTCCCATATTCTGTGACAAATTTGATGTATGTGGATATAATCCACATGTCGATCGGATTAGCCAAGCGGGCTGGGCGGCTGGCTTCTCCTTCGCTTCAATGCGAGAGATGTCAGTTCAATCCCCGGCTCGGTGTACAGAAAACAAAAAGGCTAACGCAGCAGTTTAAAATTCTCAAATGAATCTGCGGCTTAGTCTAGAATATGCTGGTATCTGATCGGCCTATGGTGGTGCAGTACGGCAAGAGATAAGGGCTTGCGGCTAGGTGATACTCCTCCATAGATCCCTACCGGAAGGGCGTCGAACGCCTAAATACCAGGTATATATATTCTCCTCCATCATCAATCGTCCACAATATTCTTGTCACCTGTGTAAAATGTTTGAGTAGTCGGTAGCGAAGACTAGCTGCCACCACCGGCCTCTGCCTCCGATCTGAGTCGATGAGGTTATTGGGTGAAAATAGGATGTGGAAAGGTTTTTGGAGGAACATGCGGCAATTAAGTGTTATTGTCGCACTTGCTGTACGTTTCTCGGCAGTTTGAATCGGTGACCAACTCTGTCGATCACCTACTGATTGAGCAGTCCTTAGGTAGTTCGTCGTGCCCACCTTACAAACGTCTGTGGTCAAAATAGACTTAAGCTATGACGCTGCAATTAGGGTCGAACAGGACACTACTTGTAGTTCTTTTAGTTCACGTTCCCAGCTAAACCGGAAATAGTACACTCGCTTCTGCCTGTCTCACAATAGTAGCGACCATGACCGAGTCAGAACTCAGAATGCTGAATGCGCTATCCAGGCTGCACCAACAAGGAGGCCAACTAGACTACACTACAATACCTTGGGAACTGGCTGAATATTAACAATGACTAACAAGCAATTTTCTAGATTTGAGATATCTCACCTTCATGCCTTGTAAGTCGATATTATATAACAGAAACATGTCTATGCACCTTTGCAAAAGTACTTTTAAATGTACTATTGACACAGTAAATGCCAGTACTGCTAGACATATGTAAGACCTGGACTTTAAACAACAACGATAAACAGTTTTGAAGCATTTGAGCTGTGGTGCTACTGTGACGTTCTGAAGATATCTTGTAAACGCATACTACAGGACAAGCTTAAAATGATAATTACAGATAGCGAACATATTTAAATAGAAAAACACAGAACACTTTGGACATTTCTCACAGAACCTAAATACCAACTACTGAGAATCTTCAAGTGATAGATCTGTTTCGAGCGGCTGCTAATTGAGAAACGATTCATGATATTATTGATATGATAATAGCCAACGTCTGAAGAAAGATTCTGGAGTGAACAAAAATACCTATTTATTGATAGTGGGTGGAATCAACACATAAAGTTAAGGGAATTTAAATTATATCGCAAGATTTCATATAATGAATACAAGGATAATTGAAAAAGCGAGTGAATCAGTGAATTATATAAAACTAAAGTAAAAGATATTAAGTAATCTAAGTGGGTTTCACTATCGAGCAATATATCCATTGAATTGGCTGTAAACTTCATTTTTGTCTTGTGCTGTATTAGGCCACCATTTGTATTACACTGCATAATAAATTGTATAAGAACATGGTACTTTCTTCTTTATTTGGGTTTATATTTGTTTCTCTTGTTTCATAGTTGATCCCTTGGACGTGTTGTTAGTAATGATGGGAATTGTATACTCGTTTGATTTGAGTTCTGAAAAGTGCCGGTAAGTCATGTGTTCCTACGCTGTTTAATGTTTAGTCTATTATTTGTATTGTTTGGCTTAAAAAGGCTATGAAAAAGCGCACCATTGTATAAGACGCAAGTAGCTCAAATGTTATTGTTTTTATTGCAAAATTAAATGTAGGATAATTTTTTTTACCCGGCAATTTGACTGGCGAAATGTATTTACAATTGGACGGCGTGATGCAGAAAGCTACCAACCCTAAATAGTGACAAACTGAGATAATCAAGTTTAAAGTTTTTATTGATTTCAAAAATCTGTAGGATGTGTTGCTACTACTTTGTTACTTTTTTTTACTGTGGATAGTTATTTTGATATTTTTTACATGTTTAAATATTTAAATAATAAATTAAAAAGAGAAACGGGAAATTTTTGTGGATTGGTAGGTTTTTGCATTTTGCAAAGTGTGAAGTTAATGCCAACAATATTAAATAAAAACAAAATTAAAGTTAGAAAAATTATTTTTATTTACCGAAAAGTTAAGGATATGATTATTCAACGTATAAATTTAATAAATTTTAATATTAATCTACGTCATCCACTTTAAAATCTAAATCTTCAGTATTGACGTTGTTGCTCTCAACATCTTTAGTTATATTGGCACTCTGCAAATTTTGATAAACAGGCAGTGTATCGGCAGGAATAAGGTGCATTATTTCCTTTAAATTTTTTAATTTTGTTTCAGCGATAGGCTTTCCGTTAGGCCACAGTGGTATTAAATCACTAAAGATTTCTTCGTTACCAGTTCTACCTCGAGAAGATTTTTTAATAGAAATTTTTTGATAAGGTTGTGAAAAATCGTGTTGTTGTATCATTAGCCGAAATAAGTCTTTCTTTTCTATTTTGATTGACCTAATCTTTAACCAATTAATTTTTTCTTTATCTTCTGTCACTTTGCGATTAGTATTTTTTTTTCAATGTTCATTACGCCTAAAAAAATCTTCTACGATTTGGGTAACAAACAATGGTCTCTGCTTTCTGCAAGAACGCATTACCTCGATGTAGTCATTTGGGATGTATAATCTTTGCTGTCGTTTATGACCAGAACAGAGATGTTTTACGGTAATGCTTTCTAAGTTTGTGAGTGTCCCATGCAAAATTGATTTAAGCATAAGTATTAACTTAATCACACCAGGATAGGCCAAATTTGACGAAATGCCCCTGAAGATGCTCTAGGAATCAAAAGTACTTGGGCAAGATTTAATTAATAAACTGTGCTCGATATTTGCCTTTCATTAAATCAAAATATCTTATTTGATCCCCATTGCCATTAAAAACTGTTGGAAAGATTTTTACACTGGTTGAGGTTTAAAAGTAACACAATCGAAAATGCCTCTGTTTCGTTTTTATTAGACCACACTATGTGTAATTCTATTCTTAGTACTAGTTAGCACTGGGAAGTTAATACTTCAGAAAATATACATAACACACACCTATTTGTTATACTTATCATATAAGTAATAAATTATTTTCGTGACAGTTCCTATCATTTTTAAAGTATTATGCAAATATTTTTCAAGTAATTAAGACTACACAAAAACGGTTAAGTGATATAAATTTTTAATACACGACACAAAGTCTGAAAAACCCACATGACTAAATGCAGGGAACCGATGAGTAATAATTAACAAATATTTAACTTAGTTGTAAGTAATTAAACCATCTCAAAAGGGAACACATTCAACAACTACATTAAGTACATTAACTACATTAATAAAAAATTAAGTTTCAAATTAAATCAAGGGAGCAATTTAGTGTATTTTCCAGTGATAAACCACCGTGCCAATTTGATGACAAAGCAAGTTGTAGTTACACAAGTCTACATTTATGTTATGTCATTAAGCATAATAGACTGCAAATAATTTATATGTAAAAAATACATACAAATATCCTTGAATATTCATAAGGAAATCCAGGTCGATGACTAACAGGAAAATGAAAAGCTAGTTTAGCTGATGTCTGATTAGATATGCTCGACATTGAACTTGAAAACCTTGGAAAATTTATTATATGACTGACGAAACACTCATCATATCTAACAAGACAATACAGCAATTGCATCATTGTATCTGAACAAAAAACTATCGAAATTTTTCTTTTCGTCGCTTGGTATTCATATTTCAAGTTAATTCCAGCGCAATTTTGTAATTTGTATGAAAAGTCCTAAACTCTAACCTAAATTCTTTATATTGTAAAATATTATACGGTAGGCGAGTAAAGAAAAAAATAGCTGAAAAGTCTTATACAGGTTTTTGAAGATTCTAAAGGATATATGAGGGATAGCGACAAATCCTTGAAGATGTACAAATAATTTTTGTTTTTTTTTAGACAATCATAAAAAGTGAAAAAATAATTTTTTACATATAAAAAGTTTCTTATACATTTTAGAGAAAATTGGTTGAAATAAAAGTTGTAGATCTTAAAAAGTACTTTAATTTGCAAGTTTCTGAATTAAAATATATAAACAATAATTGACCTCAACAGATAACAAAAATAGAGCATACCTAAAGTAGTAAATACCTAAAGCATACTCCCTTCTTAGAGTCCGGAATACCGGACTCTAAGAAGGGAAGAAAAATAATTATATAGAATAAAAAAAAGGCAATTTGAAGAAAAGCATTTAGAAACCATAGATTGGCTAAGAAATCAAAACGAAACTCGAAAGTTCCACAGAAATGTAAACAAAATGAGAAAAGAGTTTAAGCCAAGAATAGGGAGCTCTAAGGATGAAGAAGGAAATATCCTAAGGGTACGGCCTCAATCTTGAACCGATGAGCTGAATTTTTGGACGCAAAATTTAACGGCCATTTTATCGAAGAAGCAGATAATACCGTAGCAGATCGAAATGATTGGAATCCATTCAATCCAAATGAAAGATGCCCTGGTACAAGCACTGCATAAACTTTTACTTTTCGCCTGGCAAAATAAAACCATGCCCTGTGATATGCCCGTTACATAAGAAAAGCAATCAACTTCATGGTGACAACTACAGAGGTATGTCCCTGTTAATAACTGCTTACAAAATACTAGCAAATATTCTCTACGAAAAGCTATAAGTTTACACAGTTGGCATTGTTGGAAACTACCAAGCCAAATTTAACATTGAAACCCATCACCTATTTGTCGACTTCAAGGCCGCATACGACAGTTTTAAGAGAACAGTTTTAATTCCAATCAATGCGTGAGTTTGGTATACCAGAAAAACTTATCCGATTAACGAGAATGATAATGTCTAACTTAAAAGCCAATGTTAGGATACAGGGAGAAAATTCTCGATACTTTGAGATAAAGGATGGAGACAGACAAGAGGATGCCCTGGTTTGCCTCTTATTTAGCATTGCCTTGGAAAAGGCTGTCCGAGACACATGAATTAGAGATGGCGGTACTATTTACAATAGATCGATATAAATCCTAGCATACGCTGATAATATTGACATAATAGGGCGTAGCAAGTAAGATGTTCAGCAAGATTTCCTTAAATTGGAAACAGCGGCTAAACAGGTCGGTCTAGTCATCAACGAAGACAAAACCAAGTACATGTTGGTTACTAAGGATCCTATAGCAAATTAGCAACGGGAAACAGCATTTTGAAGTCATATTTTTGAACGTGTTGACAGCTTCACATACCTTGACTTGCTAGTGACTACTATCAATAAAACAAGCGAAGAAATTAAGACAAATAAAACTTACCAATAGGGCATACTACGGACTTCAAAAACAATTCCACTCAAAAAATATCCAAAGAAAAACCAAAATTATTATATACAAAACACTGCTGAGGCCAGTCCTCACATACGGGGCGGAAACATGAACCCTAACGCAGAAGGATGAAAGACTTCTGGGAATATTCGAGCGTAAGATACTTCGCCAAATATTTGGAGCTATAAACGATCAAGGGCAGTGGCGCAAACGATTTAATTAGAAGTATACCAACTCTTTAATGAACCAGATGTCGTAACGTTCATTAAAACACAGCGACTTAGATGGGCCGGACACATAATACGAATGCCTGGCAACATGATTACTAAAAAGCTAACGATAGGAACACCTTTAGGAAGAAGAAGCAGAGGCCGACCGTGATTTATGTGGTTGGATGGAGTTGAGACCGAATTAGGGATATTAGAGATCAGAAGATGGCAACACGTTGCCAGAAACCGAACAGAATGGCGACTAACCTCAGAGCAGGCCAGGATCTACAGAAGATTGTCGAGCCAAACATGATGATGAACAATTTACCGAGATAATTGTAAAAAACCTTTATTTTGCAGTAATGTATAAATGCTAATAACTTTGTTTTTTGCATAATGATATGTAATATAACTACTTGAAACTAGGGCAATTAATGAGTTACGAAAGTGCCTAAATCTCAGCTAGATCGACCAAATAGTTTGTAAGTTATTCAATTTGTTTATCGCGGAGAGCAATTATTTAAACAACCGTTCTTGCCCAAACAGTGAATCTAGAGGTATTTAGCAGATCGCAATTTAATAGCAGATTCTTTGAGGATTTAGCATGTTATCAAAATTGTTATTAAAAAACCATTTGAAAAAGGGCGGACTTTATAGCTTATAAACATTTATAAGAACTTTGATATTTTTATGTCACGCGCTCGTAAGTAGGCTCATTGCGCTCGTTGAAAAAATGGTGAAAAAACACAATCTTAAAACAAAAAACCGTCTATGACCAATAAAACCAAGATGGTATTTTTTTTTTCTTAAAATCTATTTTCCATTATGTATTAAAATTAAGAGCTGAAAATTTAATAAAATAATAAACGAAGATCTAAATTTTATATTCCTTTTTATAGATGGCATATAACGAGAAGGAGTAAAAATGTATCACTCGTTGAAGGCTCCCTTAATATAGTTCTGAAGCTATTTTCTTGTGACATCTTAAAGTAATTACTATTTTAATGAGAATAAGCCACATTTGAAATTTAAAATAAGTTGCTATCAACAAGTTCTCCCAGACATAGTCTAAAGACTAGCAACTCCAATGGAGTCTTACGCTGCCATTTAATTAATTCCTTTTGTAACTTAAACATCATAGTTTTTAATTATCAAAAATGTACCTGAAAGTTAATCATTAACATTTAAAAGGCTTTTACTGATATATTTAATGGCTTTAAACATGTACATCCAGATAGCACTGATGATTGAATAGTTATTCCGAAAACGTTGTGTGATGTAGCTCGATAGGGTTTTAATATTATACCTTTTATAAAGGAATTTTTTTAAATAAAATTTTTAGTAATACACGGTATATAGCCAACTACAGGAATTAAGTTTCCTTCTAGATTTTAAAATAAGTTTATTGACGTTTTAATTTCCACTTTGGAAATCGTTCTTAAAATACAAACATTAAAATACAAAGCAGACAGAGTCTGCAGCTGCAGACTCTGTCTACCGTATTTTGCATGGCTGTGATGCAATATAACACAGACGGCCAACATTTTTGAGAGACTATCAAGTGACTGTAAAAATATATGCTATCAATCCATTAGGCCTGTATTAGTCGGTACAGGGTTCCAGAATTCTGAAATGGGTACCGCGAACAAATGGAAGATGTTCAATAGGTCAGTTGGCTATTAGAGTGAAGCCATACCTCTTTTGATATGCAGGCCGGGCGATGGTGGGGCTCTCATAAATTGCGGCAAAAATATATAATATAAAAATAGAAAAAAGTAGAAAAAGAACATTCACAACATAAATCAAAGTTCACAAATATCTAGCTTGGTCTATGTCAGTTAATAAAACCCTAACTAGCGAAATTAAGTCCAGTTTTTTAACTAAAATTTCACAATTACTAATAAATCGGAGGATAAGTTTAGCAGATGAACAATAGTGTTTTCGTAGTGAAAGATCGTGTACAGATCTAATATTCTTTACTTAGAAATCACTAGAGTAAAATAGACTAGCATTTCTGTGTGTGATTGACCTAAAGAAAGCGTTTGACAGAGTAAGACTCAAAGATATAATCTTCTGTATAATAGAGAAGTTTCCCTAAATATTATAAAAACTATCGAAAACATCACGCGCTATCTCAGAGTAAAATGGAAGTCAGAATAGATGAACTACTTACTTACAGAACTTATAGAAATAGGCAACGGAATTAGACTCATTGAGCCCCATGGTCTTCAATTTAGTCATGTATGAAATCATCAAAAGCGTTAACAAAGAAAGAGGACACAGAATGGGAAAGATGAAGATAGTCTGCAAAGACTGGTACACAAAACTGATACAGAAAACTAAAACAATAGTAGTCAGCAAAGAACCAACAAGATGTAAAATAGAAATTGATGGCATCATTATTGAACAAGTAATGGAAATAAAATACCTGGGAATTACACTGTCGAGCTATGGAGACCTGGACAAAGAAGTGAGAGATCAAGTACAAAAAGCAAATAGACTGGCAGGATGCCCTAATAACACTATATGGCGAAACTGACACATTAACACTGATATAAAGTCCAGAATAATTTATAAAGCCAGTGTAAGACCAATAATGACATATGCCTCAGAAACAAGACCCGACACAGTCATAGGAAGACAAGAAGAATTACAGGAAATACGCTGAGAGATCGAAAGGGAAGTGAAGACATTAGAAGAAAATGTAACGTACAGTGTATAAATGAATGAACACAAAATAGAAAAAAAGAATAGAATAACCACTAAAGCAGAATGAAGGAGACCCGTGTCGTCAAAATAGCAAGAGATAAGTCACCAGTCGACAAAAGAAGTATAGGACGACCGCGCAAAAGATGGAGTGACAATCTTCCATAAAGGCATTAATGAAGAATTAATAAAGAGGAAGAAGAAGAAGAGAAGTCCTGTTTTCTGTCTAACTGGCATTTTTGTTACCATTCTGTTAAGCAATTCTGTTGTATATTTTTTAAGCTTGTATATTTTTTACACTTTATGGACCTAAAATTGGCCATACTTCGTCAGGGATATCATCTGGTCCAACTACTCTGTCTTTCTTACCTTTTGTCTATTTTTTCGTTGATTATTTTGCTCATAACTCCTGTTACTGTCGATACTGGCTGTCCTTGTTTTTCCGTCGAACTCTTCTTTTGAGAGGACGATAATATAACAATTTTATCCAGAAGAATGTATAGTAAAAGTTTCATAATAATTTGATTTTTTACAAATACTTTCCAGAAATGTTCCTAATAATTATTAGTATTTATGTTTTTTGTGAATATATTTCTGTATTAAAAAAAATCGATCTTCTTAATTGTTTTGATAGATTTGATTGTTCACGTGTAACAGATCTGCACATGCTACCTTAAAATTTACTAATTGAAATGATTATGGGCATGATAGTGACGACTAAATTTAGCCTCCTCTTGATCACAGCTTTATTCAATATTAATGTATGTTGCCTGTTTACACAGACTTCTATTTAACCATCATACACTAATGTATATAGTAACTAAATATTATATAGAGGTCAATTCGATTAAGTACGTCATGGTCTTGCTTTCTGCTTGCTTATGGAAGAGAAAATCCTTCAGAACAATAACGATCGTTATTGTCGTTAATAATAGTAAATAATTAATAATCTAATAAATTAATTGTCGGTTAAATTTTCTATTATTATTTATAGAATTCCTAGAAAAAAAAATTGCAAAAATTGTTAAATTTGTTATACGCGCTATCTCAGAGTCAAAAATGTATTTTCATTTCATTATGAATTTTAATATTGTTCTGAAGCTATTGTTTTGTGGCATCTTAATGCAATTAAGTACTTTTATTCAGAATAAGCAATAATTTTACTTTTATTTGACGTTTCCTAATTCCCACTTCGGAAATAATTCTCCGTATTTTGCGAAGGATGTGGAAATTGAAATGTCAAATAAACTTATTTTATAGTAAAGTTATGGCTTTTCCCAGTAAAAACTTTAAATTGTTTTAACGTGTCACAAAAAAATAACTTCAGAACAATATTAAGAACCCTGTATGGGCCTAGCATCATTCAAAATTTTAGGAAATTGAAAATTCTATACGAAAAACTGACACATTGTCAAAATTCGATTAAAGGAATTTTTAAAATTATATTTAAAATTGGTCGGTCAGATAGCCAAGCGGGCTAGGCGGCCAATTCTCATTCGCTTCACTGTCGAATGGTTCAGTGGACGTGGGTTCGAGCCCCAGCTCGGTGTACAGAAAAATAAAAATGGCTAACGCAGCAGTTTAAAATTCTAGATGATTCTGCGGCTTAGACTAGAATATGCTGGTGTCTGATCGGTCTATGGTGGAGCAGTACGGCAAGAGATAAGGGCTTCCGGCTCGGTGATACTCCTCCATAGATCCCTACCAGACGGGCGTGGCGCCTAAATACCAGTATATATATATATATATATATATATATATATATATATATATATATATATATATATATATATATATATATATATATTATATATATATATATATACTAAGGTACACTCGAAGAGTGGTGGGTTTTTCGGTCTCCACTCGCCACCACTCTTCGAGTGTACCTTAGTTTATTTTGGATTGACGGTCGTACTCCTTTTCTCGATATATATATATATATATATATATATATATATATATATATATATATATTTAAAATTGTCAAAAATCGATTAGAGAAACTTTTAAAATCATCTTTAAAATTGTCAATTTATTCGAGGCTTAGGAAGGTGAATTAGTACTATATAATTAGCTTTTTCGAGTGGAACCTGCCATGCGATTAATACATGGATTGCATCTGGTTTAAAGGAACCTACAAAACCAATAACAACAAAAAAGAAACATTGGAGGGTACAATTGATCTGATACTTAAGAAGACAAGAAATGTTGTCAAAACTATGTCTTCAGAAAATAGAAAAATCCTAGAAAAAAAATACAAAAGACGTATAAGGAAGATAAAAATAGGCATAAGAAACTTGAAGAACTTAAACAGCATGCAAACCAAAATAGACCACGTGAACTTTATAACAAAGTTAAGTACTTATGTTAATTATGGAAACAATACTGCAAAAAAACTGTTACATTGTATATGATACATGACTTGCGACAATAATGAGAGGCCAACAAAATATTATAAGTCAATTTACATATCATTGCACAAGAAGGTCTAACCCACAGACTGTAGCAACTACAGAACGATAGCTCTTATTTCGCATACCATTAAGGCTCTATTTCATATTATAATGTGTCCGTTTAAAACGTTGTTTCCTTCAACAGATACCTGATGACAAATAGGGTTTATGCCTAGAAAAGGAACGCGAGCAAATTTTAAATGAGCGACAAATAATAGAAAAAGTATATGAATTTAATGTTAAAGTATATTTTCGTGAATAAGAGACGACTATGGTTGGTCTTGGAATAGATGAGCGATTCCACAACATTTAATTTTTCTACTTAAAATAATGCTATATGAAAACATTTTGGAAAAAAAAGGTCAACAAGATTCTTTTCAAACCGTTTGGACCAAAATCTGGCATAATACAGGACTTTATGATATAACTCATAATATTTAAGAAAGACAGCTAAGATTTAATTTTAATACAGAGCACCATCATTCGCTTATACGTATTTTATCCTTATGGAAGTATCAGAGCGAACTCTATGAATAAAACCAAATCTTTCTGTCATATTAGTAATTGTTTAAAAATGATAACATACAGACGCTACAGCCACATCTATTAAAAATAATCGAAATGTGGATATTTCTCACCTTTGAAATATCTTCAGAGTATTGCCTAAATCTGTACTTTCTATAATTTTCAAAGTAAACAGACAATAAAAAACAGACATGAGGAATCTACAATTTGTATTCCATATCACTTGATCTAGACAAAAACCCTTCTCGAACTGATTTCTAGCACACCATTCATGAGTATACGAAAATAATAAAGACAGTTAAGATTTGCTTTCAATACAGAGCATCACCAGTTGCTTATACGTATTTCATTCTTATTGAATCATCAGAGCGAACTGTAGTAAGTCCTATGAATGAAAATATATCTTTCTGTCACATTTGTAATTATTTAAAAATAATTGTCTGTATGTTAATTGCCTCTCCTTCATTTCAAACTCTGTCTCTGAGAGTCAGTCCAAGTAGCGAGCGTTCCATTCGTCTTTGAGCTACCCTGAGATTGGTTGCTGTAGCCTGGGTTAAGGAAAGTATTTCGGCGCCGTAAGTCATGACTGGAAGCACACATTGGTCGAACGTCTTCTTGTTCAAATAATTTGACACATTGCTCTGGAGGATGTCTGATAGAGCTCCATATGCGACCCATGCTTAAGTGATTCTTCTTTGCAGTTCAGCAGTTTGGTTGACTTTAGTAATTTGGATTTCATGAACTAAGTATTTATATTTATAAAATAACCCTATTTCGTTGCAGTCGACTTTTTTGCTTGGTACTAGATTTGTCATGTATTGTGTCTATCCAAAATTGATGTTTAAACCAACTTCGTTACATTTTACATCTAACCCAGTAAGCATAGTTCCAATCTATTTTAAGTTATCTATAATCAGAACAATGTCATCCGCAAATTGTAGGTGGCAGAGCAATTCGCCGCCTTCATTGATTTCTTTGGCATTCCTCTCCAATTGTTTTAAAGCATGTTCCAGCAGTGCCGTAATGAGTTTATGAGATAACGTGTCTCCTTGCCTAATTTCTCTCTTGACTTTTATACATTTTTTATCTATGTGTAGTCTAACGGTCATGGTTGCCATATTGTATATATTTGCAATCAGTTTGGAGTACCGATAAGATATGCGACTTTTTTCCATTAAGCTGTTAATTTCTATCTTACCGAATGCTTTGCAAAAGTTTACGAAAGCTAGGACCAATAGTCGGTTGCATCTGATGGATTTTTTTATAATCTGGTCGTTGGTGTCAAAGTTTTTCCTAAAACCTGCCTGTTCCCTAAGTTGGTAAAAATCTTATTTTGTTTCCAGTCTATTTGTTATTATTTTTGTAAATAACTTGTAAAGGTGTTTTAACAAACTAGTGGGTCGGTAATTCTCAAGGTCTGTTGGATCACCCTTTTTGTGTAATAAAATGGTAAGTGAACTTTGCCATTTTGTAGGTGTTTCGCTTTGGTGCAGACATACATAAGTTGAAAAATTTCTTTATATTCCCTAAAAGTCTGTCTCTTCCAATATTTACGGTTTCTACGACGATATTATCTTCTGCCGGTGAAGATATACAGTGTGTAAAAGCCAAATGGAATAAATTCAATATTTAGGTTACTGTACATATTTATAAAAAATCCCGAAACACGTCAAATTTAAATTATAACTTAACATTCTTTAACGTGAAAATGCAACCCCTACCTTCAACCCCCTTAGAATGACAGGTACAACCCCCAATTTTTAAAATAGGAAGTATAGGCTTGTGATATATCGTTTGAAAGGTCTTTTCATTCCCCATTCAAAAATGTTGTCGTTTTCAAGTTTATTAAGATTAATTAAGATAAAATAAATTAAAATGTGGTTACCGAAATTCGCTAAAATATACTCAAAACTTATTTTCCGTTTAGGTCTTGATAATGAGAAAGTGAACAAAAGCCATAGCAATGTGGTTTCTAGATGGTAACCATTAAAAAACTTTAAAGAATTTCCGTGGCTGCGTTATTTTAACATGCATTAGTAAATTGTTTTATTTAAGTTGTCAGTATTTTAATTTAAGTAAAAAGTTCGTTAACAGTTTTACAAATGATTGGTTACGGAGATAACACCCGAACACAACAGGAAGTAACTCGCCTACTTCATGAGAAATTTCCTAATTTACCGCCTATATCTCAAGGAACAATAAGTAAAATAGAGAAGCAGTTTCGCGAGTTTGGTCATGTAGGGCAGATAAAAAAAGCAGCTGCCAATGCACTGAGTGATGAACTCAAATTAGATGTGTTGCTTGAGTTTCACGAAAATCCACATACATCGAGTAGACAGGCATCCACTACATTCAATGCTAGCCATACATCGATAGTAAACATATTAAAAGAAAATAAATTGCATCCCTATAAGATGATACCTACTCAGGAGCTCATGGAAGACGATTTTGATAGGAAAACTTTTTTTTGTGAGCAAATGATGGACATGTTGGATAACAATATTATCCAATTAGAAGACGTTATGTTTTCTGATGAGTGTACTTTTTCACTTAACGGTCATGGTAATCGGCAAAATTGCCGCTACTGGGCCACGGAAAATCCTTACTGGATGAGAGAAGAACACACTCAATACCCTCAAAAGGTTAATGTTTGGGCAGGGATTGTAGGAAACAATATCATTGGTCCCTTTTTCATTGAGGGCAACTTGAATGGCAACAATTATTTGGCACTACTTCAAAATGATGTCATTCCAACGTTGGCAAATTTATATCCTGATCCAGGAAACCCTCAAGTTCCAGCGAATACGATATGGTTTCAGCAGAATGGAGCACCACCACATTACCAACTTAATGTCCGGCAGTACCTCGATACAATATTTCCCAATCGGTGGATAGGGAGGCGAGGATCGATTGAATGGCCAGCGCGATCACCTGATCTTACATTATTAGATTTCTTTTTATGGGGATATGTGAAGAGCCATGTGTACAAAACTAAACCTTCTGATTTAAATGACTTAAAAGAACGAATAACGCTTGCGATTAGGTCGATCACGCCTGTTATGTTAAATAATGTTAGAAGACAGTTTTATTTGAGATTAGGATGTTGCCACGACGTTCGCGGTGAACATTTTGAACATCTACTTCAATATCATTCATAGTTCTTTTTCGTGTTTTACATTTTATTACGTTTTGCATTACATTTTAGTTTTTGATTGTATTGTAGCGAATTTCTGTAACCACATGATTTTAATTTATTTTATCTTAATTAATCTTAATAAACTTGAAAGCAACAACATGTTTGAATGGAGAATGAAAAGACCTTTCAAACGATATATCACAAGCCTATACTTCCTATTTTAAAAATGGGGGTTGTACCTGTCATTCTAAGGGGGTTGAAGATAGGGGTTGCATTTTCACTTTAAAAAATGTCAAGTTATAATTTAAATTTGACGTGTTTCGGGATTTTTTATAAATATGTACAGTAACCTAAATAATGAATTTATTCCATTTGGCTTTTACACACTGTATGAATAACCTTTTTCCTGAGTTTTCTAACTTTTTTGTTACTTGCTTATCATGGTCTTGTTGACTTCTGTATAATAATATATATAAATCTTCTACTGCCCTTAGTAATTTACCTCATGATATTTCCATATTTATTCTTTAATTTTATTATTTCTTTTTTACCATTTTTCAATTTTCTCCTGAGAACTTTGAGACTCTTGTTATTTTCAATAATTTGTTGGATTTGTTCACTTTTATTCTTGCAGTCGTCCATCCTAATAGATTTTTGTATTCTTTTACTTATCTTTTTAAGTTCATGATATCCTTTGCTTTTATTAATTTGCATTTTTCTTTTTTCTTTCATTAATGTTTGTGTTTGGGGACTTATTCTTTCCTTATATGATTTTTATTTTGGCAGTGTATCATCTGGCTTTCCTCTATAGCTTCTATTATAATGTCAATCAGTTTGTTGATATTTGTCTCTGTATTCCCATTGCTTTCGAAAATGTTGTTAATGTGTTCTTCAGATGAATTTATATTATTATGCTCTATCCAGGTATGTGTGATCATGCAATATCTCTCTTTCCCAAGGTTCATTTCTAACGACCCTTTCACCATTCTGGGATCGCTACCTGTTTAAAAACTGGTACTGATTATGAGGCTGAAAAAATTTCTACTTCGGATTCCTCATTAAAGCTTGTGACGATAAAATGAATCACTGACTGACAATATCTCATAACGCAACTATAAAACTAACTCAAGTCTGGGAAGACTCAGCCTAATATAGCAAACTTAAACATATTAATTTTTCATATTGCTACATATGCATACGAGATATGAACTTTAAATCTTGCCAACCAAAGAAAAATAGATGTGAGCTTAGAAAAAATGTTGCCAATATCATACACAAAGTATCGCGCCAACATTTGCGTAGAAAAACTGATAGTCGAGGATATAATTACAGGCAAACGACCGTGACGAAAGTATTAAGTCTACAGAAGTTTCCCTAGACAGAGAAGAATGTAAAACCATAATTCAGAGGCAATCTAGGCATTATGTGCCTATACTCTTTCGAAACGCAACAGATAAAAGAAAAACAAGGTTCATCATAGGTTATCTTTCACTGTGTTTCAATAAAAGTATCGATTGCCAAAAAATAACTAATCAAATAATGCCTACCACAAAACTACATCTATAGTCAAAGAGTATGTTGGGAATAAACCACTTATATAGTAAGATAATATTGATGTTTCAGCTTTAACATCGAAGTCTTAAATAATTTATTTGAACTTATAATACAGTTTCAGAACAATAATAATATGTCTAACTTAACAGTTATCATTGATTAACATCCGAGTCTACAGCAAACTGTCACTTAAATAACTAATCAAATAGTTGGTAATCAAAGTAAAAGTAATTAATTTCATTTATTTTAGAATAGTTTTACCTGTATTTCTATTTATTTATTTTCTGTTTTTTTTTTCAGATGAAGCTTATATGAAAATGGCTATGGAAACCATGGAAGAGTTGGATTGGTGCCTAGATCAACTAGAAACTATACAAACCCATCGATCTGTCTCCGACATGGCTTCCCTAAAGGTAAGTGCTCTTAACTGGCTAATTATTATAGATTATGTCTTAGGTCAGACATTTTTTAATTCCAAAAAAGATAAGTTTCTATATTATTTGCTGTCTTTAATGGGGATCAACCACAATTTGAAAATACATTTTTCTGTCGTTTAGATTTTCACTTCGAAAATCCTTTTTTTTACATGGTAAATGGTGGGTAATTCCCATTAAAGATGGTAAATTTCATAAGAAACTAGCTTCAGAACCATATCCATATTTTTATCCACTGAGAATTAAGATGTTTAAATAATATTTATATAAGTTGGTAACCTCACACAGGCCCTGTCATAATTTAATGCAAATGTCATAATAAAGACAGGTTAAACGAAATATAGTTTTGTTTTATAAAAAATGTTTCAAATTAGCATGGCTAATAACCCTACCGTCTTCGTTTACATGTTTTTTAAAGGACGCTCCTCGTCGCTTAAATGGACTCTTCCAACTGTCGGCGTTTCGTGTCGCTAATTTCTTGACGATTGCCTCAACATTTTACTATAAAGAAAAGGTAAAAAAATAGAAGCTTCGCTTCAAAAATCATTGATTACGTCATCACGCCGAGATGGATAACGTCATTAGTATGATATATATGCCAAAAATTAATTTAAAACTTTACTTGTATGATATATGCTAAAAAAATTTAAAAATAAAAATCGACCTGTTCCAGGACGCGCTATCTCAGAGTATTCTCAAAACAATGAAGGTGTTCCAGAAATGAACATATTGTTTTTAAAATATAAAATAAAAATGTAATTCTTTAGACTTTTCTTAGTGTAGAATAAGTAAAATAGTCACTTTATCAAGTTTGTTCGCGACCCCGACTGACTGGCGTCGTCTCACCCTCTTAAATAGTTTTCACACCTAAATAAAAGAGGAGTAATCTTCACTTTTACGCATCAAGTAGTGATTTATCAGATCAGTTCATTCTCACACATCGCCCTTGAGGCATGTGAATTTTTACACACTCTCAATTCACGTATAAAATATTTCTCTACGCCGAAATCGGGAATTTTTCTCGTACATACGGTTTTCTCTTACGTGTTATAAAGAAAGAATTTTTTGATATTGTATAGTCAGCTACGGCCGTGTTGGGCCTCTCTACGCTAAAAAGATTTAATTATAAATCGATAAACTCAAAAGTGATTTTATTTCTCTGGAGCTATATTTGCTCATAATAAAAATCCTTATCCTTCAACGGTCACTGAAGAACCAAACATATGGAGATACATCTATTCACAAGTCCGTTGAAGTAAGGCTTGGAATCAAAAGATTTTCAACTCTCGAATGTAGGTAGCTAGTTACAAGGCTCCCTCAGAAGGTATTCCATATTTTTTTTTCTCACTGTATATAAGAGATCTATTCAACTAGTCACCTGATAAGGGTAGATGATAATGATGATAGATGTTATTTTTCTTTTTAATAAGCTACAAGGCATCGACGTCTTATAATGTTAATATTTTAAAAAATATATATAATTACATTATAAATTTATTAATTGCATCTCCATAAATAATAAATCATTGACGTAAAAAATAAAAAAAAAACATAAAATATGAGCCAATAATTTATACACATTATACAATTGACTAATATACTTTTTTGAACAAATAAACAACAGATTAAATTTAATAATCTCAAATAAGCAATAATTATTCAAAATCTTACCAACTTGTATTAAAGTTTTATTAAGTGCGATATTTAACGCAACGATATAAAAATATAAAATGTTAATGTAATACGCTATATACTACCATTCAACTTTATATATTAAAAGTTATAATAACTGTTTTTTCTGCGCATTTTATATAACGATTTCGCTCCTTAATATGATTCTGCACAACAGTTGCGTACGTGATAAGAATCATGTGAATAATCTGCCAAAAAACATTTGTAAATACTAAACAAGGTTCCCCTATTACGCAAATAAATAGCAGTAAAGAAAACATTGTATAAAGTTTATAACAATATATTAGAAAAAAAGGACAAATTCTTTGGAAATACATTGACTTTTATTTTTTGTTGTAAACGACAAAGTGAAAAATAATGTGTATTAGGAAATTATTGCCCCTATGATATACATACAGGATATGTCGCCATTTTTAAATCACACTACTTAAAATCACTGTTAAATACAAATCATAGGAACTCATCACTATGAGGTTTACAAACATAACTAACATTGCAGAAAGAATGTCAGTTGAGTGATTAAAAGTGTTGGCAAGGCTAACCAGACCAAAGATGATTCAATTGAACAAGCGTATATGTTCAAAGTCCTATCAGTATTGGTTAGAGATTCGACAAATAAGTGATCTTCTACAAAGCTAGTCGTTTTTTTTTCATAAAAGTAATGAGATCCCATAAATTACTATTTTATGAAGGTGTAACAGAAACTATAGTTTTACTAGACTTAGATGCTTATCTATACTTATATAGATTAAGCAAATGATGGCATAACGAAAGCACTAAAAGAAACGGAAAGGGGACTGAGAGAAGCTCAGTCATTTGGGATTTGATGATGACATCGTCCTTATAGCCGATCGTATGGATGATGCAATAATAATGTTTGATAAATTATATCACGATTCCTTGGACGGACTAAAGATTAATATGAATAATAGTATATGAAAAATTAGTCAATACTCACAATCTTAAGTAGTTTTTATTTAATAAAGTTGGTGAATTTTGGGCTTACAATATTTGCCCCATCATCATATACCAGTACGTTATTTTTATATATGTATTAAACAGCTAAAACAACATAAAACAATCAATAAACAACTGAAACACAATGAATGACACAATGAATTTTAAGATATTATCTTGAAAATCATAGGTACAAGTGAATGTATTCCTTAAGGGGGAAGGTGGTTCGCCGAATTACCTTAATTTATAGAGCTTTCCAAGGAGCTTTCCTGTATCTGAGATGTAAGTAGTATTTTTTCGTCGTAGATAAAATTTTAATTAAATTCAATTCAACCAACTATCTTTATAAAACCTATACTAACGCTGACTGACTATTTAGGGCAGATTGGTGATGCCCAATGGCACTAATGTCCAAATACAATACTTGGTTTGTCAATCTCACTCTCTATGTTATAATTGCTGACGCAATTTGTTATTATTTAGTGTCATTTATTGTGTTTCAGTTGTTTATTGCTTGATTTATATTGTTTTAACTTTTAGTTTTTAATACATATAAAAAAATAACGTACTGGGGCCTGATGATGGGGCAAATATTGTAAGCCTTGAAACCGGTAACCCAAAATTCACCAACTTTATTAAATAAAAACTACTTAAGATTGTGAGTATTGACTCATTTCCCATATACCAGTATTATGGACTCACATTGGCGACCTTTTCGTCATTATTGCTGTTGATGGAAGGGACATTATGCAGACTGCATCGAATAAGTACTTAGGACATGAAATTCGGTTAGGCAGAGATAACCAGACATGTGAGCTCCAACGTCACATAGGATTAGCCTTTGCAGCGTTTGGTAAATTAAACTATGTAATTAAATTGGACCTACCCATATGCCTCAAAAGGTAAATCTTTGACCAATGTCTGTTGCCTGTGCTCACTTAAGGAGCGGAAACATTAAAACTTACAAAAATGGTAGTGAATAAGATTCGCGTGACCGAGAGGGCTATGGAGACCAAGACAAGAGCCGCACAAGACAGAGACAGATAAAAAGAGCTGAGGAAAACCTATTTCCAGCAGTAGACGCATACAGGTTGATGATGATAAACCATAATTTAACCAATTAATCCACTTAAAATTATATAGTTGAAATATAATTAAAGTTGAAATTAGTTATAGTTTTGGTAAAGATAAATGTATAATAAAATAATGATTTCTTGATATCTCTTGAGATCCCTTTATATTTCCACCTTCATCTTTTCCTGCTACTAAAAATATATTGAGCTTATAGTTGGGTTTTTTAAGTCACTTGACGCATACGTGTTATAATATGATAGTTGTATTCTTAGATGAATTAATTAATTAGTGAATTCATTAGATGTATAATAGAGATGCCATTTACATTTTTATAGTTAATTAAAGTTTCATGAAATACACACGGGTTCTGGAACTCTATCGATCTATTTCAAATGAGTGTGTCATCTCATTTGAAAGTATAATTAATGGATTCAGATTTGAGATCATATATGCAAGAATATATTATAATACTATATATCTGGTAATACTACTCCAATTAAATATGTATTGTCATTACTTATTTTCCCAGTTTCTATTAATAGAATCGAAAAGATAAATCAAAAGTAAGAGAAAATATATTTTCTGTTTTTGAATAATACGTATCCATCGCCTTCCTCCGCTAAACACGTATTCCCATATTTTTCTTGTCTTCATCGATGTTATCAAGGGACCTTGTTTTTGGGTCTTTCTCTTCTATTCTGACCAATAGGTCTTTCAAGGAGCATTTTTCTAGCTTGGTCAGAACTGGTACAGAAGCCCTGAACTTGAAATCAAATCTTTTCCGTTAAAAGAAGTAGTACTAAAATTTTCATTTATACATTTTAGATTTTCCATGTCGTTCCTTTTATCGCCTGTTTTGCCTTATAATTGGTAGAAGGCACAGATTTAAGCAAAAAATTTGGTTTTCGACAACCAAGAAATCTTTGGATTACTAATTTTTGGTTTTATTCTCAGATGTCCCTGTAGCATCATTATTAAAGGTATTTTATTATTACTTCTTTTGACGGAAAAGATTTGATTTCAAGTTCAGGGCTTCTGTACTAGTCGCTCTAATGATTCCTGCTACATAATGAAATACGTATAGGCGAATATACAGAGGCACTATACGTGAACTGTCAATCATCTTAACTGTCTGTTCTTTATCTTTATTTACTCTTTATTAGTATAAGAAACCAGTTGACGAAAGGTTCTTGCTTAAATAAATGGATATGTTGAGGACTCCAATTTTAAATTCCCTATGTCGTTCCTTTCAACATCTGCTTTCCCTTGTTATTTATAGAAGGCACAGATTTAAGCAAAAATCTGGAGTTTGGTTTCGACAACCCAGAAATCTTGTGAAAATGCTGAAACAAATAGATATATATTTCAAAGGAGACATCTTTTAATAATATCTGTTATTTGTCAACCTCTTCCCTCCCAGTAAAACAAACCGTTAATTTTAAATCGAGAATATATTAAGTGTGGCACATCATTAGACAGATATTTTACTGGAGCGAAATACCTAAGCTGAGCATATTCTGTGATTTGACCAATACCCCTACGCAATAATTCAATCTTCCTTACCAGACTCTTCCGATGATGCATCTCTGTTGTCGGTCCTTTCGATATTAGTATGGGCTTCTACGACATAATTGGGTAGAAATTCAATTCCGTTAAAATCTTAAACAGTACGTGGCATTTCCCTTACCACGCTATCGCACAACTTCGTTGCTGTCCTGCTCTGTATTGGCAGGTTTAGTTTCTTGTATGTCAAGTTCAAGAATCTATGTAAGTTATTGGAAACTTGATCAACACCTGCCTCGTGGTTGTGAATCTCCCGTTTGACTGGACGCTTCTGATGGTATCGCATCTAGCCTCTGGAATAAAACTGTTTCTTATAATTACCCGGTATTGATCTTATAGTATTGTTATTTTTAATGCTAAACCTGAGTCATTGGAATTATGTATCTGTAATATTTCTTTAAAATTCACTTTAAGACTCTTTCAATGCTTAAATTTTGTTTTAATGTATCCAGGCACTGTTATACTATGTTGTTTTCTGGATCATATTGTGAGTATCTAGCAAGGCTCAGCATTCTTTCTTCAGTTCTTCTGATTACTTTTCTACTTGTTAAACACAAACATATACCATGACTTGATCCATACCCCTACGCAATAATTCAATCTTCCTTAGCAGACATTTTTCTCAGGATGCAACTCTGTTGTCGGTCTTTCCAATATTAGTATCTCGTCGTATTCTGATCTTAATGCCCAGTAAATTAAAAATTACTGTTCTTCTTATTAGACTACCGACTCCTACGGAGGTTGGCAATCATAATGGCTATTTTTATTTTTGAACTTGCTGCTTTAAACAAACCAATCGATCTAAATTGATCCCAACTACGTAGATACTTTAACCAAGAATTCTGCCTGCTGCCAACAGATTTTCTTCCTTTACCTTTTTCTATATTATTAGTCTCAAAATTTCATATTTTGGTTCCCTCGCCACGTGGCGTAGGAATTCCAGTTTTCTTGTTTGTATAGTGGTGATTAGGTCTGTTTCTTTACCATCCCTCTCCAGTACTTTTTTATTTATAATTATATCAGTCTGAATGGTACGTAGTCCAAATTCCAAATTAAGATTTATGCACGTTAGGAGTGGCTTCAGTCTTATAAATTCTGATCTGGCAATCTCTGTTCTCTTGTGTATTTTTCCAGTATAATCATTGGTTTTATTGGTTTTCAAGTACCGCTTGAAAACATGTTTCTAAAACATAATTGGTGAGAACTTCAGGATTCACAATTTGAAACAGCGCACCTGGTTTCTAACAATAATTTATTTTTGGTAACGGTGGTCTGGTAAATTGGTTTCTATTAAACTCTTAAACGGCACGTGGGATTTCGCTTACCAGGCGAAAATTATATCGCGCAATTCCGTTCTGTCCTGCTTTGTAGATTAGCAGGTTTAGTTTGTTGTATGTCAAGTTCAAGAATCATGTATTTTATCTTGATCAACAAGTACCTTCTAGTTGTGAATCTTCCGTTCGATTTCGTTTTTGATGGTATAGCGTCTAGTCTCTGAGATAAAACTGTTTCTTATAATTACCCGATATTGATCTGCTATCTACTCTCTGTTCAGATACTTTAATCTTTAATCTCTGGACACTCCCTACAAAATTGGGCATACAGATCTCAATAGCCGATAGTTTTTTGAACGAGGTTTGTAATAACGAGATTTGTAATAGAAACGCAAAATATTTTCGTTCATTGACACAGTCCATTTTACATATGCTTTTCTTCGGTCGTCCCGCTTGCGTGAGCGCCAGCAGATTTTTCATTGCAGCACCTTTAGCTAGTGAAACTCTTGTTGTTGCTTGGCTTGCTTGAGGTTGTTGTTGTTGTCGGGTTGTAGCTGATTGCATGATAGGGGCCCGCCTTCTTATTACCTTGCAACCGACGTTCTGCATGCTGTCATGTCCAGCGCCGACTCCAGATGTGCTCTGGTGAGCCCCAGGCAGCGACCCTAATCATAAATTATTATTCACCATCTTCATATGCGTGTATTTTGTACCTATTGCCAAGGTTCAGTTCTTTTGTCATGGCAGGTATCCCTGCTCTACTCTGGGTATCAGTGTTAAGATTACCCAGGAAGCATTCCCCATTCGCAGAAAGCCGCTCCTAATAGAAGAACTGATAAAAACTTTCAAAGGAGTTGCTGTTTTATTTATTGTTATTTTTTCTACATTATTTAGTATTAATTTTTTTATTGATTATAATTAAAATTTACTGTTGTATGACAGTTTTAAATATCATGGCTTAGGTAATGACGTATACGTCACCCACCAGATTATTGACGTAAACGTCACTAGATTATTATTACATTTCCGAACTTATTGCAAAAGTTAATAGCGATTTACATAAAAAAAATGACTATAACATTGAAGCAGGTTTTGAAAAACTTGAATTTATTTTATTTTTTACTTTTCTGTAAAAAAATCTGTGAAGTTGTGAAGGTACTATGTTACACGTTAGACAACCGAGCAACCATTATTTCGGATACGGCATCAAGACAGAGTGAATGAAATATATTTTATCCTTTTATTTTCTATTTTGTTTTCGTATTATTTTTTTTATTGTAAATTTTTGATTTGCATGCACATTTAATATATTTTTAATATATTTAAATATACAGTGAACGGCTAAATTATGGAATATTATCATTATTTCGAGAACCGTCGAGTTTTGAGGGAAATCCCGAAACAGGTCGATTTTTGTTATAAAATACCCATCTTATAACGTACATGGAGTAGGGATGACGTCACCGGTGTGGGTGTAGTGACATAACCGTAAATTTTTTTAAATAGAAATTGGTATAATGCGACACCTCATTTAAAGGAGAATTTAATTCTCTCTCTAACGACATTACATTTTTAACTAAAATATTTTTTTAAGGGTACAAAAACAATTTTTTTTAATTTAAATTCAACTAAATTACAAATAATGATTTAATTTGTAATTTACTTTAAAGTAACCAAATTATGCATAACAATTATTTTAAATTAAATGTTCGAAATACCATCCATCGGTTCCTGCTATGACTTTCTGAAGTAAATACTTAAAAAAGCAAAAATAATAATGGACACACAAAGTTACCTCATAAACAAAACTTTTTGTCGAATGTCAAGCAAGTGATAGTGGCATAGTTACTGTAATATTTATTGACGTAAATGTTTTGATTTTGTGAATAATTGTCATCAGTTGTCAATTGTAATTTTTACTTTTGAATACTAAATTATGGCTCACCTAAATGAAACACAACGCATAGAAATATTAATTCTTAGCGGATGCGGAGATAAAAAAGAACATAGAACGAGGTATGCAATTTATTCAACGCAAAATATCCAGACAGACCCATCAGGTAATCAACAGTAAGTAAAATAGTCCGCAAATTTGAAGAAACTGGGCACGTTAAACATATTCCAGAATAATGTCATGGTTGCGTAATTTGAGACAGTGGTTTGGCTGTAACACTAATGAACTCTTTAGGTCAGCTGTAAACAAGGTCAGGATAGCCTTGATGATTTCCAATCTCCGATAGGAGTGGCACAAGAAGAAGAAGAAGAACATATTCCAACGCTGGGCGTCCTAAAATTAAAGACAATGTGAAACTTGATATTGTATTAAATGTACATGACAACCCTCACAGTAGTTCAACACAAATGAGTGAATATGCTGGAGTTTCTCAACGATCGGTATTACCGTGAATCGCCAAAATTTCAGATATTGTAGTCAAGAAAACCCACATTGGATGACTGAGTCACATACGCAATATTCTCAGAAAGTAAATGTATGGGCAGGGATAATTAATGACAGAATCATTGGTCCTTTTTTCTTTGAAGAAAATCTAACAGGAGAACGTTATTTAACTTTTTTAAAAAATCAACTTATACTTGTTCTTTGCTAACATGTATCCAAATGCCAATAATCCAAATTTACCTAGTGAAAATATCAGGTTTCAACAAGATGGAGCCCCTTCGCATTACGCACGTGAAGTACGTAAATTTTTAAATCATTGCTTTCCCAGGAGGTGGATCGGAAGACGAGGTTTTATAGAGTGGCCAGCAAGGTCGCCAGATCTAACATGTCTAGATTTTTTCCTGTGGAGTTACATAAAATCAAAAGCTTATGTCAATAGACCCCAAAACTTACAGGACTTGAAAGATAGAATTAGGCATGAAATGAGTCTAATTACTGAAGAAGTCATCCGCAATGTACTTGATGAATGTGTCCGTAGATTCGCATATTGTCATCAAGAAACCGATGGATGACATTTCGAGTATTTAATTTAGAATAATTATTTTGCATAATTTGGTTACTTTAAAGTACATTATTAATTAAATCTTTAGTTGTAATTTAGTTGAATTTAAATTAACAAAAATTGTTTTTGTATCCTTAAAAAAATATTTTGGTTAAAAATGTAATGTCGTTAAATAGAGAATTAAATTCTCGTTTAAATGAGGTGTCACATTATACCGATTTTTATTTAAAAAAATTAACGATTACGTTACTACACCTACACCGGTGACATCATCCCTACTCCATGTACGTTATAAAGTGTACTTTGTACTACACTGTATTTTGTAGTATATCTCAAAAAGATGTATTCTCCTATATCTTATTATGGTACTACTGTCTGTACAATTACTTGTTTGCTGTTTCTTATTGCAAATTATTTGGTCTTGATTTCACTTTGTGGTTATTTCGTTTTTCCGACTATTATTTCAATTTTAAATCCTTCTAGGGAATAACCCAGGTTTTTTTTACTAAATACGTTAGAAAGCGAACTCTTGGATAAATAGGATTGTTGCGAAGTCACCGACGACCATAACGAACATGTTTCTACCAAACATTCTTTAAAAATATCCTAATCTAGAATTTAATGTGTAGGTATTATTGGTTTCCTAAAATTTACAATATCGAATTCGATTAGATGAATCACTTTTTATTGATTCACTCAAAACACACATATGCTGTTTTCGGTACCTTATTTTCTAACGTTTTTGTTATACCTAGGTGTGTTATTCATGCGTCATAGGGATTAGTAGTAAATCTTCTGTTTGCTATATACACTCATAAATAGTTTGGAAAAGCCGGGGAAAACTTGTTTATTACAAAGGAAAAATATTTAGTATCAACTTGATAATATGTTGTTATGAAAA
This sequence comes from Diabrotica undecimpunctata, assembly GCF_040954645.1. Classification (NCBI taxonomy): domain Eukaryota; kingdom Metazoa; phylum Arthropoda; class Insecta; order Coleoptera; family Chrysomelidae; genus Diabrotica; species Diabrotica undecimpunctata. Next base: position 99,036,765 of record NC_092805.1, on the reverse strand, counting down.
CATTCAATTAATAAAAATAAATATTCTTCGTCTGTAATAAACAAGTTTTTCTCGGCTTTTCCAAACTAGTTATTAGTATATATAGTAAACAGCAGGTTAACTCTAATAAAGGTACTAACCCTAACACTAGATCTTAGTCAGATTAAAATAGGGCCAGTGTAATAAACTTCTTCTTACTATGCCTAAATATAGGTAGCTCCTTTTTATATATCTTTGTTGTGTATCATTAAGTATACACAGATTTACCTCATCTACAGTTTAACATCAACTCCGAACGACTAACTGTAAAGGGGTGATTTCGTTGACGCGGCTCGTCTGGAAGACATAGTGGTCAACCGTCAACGTCTGCGTCTCGACTGCGCAGAAACTAGTCGGGAAGCGATCGCAAGCGGCCAGTTTTCATATAGTCAATAGTAGTAGTGATTTGAAAATGTCGAAAAAATTTTTCCATGTGGATGATGAACTTTTAATTAATGTAAAATGTCAAAATCAAATTGTTCTTTATTGAGTGTAAAAAAGCTTCAACTTTTCATCATCGACGTTAAGATGAGTTTCAATGAGTATGCTGTAATAACCTTTTTGTCTTCTCAATTTGTAAAATTCCTGAGTTGGTTCTCGTGTGCAGAATAGAACAACTGCCGAATATTATCATTTTCTTCATCTTTTATCAAAATGAGTGCTGCTAACCGTAACGGTAGTCGTTGCCAGACGTGATACTATAAATACAGAAAAAAATAAGACAACTCGCCAACGAAGAAATAAATAAGGGAAAAATCGTTACCATCAAATATAGTACATTAATAATAGATGGAAGACCACACAAATGAAATAAATACAGAAACAACTAGACGAAACCTATGAAAACCAAAAAACCAACAGAAGATGAAAATACACCAGTTAAAGCACAAAATATGACAAAAATAGCAAAGAAAAAGGAAAGAAATAAGGTTAAAAATAGGAAAAGAGCGAGAACGAAAGATAAACCCGACATAAACTTACTTTACTTTTTCGTGTCTGGATCCGACTACAGTTTTTCTGCCCAATATCGGGCTACGTCTACACCCTTTGTATTTGCGAGCCATAAATCATCAAGGGTGCACTGTGATGGGCAAAGTCTGCATACTCTCAGGTGCTTCACGTTCTGTATTTTCCCACATTCACAAAGTGCGTCGCTGTCTGTCCTGATACCCCATTTAATGAGGTTCTGTTTTACAGGGGAAACACCTGTGCGTATGCGATTGAGTGTCCGCCAGGTTCTCCAGTCCAGGTTTATTTCATTAGGTCGTTCTGGATGTAGGGGGAACAGTTCGGGTGGTTCGACGTTGACATTTCTTATAAACCTTTTCCTTGATTGAAGTCGGCTGATTCCTGGCGATTCGTCAAATCCGTATAATTGGTGCCTTTCATCGAAAGTTTGCCTGAACTTCTCCACATATTGTGAGGCGCATCTACGGTCGTCTGGTGATGCGAATCTGCAGCTACCAAGTACAGTACGGGTAGGGGAGTAGGCTTCATACAACCGGTAATTATTCTACATGTTTCATTTAACGCCGTGGTGACTTGTTGGGCGTGTCTAGATCTACCCCAGACGGGACAAGCATATTCCCCTGTTGAGAAACATAAGGCCTCAGCTGTTGTCTTCAATAACTGGGGGTTTGCACACCACTTGCTCCCTACAAGTTTCCGGAGAAGGTTGTTTCTCGTAGCAACCTTTTGTCTTGTGTTCTGACAGTGGAATTTATACGTTAGTGACCGGTCTAGTACTATTCCAAGATATTTGGGCTTATCAGTATGTTTCAAGCGTTATTCCCCCCAAGAAACATTCAGTTTTACATGCGCCAGTTGGTTGTTGAGATGGAAGCACATACTTGGGTGTTAGTAGGGTTTGGCTTTAATGAGTTTTGTTTGTAGTAAGTTGACATCATGTTTAAAGCCTCTTCCATTGTCGACTCTACTTGTGTGAGTGTTTTCCCCTTTACGGCTATACCAAGGTCATCAGCGTAGACAAAACTCTCAGTCTGAGGTGCATTGGTTGGTCGTTGGTGTAGATGTTAAATAAGGACGGCGCCAGAACGCTTCCTTGAGGTAGGCCATTTTTTTGGGTTCTCCATCTGCTCTTCTTTCCATTTGGCAAAACGTAGAAACGTCTATTACACAACAGTGATCTAATGATATTTACCAGGTCATAGTCAAGCACAGTGTTATAGATCTTAGTTAGCAAGGTTCTGTGGTTTATCGTATCATAGGCCGCTGTGAGGTCTATCAAGGCTACTCCCACTATCTCTTTCTGCTCAAATCCCTCCTCTATGTATTCTGTTAGGTTCAGCACTTGGCCTGTGCATGATTTACCTGGTCTGAAGCCTGCTTGTTGTGGGATTAGTTTTGCATCTAATTTTCCATACTGCGTACCAAGGTGTTAGAAATTCTCTTCTTTGTATTTCTGGTAATCTGTCTGTCCCACAGTATCCCGTTCATTTATTTAATACATATGGGCGGTTCTCTATGAAATCTGAGCGGTTTTCTGTGAGTAGTTCTTTATATTAGTCTTCCCACTCTTTTTCTGATATGTATTGGATTTGGAACTTTTCGTTGTTATTCTTCCTTAAAGATTTCAGTATTTTCCAGGATTCCGAATTCCTTGTTCCTCCTATGTATTGTTCAATTTGTGCACATGTTTCTTCCCATTCTTCATTCTTTTCTTTTGCCCTTCTTCGTTTTACTTCTCTGTTTTTCTCTTTGTACTTCTGTGTGTCGTCTGGGGATTGGGTGCTCATACTTTTCATGTATAGAATTTTCTTCTCCTCAATACATTTTTTGGTTTCTTTGTTTATTTTAAGTTTGTGTTGGGTATTTCTTTTCTCAAGTTTCCCCAAAGCTTCTAATGCTGCCTTTTTTATGCTGTGTTTGACGTGCTCGTACGTTTCTTTGACGTTTCTGAAACCGAAATCCTGTAACTTCTGGTCCAGTCTTCTCTGGTATAGGTCCCTTATGGATTCCTCTTGAAGTAAATTTATGTTGAACTTCATTTCTTCTAGTTGTTTGGTACAATATTTTATTAAAAATAAATGTAGTTTGCAAAATCATGCAAAAATCTTAACGTTATTTTACCAGAAGCTGTAGAAATATTAAATGGAATTAAAATATTTATACATATATATATATATATATATATATATATATATATATATATATATATATATATGTAATATATAAGAATATAAATATATATAAATTTGCTCAATGAAGCTAAAAAAATAGCTCAAGAAATGGATGCAGAAATTTCATTTCCTGCAGGTCATACAGTTCGATCAAGAAGAAAAAAGATTTTTTATAAATATGAACATAAATATGAGCCAATTAAATCTCCAGAATTACATTTTAAAGTAAATTTGTATTTTTGTATTCTTGATATTGCCATCTTAAAATTAGATGAGAGATTTCAAGATTTAGAAACACATGTTGAATCTTTTGGTTTTTTAAATAACCTAAGTGTCTTTTCTAAAGAGGAAATAATGAAATATTGTACCAATTTAGAAACTAAACTAACTGGCTCTGAAACAAAAAAATTAGATATAAATGCAATAGATCTTTACAATGAGATTGATATATTGTTTATTCAAATTACTAATAAAAATAATATGTTGGTCAAAGAAGTGTTAGCCTATCTCGTTGCTAACAAGTTAAAAGGAATATTTCCTATTTTATTTATTGCGCTTAAAATATTTTTAACTATGCCAGTCACTGTAGCGCATTGGGAGCGATCATTTTCAAAACTTAAATTATTTAAAAAAAACTACCTAAGATCTACCATGAGCCAATCCAGGCTTACAAATTTAGCTATAATAAGTATCGAGGAAGATATTTGTTTTAATTTAGATGTGACGGACCTAGTTAGGGAATTTGCACTTAAAAAGGCAAGAAAAGTCGATTTTAGTAATTAGACGTGTATACCTACCTAGTGTTGTATTTCCTTTTTCTTTATTTTTCGTAAAATAACTGTGTAGATTTTTGTATTTTGGTTATATCAAATTATATTTATGTACGTAATATGTTGTATAAGCTCATATTTATATTATAGGTATGTATCTATTCGTTGACAGATTAAATATATTTTTATGATTTAAATGTTCAAAATTGTGTTTTTTTTATTTTCGCTAATTGGCGATGTTTTCTTATACACCTTTTCCAAAACTTCTGCTGAGGCGGCAAATTTGGTTCTTGCGCCCGGGCGGCAAAACCTCTAGGCTCGGCCCTGTAGAAACGAATTGGGATATCAAGAACCGCTATTGTATAACGCTTATTATACGCCATCTTGTTGTGATAGTTACGTAACGCTTACCTCAACATTTTATTGTAGAGAAAAAAAAAAGTAATACAACACCAGTATAGAAGCTTCGCTTCAAAAAGGTACTGTATTTTTCTTTTAAAAGTCATTGTGTTTTACTTGTTCCATTATTTAATTTCCAATTATAAGTTCATATTTAATTGTTAGTTTTAATAGTGCTAGACTTTTTGTTTTCTATAGAAATATTTTCATAATAAATGCATCGTCTTGTTATTGTACCATACGCTTAGCAACGCGTAGTCATTTTAATTGCTCGTAATTAACTATCCTGTCTCTCTCTTTCCTTAGCTGGAAAATAGATCCAGAATCTTCGACATCACATTAGTTTCTCACGTATGTTTCCAAACCAGGAATGTAATTTTTGTTCTGGATTTTTTCTACCCTCTATCGTTCCTGTGAGTATAAGTTTGAAGAGGGGATACTTGATCCACGTAAGACATGTCCCAAATAAGGGCTTCCCCTTCAGTTAACTGAGCCTCTGAGGTATATATAATCCCTGTTGTTATGCAAATGGGCTCTACTTTTTCTGGCTGTAATTTGACTTCAGTTGTGTGCCTTACATATGTGTTTTCTAAAGAAGTTATTCTCAAATAAAATCATATATAAAGTATAATATTTATGTTACAAAGTTTTTATACGTACCCCTACAACTGCAACTTAGCGCAGGTTCCTTTTATATTATTGTTGAATTGGCATATTCTTGCTCATTTGTATACATTATTAATATTTCTGTACTGCTTTTTAACAGACACTTAGTATTAAAACCGCTGTAAGTTGTTGTAAACGAATAACTATTTTATCTTCCAAAAAATGACTGATAATCTTAAAAACACTTTCAATTCACACATCAACAAGTCAAAAAGAGTCAAAAAGCAATTTACACATCATTCAAATATTTTACTTACTATCCAAGATTATTTCTTGGCATGCACTTACGTCAATAAAATAATAACATATGTAATATTTCCCTGGTTTGCTTTTCGTTTACTAGAAATAATTTTCTATTCGTGCTTAAGTAATAAAACAACTGTTAGCTTCAAATTTTCGTGACGTCAAGCAAACTTTTAATTTTTCATGGAACGAGACCAAAGCATTTTTCCAATTGCTAGGGTCACTTCCTTTTTGTAAATATCTCGTTAGTATTGCGTGGGAAGATAATTTCATATTTGACCAATTTTGTTTCTTAAAATATCCGAAGTAGGTCCTTTCCTTGAAACGTGAAGTCTCATCGAAACACGTAATTTTACTTAATGTTTTATAATACAAAGTGGAAATTGTATTAGTTTCTATAGATGTTTATAGAGTATTCAATAGAGGATATGTTATGAATTTCGAAAGTAATTATCTATGGTATCTCTGTTTTTCAATCTAGATAGAATAAAATAGAAATATGCTTTATTGTCACTGAAAATTGTACAATTTAATGGACAAAGCTTACAAAGTTGTAGATTTAAGTTGCAAAGGGAGATGGTTGTATAATTTTTTTGCCGAATATAATATAGATTTCTTCACTAACTCAGTGGACGGGATCGGCAAATACACATCAAAGCTTGAATTTCTGGTGGAGTAGTCATGATTAGGTCTTGCTGGAAATTCAGTAGCTTCTGCAATGTTCTACTGAGACCAAAAAGATACCGAATTGCTCTTTTTTGTAATTTAAAAATAACATCAGATTGGGCAGCTGTACTAGAATCCCAAAAAGGAAGACCATATCAAAGATGAGACTCGAACAAAGAAAAGTATGTTATTTTGGAAGATGCTAAATTGATTTCCTTCGAAATAGATCTTATTGCATAGTAGGCTGAGGCTAGTTTTTTAATTAAAAAATGGATATGAAGGGACCATTTAAGGTTGCTGTCTATAAAAATGCCAAGAAATTCTATTAATTGTTTGGACCAGTTCAAATTTATCAACTGGTCTTTTAAAGAATGAATTCGATACCTTTTTTGAATTGGAGGGATCGGAAATAGGACCTATAGCTGGCAAATAGCTGATGTTATCTTTTTACTCACATTAACGAAGTATTTATTTAGATTCTCAGGGTTTGAAAGAGAAAATGTTTGAGCTGTGTTAGTTTTATTTTGAAGATCGTTTATTATGGACCAAGTTTCCCTTGCAACATTTTTAGAGCTCTTCCCAGACGATTCTTATAGTACATTTTTTAGCTGGTTTGATAAGTTTTAGATAGGTTCCTCTGTACTTGGAGATATATTCAGTGACAAGGACGTTGGTAGTAAATTTCTTTATGTTTTATGCTCTTTATGTCATATTTTAGATTCCCTTGCCGACCAATTCATCAATCTGTTTGTTTTGCAAGTTATAGAAAGCACAGTGGTATAGAATTGAATTCAGTTTCGCCAGGTAAGAAATCTTATGATTTTTCTTGTTGTTATTAGATGGCGTTGTTACGTCTGTAAATAATTATTTCGATAATTATGGGCCTACGACGGGATAGATTTTGTTTCGGTTCAGAGCAGTGGCATATGCCGCTCTGATGAGATCTAAAAAGGTTAAAATACGTATAAGCGGCTTGCCGCCGCCCTGCATCGAAATAACAATCTAATACCGTCATTATGTTTTATCTCTTTACTGTGTTTGGAGTACCAGAAACTGAATTCACTACGAATTTTGACCATGATGAACGGCTTGTGGAATGCATATTTTAGATTCTCTTGCCGACCAATTCATCAATCTGTTTGCTTTGCATGTTGTAGAAAGCACAGTGGTAAAGATTTGAATTCAGTTTCGCCAGATAAGAAATCTTATGATTTCTCTTGTTATTAGATGGCGTTGTTACGTCTGTAAATAATTATTTCGATAATTATTGGCCTACGACAGGATAGATTTTGTTTCGGTTCAGAGCAGTTGCATATGTCGCTCTGATGAGACCTAAAGAGGTTGAAATACGTATAAGCTGCTTGCCGCCGCCTTGCATCGAAATAAAAATTTAATACCGTCATTATGTTAAACTTATTTAATATTCTGATATAGTTCAAAAGAAAGTGGCGCAATCGATTGTGTTTTTATATAATACTTTTCCTGGCGTAAAGATTGATCGATATAAATGGTGGTTCTTATTTTAAATGTTGTTAATAGTTATTTCTCTGTATTTAATATGTTAAGGACTTCTTCGTCTGTATTCGTGCCGTCCAAGGAATTTTAAAAAGTCGTCAATACTATGTGTCGAATATACTCGAATGTGTCGAACTTATTTAGGATATTGTTACGATAATTATCCTGGCCTAAAATAACCGTATTATATTATGACTAATGCTGTTCTGTTTTAGAATATACGAGACCTTTCGAATAGCTGGCATAAACTCCAAGTAATAAAAAAAACTGGTTCCATTCGAATCTTCCGGAATTAGGCCTGTCCATTCGAGGCGAAACCAGGTCAATTGATGTCAAAATCCATGGGATTCTAGAGCAGCTGTTTTCGTATAAATATAAGGGAACTTTTATTTTGAAAACAGTTAGTTAATAAAGAAGATTCGCGCTCGCGATATTTATGTTACGCTCGCCTAAATAAATTATGTGTATTATTTAGTGAGAAATAAACTTATATAAATTATCGTGCCTTTTAATAAATTAAAGTAGGAACAATATAATAAATTAGTAAAGACATTATAAATTAAAGACATAACAATTGATAGGTTCACAACAAATGGTGTCAGAGTGAGATCGAACATAAATTAGACTTATAATAATAATACAAGTGTGATATAAAATAAATTGTGAAAATGGCTACGATTTATGAGCTGACAGTGACTAATTTAAGAAGACATCTTGAAGACAGAGAATTAGCTTCTACCGGAAAAAAGGCTGAGTTAGTCCAACGACTAAAGAACGCTTTGCTAGAAGAAGGACTAGATCCAGAGACTTATATATTTGAAGATGCTGTCCTCTCGTCGATTTCCAAAGTTTCCGGTGACATCGCATCATTAGAGAACAAAGTTTCCGGTGATATCGCATCATTAGAGAACAAAGTTTCTGGCGATATTTCGAAAGTTTCCGGCGACATCGCTTCTTTAGAAAGCAAAGTTTCTAACGAGATTTCTTCTCTGGAAAGCAAAGTTTCTGCTAACATCTCTAAAGTCACTTCTGAGATGTCTGCTCTTGACGATAGAGTGTCTTCGTTAAAAAACCAAGTTGCTGCCGATATGTTGGCCTTCGAAGAAAAGATATGGAAAGAGATGGAAAGGAAGATGGAGGAAACAGGGACAGCAGAGAGAGGAAACAATCCAATTAGAGTAGAGATAAAAGAAGACGAGACGAAATGTAAGTTGGAAACACGGCCGAAATTTGAAGGAAGTGGAAGTTCTGTGCATGTCAAAGTCCCAACTTTCGACGGAAAATCGTCATGGAACAACTACATGAAACAGTTCGAATCAGCTGCAAGAGCGAATGGATGGTCTGAAAAAGAAAAGGCTATAAACCTGACTATCGCTCTTCGAGGAGATGCCTTAGATGTGCTTCAGACCATAGCAGTAGAGGAGACCGATGATTTCGAACAACTGAAGAAGAGGTTAAATATGCGATATGGCCACGAACATTTGGAGCATGTATATCAGTCGCAGCTTAAAAATCGTAGACAGAAGAAAGATGAGGCTCTTCAAGAATATGAGGTAGATATTGCCAGATTAGTACGATATGCTTATCCAACAGCTCCCGAAGACATGATGGAAAAATTGGCCGTTCAAACGTTTATTGATGGTCTTCGTGATCATGAAATGCAGAGAACACTACGATTAGCTCGTCACAAGACGCTGGTTGATGTCTTATCCGCCGCCCTCGAATACGAGTCAGCTACGCAGGCCTCTGGCGGGTACAGTAAAGTTAGGACTGTAAAAGAGGAAGGAGATGAAGATAAACTTGACCAGCTCGTTAATATGATGAAAAGCATGACATATAAGAAAACGAAGACCATCAGATGCTGGAATTGTGGCGAAATAGGACACGTACGAAGCTCCTGTAAACACCCTAGGTACGACGCAAATCAAGAAACTCACCATCAGGAAAACTAGAACGGGTCAGCCTTAGGGGGGCAGCTTCGACCCAAAACTTTTCCAAAGACCCTCTCATACTAATAGCTTCTTTGAAATGTCGTGAAGATAGTGTATATGTAGATGGAGAAATAAATGGTAAAAGACATACGTTGTTGGTGGATACCGGAGCGACCAGAACCATTATACGTCCAACAGTTATAAACAGCCGTAAGAAACTGTTACCAACGAGGTTGCGACTTCGGACCGCTACAGGTGAAAATGCCAACATTCATGGAGAAATCCAGGTACAATTGGGAATTGGAGCAGAAAAGTTCGTCCATACTGTTATAGTTGCTGACATCGAAGAGGATGTTATATTAGGAATGGACGTAATGAATATGCATGGATTCCAATTGGATTTTAAGAATAAGGTAATCAAAGTTGGCAACGAGGAGGTATTTCTCCATCCACATAATGACAACACTGTGCAAGCAGCCATTACAGAAGATACAGTCGTGCCTGCGAGAAGCGAAACGATCATAGTAGCGCGGCTACAGGGAATTGTGGACGAAGGGAGACCTGTTATGATGGAGCCTTGGAACCACGACGATGAGGTTGGCCGTGGAATCATAATTGGAAAGGAATTGGTGACTTCGGCTAAAGAAATTCCTGTGAGACTTATCAATGTCAACGACTACCCAGTGACCATAAAGAAAGAGACAAAAGTAGGAACTTGTGTACCTGTGACATCCATAATCCGTCAGGCGACAACATCTGATAATTCCAACGACAAATTCGACCAAATGGTTGCAGTTGCAGGACAGTCTCTAAATCAGATGGAGAAAAGGAAATTAAGGGAATTTCTGTGGCAGTATCGTGATATTTTCGTACCGAAAGGAGGAAAGACGGGAAGAACTACCGTTGTTAAGCATAAAATTGATACTGGTAATGCTAAGCCAATTCGTCAAACAGCTCGACGATTACCACAGGCGAAGAGAGAGGAAGCTGAAACGATTGTTCAGGAAATGAAGAAAGACGGGGTGATAGAACCTTCTACGAGCCCATGGGTCTCTCCGGTGGTCCTGGTTAAGAAGAAAGACGGAACGACGAGGTTCTGTGTGGATTACCGTTTGCTGAACAACGTTACCAAGAAAGATAGTTATCCTCTGCCTCGGATCGATGACACATTGGACACATTGGCTGGAAGTAAATTGTTTTCTACTTTAGATTTGAAGTCTGGATACTGGCAGGTAGAAATAGACCCAGTCGATAAAGAAAAGACAGCCTTCACCACAGGATCTGGATTGTGGCAATTCAACGTTATGCCATTTGGACTTTGTAATGCTCCTGCGACATTTGAGAGGCTTATGGAAAATGTGTTGAGAGGGTTATCTTGGAAAACATGCCTGGTTTATTTAGATGACATAATCGTCTTGGGGGAGACATTCGAAGATCATTTGAGGAATTTAGAAAACGTTTTTAATCGACTTAAAGCTGCCCAATTGATGCTAAACCCCAAGAAGTGCCAGCTATTTCAAGGTAAAGTCAATTATCTGGGTCATATAGTCAGTAAAGAAGGAGTGGCCGTGGATAAGGGAAAAATCGATTCCATTAAGGAATGGCCAAAACCAACTGACAAACATCAAGTGAGAAGTTTTCTTGGACTATGTACTTACTACCGGAGGTTTATTAAGAAGTTTGCAGATATCGCTAAGCCATTAACGCGACTTACAGAGGAAGCAAGAGAATACCGCTGGGATATAGACTGCCAAAATGCCTTTGAAACGTTGAAAAAGCATTTAATAACAGCACCAATTTTGGGGTATCCACTGCCAGAAGGAGAGTTCATCTTAGATACGGATGCAAGTAACGTGGGAATTGGAGGAGTGCTGTCTCAGATTCAAGGAGGACAGGAACGAGTCCTCGGATATTTTAGTAAAGTCCTTTCAAAACCTGAGCGGAATTATTGCGTCACGAGAAGAGAACTTCTGGCAGTAGTGAAATCAGTAGAGCACTTCTATCAATACCTCTATGGAAGGAAGTTTTTAATCCGAACCGACCATGCCGCCCTTAAGTGGTTGATGCAGTTTAAGAATCCAGAGGGTCAGATAGCCAGGTGGATCGAACGACTCCAAGAATACGATTTTAAGATTGAGCACCGAGCCGGAGTTAGCCACAGAAACGCTGATTCTCTTTCCAGAAGGCCATGCCCAGCAGAGTGTCCTCACTGCAACAAAACGGAATCCAAGGAAGCAGCAGTGCTAAGAACGACGATTGTCAACGACGACTGGACGCCTACTAAGATAAGGGAAGAACAAGAGAGAGATCCAGTTATACAGAAAATCCGAAAATGGAAAGAGGAAAACCGTCGACCACCTTGGCAGGAAATATCAAACCTATGCTCAGTAGTTAAGACGTATTGGGCCCAGTGGGACTCATTTATCATCGAAGATGGCTTGCTTAAACGAGTCCTGGAAAATGATGACGGTTCAGAGAAGAGAAGACAGTTGGTGATCCCAAAGAGCAGAATAGCCGAAGTACTTCGTCAGTTACACGACAGTCCATCGGGAGGGCATTTTGGTGTAAGGAAAACCCTTCAGCGAATTCGGGAACGGTTTTATTGGATGAACAGTTCCGACGACGTAAAAGACTGGTGTAAGAAATGTACTATTTGTGCTACGAGTAACGGGCCTCACCGGAAAAGGAGAGCTCCTATGAGACAATATAATGTTGGAAGCCCGTTTGAAAGAATAGCTTTGGACATTGCAGGGCCATTTCCAGAAAGTGAAAATGGGGGCAAGTACATGTTGGTAGTAATGGATTACTTCACTAAGTGGGTCGAGATTTACGCACTTCCAGACCAGAAGGCCGCCACCGTTGCAGATAAGTTGATCCAAGAATATATCAGCCGATTTGGAGTGCCTTTGGAGATCCATAGTGACCAAGGCAGGAACTTCGAAAGTGATCTATTCCAAGGAATATGTGATAGACTAGGCATGAAGAAAACAAGAACTACAGCATATCATCCGCAATCTGATGGTATGGTAGAGCGGATGAATAGGACAGTCGGCAAGTATTTGACGAAGATGGTGTCCGATCATCAGCGAGATTGGGACCGATACCTTCCGTTCTTCACAATGGCCTACAGATCTGCTGTTAACGAATCAACGGGCCAGACACCAGCCAGAGTCCTATTCGGACGCGAAATGCGACTACCTTGTGATCTAGAATTTGGGTGTCGACCTGGAGAAGATGTAGCAGGTGAAGATTATGTGATCGAATTACGAAGAAGAATGGACGATGTACATGAGTTGGTCCGTTCCCACCTTCAGATCGCTAGCGACCGAATGAAGAAACGGTACGATACACAAGCCGAAAAGGGTTGCTTTAAGAAGAACGACAAAGTATGGCTGTATAATCCCAAGAAGCGAAAAGGTTGTTCTCCCAAATTGCAGCAGTTTTGGGAAGGTCCATACCTCATCATGGAGAAGATCAACGATGTCATCTACCGAATAAGCAAGATTCCGAGGGGAAAACCGATGATAGTACACCATAACCGGTTGGCATCTTTCGAAGGTGACCACGACGTAGATGAAGAAGTGGAAGTAAACCAAGTCCAAGATGTGTCTGACCTCACGTTTGAGGAATTCATGGGTGCCTATGGAGGTACCGGTAAAGCGAGACATGGTGTTACCACTGAAGAAAAGCAAGATCTACTCGCGCTCCCCGATGACTACTCGCTGGCCCTTACCATCCCGGCCAGTATCAAAGACGCACCAGGGTTGGCATCCGTCTTTCGAAGGAAGTTTGGTCGAGTTGCAGAACTTCAATGCCAAGTGCCAGCTCCCGGTAAAACCTTGAAACTCCAAGATGCATCACGTTACCTTTTCTACCTGGTAACAAAAGACACTGCCCGTGACCAACCTACCTACCGAGATGTATGGGAAGCCTTACTTCAATTGAGAGGGCACGTACTAGAGTCCGACGTGCAAAAGTTAGCCATGCCAAAGTTGGAGTGCCGCCAATTAGATTGGAGAGTTATCCGAAATATGGTGGAGGAGATCTTTAAAGACACCGAAGTCCAGGTGTTAGTCTGTTGCAATCCGCATAGTTACTGGTGCGGAGAGAAAACCGTCCCTTGTCATTTTTATACAACTGGAAGTTGTAAAAGAGGGTCCAGTTGCCGATACCAGCATACAGTTCCGGTTCCAGTCCCGACAAGGTTCCAGGAGGAACCATCTTTTAAGAGGGGGGCAATGTTACGATAATTATCCTGGCCTAAAATAACCGTATTATATTATGACTAATGCTGTTCTGTTTTAGAATATACGAGACCTTTCGAATAGCTGGCATAAACTCCAAGTAATAAAAAAAACTGGTTCCATTCGAATCTTCCGGAATTAGGCCTGTCCATTCGAGGCGAAACCAGGTCAATTGATGTCAAAATCCATGGGATTCTAGAGCAGCTGTTTTCGTATAAATATAAGGGAACTTTTATTTTGAAAACAGTTAGTTAATAAAGAAGATTCGCGCTCGCGATATTTATGTTACGCTCGCCTAAATAAATTATGTGTATTATTTAGTGAGAAATAAACTTATATAAATTATCGTGCCTTTTAATAAATTAAAGTAGGAACAATATAATAAATTAGTAAAGACATTATAAATTAAAGACATAACAATTGATAGGTTCACAACAATATTTATCTTTCGGCTCCATAAAATGAAGTGTACAAAAATTTTAATCTCAGTTTATAGTAAGATTTTTATCGCAGAATATACTGCGTAGTTTAAAGAAACTGTCTCTAGTTTGAACAATTCTTGCTTTAATTTCTTGTTCCTGTTCCTCATTATTGAGCAGTTGCAATAATTTGCTTTTCTTGCAATGCATTGCGTTCTTCTTCTGGGACTGACTGGACGAATATAGCTAGACTAGTGATTTTGCAAGTCACATGCGACGGGAGGTCCAATCAATTGCTATTTACAGTCACTCATTAAACTTTTAAAATAATGAACTTCTTTGATGTAAAACAAATATATATATATATATATATATATATATATATATATATATATATATATATATATACTAGTGTTTTGGTGTCATTTTGAATTAATACTATTTTTCACTGGAAGTAAAACTTGTATATATATACCGATGCACATAGCTATTAATAAATAAGAATAAAAAATAATACAAAAAGAAACTAGAAGCATTAAATTGGCCAGTAGGTATGCCCTTCATCCAGGGCCTTAAACAACTTAAATTGATTTACAAATAAGGAATTAGACAAGGTCACTTTTCACCCTATGGTGCCTTTCATGTGACTTTTTACTACAATACAAACCGTTAACGGCGAGGAAGGTTATTGGTAGAACTTTGTTGTATAAATAGAACATGTGGTTTATTATTTTAATAACATACTATAATAACAAACATACATTCGTATAATTATAATCATAAAATGAGACATAAAAACAAGTCGGAAAAACCGAACACTGTTGGCACAGTTCAATCTATCCATTTCTCATCGCTCAATCAGTCACATTTTTTAAAATCAGGACACTTATATACATTTTAAGAAGACTAATAACCTATTTTAAAACCTGGACTGATTTCAGACATTCTACGAAATTTACATAACATACAATATTTGGCAAGCCCTGGTCTAGCGGTAAAAAATATTGAAAACGGATTCCGTGAAGAAATTTAAATAAAATCACAGACAATTTGATTGTGTGATTTTATTTTAATAAAATTTCGTGGTATTTTTATTTACTTAGACTTTATGCTTTATAGAATTCTGGTTATTTATTTACGTCGGCAGATGTTCCCAGCACGAAAACACATAAGAGCCATATTTGGGTAGTATTCGATGAGCGAATAGTATTAAAGCATTATTTTTATTTATATTTATATTTACTTGCTAATCAAGATCAACTATTCGACGGTGTATTTAAAGTAAATTATTTATGTAAGGTCTGGAAAGGTATGTAAGTGATTTTGACTCATAAAATAGAAGCGCCACAATATGAAGGAATATTTAAGTACAAATTAATTTCGATGTTATCTGTGATGTTGAATTTTACGAAAATATCGTTCTAAAAAGCTCTTATTGAAGAACAGATCCATCAGAATTCTTAAATTTAACGAAAGCATTTACCGAACGTGTAACATTAAAACAAATTCAATGTATCTCACAATTATTTCCTTCTATTTTTTTTGCTACGCCTATGTCTAACAAATCAACGAGACGTGTGCCCTCATTTTTAATTGCCGTATCTTGGCATCGCTTTGTATCCATAAAATTTTTAACTTATCGGAAAAACTCAATTGCTTGCTTTCGTTGTCTACTCACAAACCCATATCTTCCAAGAACCTAGACAATGCATTATTTGCCCTTTTTTTAAACTATGGGACACATTTACTAAAGCTATTCATATAGCCACCGTTGTGGTTTCTCTAGATCATTTTACGAAAAAAAAATCAGTTTTATTCAAAACGGTTCTCTGTCCTAATTCATAATTAGGGCTAATCTTGCACGAGCATCGGAATTCCTCCTCCTTAGATGACAATTTGAGCTCTAATGAAACATCTTTATTTGTGTGCCAGCTTGTGAACGAGTTAGTTCGACCAGGCAATAAGTTCATTTACTTATGTTATTTATCTATCTTGTAACTGTCCCTTTAATTTAAAAAATCGAATAATATTATTATAGACTTTGATGTCAATTTTATTTTCCTCATTATCTTGTCACTGTCTTGCTTCTGACTAGTCGTTGTCTTGCCGTTGTCTTACTGTTGTCCTGTCGTTGTTCTGTTAATCCAAAGTCTTGTTTCTTTGATTACTGAAATTATCTATCCCAATTATGCTGCGCCTGACACTATCTGCAATACCGACAATCATCTTTACCTGTTAGAGACACGCGACAATTGTGTGGGAACAGACCCCGTTTGATTACCTGAACGCAGATATCAACTTTTGTATTTGTTTTATTTAAAAATCTAATTAAAAGGTATATAATTAAAAAGCCCCTTTCGGGCTACATCATAGAACGTTTTCGGACTAAAAAGTCCATCATCAGTGTATTATTACTAGGTAAAACGTCCCAAAAAGGTTCCACATTCTTGATAAAGACTCTTGTAGTATAAACTCTATTACTTTTTTTTTGTTATCAAATCATGAACAACTATAACCTGAATTTTTAAAGTAATTTTTTTTTTGTTGTTGAAGATATTTAAAAGTTAATAAAAAAGTGTCTCGTCTTCTAGTGGTTACGTGAGCAGAAAATAATTTAAATTTATAAATCTGTAAATTATGTACGGAAAAAAATTAACTTATCATTTAAATATGTATTTATGGCTGGTATTAAAATATATAATAGTTATTATAAATAGAAGCGATTGAGATTTTACAATTTTTAAATCATAATGGATTACGTTATGCAAAATTTATAACATAGATAGTTTTTTGTACAGTAGTGGTGTCACCTTCTTAGTCCTTTGAAATATATTAATTTTTGAATTATGTATTTATCTTTGTTCTATATTTAATTTAAAAACCATTCATTTGTCTAGTAAGATTTTTAACCATTCCTCAGATGGCATTTGCTCTTCTTATATTATAGCACGGACAACACATGAAAACAGCATGCAAGAGTTTTTTTATGCCAGCCCTAAAATTCCTTGCATCTTCGACTGTTTTGTGTTATCTGTGGTTCATATTTTTTATGGATACCGTAGAATCTTTGCGTCTTTAGGTAAAGGTGTAATGGAATTCTCGTTGTTCTATAAATACTCTACAGACGTAGTAATATGCATATTTTTTGTACAGTGCTAAAATATCATTTAATACAAAATAACTTATCAAGATGGGGAATACAATATTAAACCTAACTGACAGATCAAATGATATAAGAATCGTAAAAGAAGGAAGACTGTCACACACTGGGTCACACACTGGTTCACATCATCGTTACTTGCACGAGGAGACTATCTGACTTGGAGATGCAGAAATAATTGCTTCAGCTTGGTCATGTCCCAATGATTAACGTTTTTAAGCAAATTGAGCTGTTGGCATTCAGCACTAAATTATGGGCACGTAATTAAAATGATATCGGCCTACGAACATTCACCAGCAACAACCACAAGTAACCATTCGTCACTCATCGGATGAACTGTGTGAATACTACCAACAGTATTAGTAAAACGCACATATGGATGATAAAAAACCACTTTGCATGGCTTCTGTTGAAATTTCTTCGATAAAACATTCTAAATCTAACAACCAATCCAAGTAGGATCTTAGAGTAGAGTAACGTTCCTACAAACGGATCGCTTAGGCAGCGACGGAGTTAAATAAACTCGTTGACTGTTTTCAGATGCATCGCCAAATGTACAACATTTGAAGTTTTCATTCGCTATGTTGTATAATGAGGTGTAAAATGTCTCATTGTAGCTCACACATCGACTTCTTCTACTTCTTTAATTTCCCGTTTTTCTTTCGTACCATACTTGCCCTAAGTTACAGATAAACTTAATAAATTGTTTAGAAATATACCTGTTGAGGTTTAACAAACTGTAGACCTGGTTAGGTATAGAAAAGAAAAATTCCAGGATCAAGTATCTTCATCTTACCAAACCGGCTCTCGGGTGTTTTAAAGGACACAACGGCGAGCTTTGGGACGTGGGTATATAAATCTAGTATGGCGCATATTTGAATAAAAATAAATTAATTCAAACGTAACAATGGAATTAGACATAATTTGGTATAAAAGAAAGCGAAAAATGAAGGGCGCCAGCTTTTCATTTTAGAAGGGACAAGAAAAACTCAGAGGAACTTAGATGTTTAAGGAATAATTCACGAGAACAATAATAAAATATCTTTAACTTTTTCTGAACAATTTATATATATAACAAAGAGAAGATACAATCACACATTTACCTTGTATGGTCGCTCTACATTCCTGTCAGAATAATCTTCTTCTTTTTCGAAAGGAAGATTGTGAGTGAATGCAATAAATAATTGCTACTAATTAACAACTTTTATTTCTAATATGGTAGAAATTTCAGCCAAGTAAAAGTTAATATAGAGATATAATATACACATTAACAAAATAGACATAAACTAAGCATGCTGTAGAGGAAAGGATGACGTAGCTGGTTCGATGATTTAAAAGTAAATATTTGAAAAATTATAGTCCCACCTTTCTACATTTGGTAGATAAAAAATAAATAAAACCTCGAAGGACCAGCGACCAACAGGTCGCAAAATTACGGATTAGTAATAATATAGTGAATAGTAAAGTTAAAAGTAGAATAATTAAAATAAGAATTAAGCTAGAAATATTTTTATTATATTATTTACAGAAATAAATAGAAGTAGCGAAATCGCCAACAAATCACCCCTTTTTAATAATAAAACATAAATGTTCATATAAAATGTTCTTAAAACGCACAACTGTTTATATTAATTGTTCTTAAAGCTAAATATATGCGATTCATAGAACAAGAAAGTTTATTGTTTGTTGTATATCAGGCTACCCTGTAATTTTATCGGACCGGCATTTATGAAATGTTGGCACAAAACTGTAGATTCTCTTCTGTATAAAAGAATAATTTCAGGTTCTTACATATTCGATGCACAGACACTGAATTTAATAGGTATAGTTAATTAACTATTTAATAAAATAAGTTATTTAAAAACTGCTTCTATTTGAGAAGCATGAGAACTATAACTTGCTTCTATTTGAGAAGCTAAAAAATAAGGTTTGACTTACGTGCTTCTATTTGAGAAGGCAAAAACGAAGTGGCGTTAAGGGTAATTGGGTTTAAATATTTTGAATCTGAAGAACTGACAGGCGCAGAAGACACAATGGAGCAGAAAGAAGCATGTCATGCTGATTGAATGTCTTTAAATTAGTAAGATGTATTAGTGAGAATAACAATAATTATTAGAATAATAAACAAACTATTGTAGAAAATATGATTTTCTACACATGCCAATGGGAAAATCAAAAATGTAAATTAAAACAAATCAGGTTTTAAACAAATATTTTTAAAATCATATCAAATATCTTTATAACTGGGTAAAGTAGAAGTATAATTTTCATTTTAAATTAAATGATACTCAAATTATTTAGTGAAAATAATCAAAAATGTCAAGCCATTTTCTCAGTTATTGGCATATCATGATATTTAGGTATGACAATTTATTACAAACATAACCGAACAAAAAGTATAGTAATTATCACTTGATTATCAGAATACTTTTGCTGATCAATTTTGAAATTAAATACCATTTTGATTCTTTAAAATAAATTAGTAAATAAATTATTAAATAAATTAATAAATATATAATAAATAATGAATAAATAATTAAATAATGAACTATTTAGAGCGTAAGTCAACAGGATCCGCATAGTCATGCGCATAGTCATTAAATCTTTGATAGAAGATGGAACTTAAAGAAGAAGAAGAAGAAATAATTAAATAATAAATATATACATTTTTGAATTTTATATAAATAGTCATTGATTTGATTGGTGTAGTGAACCTCAGATTAATTGGTTTATGGCTATGATTTATTGTTTTGGATCTTTAGTGCTTTATGTTAGCACAAATTGTGTCCGTACTTATTATTATTTCGTTGATGTCAATAAAGGTATTTGAAGACTTGCTCACTTCATGTGTGATTTTAACTCACACTAACACTAATAACACCTTGGTATATTACCTTTTTTGAAATTACCGTTTTTTCTGTATGATCTTAACTAGACGTCATTCTTGATTCGGGTATATTCGGATGTTGCTATACACGCAAGTTAAAATTAATAGCTTGTTGCAAGCCTCTTTTTCGTCAGAACTTTGAAGTGTCCGCTTTGCATCTCGCTCGTAATATACAATAAATTTCTCCATTACTTTGATTAAAACAACGTTATTAAATGATGTTAAAGTTAAATATAAAACTTAATAATGTTAAATCAATAAACAGTCAGTGCTTTTGGAATTCTGTTTGTGCTTCATTAATTTGTGCTTCATCCGTTAGAAAAGTAGTCTGTTTTTATACTTAATTTCTATATGTACTTCTGTTCTTTGTACAGTTTTTGCTTATATAAAAAAACTGACGTAGTTTTGTTTTCTCTATAAAGAAACAACGTTTTAAATTTTGTATGGTTCATAAGTTAGGTACATATCTTTGTACGGTAAACCTTGTGCTATTTCTCTATGGATGTATGCTCATTTAACTAGATGTGTATGTATATATATACAGTGTGTAAAAGCCAAATGGAATAAATTTATTATTTAGGTTACTGTACATATTTATAAAAAATCCCGAAACACGAAAAATTTAAATTATAACTTGACATTCTTTAACGTGAAAATGCAACCCCTACCTTCAACCCCCTTAGAATGACAGGTACAACCCCCAATTTTTAAAATAGGAAGTATAGGCTTGTGATATATCGTTTGAAAGGTCTTTTCATTCTCCATTCAAAAATGTTGTCGCTTTCAAGTTTATTAAGATTAATTAAGATAAAATAAATGAAAATCATGTGGTTACCGTAATTCGCTACAATACAATCAAAAACTAAAATGTAATGCAAAACGTAATAAAATGTAAAACACGAAAAAGAACTATAAATTTTAATGAAGTAGATGTTCAAAATGTTCACTGCGAACGTCTTGGCAACATCCTAATCTCAAATAAAACTGTCTTCTAACATTATTTAACATAACAGGCGTGATCGACCTAATCGCAAGCGTTATTCGTTCTTTTAAGTCATTTAAATCAGAAGGTTTAGTTTTGTACACATGGCTCTTCACATATCCCCATAAAAAGAAATCTAATAATGTAAGATCAGGTGATCGCGCTGGCCATTCAATCGATCCTCGCCTCCCTATCCACCGATTGGGAAATATTGTATCGAGGTACTGCCGGACTTTAAGTTGGTAATGTGGTGGTGCTTCATCCTGCTAAAACCATATCGTATTCGCTGGAACTTGAGGGTTTCCTGGATCAGGATATAAATTTGCCAACGTTGGAATGACATCATTTTGAAGTAGTGCCAAATAATTGTTGCCATTCAAGTTGCCCTCAATGAAAAAGGGACCAATGATATTGTTTCCTACAATCCCTGCCCAAACATTAAACTTTTGAGGGTATTGAGTGTGTTCTTCTCTCATCCAGTGAGGATTTTCCGTGGCCCAGTAGCGGCAATTTTGCCGATTAGCATGACCGTTAAGTAAAAAAGTACACTCATCAGAAAACATAACATCTTCTAATTGGATAATATTGTTATCCAACATGTCCATTATTTGCTCACAAAAAAAGTTCTCCGATCAAAATCGTCTTCCATGAGCTCCTGACTAGGTATCATCTTATAGGGATGCAATTTATTTTATTTTAATATGTTTACTATCGATGTATGGCTAGCATTGAATGTATTGGATGCCTGTCTACTCGATGTATGTGGATTTTCCTGAAACTCAAGCAACACATCTAATTTAAGTTCATCACTCAGTGCATTGGCAGCTGCTTTTTTTTATCTGCCTGACATGACCAAACTCGCGAAACTGCTTCTCTATTTTACTTATTGTTCCTTGGGATATAGGCGGTAAATTAGAAAATTTCTCATGAAATAGGCGAGTTACTTCCTATTGTGTTCGGGTGTTATCTCCGTAACCAATCATTTGTAAAACTGATATTTTATGCATTTCCGTTAATCTTACCATTTTTCAGAATTGAATTGAACGAACTTTTTACTTAAATTAAAATACTGACAACTTAAATAAAACAATTTACTAATGCGTGTTAAAATAACGTTGCCACGGAAGTTTTTTAATGGTTACCATCTAAAAACCACATTGCTATGGTTTTTGTTCACTTTTTCATTATCAAGACCTAAACGGAAAATAAGTTTTGAGCATATTTTAGCGAATTACGGTAACCACATGATTTTAATTTATTTTATCTTAATTAATCTTAATAAACTTGAAAGCGACAACATTTTTGAATGGAGAATGAAAAGACCTTTCAAACGATATATTACAAGCCTATACTTCCTATTTTAAAAATTGGGGGTTGTACCTGTCATTCTAAGGGGGTTGAAGGTAGGGGTTGCATTTTCACGTTAAAGAATATCAAGTTATAATTTAAATTTGACGTGTTTCGGGATTTTTTATAAGTATGTACAGTAACCTAAATAATAAATTTATTCCATTTGGCTTTTACACACTGTATAAATATATATATATATATATATATATATATATATATATATATATATATATATATTTATATATATATATATATATGTATATATATATATATATATATATATATATATATATATATATATATATATATATGTATCCTAAAATGGTATTTATTAGATTTTTGAACTTCTCTTAAAAAACAATTTCATAAATTATTTATTTAAAGTACCATTTAGAAACGCAGTAGCTTGTTGGCATGGATGTCGAACTTTCATACGTGCATACTTTTTTCTGGTCGTAAACATGTAGAAAATGAAAATTATTTGTTTGTCTCACTTTTATGTAGGAATTTTAATTGTTTTGAACCTAGAGGTTACGTTACGCATGACCGTATTATTGGCTGATTCTGTGGTAAATATCTTATTATTATTAGGGGATAAACACTTCTAAAGGTAATATAACAAAATTACTATTTCATGTAAAGATAAACCACAGATTAGTAATTATTCTATTTAAGACTTCCTAGAAAGACAAAAGAATAACATTAATCAGAGTTTAATCCAAATTGATTGATGGTATTCTATTGTCTTGTCTATAATTAATGTTTTTTTATTCCAAATTGCAATTAACCATCGATTTACCTGTGAATATCTTAATAAATTTTTAAGTTGCTTATAAAAGATACGAAGGCACAGCGAATGAAATAGGGGAAATATACAACTCCGGTAACTATGTAATAATAAGTTAGAGTACCTGAAATGTGCAATAGCACTTTAGAAATAATCACAGCCCAAAAA
This sequence comes from Diabrotica undecimpunctata, assembly GCF_040954645.1. Lineage (NCBI taxonomy): Eukaryota > Metazoa > Arthropoda > Insecta > Coleoptera > Chrysomelidae > Diabrotica > Diabrotica undecimpunctata. The sequence continues at coordinate 99,013,420 of NC_092805.1, read as the reverse complement.
ATTAAAATAAGGATAACAAGCTCTAGCTCTATGAATTATTTAAAAATTGTGATGCACAAAATGTCTACGGTCGAAATGTAAGTTCTTATTATCAAATGGAAAATACATAAAAATCTTGACAAAAATACAAGACAGTAGGATGAAAGTTTTAAGGATATATACAATCTGTTCTTGGATAGGATGAACTTTTTTTAGCGAATGAATTAGATAGATTTTTATTTTTAGCGAAAATATCATTTTTGATAAAATGTTCAGTCTAAAATCCCATAAATTGAAGTAAACATCTAGTTTTTCAAATTCTGCTTTATTTATAGTAAATTTTATGTAAATCTTTGTGAAGTTTTGCAATATAAGTAAATTTTAATTACAATTAATAGTAAAAGCGATAATAAGGAGAATAAGAATAATGTAGAAAAACAGTAAATAAATACCAACTTGTTTCTTGTATTATAAATGTTTCTTACCATGTCTCTGGTGATTTCATTTATGGCATTAAAATTATTGCTTCTTTTAGATCCTCAACACTATGATTTAAAGGGTACCCGATGTTGAGATAATAAAATTTCCTTAATCCCAGAATTAATTTTTTTCATCTTTTTACGTTCTATGTAATTTCTTCTCCTCCCCCAACCCTCAAAAACGTCATTTTTTTCATATTTTTTTGATGATTTTACAATTTATTTAAAAGTTTCAAAAAATTCACACGCATAGTTGAGGCTTTTGCAAAATTTGTCTATTTTTTGAATGTACATAATCTAAAAATGCATTGTTTTTTTTTCAAATAAAACGTATAATTTTTTTTGTAGATGGTTGCAAGTTTTATTTTTCTTATATTGTATATTTTATCAAAAAATATATTACTGATTTTTTTGTAATGTGCGCCACCCTCAAACACCCGAACAACTGGTTTTTTAGGAATGTTTGGGGATCTTACCCATTTTATAGACTTTAAAATAGATAAATCAAGGTTTTTTATAGGTTATATATTACAATTTTAAGTAATTGAGTCCTTTACGGAATTCAAAAATTGGGCGGAATATTTTTAAACACAAAAAAAACTTGTTCTCTGCGCTTTTTTAAGGGTTTTTGCGGGACCATATTTTGCGGGTTTCCAGATTTTTGATAATTATACAACCTAAAACAATGCGTCTTTAATTCATATTCAAAAATATTTGAAAAAAAAATTTCATGTCTCAAAGAAGCAACTACAACCATTGTTTATGCGAAAAAGCAAGTTTTCAAGTTATTTTTTTAGAATTTTAATTTTTTTGCCGGTATGCGGTGTTTCAAAACATGCTCTTGAAAAACAAGAGGATGTATTTTCTTATCATCCAGCCTCAAAAGTCCACTGCTAAACGTAGGCCTCTTCCTCGTGTTTCCAACCCCGTCTATCTCGCGTTACTCTCATTCAGTTAAGGATTAGACTGGATGTATTTTCTAGTAGTAGAAATATGTTACGCAACCTCACCTTATGCGGAAAACCCGGTTTTTAAATGTTCTTGGAAGTTTTTGCTGGATTTTTCATCTTTTATTACCTTTAAACACTGTTAAGCCGCGCAATTTAAAGAACGTTCTTAAATAATACAAGAAAATATATTTTCTAACCTTAGATAAATATTTAAAAACTTATCTCTTCCGAAAAAACATGTATTTACATATATTTGTGTATATACTAATTAGAGCTGAGATAGACGTAGAAATATGAGTTGCGAATGAGATAATAAGCCTAAAACTATCGCTGCTAAGAAAAAATTAATTTTTGCTCATTCGCGGGAATTCTTTGTCAAGCAGGTGTCTTCTATATCAAGTAAGTTATACGATTTAGAAGATCACCTGGCCTTAATTTGGGATGGTACATATTTGCGGCACCAAAAGTGTGATAACAATATTTATCAGCGCTAATCTTATTCTGGCCAAAAAAACAATCACTATGCAAACCGTTCGCTGTAACCACTACAGATGGTTATCTAGGTAATGAGGAAAGGCATTTTAACGCAACACAGAAAGATGCTCAAATATTTCGAAAAATATTGTATCATCCAACTGGTCTCCGAAAGTATATTGAACGAAGGTGACATCTTTGTATTAGATAGAGGTTTCTGAGATATCCTAGAAAGCAAAGGTTTCAAAGTATTGATGTCAGTCTTAAAAGGTAAAATAAACCATCTTACAGTTGAGAAATCTATTGCTTGTGGGTTATTTACTAAGGTCAGGTGGGTGGTTGAGGCAGTTCACGGAATGATTGCTCAAAAATGAAAGCTTTTACATTACCAGCTTCCTAATTCTTTTTTGCATAATGTGCCTCTATACTGCCAATTTGCCTGCTTCCTATACAATTATTTTGAAAAAGAATAAATTTCGATAAAAATTATACTGAAAAAATTATTGCAAGAATCGAACAAACGAAAGATTTAAAAAATACTTTCCCTTCTTAGTCGAAGAACAAAACTGCAACAGGAACCTCGTACATTTCCAAAAATTCTCCTCGGATCAAATAACTGATATTCCTGACTTTCCTCATGCTAACTATACCGGGTAATATCTTATTTAGCTGAAATGATACAACAAGACGATAACTTAATACGATAACGATAATTTCAAAGAACAGCGAAAAATTTTAGATGTGAAGTAAAATCGCGGCACATTAACAGCAATACCTATAAAATATTATTTGTATTATGAGCCAAAGGTCGACAGTTTGGAAAGTAAAAACGATACTGCTTTAGTTGCGCAAACTGTAACAGAACCATAGGTTGTTGTGCACATGCGGTTGTCTTAATATACTATTTATTACATGGAAGGTTTTTGGCAAAAATCATCAAGGCAGCAGAACATCTTACAAAACTCTTTGACAATACAGATGTTACACATGTAATAGAGGAAGACAATGGCAAAGACTAAGAAGACTGATATATTTACATTTATTGTTCTTAAATTAATTAAGTAGTGCAAAAATATCAAAATGACATACCCTTATTTTATACAAAAATATTGTAAATATTAAATTATTTTCTTAAAATATAGTTTAATTCATTACAAACGGAGTTACAGGTATACCTAATAATAGCTTTTGTTCGAATAACAGTATTTACAAAGATACGTATAAAAAGGATAAAAACATAACCTCAAATAATAATAAACGTGATTTTTCGCATTCAGTATGTATAAATAATTCATATTGTAAATTCTTACCCGAAACCTGAATATATTTATGCTGCATATTTTTTATAACCCACAAAAATGTTACTTTAAGGCTAGAAAGTGGGAAAAACACAAATATCATGAAATATTTTACTAGGCAATAATTGCGAAAAAGGTACATTTTAATGATAGTATTTATACACGTCCAATTAATTTAAAAAAAAATTATTTTGTAGTCACACTCTTTAAAAATGTAAAGCTCAGAAAAAAAATTCGAAATTATTAAATCAGGTGATTGGGGTGGAAAAAATATATGTTCATTCCAGCCTATCCATGTTTGAAAATAATATGTATCTATCTATCCTCTTATAACTAAAGATATGAGCGAATAGGAGGAATAGCCATCATGCTGAAACATTTGATGCGTTCTTTACCCCAAGGGAACGTTATCTAATTAAAGTATTAAAACGTTTTTCAGTAAATTAAATATACTCTCCACATTTTAAAGTCTCCTACAGGAATACGGTCTGATGATTCGATCTGGAAAAACAGCACACCAAACATTTACGATTTTAGTAAATTGACTATTAAGTTGAAACCTGTCATCTGGATTTTCGCTAGCCCAAAACCGATAGGACAGTTTTGGGATAAAACGCTTCCATTCGTCGTGGACGTTGCCTCATCAGAATAAATAAATGTGTAGTGAAAGAACCAGTCATTAAAAGTTTTTCAAAAGTCAAGCCTTGTGTCATAATCACAATGTTGGACGGTGTGGATAAATTTCGGTTTAAATAGATGAATTTTGTTTAGGCTGAATATTATCTATAAATGGCTTGCTAAAATCACCTTGCGCTGCTATTTTTTTTAAATTCAACTCTGAAATTTCTTTCACTGAATATATAATTGGCCCGTAGCTTCATCGTATTTTTTTTTTTTTTTTCAAGAAATCCTCATGGAGTTTCTTTAATATTTTTTTAATCTATTCATATCCAGATCTGGATATTTTTTTGTTAAATATTTAAATTGTATACCCATACGAAATAGCCCAATAACAAAGCATTTTTCTTCTTCTTAGGGTGCTTGTCCGTTCCGAACGTTGGCGATCATTCTGGCTATGATGACTTTGTTGGTTGCTATACGAAATAGCTGTATTGAGGTCTTTCTATACCATGCTCTCAAGCCAGGATATTCTTCTTTGTCCTGGGGCCCTTTTTCCTTCAATTTTACCTTGCAAAATGCATTGAAGTAACTCGTATCTGCATTGATTTCTCATTATATGTCCCAAGTACTGCAGCTTACGACTCTTCACGATGTTAACTAAATCCGCAATTGTGTTCTTCATCCTTCGCAGTACTTCTTCATTGGTAACTTTGTCTGTCCATGGTATCTTCAGGATCCTTCTGTATGACCATAGCTCAAAAGCCTGAAGTTTTGATAGAGTTTCCGCCTTCAATATCCACGTTTCTACTCCGTACAGAAGCACTGTACACATAACATTTAAGGAGCCTTACAAAGCACTTTACAAGATATATTCTTTGATGAAGAGTTACTATTGATAAAAAAAAATATTACGATTTTTTAAAATTATTTTTCGGATTTACTTAAGAACATTGTCAACGTCATTCTCTAGAATATTGACGTAACTGTGACTCACTAGCTTAGTATTATGTCGAAACTTAGTGCAAAAATTCATATAAAAATGTCATTCTTGATAAAAAGTTTATTTCCATAAATGTTTTATAAAGAGAATGATATTTTTCGCCAAAAATAAAAATAAAAAACTTTCTCTGATGAAGAGTTAGTACCTACGTATTGGTGAAAAAAAAATGACAATTTTAAAATTATTTTTCGGATTTACTTAAGTACATTGTCAACGTCACTCTCTAGAACATTGACGCAACTGTGACTCACTAGCTTATTATTATGTCGGAACTAAGTGCAAAAATTCATATAAAAATGTCATATAGAAAATGTCAGAAAATGCCATAGAAAAAGTTTATTTACGTGAATATTTTATCTAGAGAATGACATCTTGCGCTAAAAATAAAAATAAAAACTTTCTCTTCTTGCCTTGCTCAATTTAAATATATATATATATATATATATATATATATATATATATATATATATATATATATATATATATATATATATTATACATATATTCTAAAACCATACAATATCTTTTTTCCAATACAAAACAACCACTGAAAATTCTAGAAAAATAGAATAAAACCAATAAATTCTAACTCAGTAGTACAACTTGTAAACATATGGACATCACTAATTACTTTATAAAATTTTTAAGCAAATATTTTATTATGCACTAGGAAGAAAATAGCAAAAATCAAAAACAAATAATATGGTAAAGTCATTTTATTAAATCAACACCACTTTAAGGTTTAAATCGATCAGTAACATTCTGAAGGATATAAGTAATGATGTTTAAATTCTGTTCTAATGCGTTTTTCCAGCTCTTCGATGTTGTCTGGTCTATTAACATTAGCTTTAATTTCTACATTTTCATCGATTTGGAAGTATTTCTTCAAGATAATTTCGCACATCAATACTAAAATCAGGCGAGCAACTGTCTTGTTGACACCAGATGTTATCTAGTAACATCTAATAATATAGTATATATCTAAATCGTCTTTATTAGGGCACACGACTGCCGATGCTGGAATAAGGTCAAAATTAAAAAGTCTAAATCTGCATTAAAATCGATGTAACTTAGATATAACCAAACATTAACTTTTTGACACTCGTGTATAACCTGCTTTAAACCAATGTGGATTTTCCGTACTCCAAAAGCATATATTTGATTTATTAACAGTTCCGTTTAAACAAATTATGGGTTCGTCAGAAAACAGGATACAGTTTTTTACGTTGAAATCTTTTCCGAACTACTTTGCAATTATTTCACAAAATCCATTATTTTCAGTCGGTGGCATCTGCCCACAGTTCCTGCATGATATTGACTTTAAATGGATACTGTTTTGTATAAAACTTAGAGGTCGCTCTCTCTCTCTCTCTCTTGTCGTTTCCTCATTGCTGAGGATCGTGATTTCCTACAATGCGGGCTGTCAATTCTCTCCATCTCTTGCGATTTTGGGCTGCTCTCATGGACTCGGAAAACGTCTCTCCAGTGGCTTTCTGTACTTGATCTGACCATCGGATAGGTGAGCGTCCTCTGCCTCTACGTCCTTCTACGTTTCCGCACACAATTAGTCTTTCTAAGTTGTCATTGTCTCTTCTCGCAATGTGGCCAAAAAACTTTAAAACATTTGCAAGACACTGAGAGGAGAGTCTGGTCTGAATGTTTAGCTCTTCGAGAATCGACTGATTGGATCTGTGCTCCGTCCACGAGACGCGTAGCATTCGTCTCCAGCACCACATTTCGAATGTGGTGCTGGAGACGAATGCTGCTAGCAAACAGAGGTCGCTAGTTAAATGAATTAGGAAATAATAATGAAGAAAAAATGCAATATTTTGCCTGTAAATAAATAATCGAAAAATAGCAAATCTTAATTGTGAATAATTATCTAGCTTTACTCATTACTATTGTTTGTACAAAGAATGTAGACTTACCTGTTGAAATATTGAGATTCTGTAGCCAGTCGAATATTATTGATGCCACGTCGCGACGCCCGGGAACTCCGAGGCTCAATAGGACGAGAACCGATAAAACTGGGTGCGTTTCGTTCGCTGCTTAGTGATGAAGTCGAAGTATTGAGACTTGAGACTATCAGAAAGAACCCTCTAACCCTTGGGTGGTTTATGGACAAGTACATCTCATAAATCAACCCTATTGTATGACGCTTCTGAATAGCGACAATTCAATTCAATGGTAACAGTAATATGATACTTCACATGTTTTGTGTATTTTGGCGACACAAAATAACAAAAGAAGTCAAATTCTCCGTACTTAAACATAATAAATGAGATAACCAGTTTAAAAATTTTACGAGATTTTATTAAATAACGGGAAACAATATATTTTAAAGCAAATAAGTTAGAATATGCCATTGAATTAGATCACATTATTGTATAGTAAAAATAAGTAAAAAGAATATAAAAATATAAAAATAAATACTTTATACTTTCCCAAACAGATATCAATTTTCATTTTTAACAGTTCCGTGAACTGTAGATTTTTAACAAAACTCAACATAACACTCTAACAATTATTTTTACTAATTTTCCTTAGCAATCCTGATCGAGACAAATCTCTAACGAGACCACTTGTAACATATTCTTGATAACTCTACTTAGAATGGTTTGATTAATTCTCTCTTCTGGATAATTTTTATTAAATAATTCGCACACTTCTTTTTTCCTACGCAATTTGTGCCCATAACCAACCATAATCAAAATTTCTGTTCTTTGTCTCTCATTTAAACGTACAACCATTTTTGGAAAATTACTTTACTGCAGATAGTATCTCAAATAAACACCAGTTATTTTAGAATTTTTATAATCTTTTGGCAAATTTTTTTCCATATTTCCTCGAATATTTCACCATATCTCGGTTTTTAAGCGTACCCGCTCTTCCAGTACGAATCTATGAAGAAGTAACACCGAGCCGTAAGCCCCCATCTATTTCCATACTGCTTATCCATAGGTTGATTCGATACAGCAGCGCATTTTAGTCTAAGTACCAATATCATTTAGAATTTTAAACTACTACGTCAGCCTTTATGCTGGCCAGGGTCTAAACCATCATACGCTAGATCATTCACAGTGAAGTGAATGCGATTTCGCCATCTTGCCCGCTTCGCTATCTGACCGACAAATATTTTATAAAGTAATTAAAGAAGAAGAGATACACCATATACTGTTGAGTTTTTCTCCTGAAGAACTTTTTATTTCTTCAATTAAATATAGGGTGTCCTTAAAAAAAAGGTTGATGAAGTCATACCTTTGACAAATATAGAAAAGGATTAGGTGTGCAACAATAAAATTATAGGTTGAAAATAAAAATCGATTTGTTTTTGTATTTTATTCATCACTTTTGGAACACATTCTATACAGCTTTTGTGCCCAGACATTGAGTACAAAGGACCACTTCTTCATTTCATCTTTTTAGGGTGCCTTTTATCTACGGAGGTTGGCAATCACACTGAGTATTTTTATTTTTGAGGTTGCTGCTCTAAACAAATCAAACGATCTGCATTGATACCAATCACGAAGATTCTTTAACCAAGAATTCTATTTTCGGCCTAGAGATATTTTTCCTTGAATCTTTCCCTGTTTTATTAATCGCAATAGTTCGTGATTAATATATTTTAGTTTTCGTTATCGCCACCGGCTTGCCATCTCTCTGTATTCACGCACTCCCACCGAGAACATACCACTACCATCGTTGCGCGCTGGAGATCGAATATAGGCAACGGTATAAAACGCCGCCCACCTCAACAGAGAGCCGAGTTGAAGTACTGATCTGGTAAGAACTCCAACTCAGGCTCTTTGAGTACTGATCAAAGGCCAACCGTCCTTTCCATTCCCCGTGCGGAATCTACGCCGGTATACTGATCTGGTGCGAGCTCCTACCCCAGATCTTTAAGAATTGATCAAAAGCCAACCGGCCTTTGCGCGATCGAGTAGTGAAGAATCGCATGCGTTCCTTGTCCTTATCGAGTATTAATCGATCGGCCACCTCTAACATTTATTTAATATTGATTAGTCTTCCCTGGATTTTTGGATATTGACCAAAATATCGTCCTTTGCCTCATCCTCAAAGTATCACAAATATGTATTTTTTGCAGGTTTCAACAGTGAACCGCAGCCCGTCAATTTTTTTTAAGATTCTTATCTTTATTTTATATTTATCATGTAGATGGCATTGATGGCAAGACACTATGGGACAGAGCTAGAAGTGCATATATACGACGTAGATGCAAGGTGGAGAACATCAAGAACTGGGTAAGAAATAGAAGAGTAGAATGGAATGATCACATAAGCCGAATGACAACAAATAGAGTAGTGAAGAGGGCAAGAGACGGTTCCCCAATAGGAAGACGTTCAGTAGGAAGACCACGTAAACGATGGACTGACAACTTACTGAAGGCACATTAAAAAACAGACAGAGTCATGTCTACATAAAAAGAAGAAGATATTATATAAAGGTTAATTTTATTTTTGTTATTTATTGGAATATATTTTTATTTAGATTAAACTTGCATTTTACCGAATCTGGTGTCTACTAAAGATACCCGTCACAATAGTATTGATTAGTTCTGTTTTTTTTTAAGAAAGCTTTTAACAAAGTAGGAAGAGACGATTTTTGGAAATCTTTAAAAAGAAGGACAGTATAAAATAATATAAAGAAATTATTAAGGACTCATAAAACAACAACAGCAATAAAATAAGAACACAATAATCAATAATCTATAAAGGTTAAGACAAAAATGGGATTAAAACAAGGATACATACTTAGTCCACTATTTTTCTCAGTAATTATGGATGATGTAACGAAGAAATGTAATAATAAATACAAAAATATGCTAGTAGGGAAATGGAATATGAACTATGTTCAATCACGAGCTGTTGTGATGTTACTATACAAGCACTATTATTCGTAAACTATATGGTCCTAGTAACTAAATCGGAAGAAAAATTACAAAAAGTCGTAAATACGTATATTTACGACTATGTAACTACGAAAATTATACACGAAAATAAACATAGGGAAAATGCAAATCAACAATAATGGCAACATAAAATTATAGTAAAAGAAAAAGATTTAGAATTATTATTAGAAAGAATTAGAATATATCAGTAATTATAACTATTACATTAAAAACCACGTTCTTTGGAAAGAAAGGGATACCCAAGAGAGTAAAATCCCAAGAATATCTGTAAGTAGTGAGACCCTCAATAAAATATGGAAGTGAGTCTTATTAGTGAACAAGAATAAAAGTAAAATTATTGCTACCGAAATGAGATTTTTACGAAATATTGAAGGGATCACATGAAGAGATAGGATACGAAACACCACTGTAATAACAATTTAGGTATGAAACCAACAGATTATAAGTAAGAGGAAACTTGGAGTTAAATGAAAGCGGCGGTAGAACGCATTCCTGTATAACTTCCCTACAGATATTCATTTCTTCTTACTGTTGTTCACTAGTTTGTACTGTGGCACTTTGGTTTCAATATAATGTTTTATTTTTTATCTATGTTTTATTTATTGTCAATTATCATTTTCAATTTATTATCGCCACCTTGTTCAAAGTAGATACAAATGGTGTCTATGTCCTTATTTCTACTGCCTTGAAATATTAGCACATGTTTAATCTTCAGTTTTTTTTCTTATTCAATCTCCAGGTTATCACTCTATTTTTTTTTGGATTTCCTATACTTCTGTCATTTGGTGCCACTTAATTTTCTGTTTAGTATGCAGTCGTTTTCTATGTTATACCTTTGTCTGAGATCTCTATAACGTTTTCTAATCCCATAGTCTAGTCCCATCTAATCCTATTTCTGTGATATATATGACATTCTTGGTTAATTATTTTGTCATCCACTTCTAGTTTGCATCTTATTGGATTTTTAAAAATAACCATATTTTTTTTTGTTTATTGATATAGTCATATTAAATTGTCTTGCTGTTAGATTTAATTGATATAGGTGTAGATGCTCAATGCAGATCATCTTCTCTTTGAAATTGATATGCCATATAATAGAGAGCATATAATATCTCTGGAGAGCATATAATAGAGATAATTTCTTCGTCCTCTTTATAACCTATACCTTTATTTTGGACATTTTAAAAAAAATAGTCTTGATGAGGTTTAACAGAGAAGAACATAGTCAGTCTTTCTGACGTATGCGTTTCTCGATCGGCTTGGGCTCTGTTAGTTTGGTTTTATATCTGGCCTAGTTGATGTTTCTGCTATATATGTTTTCAATTGTTTTATTAAGATATGATGGTATTTTTCGCTTGAAGTTGCTTTATGTTGTTAAGTTCTAAATGGTCAAATCATTTTTTATAATTTTTGTGACGACAAAAATCGCATCCTTCTTTCCAGACCTGAAACCTTGTTGATCCGCTGGCTCATTTTTAAAGATAATTTTGGTTGGTTACGTAGTCCTTTTCATAAAATCATGGTATGAATTATTCAACTGTTAGCTATTGGATGCAATGTTGCAATGCTGAATGTGAGCCTCCGAGACCACATAACAAACCGACAAATCAGGCAAAGATCAGGAGTTCAAGACGTCATCGAAAGAACCACGAGACTTAAGTGGAACTGGGCAGGATACTTAGCCAGAACACAAGATGGACGATGGACAAGACGAATTATGGAATGGAGGCCCAGAAATTATAAAAGAAACCGAGGACGACCACCGACTAGATGGACCGACGACATAAAAAGAGTAGCGGGAAACTGGCTACAAGCGGCCCAGTGTAGAGAACACTGGAAAGAACTGAGGGAGGCCTATGTCCAGCAGTGGACGGGATTGGCTGATTGATGATGAAGCTATTGGATGGTATATATTCCCACCATAATTTAACAGTACATTTAGAATTTTGTCCGTGTCTTTCGGTTTTCAGTTTTTCTAATGCTTTATTGATCTGTTCTTTGGTAACGATTACATTTGTAGTAATATTATACATGGAGTTTCTGTTAAGATTCGATCTTCTATAGCCTTAAACAATTTAATAAGGTAGGTAGTCGAGGTACTAATTTGGCTCTTAGATATTTCTTTTCTTGTGTTCTGATAAATCTCACCAGTATTCGTCTTTTGTTTTGTTTCTGGTACCTTAATTTCGTTTCGCATTTTTTTGTACTTATTATTAAGTTTCCGGTGTTCTTTTAGATAGTTTAAATAGGTCTTTTTGCTTTCTATTTCTCTAAATTTTTGAGTTCCGGTCGGAACCAAGGCATTTTGTTTGGTGTCTTCTGACTTATGTTTACTATTTGGGTTCTAGGCGCTCCACATAGTGCTGGCATTAGGTTATTTTTCAGGTCTTTGCCATAATGTTTCTGTGTCACGATCTTCAAGAATTTTATCTTTTTTAATTTGCTATTTTCCCATGTAGATGTCGACTTGTCTAGATATATTGTATAAATATGCTTGTAATTTTTTTCTCCATACAAGCTACAAATAATAACAATAAAGCATTAAATTTTAAAGTGTCAACTTAATTTTTAAGTAGAGTTTGGCCACGATTTAAACTGATGGGATAATATAACAATAATCTTTTCTAGTAGTACACTCAAAATACCTGTCGATAAAATTCATATTTAAAAATTTGGGCTTAAGAAAAATTTATATAGCTTTAAAATAAATAAATTCCAGAAAAATTCCAACCTCTACATTTGTATTTTGGTCAGTAATACTTTACCTAACAAAATGAATTATATAAATTACAATCCAACGGTAAATATTATTCAACTGGCCGTTCTGTATTTTCTTGTTGATATGTATTTAAGAAATGCCTAAGAAATTTTATTCGTTTATGTAATTTAAAATTATACAAAAATATTTCTAAAAATACTAAATATTCACGTGTCTTAATAATTTGTTTATTCCTTACTAAACAAGACCATAATGATTTAATTTTGAAGGTAGGTCTACTTAGCGAATTTGTTTTTTAAAGAACTTAATGCAAAAATACTTTATTATCACCGGTTTAGGTAAATTTAAAATTTTATTATGGATTTGGTATATGCCCTGATAATTTTTACTGTTTTCTCCTTGTAAATTCGTACGCTCAATATTTTATTCGAGGTTATTGATAAGTCAGTCATTTAGCTATGTCAGTAAGATATCAAAAATAGTTTAAAATGAATATTATGCTAAAATTTATAAGATTACAAACTTGTATACCTTGGGCGCTGACGTATTTGGAAATTTTGACAAACGAAGTGTTAAGCAAAAATCCACAAAAGTAGGCTGCATTTTCGTTTTTATGCTGAAGTATTTAAAATATTGAACCATGACGATAAACCTCTGATTCTGTAATATATACCTTCAATTTAAAATTGGAGTCACTCTTTTAGGAGGTTCAGCTGTTCGGGTTAATCATTCAGCATATGGTTTTTAAACATTAGTTTCTTGTATACTATAATAATAACTAGGGAGCGCATTTATATGCGATCAATTTTCATGAAATACGCGCATACATATTTAGTAAAAAATTAGGAAATATGCGCAAGATATGCACAAAAATTTAAAAAATGAGCTCTTTCAAATAAAAACATTTTTTATAATGTCCTCCAAAGTTTTAAAGCCGTAATTTTTTTTTAGAACGAATACTAATTTATTTTTAACTGAATTACCGATTTCACCGGGAACTTTTGAAATGTTTGCCTTAAAGTTTTTATTTAGACGGATTTTGTTAAAGTCATTGTCCCCTTTTCTAAATTATTTATGGTTTTTATTATAAAACTATAGTGCGTCTTGATAAAAGCTAACTGATTTGCCAATGAAGTTGTTTTAACAATATGTTCTGCATTTATTATAGCAGCACTGTCTTCGGCGTTAGATTCTAAAAGCAATTCCTTAATTGAGACGAAATGTTTAGCATAAAAAATTGCAATTTCCAACTAAGTTGTTCACCTTGTCAATACTGGTTCGGGAGGTAAAGATACATTCAGTCAGTTTTCCTGTACAACTGGACCCGTACAGGACTTTTGACAAATACTTTCTTACGCTACTTATTAGTACATTTACATAAGGAGATGCAAAAAGACTAGTTATACTAATGCACTGTATAGTATACAAACAACATGAACAAACACTACTACATACTGAACAGACCATGTTTTTCCTGAAAATACTCTTGGTTTCTCTTTCTGCTTCTGATATGTTCAGCTACTATGTTACATCCATGCGCTCAATAAATTACGTGGACTAAATTTGCATAAATTAATTTAATTTGTTGACCAGCTTTAAGCATATAAAGGGCGGTGTCAGATAGGAAAATAAATTTTTTTTAGTCGCAATTACATTAGGAGCAAAAAATTTATAAACCATTAATTAACAAATCTTAAAATACTTAAATGCTGAGTTTTGTCTAACTGTCGATATGCAAATAAATATCTAGGATTCACTAGGTTCATTTTCGCGCATAGATCCTACTAATCAATTTATAATGTAAAGTCCACAAGAATCTGTAGTTTCATCTACAATAAAATAAATGTAATATATATATATATATATATATATATATATATATATATATATATATATGTATATATATATATAAAGGGTGTTTCAAAAAGGCATGTCATAAATTAAATCACGCATTCCGGGGACAAAAATAAATTGATTGAATCCAACTTACCTTTGTACAAAAGTGTACACAAAAAAAGTTACAGCCCTTTGAAGTTACAAAATAAAAATTGTTTTTTTTGCATTATCTCCTAAACTACTTGACATTTTGTAATAAAAATGGACACGTTACTTTCTTGTTTCTTGTAAAAAAACCAACAAAATCTAAGAGCACATAAAAATTTAAAGGATGCTGTGCCGCCCTAAATCCCCCCAAACTTTTGAGTACGTTCAAATCAAATGAATTTTGTGGCATCATCACTTTTTCGAAAAATTAGTTTTTTCCTACTTGGCCATAAAACTACCATTAGTTTCTACGGATACAATAATTACAAAGAGTTCCATCAATAATAGTCAATAATTTGAAGCTATCATTTATTATGTGAATAAGATTAATATTAAAAATTTTGATATTACAATGGCCTACACATTTCAGGAAATTTCATTTAACTTTGGGTAAGTTGGATTAGATTAAATTATGATTGATCGTCGTTTACGGGAAACGGGTACATTCCAACCGCAAGTTGCTGGCAATAGTTGTCGTCCAATAATGGATGCAACTGATGGAGACATTTTAGAAATCATTGAAAAAGTCCCTGGAACAAGTACAAGGGTAATAGCTGCTCAATTAAATGTTCCTTACGTAAGGGTTTGGAGGCGTTTGAAGGATCAGCTGCTTAAACACTATCACTTAACAACGGTTCAAGAGTTATTGGTTGAAGATGATCCTAAAAGTATTGGATTTTGCGATTGGTTGTTAATGGAAAACACTTGAAATTATTTATTTTATTAGAACACTTGATTTTATTAGAAATATTGTGTTTACCGACGAGGCTACCTTCAGTAGAAATGGAATAACAAACCATTAAACGAGCACATTTGGGCCGACGAAAATCCTCACGCCAAAAAAACGACTCATCACCAAAGGACTTTCAAAGTTAATGTTTGGGTAGGAATTGTGGATAGCAATCTAATAGGCCCAGTATTTCTTCCCAACAATTTAAATGGAGATAATTATTTGCAGTTCTCGGCAAACGATTTACAAGAGTATTTGGAAGAAGTGAATATTGTAATAAGGCAAAATATGTGATTTCTACAAGATGGCGCTCCACCGCATTACAGTAATGAAGTCCGGGAATACCTTTGCAGGCAGTATCCTGGTCTGTGGATTGGAAATGATCGTGACGCACCTATTTCTTGGCCACCAGTCCAGGTCTTAACCCCATGGACTTTTGCTTTTGGAGGTTTATGAAACAGAAAGTGTATTGTAACAAAAGAGGACGAACACCAATTGAGGGTTAGAATAATTGAAGCTGCAAATCAATTTCCTCAGAAAAATATGATTTTTCAGCGCATTCGGTTTTCCTTATTAAAACGATACCGAATGTGTATTGAAGAAAATGGGGGTCATTTTAAACATTTATTGTAATATCATATTTACAGAGGTTATAGACATTTTTGTACTTGTTAATTCATTTAAGCCATTCATTTATTTAGTTGCACGTATTTTTTTAAAGGTTAATGAAAAGGTTCGTAACTCAATAAAAACTGTTTTTTGAAAACAGTGATAAGAGGCAAAAAATTTTTAAAAATAATGTGTTAAACTAATGACGCCATAAAATTCATTTGATTTGAACGTACTCAAAAATTTGGGGGATTTATGGCTGCACACTCTCCTTAAGCTGGTTCTTTTTTATGAAAAATGTTTTCAGAACGAACAAGAAAGTAACGTGTCCATTTTTATTACAAAATGTCAAGTAGTTTAGGAGATAATGCAAAAAAGCAATTTTTATTTTGTAACTTCAAAGGGCTGCAACTTTTTTTGTGCACACTTTTATACTAAGGTAACTTGGATTCAATCAATTTATTTTTGTCCCCGGAATGCGTGATTTAATTTATGACGTATCTTTTTGAAACACCCTGTATATATATATATATATATATATATATATATATATATATATATATATATATATATATATATATATATGCTTAATTCTAAGATTGTGGCAATTGTGAATGGCTTTTGGTACAGTTTCACAGCACAGTGTATTGCCAAATACTTTTAATTCATTATTTAGTGTGCGTAAATCATTTTCATGTTCTGCAATATTATAACGTTTGCGTGTAATTGTTATCGCATTGCTTCACACAATATGTAAAAAATATACACAATTTAATTTAAAATTAATATTTTGTTATCATCTTTTGAATCGTAAACTTTTATGTTTATTCCGTTTTATCTGAATTGCATTTAGAATTTTAAATTTATATTTTACTATCACCTTTACATTCCTTATTGCTTAAACTAATACGAATATTTAATTGTTTTTCGTAGACAGATATCAGTTCAGTCCCCTATAAAATTAATTATAATTTATTCGTTTTTACGAAAACGGTGAGTTAGTCATTATTAAAGAATTTCTCTAAAAGCTTCGCTACAAAGCTAAATTAGTTTTTGTTTTGTATGCTTCGTATTATTCTTCGTTTAAATAATTGTAAACTAATTAGTAGTAGCGCTTGTAGGTAAAGATTTTATAAAATATGAGTACAACTAAGAAAGAACAGTAGATACTTATACAGATTAAACGAGTTATATATTAGATTAGATGGACGTGCATTAACTTCATTTTTATATTCGTGTATTTTTTTAACTATACATTGCGAAAATATAGCATCTTCGGAAATATAATTGTGCACCAAATAGTCACCAAACAATTGTAGACGTTCGTTTTCGTTCGGAAAATCGAGAGCAAATTAATATCCTACTTCCCATGAAAATTTTAATACTTGTATTGTCCTAATAGTCATTGTTTTTATAGATGCAATAGTGTCTGTTCTGCTTTTTGGTAAAACTGCTAGTTTTTTTCTGTTCTTATAAATAGTGTTACGAATATAGTGAATTTCTTTGACTGTTTAACTACTTAACTGGGCAGGATTTTCTCGTAAAACAGAATGTATTACCTTGCAAGGATTATCACAAAAATGTCATCGGTTGCTTTGCATTTAACACCAACACTCACTATCTGCCTATTTAGTTTTTTCAAATTTTTTTCATGGTTATGTTCTAGTTTACTGCACATAATCAAGTTTTTGGCACCCACAGTATAAATTTTAGCTTTACAGAAGCGAATCGCACATCTCCAACACAATTCACCACTTTTTAACTCTTTATGTCTTGTAAATTTCTGAGATTCTACATTAATACCGGTTTTCCACGTTCACTAAAACTTTTCGAGCATTCCATAATTTTTTGCTTGCAAGTAGTTATTACAACATTAAAGTAAAATAAATTTAAACTTTCTTAAACTCAAGTTGCTTTTCTCATAAATTATAATCCCCTGTTCAGGGACCAGTTGAGTGGTGTCATTAAAGTACCGTAATTGGCATGGGTATGGGACGATTGCGCTGATTTTACCTGAGGTACGTTCTGCTGAGTGCATGATTCTTCTTCTTGATGTGCCTATCCATTACGAATGTTAGTGATCATCATGGCAATCTTTATCTTATCTGCAGCAGCGCGGAAAAGCTGCACAGATGTTGTATTGAACCAGCTTCTGAGGTTCTTTAACCAAGATGTTCTTCTTCCTGGACCTCGTTTTCCAAATATTTTTCCTTGCAGAGTGGCTTGAAGGAGAGCATATTTGGATTCATTTCGCATGTGTCCGAAGAACTGTAACTTTCGAGATTTGATGGCGGTCAGTACCTCTCGATTCTTATTTATTCTTCTGAGGACCTCCTTATTTATGACTCGGTCAGTCCACGGGATCTTAAACATTCTTCGATATAGCCACATCTCAAATGCTTCCAGTTTTCTGCACATATCTTCGTTCAAGGTCCACGATTCTACACCATAAAAAAGGACAGAGAAGACGTAGCATGGTAGCATTCTTACTTTTGTATCAAGTGCATGATTGCATCGAACTAACTCAAATGGTCCCTAATCGCTGAGTATGATTGCGTCGCCCACCGTGGTGACGTAATATCTTAATTTCTTCCTTGTACGACTGTACTGCTGCACCGTATTGCATTAATAGACAAAATAGGTTAGGTTATATAATTGAAAATGGAAATACAATATAAGAACTCATTCCAAGAAAATACACTTATACTTACATTCTTATATTTACATTACATTTAAGTATAAAAAATGTTTTACTACTATGTACACCTAATTAATTAGATTGAAGCTGTAAGTAAGTACCTCATATCTCATCCATTTACAATTATAATATCTTGCAACCTTTTGCACATCAAGCGTGGGTAACGTTCTATCAGGAATTGACATCGAAATCGAATTTTTAAGTACAGGGTGTTCACAAACAATACGCCTTTTCTTTAAACTTCAAACTACAGTAAGTCTACCATGTGACATTCCCAATGATCATTTACGTCACGTGCAGGGACTGCTTTGCCTCAATTTTCTCTGTCGCACTGAGGGAACGGGCCTGTATTGCAACAGTCAGTCTATTTCTGTTATATGTCTATGGAACTGTTCTATCGAAATGCGCAATAATATACAGGGCATTATATTACTAAGAGACAATCAGACAACAGAGTTAAATAGGAGGATAGGACTAACATGGCAGCTTACGAAAAACTGAGGGAAGTCTTTAGATCAGATATTCCTATGTGCTTGAAAAGAAAGGTCTTTGATCAATGTATACTCCCAATTCTACCTTATTCTTTGTGTGCCGTGCTTGTTTTCAAGGTTTGGCTATCTTCGGATTATTAACCTGATGAAATGTTTATCGATCAGCAGCTAGATCAAATAATTCCTCGACTGTTTGACCTGTCTATTGTTTAGCAGCCAGGACAGTTGCTTTCTTCCGACCCAGCCTTTTCCTTTGATTTTCCCTGAATGAGTAAGCGATATTTAGGTTCCCTCATTATATGGCCGAAGTATTGGACCTTTCTTATTTTTATTTATTTTTTTTTATCAATTCTCGCTCTTTGTTCATGGTCTGTAGCACACGTTCATTAGATAATGATAATGATGAAGATGATGATGATGATGATAATGAGCATATCCAAAATATATTCTTAATTTTAAGTTATTAATTATGTTAAGTTTCTCTAATTATTCTTCTTCTTCCTCTTTATAAGCATTCTGTTTTTTCATTGGCGGATTAATACTGCTATGAAAGGTTGTCACTCTTCCATGTATGGACCAGTATTTGCAGACTATCTTCAACTTGGGCTATCCATATTGCGTCGTCTGCGTAACAGAATATTTTTATTTCTTTGTTTTCCACTATGTATCCTCTTCTTTTGCTAACGCTTTTGATGATTTCGTCATGATCGAATTGAAGAACATGGGGCTCAATGAGTCCCCTTGTCTTATTCCGCTGCCTATTTTTATAGATTCTGTAAGGTGTCCATCTATTCTGACTTCCATTTTGTTGTTTTGGTAGATGTTTTCGATAATTTTTATGGGAACTTCTCTAATATACAGAAGATGGATTACATCTTTGAGTCTTACTCTGTCAAATGCTTTCATTAGGTCAATTTTTCGTTCGATTTTTCAGTAATTTGCTTTTTAACGAATATTGCATCTGTACAAGATCTTCCACTACGAAAACCCTGTTGTTCATCTGCTAAACTTATCCTCTGATTTATTAGCACTTGTAAAATTTTAGTTGTAGAAGCTTGGATAGTAGAATTTGTTCGCTCGTTCTCCATTCTTCCGGTAATTTATTGTGTTTTATAATTTTATTTATTAATGTTGTTAATTGTTCTGTCATTGCTGCTCCACAATACTTCAGTAATTCGTTTGGTATCCCGTCTTTACCTGCTGCTTTTCTGTTTTTCAGGTTTTCAATTATTTTCCGAACTTCCTGTACATGTCATTAAAACGTCTAATTAAAACTTCCCATTGTGTATTGTGGCAAAAAGTAAATGTATTGAATATATTTGCGATTATAATTTGCTTTATTTATTATCCATTTGATTTATTTTTCACGAAATTTTTTACGACCTAACCTAACCTAATTTTAGAGGAACTTGCAACTCAGATGATGTGGGTGAATGCTGTTCAGAATAATATAAAACATAGAAATTTATTATATGAAGAAATAATATGGAATCCTTTTTATTACTGTTTAATGGAAGTATTTCACAATTTTATTTTAAACTAAGTTTATTTTAACGTTTCGATTTCCACTTTTTCCCAGTAAAAATAATAAATTGTATTAAAATGCCACAAGAAAATAGCTTCAGAACAATGTTATGGAATTCATTTTTTGTATACAGTAAAACCTCCCTTAACCGAAACCTTTTAAACCGAAACATCGTTTAACCGAAACGGCTGAGAGGTTCAATAATTTCGTCAAAAAAAAGTAAATTTGTGTTGGAAAATAAAAAAAAACTAAGAGCCCCAAAAGATATTTCCGAAAAAGCACTTCCATTTTTTTATAGAAGCCAAATAAGCTCATGAATGTCGACCATTTTATTTTCAGAATGGTTTGAAAATAAATTCGTTCCGAGTGTAAAATCCTTTTTAAAATCAAAAAACCTACCCATCAAAGCATTGTTGCTTGTTGACAATACACCAACTCACCCTCAAAATCTACGAAATGGTGACAATTGTCAGATTTTTGCCATCGAATGGCACTAGCTTAATTCAGCCGTTAGACCAGGGAGTAATAGAGACATTCAAGAGACATTATAGAGGAGTATTTTTAAGACATCTGTTATAATAGGAGACGAATAAATCCAAAAGTGTTCTCTAAAATTCTCAAATCTTTAACAATGAAATATGTTGTTTATTGGTGTCCTAAGTCGTGGGCCAAGATCAAATTTTCAACTTTGAAAAAATGGTGGAACATACTTTTTGATGGGATTTTGATTGACGATCCTGAAGAAGAAAATAGTATGGAAACGACAGAAGAAATTAAACCTTTAATAAAAAATTTGCCGGCATGTGACGCAATTAACCAAGAAGAGATGCGTGAGTGGTTAGCAGCCGATGACTCAGAAAGTTAATTCACCGACCAGGACATCCTTGATATGGTTCTTCATATAGACAACCTGAGCGTATCAGACGACGAAGATGAGGACCCAACAGACAACAGGCAGCACGAGACTGCCGACGATATTTTCAATGCCTTAGAGGTAAGAATTTTATACAGTAGGCTTAATTAGTTAGGGACACAACTAGGTTCTTAATTTTTGTTGTCATTGTATAAAGTTTTGTCCTTTTCAGATTGTTTTACGTTTCGTCAAACAATCGAATGAGGCAAATCATAACGTTCTGCAAATGAACGATGGAGATATAGCTGCAAAACATCGTTGTCAAATGAAAACAGATTTCTTTAAAAAAGCTTGTTAAACTGGTTCATTTTCCTTAATTTTATTACTTTATTCTGTATTTGATTATTAGAAAACATTAGAAACCACCTCATCGTATTTTTAAATACCAATACTTTGACCGAGGATACTAGGAAAAACAATGTCATTTTTAACCGAAATTCTTGTTATCCGAAACGGCCTCCCCCCCCCCCCAATTATTCCAGTTAACGAAGGTTTTACTTTGTATAACTTTCTAAAATACCTAATGTAACAAGTTAAAAAAATCTTCGGATAGTATAATAGGCAAAACATTGCGAGAAAATATGGAGCAACTTCGTTATAACTTTTCTGTGGCTTTCTTTTTTTAAACTGTTAACGCTTTCATGACGTCTGTGATTTATTAAGTAATCTGAAGCGAGTTTTATTCTCCCTAAAATAAAACATCAAGTGTTACTAAGAAGAGTTATATTTGCTCGTATTATTATTATATATATTATACACCACATTTTTTAGCTTATTTGTGGATTGTGCTTCTCTTTCATTTTTGATAAATTAATAATGTTTTTGTTACTATCCCTATTTAGTAATAGTAATTCCGTGTCAGATTTATCAAATAATGTGTCTTCCGCATTTCCTCTGCGACTCTATAAATATCTTTATATTTTGTATACATTATACGACTTCAAGTGAAAGATTTAAATCAGATAAGCCATTCCTAGGTTGATTGACAAACATAGACTCGTTTGGATTACGCTTCATCTCTTTGTGAAATTATAGATTCTTTTTTGATTTTTCAAATCTCAACCCTATTGATGATTTTGGTACCGAAATGGATGATACCGAAGAAAAAACAAATCTCAAATCGACTGTAATATCAGACAGAATGAAAATGATTCATTGATGCGAATGAGTTAAGAAATTCAGTCATAAAAACTAAACTAAATAATTTTGGAAAATGTGAACCGCATATTTATCCGTAATAGTGCAATTATCTTCTATAAAACATTTTCTAAAATTATCTATTACTAGCACTATTACAGTATTGTTTTAAATAGAAATTTAGTAATTTATCAACAACTAAATAGACAAGGAGAATAAAACAATTATTAAAATGTATATTGCAATATCAAACTAAAGCGTTGTATTATAAGTAACTAGTTATTTTGAAAGTAATGAGCCCCTTATCGCCATATTACTTAAAATTGGGGCATCTGACTCATCCGAAAAATTCCAAAGGCATGACTATTTTACATTTTTATGAAAATGTAACAATTAATATTAATTAGCGAATAGTGACACCGATCCACAAAACTCCTACTTATTATGATACAATGTAAAAAAATTTGAAGGCTGTTCGTAACGTATCAAAAAAATTTAACATAACACAGACGTAAATAATTTAGTTATATAAAAAAAAGGCTTTAAATTTTGTTATCCCTGATTGTTTCCCTAATTATTGTGGAACTTTCTAATTTGAGTTTCTTATGTTTCTTGTACCGCCAAAAGTTTATTAGCACTTTTTGTGTAAAATGAACCGTTATCTCAGAAACACGTAAACATTCGATATCTTTTCATCAGTGTCCTATCGACAAAAATCAAAATGCATTTTAAAGGTAAAAAGAGCGGCTTTTTTATATAATTTTTATGTTTTGTCGCAAATGGAGTCAGTTTCCATAAAGCTCTTAAATAAATGAATGTTGCGCGATTTTAGCCATTTTTTACGATTCTGATGAGATCAATAAAATTTATCACTTTCATTGATCGGTCGTAGTGGGATTCCCATTGCTAGAGTCTAATCTTTATGCCTATAGCATAAAATTTCAATCTTGTGTTTTGGCAACAAATATGAGGCATTTGAAATATGCTGAAAAATGACAGAATTGAATTTTATACATTAAAAACGATCGCATGTCACGGGAAATGACTTCACGAAGACGGTATTGGATGAAGCTTGTAGCGGAAGTTGTGTAGATTTGGAAAACGTACTTGTGTAATTGAAAAGAAGCAGTTATTAAATGTTTTAAATCGTTTATAATGTGAAAGTTTAAATTCAACATTTTTAGCAAATTTTAAATGATTCACATTTATTGCCAAACTCAAAACCGAAATTTTATTTAATTTAGGTTTTAAAGATTAGGTTCTACCAATGGAAATTCCAAATCGACTGGTCAATTAAAGTGATAAATTTTATTGATCTCATGAGAATAATAAAAAATGGCAAAACTTTATTTATGTATCACCTTTATAAAAACTAAACTTCATTTACGACAAAAGATAAAAATTGCATACAAAAGCTACACTCTTCACTTTTAAAATTTATTTTAGTTTTTGTCTATTGGTCATTCTGATCAAAAGATATGGAATTTTTGCCGTCGAGTTGATGCAAATTTATTCTAAATGATTTCGCGTCCGTAACTGGGATTCAAAATCGCCGGTCGCTTCAAGAGTTGTTTCTGACAGTACGCTTTGTTCTACATAAAAAGTGATAATAAATATTTTTGTTCAAAATTATCTATACTACATTTTTTATTTGAAACATTTTTTCTACTGCATACAGATTCTCAGTAAATCGATTTTTTTCGTTTTCCCACTTCTACGAGCGAGGTTTTAGGGGCAAGCTGGGGGATAAGAGTGATAAATTGTTTTTAATTTTTTTTTTGACTCACAAAATGGTCATTCTCAGCAAAATTGAGCTTGTTAGTATGATTTTTAGAGTTTATATATATATATATATATATATATATATATATATATATATATATATATATATATATATATATATATATATATATGTATATATATATATATATATATTATCGGTCAGATAGCAAAGCGGGTCAGGCAGCCGACTCTCATGTGTGCGTTCAAGATGTGCGTTCAAGTCCTGGCTCGGTGTACAGAAAAATAAAAAAGGCTAACGCAGCAGTTTAAAATTCTAAAACGAATCTGCGGCTTATACTAGAATATGCTGCTGTCTGATCGGCCTATGAGTAGTACGGCAAGAGATAAGAGTATACGGCTCGGTGATACTCCATAGATCCCTACCGGAAGGGCCTAATATACCGGTGTGTATATATATATATAAATATATATATATATATAAATATATATATATATATATATATATATATATATATAGAGAGAGAGAGAGAGAGAGAGCGAGAAAGAGAGAGAGAGAGAGATATTAAAAACTGGTCCAAGTATACAGATAGAGTACTTATAATGTCTTCCGTTTTAGGTAATAATATATGATTGTTAGTTCCCTAAGAGAGCAGTCATTTATTTTAACATACCGAGTTGTAAATTTTCGATTAAATAGATAAAATTTAAAAAAAAATTACAATGACAATCTAAAATATATTATTATTTACAATAATACGTATGTGATAAGTATAAAGTTATAGCAATAAATATTAAATAAAACAAATAATGTGAAAGTAAATTATCTATAGTTAAATGAGTCGCCTAATGTTAAAAATAAAACGTTATTAAAAAAATACAAACATTCACCATTACCTATAAAATTTAGTCTAAGAAAAAGGAAACTTACAGATAACACCTGTTTTAGATAATAATCTAATAAATTAACAGTTTACGTAAAAATCAATAGCCTATAAAAATAAATATATAATTTTCAACTCGATTCACGATCATTCAGCGGGCTGGTAGACTCACTTCGATGTACGTAGTTTTCATGATTTCATTCATGATTCGCGACGGTTGAGTCAGAGCCAAAGTGGATCATCAAATTTAAATTATAATTCACGAGGAATTAAAGTCGCCCGATGAATGAGTAGTATGGCGAGAGTGGGTCTCGAGTCTCAGTAACCTCTCTTCATTGATACTAACCGGAATGCATGAAACCGCTAGAAAGCTGGAACGGACATACAGACATTGCTGTAACTGCATAAATCAATAAATTCCAAATATAATTTAGACCATAGACCTATAAATAATATTATTATTGTTGTACATCCTTGTTTGTAGATTTGGACAAGAACACTGCATGTGAAGTTTTTTTTGTTATCAAATACAACGTATTTCATCCATAACTATAGTCATATTATGAGTGGTACTAGAGATCTAGTAAGGACTTAGTTTTCCATATTCTATTTCGCTAGTCATCCCTATCTATTGCTAGTCGTTGGTAATTTGCTACGTCAATAGTTTTTGCTTTCTTGGTTACCCCATTCTGTTTCTATTTTTTACAAGTATTAATAATAGGTTTTGTCTGGAAGAGTAGTATTTATTCCTTTTGGTATTCTGCCGATCAGGTAGCCCATTTTTATAGGGGATATTAGATCTCAGCCATCTACTATTTCTTAATATTTCCTACAGATGTCAATTTTATTACCCTCTCCAGATCTCGGTTTCACAGGTTACTATATAAGTATTGTTCTTAAGATCTCTTCTTCCAAAAAATAAGTAGATGATTTTCATGTTTTAGAAATAGCGCATATTTCCAACCCATATTAGGCGAGACTAAAAAGCAGTAAACCTACCAATTTTCCGCAAGCAAGACAGAAATAAGTTGAATTTTGTTACTCGATGGGTTTTCAAGGTCACTGAAAAAGATATGATAACGATGATGATCCTTGAATTACTTAATGCCCAAAGTGGACCTCGTCTCCTAGAATTTTGGGTTATTTTCATTAGAAATCAGTTGATTGTAATTACTCGGGGGGTTTTTAAGGTAGCTGAATACAAATATCATAACGGCGATGGTTCTCGAGCTATCTGGTGGAGAGTGGACCTCGTGTTCTATCTGGAACCCAGGGTGACTTCGTCTCCTCTAGTTTCATGTTTATTGTGTTCTAAGTCACACGACAGTCATTACTCGGGAGTTTTCGAGGTCGCTGAACACGAATATTTAGTTGGTAAAAATTGTTTTGGGTGAAAATTGCACGAATATGGAGAATTATGAACAAAATAAAATTATTTGACACAAGAGAAGATGAGAAAGAAATAAATTTGAATGTGATACGATTATTTGTTAATCATCTTTTTTTTTACTTAGTAAAAAATTGTTTGTATTATATTCAAGACATCGTATTTTAAGTCACACTTAATACTTCATAAAACCACATTTGATACGATACTTTCTTAAAAATCTTAAATTACAAATTAACAAAAAACTTCAAGAGACGAGGTCCATGCTGGGCACGAGATACATACATCGTCATAACATTCGTGTTCAGCAACCTCAAATACCCCCGAGTAATGACTTTTGTCTGATTTCGAATGAAAATATATACTCTAGGAGAGGAGGTTTACATTGGTCTCCAGATAGTCCGAAGATAATCGCTGTCTTAATATTCGTGTTCAGCGACCTCGAAAACCCTCCAAGTGATGACTGTCGCCTGATTTAGAATTAAATTAACATACTCCAGGAGACGAGGTCCACCTTGGAAACCAGCTAGCTCAAGCAGCATTGTCGTTATCATATTCGTATTCAGCAACCCCAACAACCCCGGAGTTACAAAATTAAACGTATTTCTGTCGATATTTTTTTGGTTCCAAACTTTTCATTTTCTATGCACTTTGGAAGTACAAAATGGAATTTTTATTTTATTACCATACTTTACTTTACTGACACTTTCTCGAATCGAATGGGGTAGGATGGGGTGTTTTAAATTAAAAAGCTTTACTTTTTGGCTTAAGTTCCTGTTCTGCAAAATAACACGTGGTACCTGCTTAATTCTTCTCAGTTGAGCACCAACTTAAAATTTTAATTATCCTCACCAAAGTATTGTTGCATTTCTCTTTATTTATTGTGAGTGTGAAGCCGATACTTGCTGTAGCAGTTGGTAAGGAGACAATTTTATTCAAGAACTTTCCTGACACTTTTCCGAATCTAATGGTAGGATGGGGGTGTTTTAAATTATTAGCTTGACTTTTTGGCTCATGTTCCTGTTCTTTAGGTGTTTGTTTAATCGAAATAACACCTGTTACCCGCTTAATTCTTCTTTCTAGTTTTCGATCAGGATAATTTGCATTGATTTAATAAAGATGGTTTTCCTATTTTCTTACTTAGATTTTCTCACAGTATTTACAATTAGACATTTCAGAACATTTAACTGTCGCAACTTCACACGTGTTTCAAAAGCTTGCGAAAAATGGTCTTGTATTTACAACTGTAGCTTTGTAAATAGCTCGTTCGTGGCCTTATTGATTTAAATTCCTTAGTGGAGTGTCGTACTTTTTTGTTGACAATAACTGCAGTTCCGAACTTGTTTTAGGTTTTATGGCAGCTGTATTATATGTCGAATTTTTTTCTTTTGGAGAATCCCTTCCATCTCATTTTTTGCATGGTGGTAACGGGTGTTTATATTTGGTTAATACATCAATTAATCTTTGAAGACTTTCAGACGTCATACGAATGTTCCAAGCGTATATTCCCAAATCGTTAGTTATTTAGTTACTTTATTCGTCATTGATATTTCCCTCCGGTTGCTCGAACTTTGTATTTCATAACAATTATTGAGCTACACGATCCACTCAGTGTTTACCATAGGCGGAGTTGCAAATATTTAAAAATAATTGTTTTTAAAATAAAAATATTCTCTAACGTTGTTCAGGTATTAAGTGTTCAGTTATTTGACAAATAAACGTTAAATTTTCATTTGGCAGGGTCAAAATAAAGTTTCTAAAAGTCTGCACATTGGTCCATTGTATTATTCTTGTAGACAGAAGTTCCTTCATAGCTACTTACAGTCAGTTACCAGTAAAAGGCCAAGAAAGAACATTTATATTGTGGTTTCCAGGACCGGCTAAAAATTATAATTCCCACCAACATTTAATTTAATACTGCCTGGTAGTAGGCTTTTTTAAGTATTTATAAATATTTTGCAGCATTTACTATCGATAAATTAAAAACATTATAACTTTGAAACTGCCATAAAATCATAAATCCTCAAACTTTAGAAAAATTTATAAAAATTTCTTATGAAAAGCCTTATGTTTATGCGAATACTTCGTTTGCGGTAATCACCAACACATAAGTACGTCAAATTTTGATTCGTCACTAAAAATTAGTCGGGACAATCTTCTACCGACCAAGAAAGTTTATAATTTGCCTATAAGAAAATATAATTTTTTAAACTACTATACCCATTTCCAAGGTAAGTTCGAGAACACTCCTATCGGTGGGTGTCATCTCGTGGCAGCTTATTATTGGTCGGAAATTAATTTCTAACCAAAGGCTAGCTGCCACGATACGACACACCTACCTATTGGTGTGTTCTCGAGCTTACCTTGGGAGTGAACGTAGTATAGTACACTCTTAAATTATTACCTGTAATTCAACATCATAAATTAATCCAGATCTTGTGAGAGCATTCCCTTGACAAAAATGTAAAATTCGATTTATCTATAACTTGCCTTGAGAGTATTTCTTCAACGATTTTTGCAAACTAATAGTCTCCTATTCCTATCAGTAACTAGTTTTGGACAACTCGTGCGTTTACCTTTTTTAGAACTTCCTGTTTCCCTATAATGCTTAATTATATTTTACACAGTAGTTTTAGAAATTAAGTTCATCCGCCACTTCACGGATTGTTTTATTGAGCCATCATCCCTCAATTTAACGAGAAATTAACTATACAATATAGTGAAGTTTGTTAGGAGTCTCGGCCTGAATTGTTTTCGCAGCCTACTTGTCTTATCTTGTTTGGTTTTTAGCAGTTATTTCATACTGTCCTACTATTTAGTTAGTCACTAATTTTATAATAAGCGGTTATATGATTTGTATAAAAAAATATTAATTATGTTTTGTGGTTATTTATCATTTAAAATATTGCTTATTTAGCATTAGTATCATAATTATTAAAAAATAATAATAAATTAACAGTCAAACATTTATATATTTTAATTTGTTCCAATATATAATTCTTACAAATCGTATATATTTTTTATATATCTTTTAATAACAGAATTTTGGGCGTTACAAAACATTATTTTGTCTCCTTATAAAATGAGAATCATCGCCTCATATGCTTTCCAAAAATAGAAAATTACTTGTATTTAAAAAAGTGTATCAATTTAAGAAAAAATAATTTTTCCGTCATATTTTCTAATCAAAATTTCTAAAAAGTCAATTTTCAACAAACCATCCAAGTGGCGCCCTCTATAACAAATGTAAAACAATAAATAAAATAATACTCGTCTGTTCAAAGCTTTGCCTTTGCACCGATTGTGGTAACTTTACCACAGTGAATCATTTGCCATATCAACATTTTATTAAGACCTATTTGATCAAATGGGCATATTTTGATCCAAACAGCCTGAATCTAATATACAGTGTGTCAATTTGAAAAGGTATCACCCTCTATAATTTGGTCCCTATAGAAAATCTAAAAATATGTAAAAACACGTCAAATTTATTTGTGAGGGGGCACTTTGTAGACCAGTTTTCAACTTAATTATATCAACCCTCTAGTGGGGGCGGACACAACCCCCTAAATCTATATTAGAAAGGGTTGAGTGATACCTCATTTTAAAAGTCGTTCAACTACCCTTTCAAAAATACCACATACATTATATTTCTTTTTAGTACTTTTGAAAAAATCAGGTAAAACCGTAAAGATATTTAAGTATAAAATATTTTGCAATAAAAAAAAATTCAATAAAAAGTAACCTAAATTAAAAGTAAATATAAAAAAATAAAAGTAACTTACTAGAGTAAATGTTCAAAATGTTGTCCATTATTTTGTAAACAGTGGTAAAGCCTGCTTTCAGACTCCTCTCTAACCTTTTGTAAAACTTCAGGCAAAAGTTTCCTACACGCAGCTGTTGTTATTCCCTTTTAAATCCTCCAAATCTCGATGTTGTGCTTTAGAGATTATAAAGTGTAAAGAGTGCAATTGACTTTAGATTATCCCAATAGGAAGAAATCTAGACATGCTAGCTCGGGTGAGCGTAGTGGCCATTCTATTACTCCTCTTTAACCAATCCATGTGCCAGAAAATCTCATTTAGCCACTGTCTAACTGGAAGAAAGTAATGTGGTGGAGCTCCGTCTTTAGATTTCAAACAGGACTCAATTAATAGACAAAAATTATGTCAAACATTGCATAGCTTTAACATCCCCCAAAAATACATCCAATTAGTAAAAGCAACAACGGACTCGTCAACAGCAGCTGTCAGAGTACAAAATGAACTCACTGAGAACTTTTCAATAGTCAAAGGATTAAAACAAGGAGACGGGCGGGCACCTGACTCTTGAATATGTGATAAGACAGCTGAATATAGGAAGAGGTAATCTAACAAATAAATCAATACAGATTGCCGCCTATGCCGATGACATTAGCGATATGTCTCGTAGAACAGAAGGGGCGGCAGAAATATATTCCCAATTAAAAACAGGGGCAGCAGAGACCGGACTAGAAATAAATATTCAAAAGACAAAAAACTAACACAGGCAAGAGCTAGGGGAAACAGACGCAGAGTTGAATTGGAGAACGATATTGAAACTGTAGAAAGTTTCACATATCTGGGAGTTATATTAAACACGAATGGAATAGAACACCCAGAAATTCAAAGAAGAATAGTAAAGGGTAACAAAGCTTACTTTTTAATCGCGCATGTGTTCCGCTCCAAAAGGACACACTGGAGATAGAAAATCAGGGTCTACAAAACTATTATCAGACCAATAGTACGTTATGGATGCGAGACACGGGTGATGACAGGAGACACAAAACGAAAGCTGGAAGTCTTTGTAAGAAAAGTCCTAAGAAAGATATTTGGACCTATTAACGAAAACGGAGTATGAAGATCCAGGTACAACCATGAACTTTACCAACTGTTTAAAGAGGCACCGGTCTCAGAATTTGCTAAACTACAGAGACTTCGATGAGCTGCTTACGTAGTGAGAATGGAAACTGAAAGATTGTCAAAAAGAGCCCTAGATAGTAAAATTCAGGGCGCAAGACCAAAATTAAGGCCACGGAAAAGGTGGGAGCATGAGGTGGCAGCGGACGCGCAAAATTTGTTAAACGTAAGAACCTGGAGGAGATCGGCGCGTGACTGGGAAGGTTGCAGGCATAGTTTGGAGGAGGCCAAGGATTGATTTCGGCTGTAGCGCCATTGGAGAGAGAGAGAGAGGAGTTCCTCTTGTTGAAAGTGAATCATATCTTCTTGCAAAATCATGTTTCAACGAGTCTAATATTTCTTTAAACAGATTTAAGTAGAGCTTACCGGTTAGATGTTTCTCAATGAATAAAGGTCCAATTATAGTATTCCCAAGAATACCAGCTCAAATGTTCAGTTTCTCGAGATAGCGTGTATGACCTTCCCTAAAAAGTCGCGGATTTTCATCACTCTAGTAGCGACAATTTTGATTGATTTGATATGTCCATTAACAAAAAACGTGCACTCATCAGCAAATATGTTATAATATTTATGTAACTTTAGTGCTTTTCTTACAGTTTCGTGAGACATTGCTACTTGGCGTGCCACATTGTGAAGTGATGTGGTGGGTTTTGTAGTAAAGGTGCCTAAAATTTCTATTTTTGCTGCTTCATCCAAAACACGACGATTATTTATTTTTTTTTAGCAATCCCATGTCACGTATTCTGAACTCGATACTTAATATCTTTACGGTTTTACTTGATTTTTCCAAAAGTACTAATAAGAAATATAATGTATGTGGTATTTTTAAAAAGTTACTTGAACGATCTTTAAAATGAGGTATCACTCAATAACCCTTTTTATTAAAGATTTTGGGGGTTATGTCCACCCCCGCTAGAGGGTTGATGTAATTAAGTTGAAAACTGGTCTACAAAATGTCCCCCTCACAAATAAATGACGTGTTTTTGCATATTTGTATATTTTCTATAGCGACCAAATGATAGACGGTGGCACCTTTTCAAATTGACGCACTGCATGCATTACTCGTTAGTACTCACTCTATAATGAATTGCTGTTTCTGCTGAAAAAAAGAAAAATCCTCATGTGATTAAAACTGTCACTTTATCTTCCGTTTATTTATAGCATATTCTATAAAATATTTTTCATTTATCTATAAGCATGTTATACAAAAATAAAAATTCCTATCAGCTTTTATAATATCCTATCATCATGTATAGTATAGTGTAGTAATATATCAAGCAACGCCTTAAGCAGTAATAAAATTATAAAATAATTAACTTGTATAAAACATTTGGTTCTTATAATGATTTACTTTATATTAGGATTACTAAAAATCGATCTTTAACTGTTTTCTAGTTATCAATTAAAATAGCGTAGATAAAGTTAATTACCTAATACTCTCCGGCTCAAGCAGGTGGTAAACTAATATAATGGGAGATATTAATCTGAAGTTCAATCAAGATACTATATGAACAAGTAAAATAGATTTGGTTATGTACTATTTTTTCTCTGGTTGATCTTAAGCTTTTGACCTTCTTTATTCTCTGTTTAATATAAAAAGGCCTGTTCAATCTTCGGCATCTTCTAACCAGTCACATCCGCGTTTTTTAGGTCGTCCAATGCGTCGTCGCTCTATTAGACTTGTTTGGAAAAATTCTTAGGATTCTGTTTTACGCCATTCTATCAATATGTTTATTCCATTCTGTTTCTCTTTTTTGTACCCATGTTTAAACCGCATATATCAAAGATTCTACATAATTCTACGATACACAGAATTGCTGGTAATTGCTTTGTTGTTTGTGATGCTACAGATCCAAATCTAAATTTTTGTGGTTAATTTTAGGTTTATGGTTAGAATAATTATGCTTATATAATTGGAAATATTCTGCTTATTTCTTTTCTTAAGCGTAGGCACTGCTATATCTAATATCCATGGGATTATATTAAACAAGGATATTTTGTAATAATTTTATGATTTCGTCTACTTATATCACACCTCCATGTATTAGCAGTACATTGTGGTATTTTATCTGGTCCTGATGACATTTAACAGCGAACAGGCTAATATTTTGGTTTTGATGTAAACTGGCCTGTGAAAAGCTATAGTCAATACCATACTACCTTAATCCTATTTTACTCCATAAAATTTTTGAGTTAGGACGTTCTTTAAAAAAATGAGATCACATAAAAATAAGAACAAAGACACTATAATCTAAAAACTAAAAAATACTGTCATTATGCAGTAAATTATAGTTAAAACAACACTTGTTTTCATTTGAAAATTCATTCTTTAACTTTCCATAATACTCTCTTCATTATTTTTGATAGAAGTCAACTTTAGCATGAGTCTACCTCTAAATTCTTGAAACATTTTTATAATCTGAACTAATTCCAACTGTATTTTTTTAAGAACGTCATAAGTCGAAATAATTTGTAACTGGTTGGGTTCAAAAATTTTAAAAGTTCTAATAATTTTCTAAAATACTGACAAAACTCAAAATAATACTATTATTAACTCTATTTTATTTTAAATATAACCTCAACTTGTCTACAAGACTGACACAACTCAAAATAATGCATTATTATTATTCACAGAAGGTATTGTGTTTTGAGAAAGGATGGCATATCTCAAAACATGACAATATTGGGCAAAATGTCGAACCAACTTTTCGATTACCAATAACAACACTTCTACCAACTGATGGACATAGGCATAAACTAACTTTATGACGTTCTGACACAAAAAAATATAGAATATTTGAAATATGTTCACTTATAATCTATTTTCCACTTTTTTGAGATATGGGGTCTTTCCAAAGTAGCGATATATATATATATATATATATATATATATATATATATATATATATATATATATATATATATATATATATATATATATATATATATATATATATATATATATATATATAGTAAACTCTTAATATATATATATATATATAAAGACACTTCTTGTGGCATCTTAATGAAATTTACTATTATTATTGGGAATAAGCCACAGTTTTATTTTAGAAATAAATTTTACAAACTAATATTTGTAGTTTAAGAACGATTTCTGAAGTAGAAATCGAAACTTCGTATTATTCTCCATATCTACGTATACGTACTTTATAAGTCGCTCTCCAGCTGCTTTGAGTTATTTACCTGTAATTTTATAAGTGAAGGGAATTATTTAACAATTTTGCATATTTCGTTTTGATTAAGTTTTGTATTTTTTTCTTTTTTCCCATATATTTTTATTTATTTTTATTCCCACCGCAGATTTTCAAATAACTTAAAAACATCTCTAAAAACCCTAAGACAAAATTTTGAAGCAAATGTTATCGAAAGCGGTAACATTAAAAAAGTCTACAAATACATACGTTCCTCCATGACTTCTAAAGTTTCCATTCCTCTACTTCAAAAATCCAACCAGACTTTATGCTCTTCTGACAAAGAATCTTCCGAAACTCTCTCTTTAGCATTTTCACAGGTTTTTACTAAAGAATCGAATGATGGTTATCTACCTGCTATTAACTGTAATCGTGTCGGCGCATCCTTACAGCAAGTTGAATTCATAGTGGATCATGTCAAACAACACTTAATTAAACTTCGCACAGCCGCTTTACCCGGTTTAGATGGTTTAACACCAAAACTGTTAAAAAGGTGCGCAGACACGATTGCAATACCCTTAACGTTAATTATGCAAACTTCTTTCATCCAGAACTCCTTACCCCCTAGTTGGAAATTAGCTTCCATTACCCCTATTTTTAAAAAAGGCAACAAACTCGACCCCAACAATTATCGTCCGATTAGCTTGCTGCCACTGGTTGCCAAAGTTATGGAAGCCATTATCTCCGAGGAGATGACCAAATTCCTCTTCCAGGAACATGTTATCTAACCAATCTCTTACATTGTGTTAACGATTGGACGTCATCCCTTAACAGTTCGCAGCCGGCGACGTTGTTTATCTAGATTTCTCTAAAACCTTTGACCGTGTACGTAAGAGCAGACTTCTACATAAGCTAGACATTTCGGAGTTCGCGGTACTTTACTTCGTTGGATAGATGATTTTCTGACAGATCAATATTACAAAATTAGAGTTGGAGAATCTTTCTCACAGGACAGGTTAGTGGAAAGTGGAGTGCCCCAGGGTTCCGTCCTTGGACCTCTGCTGTTCACGGTTTACACCAGCGATGTTCCTTATTATGTATCAAGTAAAATATCGTTCTACGCTGATGACACAAAAATATATGCCAATCCAATCACAAACCAGCTAACCCTCCAAATGGACTTGGACTCTATTTTAACTTGGTGTTCCCAGTGGTTACTACCCTTATACGCGTGAAATGTGTAGTGCTTCCAATTGGTAAAAATAACCCATTTGTGCCGTACTTTGTAAACGGGCAGCCATTAGATTCTGTGTTTTCGTATTACGATCTTGGTGTTATCATAAACAGCAGCCTAACTTGGTCCGACCATATTACCTCTATTTGTAAACGTGCGAACTCTAGACTGTATCTTATTCGCAGGTGTTTTTCGAGTGTTTCAATGCAATCATTCTGTAAACTTTACACTCTGTACGTAAGACCCACACTTGAATACGCTGGACCAACGTGGTATCCTGATCTGGTTCGAGATAAGACTATGTTCGAAAACGTCCAAAGAAAAGTCACTCGAATTTCTTTGGGACCGAGAAGACCTTCTTATGCAGAAAGACTTAGTATGGCTAACCTAACTTCTTTTGAACTTCGCCGACAACGTGGAGACTTAATTACAACTTTTAAAATATTAAAATTCAATTTTGGAAATCTCGATGAAATCAAGGCACAACTTTTTACCAAATAGAGTTTTTAAGTGCTGGAATAACCTTAACGATAACATTGTCTCTGCTCCCTCTACCAACTCGTTCAAAAACAGACTTGACCGTTTTACATTATAGTTAAAATATTGTTTTTCTTTTAAACCAAAAATTGTAATTTTATTTCTTTTATTTGTAATTTTTGTTTTTTACTAGTAGGTTATTAATGAAATTTCTTTGTTTTTGGGCATAATAGGGACTTAGTTCCTCTGCCCTCGCTTATGCATAATAATAAAAAATAATAATAATTTAAAGGGGAAGCACCCTTTGGTTTCTTATTCTGATAGTCTTATTTGTCTTTTTTGCTTTTATTACATTGATTCAAAATCATAATAAATAATAGACATTGATTCATTTTTAGATATATTAGATTAGATATATATAGAGATATTTTTAATGGGTCATTTGATCCAGCATGAATCACATATAAAACAATACTACAATATGTAATAACAACACTAAAAACTCTGCTGTGAATTCATGTCAGTACATTTCAGTCACAGGTAAGATAAACTTACCACTCAAGGGGGTAAGTTTGTTTTGGTCAAACATGTTTGTGCGGCATTTATAATGTAGGTATGTAATACCTTTAAAAATATTGATACCAGGAGCAGGGACAATTTTTTATTTTTGGAAAACTGTTTCTCCATTGTCGGTTATTTGGTTACGGCATTCGGTTAAGGCGTAACCCTTAATTTGAACCCCTATGCTTTGTGTAGAAGAATTGGCGGCTTTCTAAAGTTTTTATTACATATCGTAGTATTGATTTATAAATGTGATTCATGCTGGGTCAAATGACCCATTAAAAATGTCCCATGGGACGGTAGTGTATACGAGATCCGCATCTGTATCACTTACCAATACATTATTCTATGTTATAAAATTATTTCCGCAAATCTTCTCTTAAATTCAATGTATTTGCTAAATTGTTTAAACAGTTCAACATTGAGTTACAATTTCTTGGCAAAAACAAATAAATGTTTATTACTAGTAATTGATAATAATTAATGATTTTGAAAAGTTCACGACCCCTAAACGCTACTGATATCGGAAGTGTATTCCAGAAATTTCATTTCTACGTGACCAAAAAAAGGTATCACAAAATTAGGATCCGTAATTAGGCTCCATTATAAAGGCCTTTATCCTACTCTTAAAAAATAATACCATGAAAAATATCAAAGTTATTATAAATCGATGGCTATCTGCTAAATTCTTCCAGAGTGACTGTTTGGGCAAGTACAGTTGTTTAAATAATCGCTCTCGGGAATAAACAAATTATTAATTAATAAACAATGAGAGTCAATCCACTTCAGTAACGCATTAATTGCCATTATTGCAAAAGTTATATTACATGACATTTATAAATTACTGCAAAAATAAGGGTTTTTTTCTATTATCTAGGTCAATTATTTATTTATTTAAATTTATATTTTAGAATTACCTCGCAAATTAAAGATCTACAAGTTTTATTTGAACCATTTTTCTCTAAAATGTATAAGAAATGTTTTATAGGCAAAAAATGTTTTTTTTCACTTTTTATGATTGTTTATAAAAAAGCAAAATCAGATGTACATCTTCAAGAATGTCATAAGCTATCGCTCGTACACCTTATAAAACTGTCAAAAACCTATATAAGATTTTTCTGTTGTTTTTTTTTACTGGCCTAATTGGAATTTCCTAAATTAGTGAATAAAAGGTCGAAGTTTCCGTATGCAGATAGAATTTATTTTAATATTCGAATATTAATATAATTTGAATGATTATTTTGAGCAATGTATAATTTTATCATGGATAAAGAAAACAAACTCAAAACAATCGCTTTTTATATAACTGTAAATCATATGACTCACTAGACACTTAAAAGCGTGGTATGCGGCATGTACTCACTCGAAAATTTTCTCGCGAACATAAGGATCTGATTGACGCGATTATTAGGAAAACAGATGCAGAGTTTTTTTTTGAGACAAAAGGAAAACCCAGTACAAACTATTTTCGAGTCTCGTCATGGAGTATAATCGAGATAATTGCGTCAGTGTCGGACTCATATATAGTGATTTTCTAATATTTTCTAAATGTTTTATTCTCCATTATTTTAATAAAGAGATTATTATTTTTGTAAAAAAGTGCCTTTTAATGTCTATGTTCCCATCCTGACCACTATCATTGTCACTGGTATGTACTATAGATCTATTTGACTCTAGACCTTTCTCCAATCTGTTTCGCCAGTGATTCCTTTCCATTGCAAAACCGGCGGGCGTAATTTCGGCCGGTAATCCCTTGGCCTACCTGCATAAATCAAGGGGTACCATTTATGACAGGGGTAATTTCGGCCGAGGGGTTGATGTTTACGATGAGATTAAAATATTGGTAATTACGCTTCATAGTTTCTGTAAAATATTAATTGTGTATTTATTTGGAAATACCTAATCCTGTGTACCTGTCGGAAATACCTTTAATTTACTTATCTCTTTATTCTAATAACTATGTTGTACCTACTTAAGATTATTCCTTTAAATGTATAAAATTCACAAATAACAGGTATAAAATTATTATAGCTAGTCAGTATTATAACTTATCTTGAAGCTACTAGTCGATAGAAAGCATAAAATATATTATTTGTATACGGTGGCATCTGTTTCAGTAATTAAGAGTTCACGCGGTTGTGACTTACTAGTTGTAGAACAGTTTCAGTTTTGTAAACAGGACGTATTAAAAAGTGGTGAAGTACGTTGGAGGTGTATAAAGAAAAATTTAAGATGTTTAGCCAAACTGTACACTGTTGGTGCGGAATACACAGTTACTAGAAGTGAATTAATCCACAACCACGAGTCCGATGAAACTACGTTGGAGAGAAAAATAGTGACGACTTCATGCAAGCGCAAAGCTGAGGAAGACATATCGGAGAAACCTTAAAAAATTATTAAAAGCGTTCTTTCAAATCATTTGCCAGAGAATTTGTCATCGATAGATGTCAGTCTAATAAGAAGAAATTTGTACAACAGCCGCCGTAAGCTCTTACCAGCCCTGCCTAAGGATATTCACGATGTACATTCTGTACTCGATAGTTATGGACCGAAAACCACAACAGGTGAAAATTTTTTGTTTATTAACAGCACAGCTGATAATATCATTGTTTTTTCTTGCCATACAAATATAATAAGTTTATGTAAAATGAAAGATTTTTACATGGATGGCACATTTTCTTATTGTACAAAATATTTTTATCAGTTATTTACCATC
The DNA here is from genome assembly GCF_040954645.1 of Diabrotica undecimpunctata. NCBI lineage: Eukaryota > Metazoa > Arthropoda > Insecta > Coleoptera > Chrysomelidae > Diabrotica > Diabrotica undecimpunctata. The sequence goes on along the minus strand of NC_092805.1, from coordinate 98,973,736 downwards.
CATGGACTGGAAAATGGGCATTATGTTCCTCTTTTGTATTGTCTGTTGCCCAATAAGACCAGTGACACATATATAAGACTTTTTCTGTTGGTAAAATCTAAAATTTTTGAACTTATTGATATTGTTTTTGAACCGAAGGAGGTATTTGTGGATTTTGAAATCGCAATTCATAACGCATTAAAAGTTGTCTTTCCCAAAACCAAACTAAATGGTTGTAGATTCCACTTGCACCAGGCGTGGTATAGGAAAATACAATCATTAGGGTTAACCCAAATGTATAAAGATAAAAACTGCGAGGAAAGCAAATGGCTTACTCATACTTTTGGGCTAACTTATTTAGATCCCTCTGAAGTTGAAGATTGTTTCATATTTGATCTCATGTCATACAAACCGGACCATAAACTTATAGATAAATACGCAGACTATTTATTAGAAAACTACATAGCGCCAGAATCTCATTTTCCACCAAATATATGGGCATATGAAAACCCATCAATTAAAAGAACCACAAATGCCTGCGAATCATTCCATTCGCACTTTAATTCTAGTTTTTATTCAAGTCACCCTTCTATATTTATTTTTATAGAAAAATTAAAAGATTGTCAGATCGATGCATATTTAAAAATAAAAAATTTAAATATTCCAGCAAAAATTAAAGACAAACAAGTAAAAAACAAACTAAAATTTATCGAAAACATGGTAAATATGCTTCGATCTGACAATATTTCTAGAATTAATTTCGTTAAATCTGTATCACATCAAAACGTTTTTTAAAAATTTATAGTTTACTTAATTTATAGAAATAAGTTGATGTAATAATTTTATTGAAATAAAGAAATATTTTAATATAAAGCATTCTGTTATTTTATTTGATTTGCGGCCGAAAATACCTATGAGATAAGGAAGCAACTTAAAACCTCCGGCCGAATTTACCTACCGGCTTTTAGTACCTGCTCTTTTTCCGGCCGAAATTACGTCCGCCCTGCAAAACGTTGGCAATTTGCCGTACCTTTTTTTCTTGCTTCCTCGTCTGTACCAATTTTCCTCACCAGTCTTGATCTGCCCCCACTCATATTTTCTATGTGTAACTAATTTACGAAGGATATTATTACATCCTTCCTGTCAGCTACTGTAACAGATTTAAATCGATTTTGGAAATTTCCCGTATATCTGACCAATATATCAGCACAGGTAGAATGAGTTTCTACATATTGTTAATTATTTAGTTTTTTGGTATAATTTTACGTTTGTTAGTCGATGCTTTTTAATTAAATATATAAGAATCTGCATTCTGTACCTTGTTAATTAATTTTGGGAAAACATGGCGTGATGCCTTGCCCAAATTACTGGAAAAAGTATTTTCTGTAGTAACTAGTGTATATTTTCTTTGTGGATTATGTATCTCATTTTTTATACCTTCCTCTCAAATGCCTGCTTTTTGCGAGTACATATAATTGTACGCAAAACAGGAAATATTATAGGTATTCTAGTGTGGGTAGCATAGTCATTTTCATTGACAAAAAAACGTGTCCTTATTGGTGGAATATTGCTTTCCTTAATTTGATCAATATATTTGATTTTTTTATGGATATTTATGTTTGTATTTATGCATATACTCGTTACTGCCTAAAATTTTTTACGCTTGTACGCAAGAACTTTAATAGTGCTTTCATTGCAATTAAGTTCATATAAGTTTATTAAATATTCTAGCTGCTCTTTGGGTATTTGTTCAAAGTCATAAATACACTTCAACCATTCTAGCTAGTTAGAGACAACAAACACCAAAACAAATTGAAAATAAAAATGGCCACGTCCTCTGCGATATCGAAAATATTATGAACAGATGGAGAGAATATTTCAAAAACCTCTTGACCCAAGAACACTCCAATAATGAATTAGACAACACTGAAGAAAATACATATGAAAACCAAAATCAAAACGAAATAACAGATGAAATAAGAGAAATAATATACCAGCTTAAAAGAGGAAAGGCAGCTGGCTATGATAAGATAACCGCGGAAATGCTAAAAAATATGGGAGAAAATGGAAATGAAATGCCCAAATAAACTTTGCAATAAAGCATGGAATGAGAGCAAGATCCCAAAAGACTGGAAAGTGGGGGTTATTTTACCCATATTCAAAAAAGAAAATAGACGAGATTGCAGCAACTATAGAGGTATAACCCGCCTGAGTATCCCTTCCAAAGTATAGGAACGAGTACTGAAGAAAAAACTACTACAAGAAAAGGAACATAAACTGGAGCAGTCACAGAGCAGATTTAGAAAGAGAAGAAGCTTCCATGACTATATTTTAACACTCAAGAAGCTATTACAAAATGCACTAAATACAAGCACGGAACTATACCAAGACTTTAGAGATCTGAAAAAAGCATTTGACAGAACCTCGCGGATAGAAATCGATAAAAGCCTAATAAATAGAGGAGTAGACACCAAATGTGTCAACGATGGGTGGTGTACTAGGCCCATTCTGTTTAATATTGTACTAGATGATGTAATGAAGGAATCCAGAGAAGAAACATCGAAAATATATGTTGGACATAGAAACATGGAAATGATACAGGTAGCGTAATGCGCATTTGCAGATGGTCTCGTTGTATCTGAAAGATGCGAAGGCGCACTTAAGAAAAATTTAAAAATATAGACCAATAAACTTAAATACGTAACCTGAGGATTAACGAAAGTAAAACCAAGGTTATGATATGTGGGAAAACAGATAAACGTACAAAAATTTAAGTCAACAACAACACTTTAGAACAAGTCGAAACCTTCAAATACTTGGGACTTCAACTAGAGAATAGGAGTACACTAAAAACTGAGACAAACACTAAAATAACAAACGCAGACCGAGTATACCATGCAATTAACAGCACATTTTTATCGAAAAAAGAAGTATCTCAAAAAGCCAAGATAACCATTTACAACACAGTTTTTGTACCTATCTTAACATTTGGATGTGAAATGATGCAGCTGATTTGGTATGGCCACATGGTTAGGATGGATAAAGAAAGACCAGTGAAACAAGTTTGGGAAGCGGGAAGAAACTTAAAAAGACCGAAGGGCAGGCCCATGAAGACCTGGGACGATGAAATTACCGCTATCCTAAACAAGAAAGGAGTCATCATTTTCTCGTTAAAAAAAAATTAGAATGTTGTTATTTTTTCAGTAATTACTTACCATTGCAATTTAAAAATAATGGAATTTATAATTATTGTCTTCTATATTTTTGCACTTGTAATTGTATATAATGTAATGCATTTGTATGTAATTTTGCTTTAAATGAATATATGTAAAATGCATTATCAGTTCTTCTTCTGCTTATTCTAATGGCGCTACAACCCTTTGTGAGTCTTGGCCTGCTTAACAATGTTCTTCCATTCTGCCCTGTCGGATACTTTCCTTCGCCACTGCCTGATGTTCATGGTTTTAAGATCCCTCTGTACGTCGTCTATCCATCTTTTACGGGGCCTTCCTCTTGTTCTGTTTCCTTAGGGCTTCCATCTTTGGACTACTTTTACAGCTCGATTATGTGGCATTCCTTCTAGTTTACCAAGCCAGTTTAGTCTTTGTGACTTTACAAATCTAACAATAGCTGCGCTCTGCATTAGTTCCTCCAGCTCGTGGTTTATTTTAATTCACCACGAACCATCGCAGCATTGGGTTGGTCCAAATATCTTCCTTAGTATTTTGCTCTCAAATATTCTCAGTTGATTTTCATCAGTGGTTGAGAGACTCCACGTTTCACATCCATATGTGACCACTGGCCTAATTACTGTTTTGTAGATTCTAAGCTTAGACTTGCGATTCAGTAACTTACTTTTCATTAAGTCTTTGTATGCATAAAAGCACTTATTACCGCTAAGAATCCGTGCTTGTATTTCTTGACTGATGTTGTTGTTGTCATTTATTATTGAGGCTAAGTAGGGAAAAGTGGACGCATATTTGTAGGTATGGTTGTCTACCGTCAGATTCTCATGTTGATTCTACTTTGTGCACTCCATATATTTTGTTTTGCTTTCATTAATATATAGACCAAACGTAGAAGCTTCTCGTTTCAGTTCTATAACTTTTTTGCTTAATACCCTTTTGCTGCGGCTTATTAGGGCAACATCATCCGCATATGCGCATATTTGCATTGATCTTGTATTAATACAGCCGTTTATATCCAGATTTCTAACAACAGTTTCTAAAGTTAGATTAAAAAGTGTTGTTGATAAGGCATCACCTTGTCTAACTCCATTTTAAATATTAAAGGCCTGCGTCATATCTCCATCTATTCTCACCATAGCTTTGGAACCCTCCAGAGTCATTCGTATAAGTTTAACCAACTTATTGAGTATCCCTAACATAGATAGTTACTTTAACGTCTTTTGTCGATCTACTTCATCAAACACCTGTTTGAAATCTATATACAAGTTGTAAATAGGTATTTTATATTCAACACATTTTTCATGTATACCTCTTAACATTATGTATTTGGTCTATAGTTGACCTCTTTGGTCTGAAGCCACATTGGTATTCACCAATCATCTCCTCCGAAAACGATTCCAGGCGGCTGTATATAATTCCTGATAATATCTTGTAGACGACATTTAAAACTGTTATGCCCCTATAATTTTTGCAGAGTCGTTTGTCACCCCCTTTGTACATAGGAAATATGATTCCTACTTTCCAATCTTCTGGGATGACTTCTAGTGTCCATATGCGGTCGATTAGTTTATGAATGCGCCTCCATAGCGCATGTCCACCATTCTTTATCAGTTCTGCCGTTATTCCATCTGTGCCAGGTGCTTTATTATTTTTTAGATGTTTTATGACGTTTATCGTTTCTTCCAAGGTTGGTTGCTCAACTAGTTGTTCTGCTGTGTGGTGAATTATTTCTTCATCTTCGCTTTCTTTTTTTTTTCTGGGTTTAAATTTTTGCACTTATAATTGTATATAATGTAATGTATATGTATGTAATTTTACTCTAAATGAATGTAAGTAAAATACATTATCAGTTAAAACCGTATTTTTGCTTGCCTTCGGCAATGCTTCAAATATTGAGGTAATTTACTGTTAACTTTCTCAGCACAGCGGACCGTTTAAGTCAAAGCTTTCATCTCTAATCCAAAATAGTCGCGAATTCGTGAAATATACTATACTTTTAATATCTAAAATAAATTTTCTATTTTTATGAAGGCACACCTTTCCTTACCGTTTGTAATTTGTAATTACTATTCACTTCAATGTCATGTGTTTAGTAATGTTTGTAACTTTTTATTTACTTTGTGTTTTGGGATTTGGGATTTTTATCTTTCATCATTCTTGTTTAGACTTTTCAATTGAAGTACTTCCTTCTGAATTATTTGACTTGTCACACATTCGATCGTTTTATTAAAGTAATTAAAGGTTTAGTACTAATACATTTGTAAAAAACTTAATTTAGTATCCTATGATGCTACCAAGAAAGTCAATATTGGTTTAGTGATCTAGTCTTAATACTGTGAATTGTCATTAACACTTTTTCCCTATTTAATATAAAACTGAATAATTAGTTGTGGATATGACTTTGTTTGCTTAATTCACTTAAAGTTTATTTGCAATTACAATGGTCTTTTTTACATATAGGTTTTTGAAATACAGCTGCCTTTAAAATTTAATTCTGTAAGATTTTTATAAAGAAATCATTTCAAATTATTATCTGTAATAAATCTAAAGTTAGTTGTTTTTTTAAGAAAAATTGTGAAGACAAAATTGCTTTTTTCTATCTTAGGTTTTGTATGTTCTGTTTAGTCCGTATTAGACCCCTTTCATTAAAGATCATGGTGTTGAATGAAACGGAATTTGGTCAAGACTTGCCTCATCTTCTTTTGGACATGGCCAAATCGGCTTGCTTAATTTTTCTAAAAATGAAAATGGTAAGAGAATGTATTTTTTTTAGATACCTATCTATTTGGAGCAGAACATTAAGAGTATTTAAGATTCGAAAACAATAATAACTATGTTAACTCTTATATGACATGTATTGTTTACAATAATATTAGCTTATATAAACAAAGAGTTCTTTAAACATATAGACTTAACTTCCAAATTGCTAGTAAAATTACACTATAAATATTAAAAACGACGAAATGCAATCTTTTTGTAAATTTTATAATACATCATAATGAAAGGCAATCACTGAATTCGGATCAAGGTCTAAATTTTCAGCCTAATTAGATAAAAGCATATTGATAAGAATTAGCAAGTTCTAACATTTTAAAGTAGGTTGTTTCAAACACAGAAATAATTTCTACGCAAAAACTAGATTTATCTAATTCAATGGCATTTATTGTCACAGGAATTTTCTTGTTTGATAAGATTACAACAGATATTATATAATTATCGGTATAATTTTGTTTGCCAATATTATTTAATATAAATCAATAAAGATTTTAATCTGTGATTTTTAAGCTTAAAGATTATTGACACTGCATGAAATACTCCAATCTAAATATCCTTCATTGAATAAAGTAACCTGTTTGAACTCGACATTTTACATATTAGTATTTTATTATGATCTTGTATACCCTGCTACTTCCAAATCCACTTTGTTCTTTGTCTAATAAATGTCTGTTCTGTCATTATACTTAATCTTTTGTTTATTATTATTTTTTTTTGTAGTTTTATACATGTACATAGCAACATCAATCGTCAATAGTTATTTTATAACACTTTCCTATATTCCGGAATAACGTATGGTCCTAAAGTTTTGGGAAAAATTTGAAAAGCATATAACTCTGACCACAATAATCTTATATTTTTATTAAATTATTCAACAATTTAACTTAACTATCCTTATTATAAATCAAAATTCAAATGACAGACAAGGGACCATTATTTTCGATTTGCCTAATAATTCCCCTGACACGTTGCATCATCCTTTGGACGACCTCGGCGTCAATTTCTCTAATTTTTGTACATATGCGGCGTCTTAACTGTTCCTGATTTTGTGCTTCCCATCCGTTATTATAGACTTTCCGACTTAATATTGCCCAGAACTCTTCAATTGGACGAGCCTGAGGTAGGTTGGGGGGATTGTCTGCTTTCGGTACAAAGGTAATGTTGTTAGTTTCGTACCAGTTCCTTGTGATCCTCGCGTAATGACATGAAGCAAGATCTGGCCAAAAGACTATTTGATCATTTGCATAATGTGTGTTCACAAATTAAAGCAATTTAGAGAGACATCTTTGAATATAAATATTTGCGTTTAAGGCTTCGCCTCGAACAACACCAATGTAGGGCTGTGAGATAAAGCCAGCCTCAGAAATTGCACACCATACCAAAATTTTGTCCTCAAATTTTTTCTTACTTTTGAATTTTATTTTATCAGGTACATTTTCGTAATCGTTCGTGTAAAACCCATCGTTACCTTTCATCTCAGAGTTGGACAAAGTAAAATATTTTTCATCGTCCATCACGATCAACTTGTTGACGAAATGCACTCGCCTTAACGCGCGGCAACATCTCGGAATTCTCTCTAATTGATCCTCTGTGTATTTTGGAGCTTTCCTTCTTTTCCGGTAGATAATATTGTTACTCGATAGGGTCCTGTATACTGTAGTTTTTCCAATATGAAATCTTCTGGCCAGTTTTCGCTGTGAGACCCCAATTTTCTTCTTAGTTGCTTCAATCAGTCTTGCCTCTCTTATATGGTTCAAAATCCGCGGTCGGCCACTTTTACGCAAGTTAACACATGGTATCCCTTCTTCACATTCTCTGATTGTGCGATAAATTGTCGATTTGCTTATGACAATATCTCGTTTCGACATGTGCCCAACCATATTATAAACACCTCGACGAATATCAATTTTATAAGACATTTTGCAGAGCACAAACCAAAATATTCTGCTTTGTTTATTAAATATCAATCTTCTTCTTTCAGTGCCTATTCGTTCCGAATATTGGCAATCATTCTGGCTATAATTATTTTATTGACTGATGCTTTAAATAGATTCGTTGTTGTTGTGGAGAACCATTTCCTCAGGTTCTTCAACCATGATATTCTCCTTCTCCCAATTCCTCGCTTTCCGAATACTTTACCCTGTAGGATTACCTTCAGTAATCTGTATTTAGTGCTGTTTCTCATTATATGTCCGAGATATTCCAACTTTCTCCTTTTAATGGTATACATCACCTCTCTTTCTTTGCCCACTCTTCGTAATACGGTCTCGTTGGTTATCTTGTCTGTCCATGATATCCTTAGAATTCGCCTGTATAGCCACATCTCGAAGGCTTCATGTCAATAACTGATGACATTTCAATTTCATGGCCTTCTTTGTTAAATGCATTTTGCCTCTCAATCAGACCAGGTGAAATTTTTCCTAAAACTTTAGGACCATACGTTATCTTAAAATTTTTCCATATTTTATTTATTATTTTTAATAATATTTATTCTCCTTTTTGTCCCATGTTTTTTATTATTTCCGCTGTTATTTACTTCACTCCAACTGCTTTTCCATACTATAACGTTGTTATTGCTTCTTCTAATTCTTCCTTGTTAATTGAGTTTTCAGTGGTATCTTTTAGTTTATTATCTTGTTCGTCATTAATATCATCTTGGTTTTTATCCGATAATAGTTCTTCAAAAAATACTTTCCGTCTTTTTACTATTTGTTTTGTCTCTATTATTAAATCTCCATTTTTATTCTTATTACTGTATATTTCTTGTTTTTTTTTTTTCAGTGTTTTTAACGTCTTCAGGATTCTGTAAAATAGCTTTTGGTTACTTTTGATATCGTCTTCTACTGTTAGTAATATTTTTACCATTTTTCTTTCATTTTTATAGTTATGGTCATTCTCGTCTGTTTTTTATTTCAGATATTGTTGCCATGCTTTTTTCCTCACTTTAAGTTTTATTTTTATTTTTTCGGACCACCATGCTGTCTGTTTCTTTGAGAAGTATTTTTTGCTTGTTCTAAATACTTCTTTAGATGCATTCAATAGTAAAAAGTTTTAGTTGTTTATATCATACTTTTTTCTTAAATAATTTTACCATTTCCTTGTTTCTTAGCTTATATATTTTTATCGTCTGTTTAAATTGGTTTTTCCTTGTTTTTTATTTCCTCTCGTATCTTCGTATGTAGTGGTCGCTCCATATTTCGGGTCCTCTGTGTACTTTTGTATCCTTAACTTTTCTTTTATCATTAGTTCTTCTAACATTACTTTGTTACTTGGGAATGAAAATCATATTTCCAATATAAATTAATTATAAAATTCTTGTGCAAAAGGTGAAAGTTTTTAGCTAGCATAGTCATCCAATTTTAATCTTACACATTATAGTTTTTTTTTACTTTTTTGTACTTTTTTAACAGTGGTTGATCACCATCATCATCATCAGTATCTTTGCCTTTATCCCTGCCTTCCCTAATTGCAATTATCTTCTTCCTGCTCCTACTCAACCTACCTAGATGCAATTTTTTATATTGTGTGATTATCATATTGATGTTGAACATGCACTAACCATCTTAATCTAAGTCCTTTTATTTTGGCATCTATAGTGGAGCCTAAACCGGCCACTCACGATACTGCGACGTCGTTCAATTTTATCGAATTCGACTAATTGACAAACATTTTGATCGTCTGTGACCGTGCATCCAACAAAATCGTTACAATTTTACCACAGAGAAATTGGTTTCTATGATGCAGTACTGCAGAATTGATATCATCGACGATTTGTCGAACGACACCGCAGTATCGTGAGTGGCCGGCTTCTCAAGGCGATCCACTTTCCCCGTTGTTATTCAACTTCGATATAGAACACGCAGTTAGGAAAGCACAACCAGAATTAACAAATGGCTTCGCTGCCCAGGAAGCGAAGGTACTATTAGCTTTTGCTGACGATGCCGACACAATTACATAAGAGATGGGAAAGAAGTTTTTACCTTTTTTGAAAGCGGGTTCTGGGAAATAGGCCTAATGGTCAACGAAGATAAAACCAAGTTATGTTATACCAAATATCCAAGACTAAGAATTAGATAAAACATTTCGATAAAAGGATATAATTTCAAAGTTTTTAAAGAATTCAAATATTCAGAAAATAGTTATGAAAAAGATGTAGCAATTAGAATCATGACAGGAAATAGAGCGTATTATTACCTAGCGACGATACTTAAATCAAAATTACTCTCAAAGACTAAAGAGCTAAACCAAGGGTATGTAAAACTGTAATTCGCCACATATTAACGTATGGAAGTGAGACGTGGACACTGAACCAGCGTGAAATAACAAAATTATTATTCTTAGAACGGAAGATACTCTACTTTCGGACGATCTTTGGACAGAGGGTAAGATGGGCAGGATATGTACTTGGATCAAATAATGAAATACTACTAAATACAATCTTCTGGAAAAAACATGGTAGCAGAAGGTGAGTGGTAGAACGAGAGATTTACGTAAGATGGGGGTACAACAATGGGACATTGCTGCACAAGACCGGCAAGAGTAGAGAAAAGTAAAAAAAATAGTAAAGGCTGCTAAGAATCACTTAGAGTTGTACAGCCAAGAAAGAAGAATATTATCTGTAATGGCCTAGCTTATACTGTCATATGCATTCATTGTTCTTCTTTCATTTTACTTGTTCAACATTTAGTCCTCTACATTATAATTCGCCGTTCACTTTCACTGGAAGGTTCACCGGTCACAATTTATGTGACAAAACAAACGACTCGTCTCGTACCATTTCATTCATCCTGCCTTAACGCTATTGAATGCACTCTCATTATTTCCTCATCACTCTGTAATACCGACCGCAAATATTTAAAACTATTATTTTTATTATCACTTTTTAATCCAAAATTTTTGTCCTATTTCTACTGGCAACTCCATTTAAATGAAGATTCCTGATACCTTTTTCTTTTAAGTTGCAGTTTCAGTTTTTGACCTAATTCGATTTCAACATTGCCTTCTAACATCACTAATTAGCACAGACATAAACACCACAGAATGCCGTTTAAATTGTTTCTATTATGATCCGGCACTAATGAAAACAAATAATCAATAATAATATATTATTATATTATATATTGATATTAATCAAATAAATAACAATCCTACTGTCAGATCAAATTTAGCAATCTTTCCCACACATGTCCTAACACTAGTCGTTATTCCATCATACATTCCTTCTACAATCTTTATAATACTAACCGGGAACTCTTTTCTCATTGGGTTCCCGCCACAAAACCAGCTCTCGTGGTAAACTATCATACGATATGTTAAGATCAATAAATATCATACGACAAAACCTTTATAAGCAAAATCTGTAGAGTAGCAGTCAGTTTAAGTAGTAGACAAAAATGTGGTCCAACAAACTCTGAAACCAAAAAACCTAAATCCGAGGACTAATCTGAAGGATCAACAAGCATATATGCCTATAGAGAACAATAAGAAGGCTAAAGAGGCTCACTCCGTATTCGGAAGATATTCTAGGGGACTAAGAATGCGGCTTTTGTATTGGAAGGTCAACAATAGATCAAATATTTACGATCCAACAAATGAAGAGAAGACGAAATACATGCTAGTAACCAAAAGTCCAAGACCAAGAGTTGGGCAAAACATAATTATTAATGGCAACAGCTTCGAAGTAGTAAAAGAGTTTATAAATCGGGGGGCGGTAATCACAGATTCCAACCACATAAAAAAATATGTCTCAGCAAGCATACCTATTAAAAATAGATTATTATACTCCCTATCATCATTTTAAAGGTTTAAGCTGCTAAAAAGACCGTCTATATTAAGACTACATGTCAATTATTCAATACGGAAGTGAAACATGGACTATATCAGCGGGAAATAAATAAACTGCTTGTATTTGAAAGGAAGGTTATCAGAATGGTATTTGGCCCTCAAAGAGATGAATTGACAGGAGAGTGGAGAAGGCGCCTCATTGCTGAATTGATGACTCTGTATGGTATTAAATACATCGTCAGATATATAAAAGCTAACCGGATAAGACGGCAAGTCATGTGGTAAGATCAGGGGAATACAAAGTGCTGAAGACAGTGTTTTTTGAAAAAAATTAAATAATTAATTAAATTCTTACTAGTTCCGGTTCAGAACCAAGTAGGGTGAAACAAGCACCACAAAAGATGAAAACTTCATCGATTTTAAGAACATTATTACGCAAAAATAAGTAGATTGAAAAATGTCGACAAAAAATTATACAATCAAAAATACTTTTAGCCATGTCCAGTAGAGAATTCATAATTTAACTATTCAATACAAAAATGGTTGTGACATAATACAGAAAACTTTTTTAAGTAAGATATCTTCTAAAACAGAGTTTCCCAAATGTTAATTACGTTGAACTTGAAGATGGATAAATTTGTTATAAACAAAGTACAAGTTCTAAGACTTGCACAAACAGACCGTCGAGTGATCTGCAGTCGGGTACAAGTCTAATAGCGACAATAATAATAGACAGTCGAGTAATGTCCATCCAGAGGCAAGTACGAGTGCTAATTACAAACGGCCGTTTGATTTGCGGTCTACAACTGTCACAAAAAAGAAGAAGGAGTCCTGGACCCGAAAATATTCTGAAGATTACTTGCAGTTCGGTTTTATAAAGGGTACTGATGACAAACCATTATGTGTTATTTATTATGCTGCACTTTCAAATGAGTCCACGAAACCTTCAAAATTGGAGCGGCACTTCGAATTGAAGCACCAAGGATACAGAAGGAAACCAATAGATTTTTTTATAAATAAAAAGAGAGAATTAATAGCTAACAAAAAGACTATGTCTTTGAATTTTTCTCAGAACGCTCAATCTGAAAACCTTGTACTGGCTTCTTATGAAATATCAAAATTAATTGCTGAAACCGGTTACCTCACACAATTGCGAAAATATTAATACTTCCAGCAATGAAAATAGTAGCATCTAGGATATGTGATAAAAAGCTGGAAAAGCAAGTGAATTCGCCGGCTCTATCAAATAACACAGTGAAGCGTAGGATTGTGGAGATGGCAGATAATATTGAAAAGCTATTATAGGTCACTAAAGGAATGTAACTATTTTTCCTTGCAAGTTGATGAAAGTACAGACATATCAGATAATGCTAATCTAATGTGTTTTGTAAGATACGATTTTAAAAATATTATTCACGAAGAATTTTTATTTTGTAAATATCTGTCAACAAGAACAACGGCTGAAGAAATGTTTTATCTGATTGATAGCTACATTAATGACAATGGAATTGAATGGAATAAATGTATGGGACTAAGTAGCGATGAAGCACGGGAAATGGCAGGCGCTCGTACTGGACTTTTCCGAGGATCAAACCGTAGCACCAGAATGTGTTTGGGTGCATTGTAGCATCCACAGAGAGGCTTTATCTGTCAAAAAATGCCACTGCTTTTAACCGAATCTTTGCAAACCTGTGTAAAGTGTAAAATTTATAAACTTCATAAAATTTTGCCCACTGAACTCAAGAGTATTCTCTGCTTTGTGCAATGAAATGGGAAGTGAATATGAATATCTTCTTTTACACTGCGAAGTGTGTTGGCTATCAAAAGGAAATGTTTAAAAAAAAAATAAAATATGACATTACAAGGTAGCAATGTAACTGTATTTAAAGTACAAGAGAAGGTGGAAGCTGAAATAAAAAAACTTTATGGATATGTCGCGCGGAAGCAAGAAATTACAAAGTTTTTACAAAGCTAACAGAAATACAAAAAGAGTATAACAAAGTCATTACCGAATGAGATTTCAGCGGCTTTCAAGGAACACCTGCTAGGACTGGAGGCAAATCTGAAGGAATATTTTCCCCCCATTCACAGCAACAAAGCATGGATGATATTTACAATGAACGTAGAATCTGAGACAGGACTTTCGGATTTAGATATTGAGTCAGTAATTGAACTATCGTATGATAGGGCACTCAAAGACTTATTTGACAAAATACCACTTGAAGATTTTTGGCTGTCTTGCCGCCAGGAGTACCCAGTTTTAGCAAAAAAAACGATAAAGTTTCTAATTCCCTTTCTTACGACCTATAAGTGTGAGGCTGGGTTTTCAACACTGGTTTTCCTTAAAAATAAATATAGGAACCGTTTGGAAGTCGAACCGGACCTGAGGATAAAATTAACATCTTTTCCTCCAAACGTGAAGTTGAGCTAATGATTCTTTATTATAATACATACAACTATAATAAATATTTAAATATGTTTACTTGTACATACATACCAGGGTATGAAAAAAAAAATTAGTGTGTCACGAAGGATAAGCATAAAAATAACCGGGCCACGGAAAAATAAGTTTGGGCAACGCCGATCTAAAACAATGCTAGGAAGCAGCTTACACCTTTTTTAGAGAAATTTATATACGCTCAAGCATGCTATTTGGGCATAAATTAAAGAAGTGTCTTATGCTGACTGATAGTGAAGGCATTAGAAAATATAAACAATAATAAAAAAGCTTCTCGTCATTATTATTTTTTTTTTTTTTTCAATTTCATACATAGAACGAGAAAAGACAAAATTCGACAGCAAATGCCGCTCCTGCTGTCTTGTCCGACTATTCATTGTTACAATTCAGCCGGTCGTTCGTAACCGAAATATTTATGATAGCGAAAGCTTTGTCTAACGAGTACACATAAAGTCGTGGCACCGAAACTGCGCGCTGCTACTATTCCGAGTAATCAAAAAATATATTACGCGGAAAAACTAAACACATCGTATTTAACTGGCACTCGTTGCGCTTTGAGTTCAGTTTAAGACAGACTTCCACATTGGATACATGTGCTAATTGTTATAATTACCACTTATACCATTAATAGTGCTATTTATAAATAAAAAATATTTTGTGTTAAATAGAAAAAAATTGTTTTATATTAAAAAAAAGAGAAACTGTATAGTAGTGATAAAGTGTATGGTGCAAAATGCTGTTTTCTAATGAGATTTGGGCGGCTACGAAACGGCATGCATTGAAAAGGACAAATTCCTGCCAGGATAGAATTGAAAGGATCCCTCCTAGCTCGGAAGAACTTTTTGAAAATATTCCTTGGATGAATATTATGGCTGACCTGACTGTTAAATCTGCTATCGCTGAATATGAGGTAAATTAATTGGGCAATTTGCATTTTATTATACACATTACAATAAATTTTATGGATAACACGGAAGAATATTTTGGGAATTCACTTTTGATTGCTTCTCTATCGTAGTTGTAGTTGCCGGGGATATGTTCCGGTATGTGCCATCTAACTTTCTGTGCGGACAACTGGTAATTAATGTTATTTTACTCACATGCGCTTTAACACATCTATCTAAATTTCACAGTTTTACAATCAAAATATCTTATTTTTATATCTGTTTATTCACCTATATTTAACAGTTATTTCCGGGGTAGAAAGAATATTGGAGTTACCCTAGATACAGTATTGCGGTCAGTGCTTTCATTTTAATCGATTTATTCTATTAATTTTATGGCACATAAATTCGTTTATCTAATTTTTCATTTATGGATAAGTATACTTTTTACTTTTATTTCCTTACCTCTACTTCAATTTCGGCATATTCATAACCGGTTCTTGTTCTTATGCTTTGCATTGCAAAGGTTCCCAATACTATATCTATTTTATAAAATCAATACCAAACACGTGTTTCTTTACCTTTACTTTCGTTATTACTGAGTCCATCTACAGTTGGTAGTGTTGTATCTGAGATAGCTCAACAAAAGCAACAAATTTATCTTGTACAGATCTGAAGGTTGCTTTTATAATATAATCTTATCTAGAAACAACATGTACTTGTAGAACAATGCTTGGCAACATGAGACGCTTCTGGTTTTTATCTCGATTTATCTCGCTGATATGATTATATTTACTTTCTTCTTTTTTAAATAAATATCTCGAATCTATTGGTTTATGTGGGAATAACGTAGCCAATTCTTTTATTTCTATTAACAGGAAAATTGGGTTTAAGTACATACTTTTCTATTAATTAAAGATATAAGCAGGGTGTAATGATAAATCTGAAGGCATCTTCACCTAGAGCTGTAATGGCTTGAACCTTTTACTCTTTTAGGCATAGATCTGAAAGCCAAAAATCGATATAGATCCTTCTTTTTATAATTTTTAACATGTAATTATATTATAAATAGCGGAAGGATGGAGAACTAGCCAATACCTATAATTGTATACTACTTTGAGGATGTATGATAAATGTGAAGACGTCTTCATCTAGAGTTATATTGACTTAAACCTCTGCCAATTTTACGCATGAATCATAAAGTCTAAAATATATAGATTCTTTGTATGATTCTGGCATGTAATTACCATCATAAATACCGGAAGAATAGATATGGATACAATAAAATAAAATGTCCATCTATGGAGACTTGGAGGGGATTAAATAGACAGGCAGCATCTCTAATATTACCGTATGACGAAACCGACATATGAACACTGAGATGAAATCAAGAATTTATAAGACTAATAATTACATATGCATCAGAAACAAGACCTAATACAGCTTCAAGGCAATGACAATCTTCCATGATGCATTAATCTTTCAATTAACAAGCAGCATTGCTTACAGGGAAAAAGAAGAAGAATTACCACCATCTTATTTATGTATATCACCCATAAAACTTTTATCTTTAACTTTGTATCAATTTGTTGCTGTGTTGAAGTATCCAAAAACCATTTGAGGTTTTTATTATAAAAAAGAACTACTTTAAAAAGCATACTTTTAATCAAGAGTGTACAAGTCTTAAATATTTCAATTGTTACGTATAGATTTTCCTGATAACAGTTTCGCTTAAGAAGCGACGGTACCATTTTTGTGATAACTGGAAACAAGTGCCAAAATCATTAATTTTATATAACCTCTAGGCGTAGTGCAAGTCTTAGGATTCACTTTTTTTAAGTCAATGAACGCTCATTATTAAAAAATGAATAATTACTTTAGACGTCATCGATAAACATGTTGAACAAAGAGAACTGGTAATACGTACCATAATTGACGTACAATTTAAGAAAAAAATAAAATGTTTTCTTTATAATGTCTATATTTAACTTATCTGCGAACTTTGTGTAAACAGAGAAAGTGAAAACGGCATTGAAGGACTTTTGCCGTTTGATTTAGAGGGTATTTACCTTTCGGACTGGGAATAGTCAAGAGGATAATGTTAAACGTGTATTGAAAATGGAAAGCTTAGTAGATAACGAGAGATTTTTGTAAATAATAACGAATTAAATTATAACTTTTATTCATATGTTGGATTGAAATAAAAATTGAAAAAATCGATCATTTTATTTTTCTATCAATCCGAGGATCAGTACAGCTAAAAAGAGACAGAAAAACCTAAATCGGATTCGGATTCATTAAAAGTTATGTATGAGGAACAATTAAGAAACCAAAAGTTTTTTTATAAACCCACATTTATTCGTAAACTATAATAGCTAGAGAAATTTTGATATGTAATGGAATCATCAACTACGTGAAAAAAGATGTCTAAATGATAAGTAATATTTGACTTCTGGTAATGAAAATCTTCGGCTTCTGAGTTAAAATTATTGTCAAAAATGAGCTACTTATTTTCAAATCAACTTTTAAAAAAGTATGATTATAACTGCTTATTATTTAAAGATATTGTTGTTTACTTAAAGCAAAAGACCCTGAGTGATTACAGTTTGTATTCAAATTCTGATAGTAGAATTCCTAATTTACTAAATTTAACGAAAATACAATTTTTGCTTAATTAAATTAACTTTTTGAAAGGTTTTGGTTATTTTTATAGGACTTTTCAACATCAGTGAAAATAAATAACACGAAATATCTAATAAACTATTAAAATGGCACAAGTTATCAAAAAAAAATTGCACCGACCCGACCAGTCAGTGATCTTACAGTTTTGGCCAAGAAACGAATAAGCGCCCAATACTCCCCAAGTGATGGAACTAGTTGGAGCAAGAGCTATCAAAATTACCTAAGAAAGATTTTAGAAAGATTCTTGAGCATAAGAAGTTGAAAATAAAACGGTTATAAAACAGTTCAAAACTGTGGTATGACAAACAGATCAAAAGTTACCTATAAATAAGTTGTGATCTATCGTTTACTAAAATAGATTAAATCATAAATCAGAAGTTAATAGAAATTTAGAGCAGGAAAGTGTACGAAAACAGTAACTAACACATCTGATATTGACACATTAATGACAAAATGATAACATTGACGTTACTCGACATTTAGGAGTATGCAGATTGAGACCTCGGTGCCGTTTGACGGTTCTTGTATTTCTACAGAACATGGCAGTGGTACGTCACGAGTGAGAGGAGTAGGCAGATTGATACCCCGAACTCTAACGGAACCGTATCACTCTTGATAATGGCTCCAAAATCCGGGCCGAAACGTCGAGTATTAAATTCTCAGTATTCTCTGAATACTGAAATCGAGTCCCTATAATAGAATCCCAAGACATTATCTATAACTATAACCCGGGAAACTGGGTTCTGATATCCCATAATATAGATATAGATAGCTTGAAGAAGGTTTAAACCAACAGTTACATAATATTGCACAAATAAACAATTAGGTTACATATAAAACTACCACACAGCCTAATCATAATTTACTATGATGGCAAGGATTTACATGTACCTATTTATTGTAATAATTATACATACAGCTGGTATCAAATAAACTCCCACATGATTTTGACGCAACTTACTCACATGTTACAGTTCTGATAATAATCGTTAGTAAAAAAGCGCTGGAATGATTCATTTTATCAATACGTTTTTAAAAGTCTCGAGATATCGCTATTACTTAATTTAGCTTAAAAAAGATTCGATTTGCGTCATATGCAGCATCTTTGTGTTGTAGCACGGATTACTGGCGTGGTGAGTGTAGTATATAACTTTAAGCTATTTCATTTAAAAGACAAAATCGATCTATTCCTGGTATGGTGTTTTTAGTCAAATATGTAAATAGACAGAGTACAAAGAGAAAATCAAACAAAGAAAAAAAATGATTACAGCTGTTTTTAAAAAGTTGTCCAATCGAGTTAGACGAATAAAAGAACTAACTATTCTCCTTTAAAGTGGGATTTAGTTGCGATTTTAAATTTACACTAATATTGACCACTGTTCGTAGACTTTATTGACCACCCCTAAAAGTTATAACAATAAAATTTGGTGTAGCCCACCATGCAAGGTCAAATGATATCCCGACTGCACTAAGTCTGATACCTGCGGTTAAAAATTATTTAATTAAAAATAGTTAACACGAAGACACTTACCTCATTGTGTGTAATATTTTTATCATTGATACTCTGTATTCTAGTAATTGCAGAAATTACCGTCAAACTTAATTTAATTCTATGAAGGATATTTCCACTATTAGGTTTTTTATTGACTTCACTTTGACCTCTTATTAAAATTTATTCTAATATGAACATTTATAATAGTTTTTTCATTTTATCTTAGACATACGAACGTTAACTCACGTGGCTGTTGCGCGTGCTTTATAATAAGTATATTTTTTTATTTAAACCAATGATGACAGACTAGTAGTGTTCAATTTTTTTGTTTTTTCATTTTTTATTTGTGCAATTGCGTTGGTACATGAAAAACAAAACATATTTATCGATTCCAATACAGAAAATATACTTCAAAAGTACACGTGGATTATTAACTATTTTAAGTTTTTTTTTAACGCAATTGATTGAACAGATGACTATTTTTCCTGTGTTGAAGCGATCAAACTGCGTCGGTTAGTTTTTAGACTGAAAGAAATATCGAAAATTAAATATTCTCATGATGACTTTTGGGCAATTGAAAATATAATGTGAATCCATTAATATGCAATTGATTTTTACATGTACAGTTTCATGACTACTTTTTTTTCCTTTTTTTTTTATCTACACTCTTTTGACCAAAATCACTAGTTGTTGCCTTTAATTTTTATATCATTTTATTTATTATTAAGTTAAAGTATATCGAGTTATTTTCTCTTATTCCAACAGTGTAATTATTCTCTTAGTGCAGTTATCTGAGAATACTCGTAGCGGAAGTATAAGAGAAACTTTGTTATTTAATTCGATCAGATAGAGTTCAAGGTTTGGATCAAATATTCCTTTATCTCATTATGTTATCTCACATTGTTAGGTATTAATTGATTGTATCAACCATTCGATGTTTGTATTTCTGTAAACATACTCCCAATCTATCAGTTTTGTAATATTTATAAATTTTCTTATATTTTTTTTAATATATTTTACTTTTAATAAAATCCTAAGCATTTAAAATATGATAATAAAGTGGAATTAGTTTTTATTCTATCTATTAAGAAGTTTGCCTAACTATTATTTGGTAAATAAAATTGCTACTAGCTGGTATCAAATATTCATTTTGGCTGCTTTGCATGTTTTTTTTTTTTTATTTTAAATACCTCATAATTTAGAATCTCAAATTAATTGGCTCAGAATTAAATAATATTTTTTTGTCAGAACCGGTACAAGGTTAAAAAACACTCATTACTCTTTTAATAGTAGGATATCGTTATGTACGGCACATGAATTATGTCACGTACACCAGGATCGACCAAAGGGCGACAAATGCGAAAAGTTTTATCAAAATTTGAATTAAATACACCTTGTATTGTCCCCAAAATAGAATTTCAACAGTTACGCAAAAAATAACTGCTGTTAATGATTAGTTGAAGTCTATCGATATCTGATATAAATACAGTTATATAAATAGAACATTGAAAATTATTATTCATATCTCATTGAACAGATTTTAGGTTGGTGAATCCTGTGTTTAAAAAGTGATTTACCTCCGTAGATACTAATATATCTATATTAAGTTAAAAATTAATAACCAGAGAAAGCCGTGCAGGCTGTAGATAAAGGGTAAAGTTAAAACCCTTTATCTTTTTACACTTCGACCTGAAATATTTTGTGTCCTTTCATGTCTGTGGCCTTCGAATCGATTTTAGTACGTGCTGTCAGGTCCCTTTTAAATGGAACAATTGTTCTACTTAAACAATTTTCTCTCTGCGCACTTCACGCTTATTTTTTGGTCGTTGCTGAGCTTCATAACGATTTTCATGACTACTTTTCAGGAGTTTCCTTTGAACTTCTTCGGAAGTATGGACTAAAACGGAATCCAGTTCCATAGATCATGACGATGACTGAGGCTACCTTGTTTCTCTTCCATGTTAGTGTTGTTTGTTCCTAATTCATTCTTGTCTCACGAGAAGGTAGTTAATGGAACCTCAGTGTCGGGAGTTAAGCCTTCCTTGCCTTCAATTGGTTGTGCTTACCTCAGAAAGTAGCAACCACGACCGAGCGTAAAAACGCCTTTAGCACGACAAGATCTCATCTACTTTACTACCTTATGACATGTTTGTTACCAGGTGTCGCGTTTCCCAATCAAATATTCATCCAAAATTAATTCTGCTTTTGGTATGAAAATGTGTTATTTATTATGAATTTTAAGTTGCACAATATGCAAGAAACAATCGTTTTGAATAAATATAAATTAATCATTAAGTGATAAACTTAATCTGTAAAAATAAATATTAATATAAAAGTTATCGAAAAATATTTGTAAATATTAATGATGTTGCGAATAGCAATGCGTAAAAATTAGTAAGTATACACTTGAAGAGAATGATTGAAAACGTTTTTTAGTAACCTAAAAATCTTCGAATTCTTTTTTATAATGACGTTTCCTAGTCACAAAGTACGGTGGTTAGTAGTTTTTAGCAGCATGTTCTTAAAAATAGAAAGCCTGTATTAAAAAAGAAATAAGAACCAGAGGTTTTATTGGTCTTTCACTAGATTTAATTAAAATCTTTAATCTAAGTGTTACCTGTTTAATAGAGCTTTGCAGAATGACGTTAACACATATGACATAACCTAATAAAAATATATATTTGTAAGTACTGAATGTATATTATTTACTGTATATACTAGAACAAAGGAATATATTTGATATTGCAAATAGTAGCGATATACTGATGGGTTTCAGAAGATCGTTAAACTAAGGAAAACTAAGAAAACTAAAAAAAACTAAGGAAGCTAAAGATTATACATTTCAATTTCAAAATGCGCCTGCTTCTTTTGGCATTTGACCCAGTTTGCTAATCTGTCTAGAAAAGGCGATTACAAATAAAATTCATATTTTCGACAATTCCTTTTAATGTTTAAGATTTAAACAGATTGTGCAAAGGATGTTAAAGTAGTAGTAAATAATTTTAATTTGTCGACGATTTTATTATTGATAAACCTGAGGAGAATCTAATATTTGATATCAGCGATATACCAAACAGAACAATGTGAATAGATTGGATATTCTGGCAAAAAAAAAGAGAAAGAAAAGAGGCACAGTTCTTAGTTGTTTTAATAACAATTTTAAAGAAATGAGGAAACTATTGGTATGTTATTGCTAAAATATTCAAACTGTATTGACCTATCGTGGCATAAGATTACAAGAAAAATAATAAACAAAACATAAAACATGTATATAAAATATATTATAGCAAACAAAAAATGACCTGCGTATTGAATTACTTAAAAATATTATTATTTTGATAAATTTAATACTGTTTTATTTAGTTTCAATCTGCGTTCAAATAAAACGAAGAAAATATTTGCTGCTTTGAGTCCCAAATTTGAGATTTATTTTTTTATATTTTCGAAATGATACGTGTAGGTAGCGACAAAATGTTTAAATCCTTTGTTTTTAAAATACTACCATTTGCTGATATGGAAGACGTTTGGTTATAAATCTTTATACATTTTAATACGTATCAGCCATTATGTAAAAGCCTTAAGTCAACCAAGTCTATCTAATCTAAATATAGTCGAAAGGCAGTAACGACTCTTTTCCGTATTTTTTTGAATAATTCGGTCAAGGGATATTAGTTTTTTCATAGAGATATAAATACAAATCAGTTTGGTATGTAAATTTTAGGAATATCATATAAAACTCGGTTCGTAAGTTCATGTAAAATTGTCATACGAGTGGCATTTGTCCTCTTTCTTACGTTTTCGTATCTTGTTAACAAAACTCAAATTTGATATATTTGATCTAGGTTTGACAATGGTACGTAAAGGCTTAACGTTAATCTATTTCTATACCATATTCTATTTTTTAATGTTTATAAAGGATGGAATTGTACCCACATTATAATAAAGTCTTCTTTAAATAGTCTTTTAGGTTTACAAGTGATAAGCATTTTGTCAGACGTTTCAGTAATCTTTCTATTTGACATTAACATTGATTTTAGTATTTCTGTTTTTTGTCTTTCTATAAATATTGTCTTTTAGCTAAGTTAATTAAGTTAATTCAGGCCTAATAAAATTTCTCCATTTATAACAGTTCTTTTTATACATTTCTTCACATAGTAATAAATATTGAACCAACTCCAAGCTGTAAAAATAAAGGTTTTATACTTTCATTACCTTTATAACCGTTTTCCCATAAAGGATAAATAAATAGTTTTCCCACTTTCTATCCTTGAATACGCAACACAAATATTAATCAATAGTCTCCATTCAAGGAGAAATTGAAACAAAGACCTTTGGAACGTAACGAGTGCACATGGTCCTTGTGTATTATCTTCCACCTCATGTTTCGAATCTTGGAAACTTAACGGAAGAAAATTTCAGATCGTAACGTGTGGTTGATCAAATGAAAATTTATTGGCTTTAAAATAAACTCATCTTGGCGGATATTGAATTTTTAGATGTTGTTATCCATTAAGCTTAAAAATTGGTGCGAGCTCGAAACTTTTCGTACAGTGGCGTACAACTAGGTGAAACGGCGCATGATATTTGGAAGATTATAATATAATAGCTTCATTGGCAGTGAGACTGTTAATATTACTCTTAATTTTAGAGTTTTAGCTCTCCTATTGAATATACCATGTTAGTTTTGTTTGTTTTATCCCATTCTTTTAATTATTTTAGGGTATATTATGAGAGGACTAATATAATTAGTTGGGCCAGTAATCAATGTGATATTTGTTTACTCATCCAGAAGAATGAACATAAGAACTCTTAATTGTATTAGTTTTTTTACTTTCTTGTGGTTACTGTGTTGGTATCATTGATCTTGCATCTTGCATGTAAATCTTGAACCTTACGACAAGCGAAAAGAAGAAAGATAAACGCCAGTGAAATGTTCTGTTGGAGAAGAATGTGGTCCGACCACAGGATAAATAATTCAATTTTAAATGAGCTAAAAGTCAGCCAACAACTTTCCAGCAAATTTCATCTCCAACAATTAAAATACTTTGGACCTGTTATGAAAATCACGAGAAAGATCTCCAGCAAGATGGATCGACTAAATTACTGGAATATGCAAAAGACCTATGCACGAGTTAAAAGAAATGACCAGAGACAGATCTATGAAGACGGACACTATATGACATAACCATGACCGTGATCGGGACTGTAGAGAGATATCATTGATCATCGGTGGTTAGTTTTTCTACTCTTTTAACATTTCCTTGAAGTTGAATGTATGAAATTGGTTTTTATTATTTTTTTAGCTTTTAAATATCTATTTTATTGTGGTTTAATTTTAAAAGCTGAGAAGCCATCATAAGTAGTTTCTTTAGAAAGAGATTCTTATATACACTGTAGTGATTTTAGTATGATGATTCTGCTAGTTTTTTGTCAGAATCGAACGAGTCACCGCATAATTAGTTGACTTAATTATTCGCTGATGAATCAGATCGATATAAAAAGCAAATGAGTATGCCTGTGACAATACCGTTTTTATTTTTTAAATACGTTGGGTTCAAAATTTTTAAACGCAATAATTCATGAATAAGTGATGTTTACAACGTGTTGAAAAAAGCAGGCAGTTAATGAAAACATTTAACACGTAATGAGAATTAAAATGTTGAAACATTATGGTTGATGACATGTTGCTTCATTCATATAAGGCATGGAATTTCGGTTATGTAATTCTTATTTTGACTCATTTCTATCATTTTTCTTTTCTTTTTTTTTTTCTAAAGCAATTATCATTTTGCTTTAGGAACAGCTACATAAAAAATAAAAATATTGTGAAACACGGTAAAATTAATAAACAAAATGTTCTACGTACCAAACAATCAATCTTTAAAAATCCAAAAAAATGCTAGCGACACAATAATGCCCAATAATGCAAAATAATGTGGAGGAATTGAAACTAATGAAGCAATGGAGTATCGAAGGACCAGACAGGGTTTTTGGACGCAACGAAAGCCTTTGCCGAATTTCTTACTCTACCTAAAACTCTACATTCATTAGAATTTTTCCTTGCGCTAAGAGGAATCGATGTACTAAGTTTCATACTCGAAAACTTTTCCTTATGATGTATGGCACAGACAGTTAAAACGGCAAAATAGGTCTGATCAAATATGTCATATAAGAACATATATTATACTTCTAGTTCTCAAATCTTAACTAAATATAATAATAATTATAAAGCAAGTATTTATATTAACGATAACTTTTTTATAATTTTTACATAAGCTAATTAAAAATTCATCTAGTAATTAATTATTGCCGTAACTAATTCGGCTGAAAATTGAATTAAAAACTTAACCGTAGATAAAAATTTAATGTACATTATAAATATCAAGGCTGGCAAGTACTAAAAATATAACTACTAAAAGATTTTTTTCTCCTTATCCTCTGCTCGCTACGGAATGGAACTTTTCCAAGTCTATTGTATATTCAAATCATTTGTTTCGTTGATAAAATATCTCTCACCATCTGAGTATTGTTATATTTTATAACTATTAAGCGAGTATATTTGCAGTAATTTTTATCGTGATTAATGGTTCAAATTGGATACAAGTACAAAGGAAAAATTTGGATAAAAATAAAAGTTCTTGATGAAAAGCAAATACGATTTCTTGACGTATGTAAAGAACAACCTTTTTTTAACGACCCGATGAAAACATACGAAATGGACTATTTTTCAAAATATTTTTCAAGCAGGAAATACTGTTAGATGAATTTGAGCAAATATTTGAGCGACATGTTTGCTTTGAGTAAATTTGTTGTGTTTTTAACCTTTTAGACCAGATTTTTAGTCGAATTGAGGTTATAAACATACCGTACCGCTCGATATTCGTCAAGTAAACATACCTATGTATATAAAAATAACATACTAAAGAAAATAAGTTGGTAATTCAGTCAATAAATAATTATTGGTGCTACAGAGGACTCGATTTAATATAGAAATTTTGTTGATACACAATAAAATCCATATTTTGTACAAATATGTTTGAAAAATAGGTAGAAAAAGTTTTTCAAAAAAACAAACGAAGAGAGAACTAAAATAACAGACAAATAAGTTAACTAAAAGAAATTAAAAAAACAATGTACTGGTATGTGTGACTAAATTTAAAAATTTGACTGTAGAAGAAGATAACCGAACAAGTAATGGTGTTCGATTATTTAAAAATGAAAATATTCAATTATGCGATAGTGGAATAAGAAAATGAAGTAATAATACAGTCAATATATGTATATAGTACAGTAAATTGAATCATTTCATAACACCCCGAAATGATTCAATATAAAAAAAAATAGCAAGCACTATTAAAGCTGTGAAAGATCGCTTTTAAACACTTTACCAACGTTATTATAGGTGTCGAGGAATTCTCACAGCATCCAAGTTAACAACCTTTAAATAGTCTAGGTTTTCAGCGGTGGGCGATAGTTACGGCCAAGGTTATATTAGGTGTTGCTAACTAACCCTCCTTTTAAAAACAAACTACAGAATACATAGATGACACAAAAGGAAATACTAACAGAAAATAACGTAAATGAGAATATCATACACATTAGTAAAAAGAAAACTTAGTATGTATAACTCTTTCTCATGACTAAGTCTTCCCTGTATCCTTAAATATTATTTTGTGAATGCTAACCATTCAGGTTGGATAACATTGATGTACATTAGTTCTACTTATTAAATAAAGAAATATCACTTAAACATTCGGGAATAAAGTCAGTCGTTTCAAATTAAGTATAAATATATTATATGTGCGATCTTAATGCATAAATATACACACAAAAATTAAAGATTATTGTTAAAACAAATTTTAAAACTTTAAAAATCCCAATTTGCGTATCGCTAAAAAGGTGTATTGGGGTAAAGCATCACTCAAATGTGTTACAATCTGTAAGAGGTCGATAAAGCTTACTGCCGTTGTCGAAAATATATTACAAACCGAATGTTCGCAAATTTTTATTATAAGTTTTCAACCCCTAAAATATAATATCCATCGCGGATATTCTTTATCTTCCTGGATTCTGTTTGTTTTCCTCGTTTTCAATCCCACGGGGACTAAACAAAGTCGCCTCAGAATATATAGGGCGCATTTTTTATTTCATTTCACTACCTTCCCTCCCATAAGTCTCGTCCTTTGAAGAGGATTCTCAACATAACTGAACCTGCCCTGCCGGTTTTGGGTAACCTTATTGTAGACTTACGGGTAGAGATGAGCGAACAAACTGTTTCGTAGGAACAACAACGCACTGGGACTGAGGGAAAAGGGAATGAGTATACTGTATCCAGAAATTTAGTGTCTCATTATAAAAGTTATTTTAATAACAGCTGTAAAACTGAATAATCCCTTGTAAATACTCTATTGTTGTATAATTATCACAGCTACCAAAGCTGCCAGGACCGGCATAATAGCCAAGCATAGCACGACTGTATATAGGTATATATAATCAGCTCAAATATTATCATTCAAGCATAATGTCAAAAAACTCTTTTTATAAACAATCAAATTTCCCATAATTATTGTTATTAATCATTATTTTAAGTCTCAACGAAGAAAATGTTTTGTGTGGTGTTTTGTGTTTTATTGGCACTAGTTTTCACACTGGCCAGTCAATTTCATAATGATTTTTTTAGACTATAACTTATCACTAACTCAGGGGAGCACTGTGTAGTGTCTGTGTTAAGTAAATGTCTTGTTACTTTAGTAAAGTCGACTTCATTGTCTTTACAAAGAGACGCTAATTGTATCTGAACGTCTGAGGTCCCTTCGGTGAGTACCAATTTACTCGTTTTAAAAGGTTCATATTTATTCATGTTGACTTGTTATGTTTAAGTTTTCCGTTTCATGTCTGAAAAAGTTGGCAAAAAATGGGAAATATTCTTTATTAATAATTTTACGAAAAAAAATTATTCTTCATTAAAGGTTATGCATCACATAGAAATCATTAACAGATAATCTTATAAAATATTAAGTGGTAGATAGGAAAAATCAAAATTATTAATTAATACTGAAGAGGAAAGTGATTTTAAATTTAGATATGCAAGAAAATGTAATTTTAAAATGTTTGTAGCTATTAAAAAGTATGTGCAAGTTTAGATTCATGGCCTTCTAATAATTAAATAATACATTTAAAGTAAAAAGTAAATAAAAAAATACTTTTGCATTTGTTGATTTTGTGTATTGAATAAGGTAAATTAGAAATAAAATTAAAAATTAATGCACCTACTGATACATCATTAAAAGGCCATTGTTGCCAACTTTTTCAGACATACTTTATACCTTACTAACAATTAAAACACTTCTTTCCTTACATGAAGTATAAAATATAATCATATTTAGCTATATGTATATATCTACATTAATTCATTTTAATTTTCACTTCACCATTTTATTATTTCACTTGCAATTTTTTTAACAAAACAAAAATTGTTTATGACTTTCAAAATTTGGATATATTTAATAAAGAATCGAGACAGAAAATATAATAATTAATTAATTCTAATACTCCATCAGTTTATGTATTTTTTCCCTTAATTATCTAGATATTTATTTAAATTAAATATGTAATGTAAATGACAAATAAAATATAAAATTCGTTAAGCCGGCCCTTTTTACTATTTACCTGAAGAGGCAAATCCTTTTATGGCTTCGACTTTATCAGCGGGATACTTTTAAATTCTGCATAAGTCAGTTCTTATAATTGTGAATGAAGTATACCAGTATTTTCGAGTTTACGAAAATTTTAAAATATAATTTTAAATGGTTTACTTGATGTTAAATTTTATCTTGTTTTGCGGAAATATTTTATTTTCAAAGTAATTCAGTCGTAGAATATATAGCTCAATAATATCTCTAAGTGTTTCTAAGACAACAAAGACATGGATTTCTAGCAGGTATACAACACCAAAGAAAGGGACAATTTGTTACGATTCTATCCAGCACAACGACTTATTCGACAAACTAATAAAATCTAGTACATAGATTTGGATCGATTTCATATGGGTCAAAGGTTCATTAAAAATGTAAAAGATGTTTTATTATTAAAAGTTCAAAAGCTATTTTAGGTACATATGCCTACATTTCTAAAAATAGAATTAGACACGAAACGCGAACAAATACATTATTTGTCCATTGTGACCATGGAAATGTGTTTAATTGTATATAAATGTTCATGTATTGAAGCAGTGTAGGTCAGTAATTAATTATTTCCCTTTTTGTTACAGTTTAAACGTATGCTGAATAAAGAGCTGTCTCATTTCTCCGAATCTAGCAAATCTGGCAATCAAATATCGGAATATATCTGCTCCACTTTCCTAGGTAAGCACCAAAGTATATCAATCTGTAGTTTAATGCGGAAACGACTGTACTTTAATGTGTATGTTACGACACTCGTCGATAATCCTTCCTAAGTAGTGCAATTTTTACAGTTCAAACTCTCTAAAAGTAGTTCTCAAAGTACAATTAATATAGATTATATTATCTACTTTACTTTCTTTATGATATCGATTATAATATATCCAACTTAATCTAGTTCGTGACTCATCATCGTCAATAAGCCTATATATGTCCACTGCTGAACGTAGGCCTCCCGTAAAATTGTCCACCTATTTCTATCTTGACCTTATTGCATCCCATTTGTGGTGATGCCCTTTAGATCGTTCATCCATCTAGTCGGTGGTCGTCTTGTGCTTCGGTATGCCTCTTATTTTGGTCACCGTTCCAGAATCTTTCTGGTCCATCTATCATCCGTCAATTCCCAAATGAAGGGAAAACGTATTAATAAAGACTTCATAACAGCTTTGAATGCCTAACATAATCAACCTTGTTTGATTTATTACTGTCTTACTTTACAATATTTTTAAAATTTTATATGTACGAAATATAGATGATTAATAAAGCATTTATTTTGTTTTAGATAAACAACAAGAATTGGACCTACCCTCCCTTCGTGATGAACTCCCTGAGCTCCCAAAACCCACTCAACGCAAAGAACGCGTCCGAGGACAGCATTCTACCATGTCTCAAATATCAGGTGTTAATCGTAAACCACTTTGCCACACTAATTCTTTTACCGGCGAGAAGTTACCTTTGCACGGAATTGAAACACCTTTCGAAGAAGAATTGGGTAAAAGTTTAATTATGATAGATCAATGGGGCATCGATATTTTCCGCATCGGAGAGTTAAGCAACGGAAAGCCCTTAACCTGTGTAGCTTACACGACCTTTAACAATAGAGACCTCTTGAAGACAATGAACATCCCTCCGAAGACGTTTATAACTTTCATGATGACCTTAGAAGACCATTATGTGAAAGAAAATCCTTTCCACAATTCTCTGCACGCAGCGGATGTGGCTCAAAGTACACATGTTCTACTGAATACTCCTGCATTAGAATCTGTATTTACACCGCTAGAAGTGACAGCAGCTCTATTCGCAGCGTGCATTCACGACGTAGACCATCCTGGACTTACCAATCAATTTCTAATTAATTCTAGTTCTGAGTTAGCTCTTATGTATAATGACGAAAGCGTACTAGAGAATCATCACTTAGCTGTTGCCTTTAAATTACTTTCTAACGATGGTTGCGATATTTTCTGTAATATGACCAAAAAACAGAGACAAACTCTTAGGAAGATGGTCATAGACATGGTTCTTAGTACTGATATGTCCAAACATATGACTCTTTTAGCTGATCTAAAGACTATGGTAGAAACGAAAAAAGTAGCTGGTTCAGGGGTACTTCTTTTAGATAATTACACAGATAGAATACAAGTTTTGGAAAATTTAGTGCACTGTGCAGATTTAAGTAATCCTACTAAACCTTTACATCTCTATAGACGTTGGGTAGATCTCCTCATGGAAGAATTTTTCCAGCAGGGAGACAAAGAAAGAGAAGCCAAAATGGACATCAGTCCCATGTGCGATAGGCATTCAGCTACAATAGAAAAGACCCAAGTTGGTTTCATAGATTACATAGTACATCCCTTATGGGAAACTTGGGCAGACCTAGTGCATCCTGACGCTCAGGATATTTTGGACACCTTAGAAGAGAACCGCGATTGGTATCAAAACGCTATACCACCAAGCCCCCCTCCAGAAGAGACTCCCGAGTCCCAGCGACCAGGCATCAGATTCCAAGTTACTTTAGAAGAAGGCGAAGGGGAATCTGAAGAAGGTCCGATGTGACGGAAACTAGGGGGCCTCTGTAGAAAGCTCACTGAAAAGGTGCAGCAATGGTGGCGTATCAGGCAGTAAGCGCAAGTGCAGGCGCATGCGCACTGACTGATGAACGTTACACCGCGCAGGCGCGGGTTTGTTGTGTTTTGCAATATATGCTTGACTGAAATTTTGAATTTTTCGGGCTGAGATGCCAGCCTGTTCTTATATATCGCAGAGTTCCTGGGAGTGTACTCTTTTTTCAATTTTTTGTTCGGTTTTTTAGCAAATCTGGTAGATATATCGCTTCATGGCCAAATCGTAAGCTTAAATAATCTAGGATATACTTTTCAACAGGTTCATAACCATCCCTAAACATAAACTAAACTGTTTTTAAGAAAAAATAGTAATTTGTAAATCTTTTATGTTTATGAATTTTGAAACCGTATTGTTAAAATGTAAACCGTGTTGTAAAGTATTGTTAATTTCAAAATGACTGTAATAGCAAGTCGGTTTACAGTGTTTCAATACAAATATAGGCATGTCAGTGTAGTTTTTATTTATATAAAATAGCGGTATAAATCTTCATACGTTAAGATAACTACTGTTTACATAAGATAAAAAAAGATACCTTCTATCACTAGTCGGGCCCCAAAGAACATTATCATTAAAACAGATTTAGAAGCGACGTAAAAATTGAAACATTTATTGAAAATTGCATAGGCTGCAAAATATGATGATAATATTATTAATGTTGCTTTTGGACAAAGCGTCAAATAATTGTTTTGGTTTTATGAAAACATTTCTGGTAGATATAGATATTTTTTATTTGTTAAAGAATGAGAGATATACATATTGTTAATTAGAGAAATTTTTTTGCATTTGTGATTTTTACCAAAAAGTTAATATTTATGAACTAACATATGTTTGTTTACTAATAATTAGGCTAAATAAAAATATATTAGAAAGTTTATTAAGCACAGTTTGTTTTGTTAATTTTAATATTTTAATATCCTATCTGTACTGTTGTCGACAACCATATGACGACGGTGATTGAAATTTATGTGAAAAAGACAAAAATAAAACACGTAAATAATAAACAAGTTATTAAAACACAAGGAAGGCATTTAAATGTCAGGAACATCGTAAAGAAATAAATTAATAACAAATACTATTGTTTTACATGTCCAGTCTGGGCAAGAAGTTTATGATTTAGAAATAAGATCAAATAAGATCTTAAAAACATAACACTCAAATCAGAGGTAACTAGAAAGATTGATGATAGTTCCAAAGAAAATCAAATATCAAATTGGTCTCTTTCCTACAATTTAAATACAGCAGATAATGGGCACGCAAGCAAAAA
This sequence comes from Diabrotica undecimpunctata, assembly GCF_040954645.1. Classification (NCBI taxonomy): domain Eukaryota; kingdom Metazoa; phylum Arthropoda; class Insecta; order Coleoptera; family Chrysomelidae; genus Diabrotica; species Diabrotica undecimpunctata. The sequence continues at coordinate 98,940,928 of NC_092805.1, read as the reverse complement.
GCGACGTTAGACCTGATGCGATTGTATGATTGCCTATAAAGTAAGAAGTATTCTAGAGTTTATTATAATAATCACTAGATTAAAGTGCAGCAACACATAGGTCTGAACGACCAAATATAATTTAATACCTAATATAAATTGGTAGGTATTTATGAGTTTCCATCGACAATAAAACAAAGATGTACTAATCAGTTTTTAACCTCGGTCAAAAACACTTCAATCTACTGTCTTTAGATTCAGTTTTTGACATATTTCGTATATGACATTGAGTGGTGGTAATAAGTATTTTAAGCAGTTTTTCATAATTGAATGTATAACTGAATACATAGAACTTGAATTAAAATGATAGGAAGCATAACTTATGTACAATTTACTGAAAATAAAAAACGTGGTATATCATAGCTGTGATGGGCAGATTATGTGTTAAAGAGTGGATATGCCCTTACGTTATTGGAAGGGTTAAACACAGATCAAAACATAATCGAGTTGAGGTTGTAGAATCAGAAATACAGTTAAGACATTTTTCCTATAGCATATTTACCTCTAATAACCTGTAATGTTCATTGCTAGGTATTAGGCCGGCATCTTTGTTATATTGGAAACTTTAATTATAAAAGAGTTCACAACGATGAGCGTTTATAATTGTATTTTCAGGATATGGGTGAGGAATTTTTGTCAGAATAAAATTTGTGGCTTTATAAGTAACACTGGCAGAAAAAAATAATACTTACACTTTAAATAAGGTATGAGAACTGAGAAGAATAATTCCCCATCCTTTAAAAACAGTTCTAGTAAATTGAATCTTCCTTCTCGAATTATCCGGTTATCGTTTTGAATAACCACAACATTAAATTAAGTATTTCACCTTGGATCAACGATTTTACATCAAACTAAATTTATGTATATAAACTTCTTGGCACTTAACTTATAGCCAATAGAGATGAGTTGTATTAGGGATGGTTTGAATATCTTGAACGAAATACCGTTGTATAAAATTGTACCTAATGAAAGATTACAATCGAACTGACTGTAGCAATAAAAGAGAATAAAAGTCTACTACTGCTTTTTAGAAATGAAATGCTTTCACGCTGTTTTCTTGTGTCTGCATAGTGGCTTTGGAGTTTTCACGATTTCCACTCTTTTCGTTTGACTTTCGCAATAGTACGTGCATCTAATAAAAAGAGTCAAATAAATATTTCAGTAAATATAATAATAGAATGAGTGATAAAAATACATATTTGTAGACCGAAAACTGACAAATATACGTCGTGTAATAAAGATAATATTTCATGGGTAAATAGAGCTCAATAAGCTAAAAACCTGAGAAATGTATGGTTTTTAATGTAGACACCACGATGTTTGAATCGGTGATGTCTCCGAATAATTTATCATATTTAGAAGTTAAATTAAAGCCTGGAAATATTTGTTAGTAGAACTGATTGTAAATATTTAAAAGTTTTAGTCACTTTGTTTTATTTTAAATTTAACCACTTTATGTTGTCAGTTCTTTATCAAAACTACCTGTAATTATGATTGTAAATATCACTGTTTTTGTCCTTTGTGTAGAAATTAACAATCGTCGATTTGGCTATCAGGTTGATGTCTACCTTAATTTTTTGGCCTTTTAACAAACCCTCATTGTCACACGCCTTATAATTAGAAAGATACTCTCCCTGCTAAAAGAACATCTTTGTATATATAGTTCATATCTTGTATGTGTAATACTCAGCCCTCTGTATGTATAGGTAATATATGTCATGTCAGCTATGTTACATAAAATAAAAGCTCTCTCAATTATATTTCTTACTTTCTTTTACCTCGTCGAAATTTGTTAAAAAAGTTTCAGCATGGAAAATTTTAAGAAGACTGAATAACTGATGATTTTCACATAAAATTGCTTAGGATTATTAGGGAGACCTCACTTATTAGCAGTGCCGGATAAAGAGGCGGACAAGCCGGGCGACTGCCCGAGGCGCCGATATAAAAATAAAATATTTTTTACATGCATTGTTTTTTAGATTATATAAATTAAAATTGATCATTTTTCATGAGATATTTCTTTTATTAAACCAACAAGTTAAAGATACTTTGTACTACAATTTGATCACCATCATCATTCTGGCTTTAAAAACCTGCTGGGTCCTAGCCTCCTCAAGAATTTCTCTCCAGTCGTCCCTATCCATCGCCTTCCTCCGCCAAGCACGTATTCCCATATTTCTCATGTCTTCATCGATGTTATCAAGGAACCTTGTTCTGGGTCTTCCTCTTTTTTTCTTTTTTTTCTGACCAATAAGTCTATCAAGGAGCATTTTTCTAGTTTTGTCAGTTTGTTCCATCCTCATTACATGCCTAACCCACCTCCAACGTCCTATCTTAATATATTTTACGATATCTGGTTCCTGGTAAAGTTCGAAGTTATATCGTCTTCTCCACACTCCATTGTCATTCCCCGCTCCATAAATTTACTTTTATTTTAAAACAACCTAACATGTTTTTATTATTTTTTGTTAGAGTCCAGGTCTCTGAACCATATGTTAGGACTGGGCGTGATATTGTTTTGTAGAGTTTTACCTCTGTATTTCTCGATATAATTGAAGATTTAAGAAGGAAATTGAGCCCAAAAAAGGATCTGTTAACCATGCAAATTCTTCGGTTTATCTCTGCGGTGAGATTATGTTAGTGTTAACGAGTGCTTCCAGGTATACAAATTCGTTAACTGTTTCGATGACGTCATTTTCTATAACAAGTGGTCGTAGGATTTGTGGTTGCGTGGAAGGTTAATGAGCGCAGTTCTATTTTAACCTAAATTGTCACAGTTGTCATTTAAAGAGATAATGTTTCTATAGGTACTAACACATTAATATTTATACTTTACACAGATATATGAAGCTACAGTGATCTGCTTTTACAATAATTATTTTCACTTTACTAACTCGATGGGTTTGGTCCTCTTGAGCGTTTTTATCTATATCTGTGTTGTCGATGAGTCGGATGGTCTAGATATTCACATGATGAAATAGACATTGTTCATGTCTGCTAGCACATTTGGCGATTATTCGTTTTACTGTCTCTATTTTCAGATCTCGGTGGAGGCAGCTGTTTTTTTCGAACCATGGAGTATCAACGCTGATCCTAAATACCCTATTCTAAAACCTCTATATTACTTTAATGTTGTTTTTAGTGAAACAATTCCCAGAGCTATGTGCCGAATGCTCATACTAGTCTTGGTATTTGTTTGTAAATCTGTAGTTTGTTATCAATGGATAGTTTAGAATTTCTTCTAAGCATCCAGGAATGTCAACTTTCCAACCCAATCTCTTACTAAAATGCAACCCAGGTATTTTACAGAATCTGCAACAGGGATATGTATGTTATCTATTCTAATAGGCTGATATCACTCTCTTTTATAGATGAAGTTGACACGTACTGATTTTGTAGCATTAATTTTAATTTTCTATTTTTTGTCCTATAATTGATTTTATTTTAATATTGTTTTAAAGCTATTTTCATGTGGCGTCTTAAAGTAATTATTATTTTAATGGAAATAAGCCACAATTAAAATTTAAAATAGGTTTATTGACTTTTCAATTCCCACTTCAGAAATCGTGCTCAAATTACAAACATTAATACATTGAACAAATTTTAATAAAGCCGTCCCAGGAACGCAACTCGACAATATTGGCAATATCATTTTAAAGTCGTCTACTTTAAAATGTATAATAGGTCTGAATTGTCAATATAAATGAGTGAGATAAAATTTAATTATTAGAAAAAATTTTCACCAAGTAACAAAAAACAAAATTAGTTTAATTTATTAATGTTTGTATTTTGAGAACGATTTCCGAAGTGGAAATTGAAACGTCAATAAACTTATTTTAAACTTCAATTGAGGCTGACTCCCATTAAAATTAATTTTATTCACTGAGATCTGCAATTCTTCTGCAGCTTTTTCATGGTAGTCTTCAACTGATATGATTGGATAGTTTGATCGCCAGCGAAAGTGCCTATCACATCTTCAATTTCTAAAATGTCGTTAGTGTATAATAGGTAGAGTAGCTGTCTCAGTACACTATCTTGCGTTACTTCCGCTTTGATTTCTTTCAGTCCAGAATAGGCCTCCTTCAGCTTGACTCTGAAGATCCTGTTTAAAATGCAAGATTCTAATCATTAATAGTATTGTTTTGGTAGTACTCATTTTGTTTCTGAATGAGGACCTTATGCTATATTCAATATTCGAGCGAAAGCTTGAGCAGCATCAAGAAAGACGGCTAAACAAATCCTATTTCATTCCAGTGCTCTTTCTATTAAATTAGTCGTTCTTTGTATTTGATCCAAGTTCGAATGATTTTTCCTTAAACCTAACTGATAGAGTGGTATGAGGTTCCTTTCACCTATTATAGATTTTAATCTTTTTATCAATAGTTTTTCAAATACTTTCGATAGTATAGGTAACAGAGATATAGGTCTATAATGATGATACTTCATTTTGCGGTGTAGCTGACTTTGCTATCATTATGAACTCCGCAATTTTCCAGTAAATGGGTATTTTGAAGTTTGAATGATGCATTTATTAAGTGAGTCATTTTCATTATAAATTTTTTTGGAAGCTTTTTTAATATTTCTTCTGTTATGAGAACGAAACTAGGCGCTTTTCTAAGACAAATTTTCATTTATCCCCTTTGGACGTCTTTATTTCAAATTATACAATTAATTTTCTCGAGGTCATCTCCCTCGTTTGGCTGGAATATGTTTCTTAAATGTTCTGCAAAACATTTAGCTTTCGTGTATGTTTTTTTTTGCATTTCTCATTGGAAAGTTATGCATGGTTGGTTTTTTGTCCCTTTTTAACATTTTTTTTTTAATTTGCAGTAAATTTATATATTTTGTAGGAGAGGGCGCCAAATTTTGTTTTACCCGGGACGCTCAAAACCCTAGAACCGGTCCTGCATAACAGACAGTTTAATATATAGAGATTTGAGCGAGATGTTTGACGAGTTGGCTGATTCCCTGGAAGGTTTCTGAAGTATCCATGATGAATAGGGGGTATGTAAGGTAGCAGAGACAACATGTCCTCCTTTTTTGAAATTCATTTGTCTTTTAGTTGAGTAAAGCTCTGTCTTGTTGTCTTCTAGGCCATGTTTTACTTGTCTTTTTTGAGATGTCCAAGGTTCGGAAACTCGAAATTTCACTGAAAGATTAATTTATTTTTAAATAGGTAAAAAAATAAAATAAGACTTACAATCAATTTAATTTTACTACCAAAACGACCGGTTTCGCTTTCTACACTTTGCAAAGCATCTTCAGGTCAAACGGTACAAAGTAAATTAAACGCTCAAATTATAAAAATCCCATATTAGGGTGCTGTCTTATAAAGATAAAGATCAAAAAAGTTATAGTAATTATAGTAATTATAAAAATATTATTACATGTCTGTGTTTATTAATGTGCATAAAATTGATTAAGCAGACAAAGTAAAAACCCACAAATTGGTAAGAGATAATCTATTGAATTGTAATAAATTAGTAACAAACAAAATACTACTTACATGCCTGTACAAGAATTATTAGTTAATGATTCGTGATACATAGTTCAAACTATTCTGTATTGCTGATAATGGGTGATCTTCGGTTAATATTGTAACTGTCTGACGAGTTGTCAGACACGATAAAATAATTAGACGATTTTTTAAATCATAATATGTTAACTGTATTAACATATTCATATGACATAACAAAACATATAAACATTTTGGGGTGATCCTATAATAAAGGACAATATTATAAACAAATTTTTTTTTTTTTAGTTGTTATCAACAGGTCCTCGAAGACACTTTATCTCAAGACCATGTAACCGATGTAGAGCCATACGTTGTCATGTTACCAATTCCAACGGTAACTTAAACATCCTAATTTTTAATAACATATAATGTAACATATTTATAAATTAATAACATTTAAAGGGTTTTCACCCATATATTTTAGTGGCGCATAGCATGTATACTTTGTTACACTGATGATGGAATTTACATTCCGAAAATGTTCTGTATTTGTGATATAGCCCGTTTGGGTATTTTATTATTACACCTTTTACTAAAGATTAAAAAAAAAATTGTGATACATTGTATACAGCCAGCTACAGGAACTTAGTTTCCTAGTGGATTTGAATATTATAATCATCCACGTTATTTTGAACAAAAAAAAACAAAAGAATTAATTAATGTAATTCTGAATTCTTTAATTGGGACTTCGAATTCGTTCAGATCTTCTTATTTGCGGATGTTCAGGTCTATGCGGCTGCTGTGGTGAATTGTTAAGAGTAGTACGTGTGAGGCTGAACAAATCAACAAACACAGAGGAATTCGAAATTTTACGAGGGGTGCGACAGGGGTGTATTTTGTCTCCTATGCTGTTCAACCTCTATGTGGAGAATGTTTTTGCAGAGGCACTTGAAGGCACTGATTGTGGTATAAAGGTCAACGGGTACCCGATAAATAACATTCGTTACGCTGACGACACCGCAATAATCACAGATAACGAACATGATATGCAGTTGATACTAAATAAAATAAACACCACAGGAAAAACATATGGCCTGAAGATAAATGCTGGAAAAACAAAATGCATGACAATAAGAAAGGGCGCATTTTTCAGAGTACAACTGCACGTAGATAATGCTCCAATCGAACAAGTGAAAACATTCAAATACTTGGGAATGATGGTGAATGACCAATAGGATCCTAAACAAGAAATAAAATGCCGTACCGAACAAGCAAGACAAGCTTTTCTTAAATTTAAACCGCTACTTTGTAACCGCAATCTTTCCTTCAATCTCCGTTACAGAATGGTTAAGTGCTATGTATGGTCCATATTGTTATACGGCATGGAGACATGGACGTTGAAAATATCTTCCATTAACAAGTTGGAAGCCTTCGAAATGTGGACCTTGCGAAGAATGTTCCGCATACCATGGACAGATAGGGTGAGAAACGAGGAAGTCCTAAGAAGAGCAAATACTGAGAGAGAATTGCTCAGCTTGATCAAGGCACGAAAGATTGGATACCTGGGCCACATCCTGAGAGGGGAAAAATACGCAATCCCTCAACTAATTATCCAAGGAAAGATTGAGGGCAAGAGAGGAGTAGGTCGCAAACAAATGTCGTGGCTGCGAAATATAAAGAACTGGACAGGCGTAACTAACACTTTCGAACTTTTGCATGCCGCAAAAGACAGACGTCTGACCTTAAGATAATTCGCCAACGCACTATAGGTGCACGGCACCATAAGAAGAAGTACGTTCTTCAGCAGGTTCATTAATGGGTAACAGTTGATTATCAGGATGATCAGGTTCTATCATTGGATCTACATTTTCATTGATAGGGTTTGGATGTAAATTAACTGGAGGAACTGAATATTGGATAGACGACAGAAGATGTAGGGGAGGTTCTTGATATTATGGCTAACTATTATTGTGATAACAAATAATTAGAGTACAATTCAATAATAACTACATTAAATTCTTCTGTTCAAATTTTATTTTCATATTGTATTGATATTCTTGTTTTCCCCAGGGGATAAAATACGTTTTTTGTATATGATCTCAATATCAGATTTTGAAGTGATAAATCAAGCTTTAGTTGTTAAAATTTTGATTAAATCCTGCCCCGAATCGACTTGTTTTCAATAAGCAGTGTGACAAAAATTTTTTTAGTATTTCTGTAAGATTGATTTTCGTAAATGTCTAAAATTTTATTAATGCGAAAAATATCCTCTTTTCTGTTTAGCTGGTTGATAATTGATATTCATTCAGTGATGGGTTGAGTTAAATTTATTTTTGTTTCATAAAAGCGTTGAAATGCAAACTGAAATCACGTGACCATATTATTTTCAAACTTTTCATGAAGTCGATCAGGATAGATTTTACAGTTTTTAACAAAATGTTGTTTACCACATCGTAGGCATCGATTGTATATCCTCAATTCAAGATTGATTCTTGACCCAGATTGGGAACGCTTCCTATTATGAAATGTTGAATTTAAATTTGATCTGTGTCTAGATGGATTGACTTTGTTGATATCTAAAGAAGTGTTACTTGACGAAAATTCTTTACTGTCGATAACTGAAGATTCTGAGAAAAACCCTTTTTTCCTTTTGCTTGACATTCGCACGTAGAAATAAATTGACACTCAAGAGTAGCTTACTTTAGAGCAGTAGTTTATTCGGAAATTGAATGATTTGCTTGTTGATATAAGGAAAAAATGTATGCTGCAGTACAAAAATATTTATCTTTGTGCAGTACAATAGTGTCGTAATCAAAATCTTTAATTTTGTGAGGTGCAGCTCAACAAAAAGCATTAAAAAAGTTGCAGAACCAATGAGTTCAATAGTAAGTCTAAAGCAAATTGCTTGTCATTTAAAACTTGTTTGAATTTAACTATAAATCATTTAAACTTTCCGCAACATCAGAGTAACGTAAATTACTAACAACTTCTCCATTTATTATGTTTTCCTTCTCTCTGGTTATTTAAGTATAACTTTTTGAAATATGGCCTAACTATATACATTAAAGAAGATGGGAAATAATATATGGACCCGTAATATATACCGTTTGATGTTTGGATTGTCCTTTGATAATATTCTTTTTCGGTATAGTATCAATGTTGATATCAGCCATTGTTAAGGTATTATTCCTGTCCAATATATTTATACGGTTGTAGGTATATTTGGATAAATATATCAGTCCGACAAGAGGTCTCAAACAAGTGGAAATACCATATTTGTATTAGTAAATGAACTCATAGTATTCACCATAAAACATTTAACAAGAAAGTTTCAGAACCATATTCTCTTTCTTTAGTTTCGTTACTATATAAGTAACTCTCAGTTTGGATTTAGAAAGGCCCTGGAAACAAGAAAGGCGTTGTTTGCGAAATAAACACTCATTCAAAAATGCTTCGATCACCAGAACAATGTATATCTCTGTTTCATCACTTCCAGAATGCTTTTGATAGAGTCAAGCCTCAAAAATTGTTGTATGAACTACAGAAAATAAAGCTAGACGGAAAAGATCTCCGCATAAATTCAAAACCTTTATTGGAACCAAGAAGCAACCTTCAAATATTCCAACCACACTACTAATAGAGTCCGTATACAAAGATGTGTCCGACAAGGCAGTCATGTCTCCATTGGTCTTTAACTTACAATATCAGATATGCAGACGATACCGTTATGAAAGCAGAAAAACATAGAAAACTTACAAAATATACTAGATAGAGTCAATAATGCAAGTGAAGCAAAGGAACTCAATAAATCTTCAAAAAACAAAAGTAATGGTGATTAGCAAAACCGATGATGATTGTCGCATTGACGTAAATAACACTCAATTAGAACAAGTTCACAAATTCATCAGATACTTAGGAGTAGTACTAAATGATAAGTGGGATAGAGATATAGAAATAAAACACCGAGAGAACAGGCTAGTAACATGTACAATAACTGGAAGGAAATTATGTATAACCGATAATTAAGCTTAGACATCCGAATTAGAGTTATTAAATGCTACGTTTGCTCAGTCCTTCTGTATGGAGTTGAAGCCTGGACATTAAAATTAAATACCATGAGACGCGCCAGTGGTCAAAAATTCAAATTTAGGAGGACATCTAACAAAAACAACTTCTAAGAAACATCTATTAATTATTATATTTGAAAAGTAAAATGCGTACCTTAGTCGGTTCCAAAAAATTTATCTATTTCCTAGAAACTTTCTCAAGGTCAAGTAATCGCAACGGGACTACAAGTACAAGTTTTGTTCAGTTACGCTTTATGAAGAAGAAAAGAAAATATAGAAGACCTTCTTCATGCGTTATTATTATCTTCAGATATGGTTATTTCACATTTAAGACCATTGCCGAAAAGAAAAGTAAATCATCTATCTAAAGAAGTTTTGGACTTTCGTCGTGCATCAGAAATTAGCCATCAAACACCTTCAATGTCAGTAAAAGAAGAAGATTCGGATACTTTATGTTGTTCGGTGACTTCATGCTGTAGTAGCCTCGAAAGTGACAATGACGTTTTTGAGTAAAGTAAATTTTTATTAATAATTTTATTATGTTTCTTGGACTCTAGATATGCACGCTTGGTAAACGTTTATAATTCGCTATTACTTTGGGTTTTTCATAATTGTATTTTATTCATTTTTGTTAGAATTCTGTGATTTGTTTTAAGTGATTATTGAAAACAAGTTCCTAAGAAAAATAAAGAATAAGTTCCTTTTTATTGTAATATATGTATTATCCTTATTGCGGCCAGCTAAATATAACAATAATTATGAAACACCCTGTATAATTGAACGACATTAATATTAACTATTTTCCTGATGTTATCTTAACAATTTGTGACCGTTACTTGTTCTTAATAAATTGCCTTAAAAAAGATATCATACCGAATTCAACAAGTCCTCCTAAATTTGAATTTTCGACCACTGTGAGACGGCTAGAAGCCTTTGAAATGTGGCTTTGTCGCAGAATGCCCAGAATATCATGGACACAACACATTACGAATCGAACAGTATTAAACACTGTAGATAGAGAGTTAGAACCTATGACAACGATTAAGAAAAGAAAGACCTCGTACCTAGGCTACCTAATGAGAACTGACAAATACAACCTGTTACGAATAATAATTGAAAGAAAGAGGGCAGAAGATGAGTCGGCAGAAGATCCATGTGATGGCTTCGCAATATCAGAACTTGGACGAGCATGAACGTTCAACAAATTACTAAGAGTGGCGCAGAATAGAAAACATTTTGATGCAGTGATTGCAAACCTCCAGTAATGGAGTGCACCAGAAGAAGAAGAAGTTTGGTTACAACATCTAATTATAAACATCAAGATTCAGCCGAAACTTAAAGAAACCATTGAAAGAAAAAATTAAAAATAATATACACCTAAACAAGATTGGTGATACTACCATTGGATAAAGATTAGTGAAGGAGACAAGAAATAGAAAGGTAATGACCAAAAATGTATAGAATATGCCATAATAGAGAGACAGATAGATACAAGGTTTAGGTTCTTTCTAAAATCATTATTCTTTTATTCCCGTATACTTCCGGTACATTCATCAATCGTCAATGGTTCATATTATTTATTTTTTCTAATCAATACTGAAATGAAAACAGTTGAACATATTAAACAAAACATATCCGGATGTCCTGGTATCAATAATTTACATCCAGGAGATTGGTTTGAAAAATATTAAACCGAAAATAATGTCTATTTTTAATGTTGTTTTGGGAATAAATATGTTTTTTAATAAATCAAGAAATTTGTTTTATTTTTATACTCTCAGGTAGGTACCAAAAAATAAATGTTTCTAAAATTTATTGGAAAAATGAAAACAAGAAAATATTTATTTTAGGTATATCAATACGCCGGTTCAGTTTTAATAAAAATATTTACCAAGTTCTTTTTTGTAATATTTAATGTCTCTTCTTTAGTCTTGTAAAATATAAAGTTTGAAAAACAATTAATAAAGCAAATATAAATAAAATTGTGAGCACATAAACTAAAATCACTGAAAAACTGCTACCGATCTATACACGCAGAATAGGTTATCAGTATAAAGCAAACATTTCCCTGCTAGAGGATTCCATGAAATTCGAACGCTCCTACAGAAAGAAAAGAAATCTTTTCGGCGACGAGGTACCACTATGATGTCTGTGGATGCTCCTATTGCATCATCGCAAAGGCGTATTGATCTGGAGACAAAGGTTTTAATGACTGAATTAATTTGTGAAAGTGGATGATGGATCCACTTGATGAGTGGATGCAAGTAACGATTGGTATGGGTAAGTTTTCGATAAACAGAGTGATAAAAACCTTGGGATTGGTTTTTCCGTATGGTAATGTCGAGAAACGGTACCAGCTGACTAAATCATATACAATCTGCTGCAATGTAAGAATCGTCTTCTTTATGATTTAATATTCATTAAAGCCTGCGGAGACCATAAAGTCATTTCCAAATTTCTAAAACTCAAACACCAGTCTTCTTCTGCTTCTATCGCAAATTCTTATAAAGACCAGTTTGGCGCTTTTCCGTGAAGCTATTCATTCCACTAGACGAAAACTAGATACAAAGATCACAAATACCAATATTTTCAATATCTACTCATCTATTCATTCTCTCAATGTACATCCTATATTATGGGACACACAGACAACTCTAAACACTTTCGAATCTAAAACTAAAACTCAGAAGCGCAAATTAGCGCATCTAATTGCGGAAAAAATTCCAAAAACCGCATCGTTGAAACCCACTACAGTGGTTCATAACTTTTTTCATACCCCTATTTCGACCATTGCCTCTCCAGCTTTAGCAAAAGGTTTCAATTACTCTGTTACCTTAAGTCACATTTCAACTGAGACAATCATCTGTCAACCTGAAGAAACCATCTCCAGTTTACCTTTCGAAGATGCTGAAATAACTACACAAGACATCGCTAGAGTTCTTAGAAACTCAAATCCTCCTAGTCCGAACATTGGCTAATCCGAGAAAAAAGTGCTGAAAGAACTTCAGTCATATCCAAATCTACTCATTCTTCCCACCGAAAAATCATCACCATCATTCATCCTAAACACTTCTTACATTAATAAACTCTCAAATCTTATTAATACTCCAGACTTCAGACCAATTCCTAATAATCCAACAACCTATCTGGAGAAAATAACAAAAGCCATTATAAATAAAACCTCTCTTTCTGTTTACATAAAACAATCTCTGAATATAGGACCACTTTGAATATATGGCCTACCCAAAATTAACAAACCCGATGTCAGTGCATACAACTGCCCTACACAACCATTGACCAAGTGCTTGGCCAAAACTACAACAAAAATTCTTTTCATTTCATCGAACTTCTTAAACAATACCCTATTTCACGGTCAGATATTCTAGTACAACATTTCACTCTTTACAAACATTCCTATAGACGAAACTTTAAACATTCTGAAACCTAAATACAGTATCCAGCAAGACCACTTATCTCTCATTAAATATTGTATGTCTAACACTTATTTCACCTTCCGAAATCAATTCTACAGACAAATAAATGGTGCCCCAATGGGCTCCGCACTATACACATATGTACCAGCTACCAATGATCTCTAAGTTGTAGAGTGTGGAAGGGTACATAGACTATTTAGCCTCTCTGCACCTCGAACAAATAAGATCTCTTATGCATAACCCTCAACCACTGGAACCCTAGATTCAACTTTCTAATGGTATCTTCTTTATCTCTGGGAATGTAACATTAGTCCATTCCAGGAAGTTTTTCCAGCAAAGTAATATGTTCATACACCCAGTATGTTTCACTGTTTCTTGTTCTATTTTCACAGAAAAACAGTTACTGTGTGACTTACCAATCTTATTCAGATGATACTTCAAATAGCAGTCCGTTGAGAAGACCTGATTCCCATTTAATGTTTGGGAAGACACTTTTGAGGTTTTATAAACAGATTGACTTGTATCGGTCCTGTTCTAGTAAGCCAATAATGTAATAATTATTTTTTTCATTTTTAAGGGCCTTTTAGTTAGTCCATAAGAGGTTTCGTACCCAATAACAATCTTACTTCTTGTTTTGTCAAATTTCATCTTCCTCATCTCCCCTCATTCCGTTTAGGCGAGGCAACAAAACTACCAAATTTTTGCAGTTGGATGGATCTCAATGAAACTTATGTTTCGTTGAAACAGTGGAAAGTGCAAATGAAAATTGCATTTTTGAACAAGGAAAATTCATTTTCCAAAGTGTATTTTGAAGTGATAAAAAATGATAAATTTATAAATCGGAAATAATTGACGGAAATCAGTTCAATGTTACTACTCGGGGGTTTTTGGGGAACGAATCTCAAACACGAACACGAATATCATGACGGCAATGGTCCCCGAGGCATTTGGTGTATCAGGTCCTTGTCTGCTGGAGTTTTTGTGGAAATTCGATACAAATAAATGCAAACTCGTTACTCAGGGATTTCTGAACACTAATATGATGCCGATGATGCTGTGCGATATACTTGGTGCCCGAGACGGGCCTTCTCTTCGAGAGTTTTGTGAAAACTCGATACAAAATTTCGAGGCTCCTGAGGTCTATCCAACTGCAAAAATTTGGTAGGTTTTGGGGCTTTTTACTGCTTCATTGCGTTGCCTATTTATGATCTCCAAATAAGTATAGGATATCTTGTTCTTTGATGCCAGTCTATTACGAGCTTGTTTGCCAAAAACTTTAACTTATAAAGCTTCACACCTTATAAAACACTTCAGCGCCCTTTAAAGTAGTTTAAATGTATGAAATAATGTAGACCTTTACCCTACCGATATAGCTACTGAGGTAATCCTGGTCATTGATATATACTTCGTCTGCATTTCTGTCTAAAAGATATTAGGGAAACTTCTAAGGGATTTTAGGAGACCGCAATTTGGTGCCGTTACTCCCACTACAGCTCTTTTATCTTTATTTGATCCACCTGTATGTTTTAAAGTCTTCTTCTTTTTATATAGACATGACTCTGTCTGTTTTTCAGTGTGCCTCCAGTAAGTTGTCGTTCCATCGTTTTCGTGGTCTCCCTACTGATCGTCTTCCTATTGGGGAACCGTCTCTTGTCGTCTTTACTACTCTATTTGTTGTAATTAGGCTTATATGATCGTTCCTTTCTACTCTTCTATTTCTTACCCAGTCCTTGATGTTCTCCACCTTGCATCTACGCCATACTTCTAGCTCTGTCCCATAGTGTCTTACCATCAATTTTTCTAAGTGTTTTCATCTCGACTGTTTCTAACATCCTTTTTTTCCTAAAGTGAATATGAAATTCAAATTTAACTGTCATGGTCTATTGATTGGGCCAAGACTTCCAATGGAACTTTCTCTAGGATGTGGCCAACGAAGCCATATAGTTTAATTTTTTAAGTATGTTGCAGCCTTAAGAGACTAGTGGCTTCCTTCTTCATCATTCAATGCTGCAAGGGGGGCAGTCTCAGTACCGCCTCTACAACTGTGAGACATGTTGGCATTGCTTTTGTAAATTCCTGGACAGGTTAGCCGTTACACTTCTCTCAACTTAGCACATGCCATTGTTTGTTCATCCGTAAGTTACCGTAGTATTTCTAAAGATTTTGCAGCATGTCTAGCTGACCACTAAGCCTTTTGCTACGATTTTTTTAACGTGATTGTTTTAGATTAGCTTTTTATCCAAGATTACTCCTAAATATTTTATCTCCTTAATCCATTAACGCCCATCTGTTTTATATATTTGCATTGTATTTTGACCCGTCCTATAAATAGATCACATGGTGTTAGTGCTATCATAATTACCGTATGCATGAATGAGTTAAAACCAGTTATGGGAATTAACATTCTTTTTTTTGCCTTAGGTTAAAGACCTATTTAGCCAGACAATTGGTTGAATACGTAAAAACAATTAACTCCTCGTCCTTTAAATTCATGTCTGACAATTTTCTAACCGTTCGTTCATTCACTTAATTTCCTAACCTTTCCATTGAAAACGATATTGGGTGACTATACAAAAACGATTGAACAGGAACACACGCTTCACGCTAAGGTGCCCTTTATAGCGACTTTTTTTTACACAAACAATACAGGCAACGGTTAAAGGTAAATTGACATAAAAGGAAAGACAATGGGAAATACAAGTAACGTCCTACCATTTCGGATTCTCGCAACACTGAAAAAGGCAGTTTAAATTTTCCGTTTGGTACGTTTGTAAAATTCCTATAAAATCGACCTAATAGTTGGATTTCGACTACTTAATAGAGAATAGAAACAACGTTCTGAGACAGTATGATTTTTTGTTGGGAGATGGCTTGAAATAAAATTTTTTATGGCTTCTTGATTATACCGACATTGAAACATCCAGTGGTTAAGGCCGTCATAACTGCCATTATATTCACATATATCAGTTTCGAAAAGATATATATAATATATATAATAACGGATTTATTACGGCTGTTGCCGCTTCTCCGCCCCCAATTTCCATCTTTTTCTGTCATATGCAGTTGCCTCTTCTAAGTCTCTTGCCGCCATTGCTTCATGAATATCGTTGCGCCAACTTCTCCGTGGTCGTCCTCTCTTTCTTCTTTCAGGAGGGATCCATTCCAGTACTCTTCTAGGCCATCTGTACTCTGGCATTCTTTTAACATGTCCGAACCAGATTAATTGTTTTCTTTCTATTTCATCATTGATATTTCTCTCCATTTTCATTTCGTTTCTTATTTGTTCGTTTCTAACTCTCTCCAGTTTCGATCTACCGCAGCTTCGTCTCAGATAATCCATTTCTGTCGTCATAAGTTTGTTTCTATTAGCTTTGGTGACGTCCCATACTTCCGAACCGTAAAGTGTAATACTTTGGACTATACTACCGTAAATGTGTTTTTTGGTTTCTCGTCGAATTGTTTTTTGCCAGAGAAGAGAGTTTAAGGCACGGGTCGCTGCTCTGCCCTTGTTTATTCTTTCCCTGATTTCATCTGCGCTATTTCCCTTCTTGTTGAAAATGACCCCCAAATATTTGCAGGATTGCACGCCTTTGATTTTGTTGTCTTCCAAGACTAGGTCGCATATTTCATCTGTTCCCACTGAGAGATATTCACATTTTGTCATATTCATTATTAGACCTGCCACCTCATATTCTTCTTGCAGTTTTCTTACCATATAGCTAAGATCGTAGCTGTCTTCGGCAATTACTACCTGGTCATCCGCAAAGAAAAGTGTATATAGCTTGTTTTCTTCCACCGTTATTCCCATGTTACTACATTTTTTTGCCCATTTCACTAAGGATCTGTCCAAATAGATTTTAAATAAGGTGGGTGACAGACAGCAGCCTTGTCTTAGTCCCTTTGTTGTTTGAAAAGGAGAGGTGATTTCTTGTCCCATTTTAATTCTTGCAAAGTTTTGTTCGTAATTTTTTGAGTGGCGTTAATAAGAATTGGGTTTATTTTCAAGTTACCCATTTCTATCCATAGTTGGGAGATCGGAAAGATATATATATATATATATATATATATATATATATATATATATATATATATATATATATATATATATATGTGTGTGTGTGTGTGTGTTTAGAGAAGTGTCTTAATGCCAGGAGGACGGACTGTGAGTCAGATAAAATTATACATCGTTCGAAATGTATTGTGCTATTAATTATTGAGCAATCCGATTTTAATTTGTACTGAAAGTAAACTTGAATATTGTCTATGTAAATGGCACAGCCAACACCAGCCGGCGATTTTGAGCCATCGGTATAAATTTTAAAAGAATGGTTACAGTCTTCCAGCTTGTTCTGTACTACTAAAGGATTATATTCATATAGTATGTCATAATTGGAGCCAAAGAAGGGAATCCCTTCTCTATTGAATGAATATTGTGATAAATTGGGAAAACCAACAGCTAGAGTTAAAGAGTTTTTATTTGCCCACCATTTGTTTGTTAGATTTTCGACAGAGAGGCAAGATATATTTTTTAATAAGCTGTTTTGATTATTAAACTGTCATTTAAGAATAAATTTTTCTGCCAAAAATGAACATTCTTATTTGCGTCTAATAAAAATAAAATTTATGTTTTATGCTATTGTATAAAAAAATTTCTACACAATGTTACAGTACATTTTTCGCACTATGTTAGTGGTTTAGATTTACAATTTACTCCTGGAAATCGACTCTGCTCTTCACTTTCCTCCATGACATTTGTTCACTCTTTCCCATTGAATTTTATGTCCGTAAATCCTTTAGATGTTGATGTTCTCGATCTTCCTACTATACTTCTTGTACTAAGAGTCAATTTTAGGTAGGGAACTGCTACGGATTGACGGAAATCTAATAAAATAATATTTCACACATTGACTCGTTTTTAGAGAACCCATGAATTTAATAATATCATTAAATTGATAAAAAATACCCAGTGGCTTGCAGGTTAAGAAATGCAATTTAACATCAACTACTATTGATCCCAAGGTCAAATAGTCGAGAACATTTTTAGCGATTGTTTTGCCAGTATAAAAGTCCAATTTATAACAATATCCACTAGATACTTCCACAAAGAAACCAAAATTTATAACCGAATCAAATAGGCTTATCACGTATAAATTCAATAAATTCTTTTTCAAAAACTGTTTTATTCTTTTAAACTTAAACTTTTTTAAATTCAGTATTTATCCTATTAAGAACAGGGCTCGCTATAAATCCCCTGTCGTCTTTATCTATACATTCATTATCGGTGATTATATATATATATATATATATATATATATATATATATATATATATATATATATATATATATATATATATATATATTTATTTATATACAAACAACACAGTTAGGGCTGCAGTCAGAACATGTTAAACATCCCGGCCAAACTTTCTGACTGCAGCCCTAAAAACTGTGTTGTTTGTTTATATCGACAGTCAATAATATCCAGTATTTCTTGTATATATATATATATATATATATATATATATATATATATATATATATAAATTTATTACTGATCTTACGATTTCTATTACGATCAGAGAATGATATCCAGGGACTGAAAGAATGCCAATAAATGCTTTCAGTTTATCCAAATTAATTGTTTTTTTCACAATATATTCTCTCAATATAACTCTTCTTATTGTTTCTAATAGTACTCAAAAAGTTCAATTTTTGGATAAGAGTTCTTCAGATTAAGCAATGTCAATAAAATTGATCAGACCTATACCAATGTTCTGCAAGTGTTTTGACAACTCCTGGGCCTTGGTTACATTCAGATTGATCACCAATTTTTCAAGTATATATCTCAAAGTTGCAGCAATAAAATTTTTCAGCGTCACATAGGGTCCACGCCTTTATACCGTATTATTTCGGTTTACTAGGTATATAAATCAGAAATGGACAACGTCCCCTAAAATCTATAAGTGGCTCGTCGATGGTACCAAAAGTAGGTAGTTGATATGATTCCCTACTATTTTAGGCATATATATCAGCGATTTCTCAAATAGGGGTTAATTTATCTCCTTATCGCGTTAATGCCCTGGTATCCAAATTATCAAATTAATATACTTATAAATATATCCCGACTTTCTAGCTCTAGCGAGAAGCTTTCTAAATAGGACGTGGAAATTATTTTTATTGAATCATAATTTATGCACCTTTTCATGAGATTCTCTGAATCTTCCACATAATATAAGTATACCAAAGAGAGCACTCATTTCGACTAGAATCTAGTCACTAGATCAACTTCAATCCAATCCTTCATCATTTTTTTCTCGTTCTTACTGTTATACGCAGCTATGAACTCTATAGCTATCTTATTGGTATTTATACTCAAGAATCATTGCCGTTGTACTATCAGAAAAAAATAAATTGAAGGCATGCATGCATGTGGCAATATTTTTACTTTTCGTAGTGAGACGTAGATGTTTTTCCGTACAAAGTTACATGCCAATGTCTTACCCTTTTTTGGAGCAAAATAACGGCATGTTCATCCTTAGCACATAACATCAGACACATTAGATCGCTCACTATCTGTATTGTCAGAAGTTGTCGCTAAAACTTCCTCGAGTTTAGTAATTGATAAATTACCTTAATGTGCTTCTGAATGACAACCGTTATCACTCGCTTCACTGTCGTTTCCGGGTTTATTCTTTTTCCACATTTTAATACAATACTGCACACTTTAAGATCGATGCGTAAATTAAATTAATAAACAAACAGAGGTATCGGACGTTCTCGTAAAATATACCTTAGACACTACATTAACTCCGAAGGTTGACTTTAAGCTACTAATATTTCTACAAATATAATCCTTTGGCCTTAAATGTGTACACCGGTAAACAGAGACGGCTGCGTCTTACGTATACCTACAAACATTGAAAATATTCTTCGAAATCCGAAAATCGGGTCAGGACTTACCCAGATGTTACGTAGAGGAAAAACTGTAATTTGCATGTTCACTAACGATACAAGAAAAATAGATTAAAACAAATAAGGAGAACTTACCATCACTCAGATTTGTAAAAAAAATATTTCATAAACTATTAAGACATAAGTGAATTTCGGGTCAGGCTTGACCCAGACTTCGTACTCCGAATGTTAAATGTGTAAATCTAGACAAGGTCAACAAATTTGTCCAATGTTTATAATTTTTTTATTGAATGGGTGTTGGTAATATATTCAAACAAAATATATAATTCAGTTTACTGCAGCCCAAAATATACAGGGTAAATTTTTTCTATAAATTTGAACACATTTTAATGGTTGAAATAAAAAAAAAATTTTAATGACCTTTAAATAAGACGCAGGCCTATAATGGGTAAAGCTGGAATTATACTTATCATGGCTTTTACCAATAATAATGTAGAGATCATCTGCATCTATTACTTTAAATTCTAAAGCTAGATTCACATAGCATAGTCGGAAAGCTAGCAAAGGACCTATTTTCTTACTTTCTCTACTATATTGATTTGTTTGATTGTTTGATTGATTTTTTTTATATTTTTTGTGTAACCGTAATAGACTGAATTTGTGTTTAAAATATTTAAAATGTTAAAGACTCTGTAAGACTCGTTCATAAAGGTTATCTGCTGGGAATTTAGTTTTTCATACTCCAAGATTTTGTAAGACATTTTTTCAAACCAAATTCATTTGATACCTATGTTAACCCCTTAATATTTCTTGCGCTTCTATAAGAAGTTTCAAATATTATAAATACATTTACATCTCAAGTATTGAAGATCTTCGTTAATCCACATGTGGACGATTGCCGTTGTTGCTTTATCTTGCAGTGTATATAGTCTGTCGCAAATGTACCTGACTTTGGTTCATAACTCCGCGCCAAAACGTCTCAGCTCTCTCTTTTTAATACGAGTGTAATTAGAAACTTACTGTATACAGCATTTGTCACCTGGAAGTATCTAGTTTGTAATAACACGCTTTTATAGAGCAGGAAAAAACCACATCCTAAAATTATTCAGGGCAGAACGTTTACAGATTCGCTTAGAAGCCGCTGTGGACAGCTTCGAAATTATACATTAGTAAAATATGCTTAAAAGATTATACCAGTGGCAGTGGTTATGATCCCAAGACAAAACAAGACTTATAATAATGAAAGCTTCCTCGTCTTGTTTATTATGAAAATGTTGGTTAATGAATACGCTCCAGGAGGTCAGATAATCAACAAATAAATTACCCAATCAAATTATTTTAAAATATTTGTATGAAATAAAATGAAATGAATTAAATAAAATTAAATAACATTAAATAAAAGTAAATAAAATTAAATACAATTAGAATTAAATAAAATTAAACTAAATTAAATTATTATATAAAAAATTATACAAAATTATAATAAATTTAAATGAAATTAAAAAAAATTATAAAAAACATTCAATAAAATCTTAAAAATTAAATAAAATTAAACGATATTAAATAAAATTACAATAAAATTATAAAAAGTTAAAAAAAAACTATAAAAAATTATAAAAAATATAAAATTAAATAAAGTAATATAAAATTAAATAAATTTGAATAAAATTAAATACAATTAATTAAAGTAAACAAAAGTCTATTTTAGAAATTTTATAGTAGTTTATAGATAAGTATTTACAAATGGAACGTTTTAATAAAAATTAATTAAGCCGCTGTGGAAGCTTGGAAATTATCTATTAGTAAAAATATGCTTAAAAAGATTATACCGGAGAATATGATTGAATCGAATTGCATCGAAAGGGATCGAATTGAATGTAATTGAACAAAATTGTATCGAATTGAATCGAATTAAATGGAATTGAACTAAATTCAATTAAAATTAAATTAAAAAACCATAGCTTCATGGCGTAGACGATAAGAAAGCTATGCTTTCCCTCCTCGGTCGCTCCCGGAGTACCTACCACATCCCGTTTTTTATTATGAAAATGTTGGTTAGTATGAATACGCTCCATGAAGTAGATAATCCACAAAGAAATTTATATTCAAGTTCTATAAAGGTCGCTGTGCAGAACTGAGAAGAATACCCAATCACATCCGTCGAACCTTGTTCAACATTTTTTGGTCAAAACATAAGGTTTTGCCATCAATACAGTCCAGACATAGCGTCTAGGACTTTCTGTCGCTCCAAAACTCAAAACGTTGTCATAAGAGTAATGTTTCGACGGCAGAGACGATTCAAACAAATGCGACGACGGCACAGAAGGCCATTACAAAAAACTGAATTTGAGAACTGTTACAGAGACTTGCATCGATGAAAGCAAGTCGAATATCGATTAATTCGAAGGATGCGACGATCTATATTTTTTCTTTCATTTATTTAAGATTACAATCTGGTAATAGATGACCGACCAATAAGCAATTTTAATCTTTGCTAAATTACTAAAGTTAGGACTACGAGATATATGACGAAGAATAATTTCTTGCTAAATTATGAATGCAAGTCGAATACCTTTCGGACAGAACCGTATTATGTACATCATAATTGATATTTAGTTTTTTTTTTATTAAAAAAGAAGAAATAATTATATATTTTCTATTATTTATTTATGACATAGCATTACATTCATGATATACCAAAGTACCAAAAGGTTAGGTTACGATAAATAACGACAAAACTTAACCTAAAAACAAATATAAACAACATACCAAACGGATCTTTGAAACAATGGTCAAACATACTTACTCTAATATTAGTTACATTTAGATTTTGAAATGAAATATAGCTGTTTAGTCAACGATAATGACCTATGTTTAGATATTTTCTCTTCTCTTTATAATTAAATTTATAATGGATTTATTGTTCACAATAAATTTAATAAAATTAAAGCATTCTTTTTATATTGTCTTATACAATCTTTGAAAAAGATCGTTTACTTTTTGGTGTGTACACTTAGGTGGTCCGATAGGTTTTCAGCCTCGCCCAGAGGTTGAGGGTTATGTATACAATATAATTTTCTCCTTAATGGTGATACACATTTTAGTAGACGCCATTTGTGCACTGCATAGATTTTCAGTGTGTATTTGACGCCAAATAGACACTTCAAGTTATTCCAGTCAGCAGTTGACTGTAGGCATTTAGTTGTTGGTATCAGTCGAGGTAAGAGTGATGATG
This sequence comes from Diabrotica undecimpunctata, assembly GCF_040954645.1. NCBI lineage: Eukaryota > Metazoa > Arthropoda > Insecta > Coleoptera > Chrysomelidae > Diabrotica > Diabrotica undecimpunctata. The sequence goes on along the minus strand of NC_092805.1, from coordinate 98,917,782 downwards.
AAAACGGAAAAAGAGTACTTATTGTTTAAAATTCTAAAAATCATCGACAAAGGGCATGATATGGTTGTGAAATATTAGAGTATAAAGGTGGGTAAAATTTCTAATGCTCTGACGCCATTTAAAGAACGTGCTGAACAGGCTTGCATCAATAATTGCAACCAGAAACACCAAAAACGGTTTACGGAAGATGTGTACCGATTGTGCCTACTTGGACAAACGCCTTCGCATGACATTTGTAGAAAAGTATTTGGTTTATTGAAAGAAAAAATTGGAGACCTTTTTGTCGATACGTTACAATGGATGAAACACGGATTCACTATTAAACAATCCGAAACCAATCAGCGGTCTCAGCATTACATAGAAGTCTTTTTGTCAACTCCAAAGAAGGCGAGGGCGGTGTCATCGATAGGAACAGTCGTGGCGTCGATATTTCTTTCTTGTTTCTTCACTTTTGCTTGCATACGAGTCCATTTACTACGGCGTCAATATTTTGGGAGCGAAATAAATTTTGCTTTTTGTGTATCTTGAGAAGAAAAAGCTCAAAGAAAATGAAAAACCGTTTTCCACTAATGCACTTGCCTACCAAAGTGATTTGAAAATGGTGAAATTAATTCTCTTAGATCTGGCTCATTTAACATTCGGTGCCAAGGATTTTATTTGAAAAATAAAACTTCCTTAAAGGCATTAATTGTCATTTCCATTATTATCCCAAGAAATTTTCAAACACTAAGCTATCTAAACAACTTTCACTTGTCAAATCATATCTATTTGTAAACTTTTATCATGTAAATAACATGACTAAAAACCTATATTGTCAAAACACAAACCGTATGTAACTTTGTAATTAACCTACACGAACATTCATATTTTCCTATTAAAATTGTAAATACCTTTCAAAAAACTATTGACAAACAGTTCGTCTTATTATAACTATTCTTTATGGTTTAAGGACATTTTTAATCTAACAAGCTGCCTAAATAGATGGCGTTGTATTATGCACAAGGAGACATGGATACCATGGTCTTGATATAAAAAAATTTCTGTCTTTGACCTACTTAACCCTAGAATACTATACGTTCGGACTCTTTCGATTAACTGACAGCTATACGCTTCTTAGTAGCTTCATAATCCATGAAATTTTGAGCTAAACGTTAGTGTGCGTGCACGTTTAAAGTTATTTTCAGATTGCAGTCAGATTTACAGAGTTACAGAAAAACTTTATTCTGTCAACAGGTAAGAGATTTTTGTATCGTATCCTAACGTGTTATTTTTGTAATAATAATAATTAATCCTTTTAGTAAAATGGCATCTGAAAGACCTTTGTGACTAGGAAGATGATAATTTGGAAATCGAGTAGCCTAATTCAGATGACAATGTTAGCAGCAATTTAGATGAGGAGGTTAGCACAACACATCATAATTTAGCAATGTCACACATGGAAGATATTACACATTTTAATGAGAATGATGTTGAGGTATCTAGTTCAGTTACAGTAGGTGTCACACAAAATGTGGAACAAAAAACGGATGGTTATGTTCCCTTATCTAAAATACCACAAATAAATGGAAGCATAATTATGCCCAATACAGTAGACTTAAAAGAAAAAGACGGCCAGAAGTGTAGGCCAAATTACCGCTTGATCTACTTTTTCTGGTTTATTTTCGAGATCCTGCATGTGTTACGCACGATTTTTTTAGTTAATTGTCTTAAGTTTAAGGATAAAGAAAGAAGAGAGGAGAGAAAGATACTCCTTTTGCACATCATCATCATCATTATCATTGGATCTTCAAGCCATAGTGGGTCTTGGCTTCTCATAGGACCAGCTTCTATTTTTCCTATTTTTTGCCTTGGTTTTCTAATTTCTTAACAATCGTAAACCGTCTTCCAGTTGGTCCTTACATCGTGCTCTAAGACTGCCACCGTATTACCTGCCACTCTTATCTATTGTCCTTATTCATCCACAAGGGTTATTTTCCCCTGTACTTTTAACACTTGTACTCTCAAAGGGCTTAAAAAAAATTTAACACTAATTTTCAAACGCGCTTGATCTAAGCCAATCAAAGCATGTATAGGTCAGAATATCTTAGTATATAAACTTATAAACAAATATCTACTAAACTAAAACAGTACAATTTTAGTATTTATAAAAAAAATTTTTAATTGATAATTTTTAAGTCGCATATGTACAAGACGAACTGTTTGTAAACTTTTAAAAACAATCGAGTTAATATACTTTTAAAACGCTATACCAATATAACAACACAACATTTTGATATCCGCTGCATATACATATAAATATAATAACTTACATAACTTAGCCAAACAAACATTCAAAAAATGATTAACTATAAAATAAGCTTTGGTATCTTATTGCAAAATATAATTGTTGCAGAAGCAAAGCGCTCGTGGTCTTCACCAAAATCCTGAGGACTTGCCACCTGGGGGATTTCTGACGCGTATGGAGGACTTCCTTTCTGGATCAAGCTCCTCTGGAAAATAAAAAAATACATATAAAGTTTTATTATTAAAATTCAATATATAATATAAACAAATAACCAAAGAAGCAGGCTGTATAAAAAATTTATAGACATTAAATATATTTTTTTAATACGGTTTACGACTTTATCCCATGTCTTTCGATTGTCAATCTCCAGTCGATCAGTCATTCCATAATTCCTCTCTTTTTCATCTTTTTGTGAATTTTTTCCTTCCAACGTATTCTGAACTATGCCACTCTGAGACTGATTCCCAGCTGTTAGACTCTGCGAAAGACAGACATGGCAAGGAAGTTATCATCCTCGCGCGTTCCAATGGCAAAAACGAAACATCCTACGGTTACACGTGAATAAGTAGATTAGTTAATTGAATAAAAAACACACATTCACACATAAACATATGTACAAACACAAAATATACATGCTCGCCTATAAGGTGTTCAATCAGCAAATCACCAGACAGCCACATAACAACTGACCCATCTTACGGTGAGAATTGTGCTGCGATTACTACGCTCCCCAATCTCGAGATGTAACACTCGAGAAACGAATCATGAATTAAGGACATAATTTATGACAAACAAATGACAACAAAGCGATAAAACAAAATACACGAAAAAAACTTAGAATGAAGTGTGTATATATATATATATATATATATATATATATATATTCAAAAAATTTAAATTATCCAAACAGGATTAAAAATCTCAGAACGTTTTCAGTCCTATTAAAACATCATCAGTAAAGACGTCTAAAGAGTAGTTGAAACTAGTCACATAACGAGATCGAATGACCCTTATATTACATATTTAAAGGATGTATTAAATTTTAAAAATATCTTAACACTAGGTAGATGTTAAAGGATTTCATTTTTTTAGGGAACATACAGATCCTCGCTAAAAAAATGGACGTTGTCCAAACGATTGAAACCAGCCAACTGACTGAGCTTAGTGTTTAGTCAGTTGGCTGGTTTCAATCATTTGTATACAGTGAAAAATACCTCGAATGCCTTATAAACAAACACCGCTAATCCGCTAAAGGCAATTAAAACCACGCGTGTGAATCCTGCTTATATGATTACCAATGTGCGAGGGTATATAACAGTAAAATTGGTAAGCTTTTTTATAAACTTGATATAGCTATTGTCTGTATGTTTAATTACATCTCCTAATTATTTTGGCAGAACTTCTCAAAATAGACGAAACACGACTTCTACGGAACACAAAAAGAAATATGGAGAATCATCAGAGGACAAAGGAAAGAGATGAACGAACTAATAAAAACGAAAAACATTCAGAAGGAAACATGGACAGACTACTTTCGATCCCTATTTGCTAAAAGCGACGATAATGAACCACCAACACCAGAGGTGAGGGCATACGAAGAAATAAATATTGAGGAAGGAGAGGTAAAGTGAGCATTAAGGAAAGAGAGAACAAAATACCGAAGGAAATTCTAAAGTATGGAGGACCAGATTAGACGTAACAACTACTAAAACTAATCCAAAACAAAACAGAATTCCTCAAGAATGGAGATCAAGTCTCCTAATACCTCCTTGGAGACAAATCGGACTCAGAAAATTACAGAGGAATTAATTTATTAAACACAACACCAAAATTAACAACCAAACTAATAACAAATAAACTGAATGAAATTATAATACTAACAGAAGAACAAGGTTTTAGGTTAGGAACATCTCGCACCGACGCTATATTTATAACGAGGGAAATGCAAGAGAAATCATTAGAATACAACAAACCGGCATATCAATGTTTCGTGGACTCGTAAAAACGCATTTGACCGGGTAAAATTAAAGGACGTTATTCATCTAATTTACGCAAGTGAGATACTTCCAGGAATAATCAAAATGATCGAAAATATCTACCAAAACAACACATTAAAAGTAAAAGTAGAAGAAGAACTAACTGAACCTATTGAAGCTGGCAACAGGGAGAATCCTTGAATCCTCTATTGTTCAACCTGATTAAGGATGAAATAATAAAAAAAGTAAGAACTAAAAAAAGGATACCAAATGGGAGAAAAACAACTTAAAATAATGTCTATGCAGACGACGCAACATTACTCTCTTAAAGTGAAGATGATGCAATGTATGCTGCACCAATTTAATATAACCACCAAAAAATTTAACATGTTAATTTAACCAAAAAAAAAACAAAATGCATTTGTTTGGCAACAAGGACTAGGTAAGAAATAAAAGAGTAAAATTAAACGATCATATAAGCCGAGTGACACTAAATAGAGGAGTAAAGACGGCAAGAGACGGTTCCTCAATAGGAAGACGATCAGTAGGAAGACCACAAAAACGATGGAACGACAACTTACTGGAGACACATTGAAAAACAGACAAAGTGTCTGTTTATGTCTACATAAAAACAAGAAGAATTATTTTGAACCATACATATTGAGACACTCCTAAAACTCTGAAATAATTATAATAATTTCGCATATTTACATGTCTAATTTTGTACCGGGTGGTCCAATAAGCCGATCTCTCGGCTATATATCAGAAACTATTCATGAACGTTAGGAGAAAAAATTCCTTAGTAAAAGTGGCCAAGAGAAATAGCGGGAAATAACTTTCAAGTTACTGGGTTAACCGCTTAGAAAGAGGCCTAAATTCCGCACAAAGTTGTTCAAGTACTTTTTTTTATTTTTTCAAATAAAGGGTGTGGGAGAGTGGGAAAGTATTTGTGGATAAATACCTATAACTTTGGTTTGGTTCAACCGATTGTAACGAAATTAGTGTCATTAGAAAAAGTGTGGATGATTTAATTTACATCTACTATAAAACAATTGCATTTAGTTTTAATTGTCATGGGTAGAGGGTACTTTCGAATAGAAAATTAAAATTTGTTTATCTTCAAAATGTTTAATGGAAACACCTATTTATTGTAAATTATAATGGAATTGGATTAATTCGTAACAAAATGGCGCAAACCGCATGTTGATAGCTTTTGTCGAACTCGAGATATGAATAAAAACGCATAAACATAAGTAAGTATAGTATTGACTCACCCTTTATTATAACTTAAAATTAAATATGTGAAAGATCATACAAATATCTTGGTCATTAAAACTCTAGTCCAATTAAATGTTCAAATTGTTTTCCATCGTTGTCCACACAAAGATGAAATCTTTCGCGCGTAGACATAACAGCTGCTTCAATCTCAGCTGTTGATATACAATCTATTGCGTTTATAATGCGCTGTTTCATGTCGTCTCGCATGGTTGGTCGAGTTTGGTACACTAAGTCCTTCAATATTTCCCACAGATAACAGTCCAGACATGTTAAGTCTGGAGATCTAGCTAGCCATGAAAATATACTTCCCCTTCCAATCCATTTATTTGGATAACTTGCATAGAAATAACTCGAACTCGTCTGGAAAAGTGCGCAGGACACCCGTCATGTTGTAATATCATATCTCTTCTTGTTTGTAAGGAAATATCTTCCAATAAAATCTGATTTTACAGAAAATCCAAATATGTTTCGCCATTTAAACTTCTATCAAAGAAATATGGACCTACGATCTTTCCATCAACTACTTCAGACTTCATCTACCTTGAACCTCATGTATCCAGTGCCGATTTTCTTCAGACCAATAATGCATATTATGCAGATTAAAACCACCCGCACTATTAAACGTAGCCTCGTCTGTCCACAAAATCTTTGACATGATATGCGGTTGTTCTTTTAGCAGAGCTAACATCCAATTGCGGTAATCCAGCCTTGCATCAAAATCTTTCTCATGTAAAGCTTGGTGGAGAACTACATGATAAGGATGTAGTCTAAAAAACAGAACAACAAATATTGGTGAAAAAGAAACCACTATATTTACTAAAACTCAAAAATCTTGAAAAATCCACAATTGTTTCGCAAGATAACTCGTGCATAATTATTTTTAAGAAACGGATAAAAGGATAAAAGGGCCTGCGTAGCGCAAGCGGTAGGATGCTTGACTCGCAAGCCGGTGGTCCGGGGTTCGAATCCCACCGCCGGCAAGAACATCTAGACATTTTAAAAATGTCTATAGGCCCCAGGTCGACTCAGCCTGAATAAAAATGAGTACCTTGGGTAAAACCAGGGGTAATAATAGACGGTTGAAGCGTAGCACTGGCCATGTTACCTTCCTTGTATACCGTAGGCCCTAGATATAGCAGACTACCCTGCTATACTCCCAAAGCCGCGACAGCGGTATAAAACGGGAGACTATTATATAAAAGGATAAAAGCGACGTGTTGCCGTTTTTATCGGAATATTAAAATAACAGTTGAATCTAAAGTTTAAAGGGAATTGCAAGTTTCTGACCTAAACGTTCACTTTATAATATGAAAAACCAACCTGTGATGTTTTAAAATCCTTAGAACAGTAGTTTTGGGTATGTTTAATTCTATAGAGATTTGCCGACTACTTATATGTGGATTCTGTTGAATTAAAGCAAGAACATTGATTGAATTATCTTCGGTCATACCTCTACTACGTCGTTTAAAACAAGGACGATCAAAACTACCAGTTTCTCTTAATCTTCTTGCCTTTCTTTCAAATACTTCTTTGCCATAATGTCTCCTGTCAGGATTCTTATATGTGGATTCTGTTGAATTAAAGCAAGAACATTGATTGAATTATCTTCGGTCGTACCTCTACTACGTCGTTTAAAATAAGGACGATCAAAACTACCAGTTTCTCTTAATCTTCTTGCCTTTCTTTCAAATACTTCTTTACCATAATGTCTCCTGTCAGGATATCTTACAGAATATATACGTGAGGCAATAGCAGCATTTTGGTGGCATTCGAAATAAACTCCAATCATATCATACAATTCTGCATTTGATATACTCATCACCAATTATTAGTACTGATAATTAATTACTAATATTACCAATATTAATATATATTTAAAAAAGTGCAATCTTCAATTCGAATTATAATATAACACTTCTTAACAATGTTTTGACTGCTGTCAATAAATAAACAATATGAACTCCCCGTCAAATTCATTGTCGTAGCCTACTTAGTTTCGAAAAAACTATTTTTAATCATATGGAATAACAATGGTCAAAATAGGTATCAACATTAAGATTCTTCTGCTATAAAAAAATTTGAAAGTATCTACTGACTTATTTTTTAATTTAATTTATAATACAGGGTGAGTCAATACTATACTTACTTATGTTTATGCGTTTTTATTCATATCTCGAATTCGACAAAAGCTATTAACATGAAGTTTGCGCCATTTTGTTACGAATTTAATCCAGTTCCATTATAGTTTACAATAAATAGGTGTTTTCATTAAACATTTTGAAGAAAAACACATTTTAGTTTTTTCTATTCGACAGTACCCGCTACATATGACAATTAAAACTAAATGCAATTATTTTATAGTAGATGTAAATTAATTCATCCACACTCTTTCTAATGACACTAATTTCGTTAAAATCGGTTAATCCAAACCAAAGTTATAGGTATTTGTCGACAAATACTTTCCCACTCTCCCCCACTCTTTATTTGAAAAAATAAAAAAAAGTACGTGAACAACTTTGTGCAGAATTTAGGCCTCTTTCTAGTTTACTTATTTAACACTTGGTATAATTGGGCATATTTCCCAAAAAACTGGTTTTCAATGTTTTCTTCACAGCTTACGCCCCCTAGCGGTTAACCCAGAAACTTGAAAGTTATTTCCAGTGATTTCTCTTGGCCACTTTTATTAAGGAATTTTTCTCCTAAAATAATAACATGAATAGTTTCTGATATATGGCCGAGAGATCGGCTTATTGGACCACTCGGTACACTCAGTGCTGCAGCAAAAAAAATTTTAGGTTACACCATATATTCAACGTCAATGAAAAAGAAATACAGGATGCATGAAAACATCTGGGAATAAAATCAGTATGGTCACCTGGGAATAAAACCAAAAATACGTCTAGAATGGGCAAATTATATAAAAATACGAAAAACTTTTAAAAGCGAGCTGCCGATAATTTTGAAATGAAATGTGTTTGATCAGTGGATTCGAGGGCTCCAGCCAAAAAAGTAAGAGCCAAGAAAAGAATAATGGAAATTATCCACAGTGGAAACGGTAATCCCAGAGGTAAATAATTAGTCAAAGAGAGCATTGCGAGACTGAGATAGAGATGGGCAGAATACATAGATAAGCGGTGGACAAAACTGTTATTGGAGGTCACACTAGAAAAGTCATATAGAGGTATTACAACCATAACGGTCAAACGGATTGAAAACCACACTTGAAAAGGATTAACATCACCAAAATCAGAGCTGGGGGTATCATAGTCAAAGATGTAAACAAGAGTAAGAAGTCTATAATCAGAAGTAACTGTTACAACTAATCAGTCATATTGGAAACAAAAAAGTTTAATTAAATCAAAACGTTTTTACTTCGTTTAACAAAACACAATGACACACTTATTCTTTTTAACTCTGAAATAGAAAGAATGAACTATTAGAAAACATCGAAAGAATCAGTACAATGACAGGTCTTACAATAAATCGAAAAAAAAATAAAGATATTGATAAATAGAGATCAACAATATCACAGTTGCCGACCAATTTATATACCTATGGTCCTTGATAATTCATTTTGGATGGTGCGTTGAAGATTTCTCGGTTATTCTGTATGCTGCTGAATGCTTGACTCTAAAGGTAAAAGATAAAATATGAATTCCAGATATTCTGTTGTAAACAAATGCTTAGAATTCTCTGGGTAATTCGAAGACCAATAAGTCAATCAATATTAAGACAGCAAATATTTCGAGAATATTTCTCTTCTATATATCTCAATATTTCGAGAACTTTTTTCGAAGTGATGGTCTTGAGAATCCCACCATATAGGGAAAGATCGAAGGTAAAAGGAAGACAGAATACCCACAGGATACATGGACCACATTGTCGCAACCATACGTGTTCTATTATCAGAACTATTCATATTCATTATTATGTAGCGATATACGGATAATATATTTAAAAAAATAACATCAAACACTTAATTGTCAGCGTCACTTCTCTAAGTAAATGTATTACCTTCTTCCGACGAGACAGTACTTGTCTCTGACACATGCTCATGATATCTTTGTACAAAACCTTGTACTTTCATTAAACACCGTCAAGACGACCTGTGCTCTTGACAAAAGCCAGGAACTTTATCATGGCAAGTTTAAGGAGTTTTTCGGATTTATTAATTGTTTTGCCGATGGATATCCGCCACAGGTCACTAAGCAATTCATATTCACAGAGGATTTGTGTAGCTTTTTCTTTTCCACTTCGCATTTCCTACAGTATGGTTTATATGATACGGGCGTGGTTCCCCAATAGTGGTTAGTGTCAACTTTTATAAATCTTCCAAAAAAACCAAATGCGAGAAAGTGCGAAGACTATAGAATTATAAGCCTTATGAGCCATTTACTTAAAACATTTCTAAAGGTCATCCACAAAAGAATATATACAAAATGTGAGGAACAACTAACAAGAACACAATTCGAATTTCGTGATGCTCTGGGAACACGGGAGGCCCTTTTTGCTGTACAGGTGCTATTTCAGAGATGCAGGGATGTGAATTGTGATATATACGTATGCTTTATAGATTACCAGAAGGCATTTGACAGAGTAAAACGTGACAAATTAATGACTCTAATGCAAGAAATTGGAATTGACAACAAAGATCTTAGAATTATCAGAAACATTTACTACAATCAAACGGCCAAAATCAACATAGAAGACCAGTTAACTGATAAAATTGCAATAGAACGTGGAGTACGACAGGGCTGTATTTTGTCTCCATTGTTGTTCAATATTTATTCTGAATGGGTATTTAAGGAAGCTTTAGACGGTTGTGCGAAAGGAATACTAATAAACGGTAAATGGTTGAATAACATTAGATATGCAGATGACACTATAGTTTTTGCCGATAATCTGAATGACTTACAGATATTAACAAATCGCATAACAGAAGTCAGCAACAGATACGGACTAGCTCTTAACATAAAGAAAACCAAATTTATGACAATTAGTAAAAAACCAATACTAAACGCTCAACTTACAATCAACCAACAGAATATCGAAAGAGTCGAGCAATATACATATCTAGGCACCAATTTAAATAGCCAATGGGACCACTCAACAGAAATTAAACAGCGAATAATAAAAGCAAAAGCAGCATTCGTTAGAATGAGAACTATTTTCAACAGTCGAGACATATCATTAAAAACAAAATGCCGTCTATTGAACTGCTACATATTCACAGTTCTGCTCTACGGAATGGAAGCATGGACACTGACTGTTGCATCTATGAATCGGCTCGAAGCTTTCGAAATGTGGTGTTATAGGCGCATCTTACGTATATCCTGGGTTGACAGAGTTACTAATGTGGAGGTACTGCGTAGAATGGGGAAAGAATGTGAAATTCTCATGACCGTCAAAACTAAAAAGTTGGAATATCTAGGTCATGTAATGAGAAATCAAGAACGTTACGGCCTTCTCCAGCTGATTCTCCAAGGGAAAGTAAATGGTAAGAGAGGACCGGGAAGAAGACGCATTTCCTGGCTTCAAAATTTGCGAAAGTGGTATAACACGACTACCACTGAACTGTTCCGCGCTGCAATAAGCAAAGTGAAGATAGCCGTGATGATCGCCAACGTCCGGAACGGATAGGCACTTTAAGAAGAAGAAGATGGTTTATCCAATCTACTTGTTGCAGAGGTGCTTCCTCTGTCTGTCCGTTGTCAAATTAGTAAGAAATATTCCACAAAAGTAATTGCCTTGAACCTTGGAGTATTGGTTTATTACACCTGATAGTTCAGAGAACGCTGCCATTGAAATTAGATGTACAAAATTAGAAGGTGCATTACATCTGTGCAAAGATCTGTACAAAAGCAGAAACTTATTTTTAACTGAAAATTCTGTAGCTATAATACAATGATCAGGCCGTCAGCCCTATATGCAATCGAATATTTTGGTATGGTAAAGAAAGGGTCATTACGAAAATTTGAAATAAAAGATAGGAAAATTTTGTGAAAAATCTTAGGACCAATCCTCCAAATTCCACAAAGACACAATCATCAGTTATATGAACACTTGGGACATGAAAAAAAGGAGAATGATGTTTTATGGTCACCTATAACATATGAATCCTCAAAGACTTACCAATCGCATTCAATATCAAGATTACCATCTCATTCAAAATAGGCAAGCCAGGTTAAAAAAATTCAATTCAGAATTTCCAAGAAATTCCATCTAGCGACCTTTAAGATCATCAAAGTCTACGAGATAAGGTGAAATCTACGAAAAACCTCATCACTCTCAGTACCCCAGCTCCTCGCCCAGCTAATAAGTGATCGCAAGGCAGGGAAGAGGAATATTCCATTAAAATGAAATCTTCGTGATCCGTAGTAGGCCGAAAAGGCAGCAAAAAAGATTGGCCTGGTTTTCATCTATTAACTTATTCTTAATGTATTTGACTGAGACGGTTTGCAACGACGGCACCGCCAGCGCATTCCGCTGGCTGGCCATCTCCCTACATGCCCGCACTCTCACCGACAACCTACAACTATCATCAATGCGCGCTGGAGATGGAACACCGAAAAAGGTATAAAACGGCGTAGATACCGACAAAGAACCGAGTTAGGTAAGAGGTCTTACTCCGGGTCTTTGAGTATAGATCAAAGGCTACCGTCCTTCCTATACCCTACAACCGAGTATTGATCGCACGCTTCCGTTCCTTGTGCGTATCGAGTATTGATTTACCGGCTCCATCCCACCTCTAGCCTAGGCTAAGTAATGATTAGTAGTTCTCCGGTTTTTGAATATTGACCAAAGACTAATATTTATTTTCGCAAGTATTAACAACGAACCGCAGCTCCATTGATTTTATTTACTATTATTCGTCTTCTGTTTTTATTATACATATTATGTAGACGTTAATTTTATTTTTATCATTTGAATATATTTTTATTTAGATTAAACTTGCATTTTACCAAGACTGGTGGCTAATAAAGCAACCCGACACACTTTTCTTTGTTTTTGTATTTCTACTTTTATGTGTGCATCCTCTACATTTGCTGATAGCTAATGTTCACCGAAACACACTGACACTTATTAAAATGTGATAGTTCCCGGGAGTTGGCTGTATACCATATTAGTTAAAAAACTCAAACATCGAGGTAAAAGCTTCTGTGATATAATATTTAAATTAAAATCCAAATGAATTATAATAAAGTTCAGATTGTTTTTGGACTTATCAGACAGTCCCTTAACAGTATGTCCCTACTCGAAGTAAAGTTTTCACATCCGCACTGGTATGCGAGAGTTTGCCAACAGTTGGCAACGCTATCCATTTACATCGGCATTATTCCTTATAATTTCGTACTTTTAAGTATGTTATCTACAATTTAAATCCAACCCCTGTTTGGTTTTGCGGTTAGTAGCGCAAGTTTTTTAATCTGATACGTAGTAGATAATTTTTACTTACCAGTAAGAGAAAATGTACTCTCTTGTATATTTCTTTGACCTTCTGGTCTCATTCCCTTCATGGAAGGTGTCGATACATTTGATTCCGGCAAAGTTGGTGTTGGGCATGGATTATCTAAGAGTTTGATCTAAAAACAAACAGATTTATACATGAGATGACTATTTATACCATTCTGCATTCATAATTCTATTAAGTCCCTCACTTAATAGAGCATAGCATTTAATTTACACTTTTGATCGATTGTATTCTATGCCTACACCAGTTCCTTTCAATATGTTTACATGTTAAAAAAAAACGGGTGTGGCAGTCCAGTGGGACTGCCGGTGGAAGTTACACTTCTATACACGCATTCGCCGTTACAAATTTATTTGGGAGTCAATCTGCACAATCATTACATATGTAATTCTATAGGTAAGACATAGCAGAAAGAGAAACAGAATTAATAACAACTTACTAACAATGAAGGATTGAATCAATATTTTGATGAAAATGTATATTTTTATTTTCATATATGTATGAAAGGAGTTGAATGCAAAAATTTTTTACACATACTCTGCAGTAAAATTCATTTTTTATTTTGTTATTAATATAATAATACAATACAAATTAAACTGCAATATTCATAAGTATTTAAAAATGACAATAATATACATAAAAAATACACTACAATACAGTGCAACATAATTCCATATAATAATACAATAAAAATTAAAATGCAATATCCATAAGTATTTAAAAATGACAATAATGTAATAATAATAATAAAAAAGTCCTCCCCGACTGGGAATCGAACCACGGTCTCACGCGTGACAGGCGGGGATACTGACTACTATACTACCGAGGACATGACACAACTGTATTTCAAAATTGACAGTTCTGGATCATACAATGATTTATTGAGATTATTATTTTGAAATACAAAAGACTAATATAATTATGAACATTTAATAAATAATACAAAACATATCACATAAATAATAATATTAATAAATATTTTATTATATGTATAATATTATAAGTATATATATCTTTATATAATATATATAATATTAAATTATATATACAAAAGGAACATTTTTATATTCGAGAGAGGAAGAGAGAGAAAATATATCTTCTGTCTCTCTTTTACTCATTATCTTACATATGTAATGATTTCACAGATTCACTCCCATACAAATTTCCAACGTGGAGCGCGCGTATAGAAGTATAACTTCAAAAACCTCATAAATAAAAGTGTATGAACGAATGTAAAATAATTAAATTATATAAACAAAATTATTTACAAAATCCAATTTTTTATTTTTATTATTTTTTTTTATTTTATATTTGTATATACTTAATTTTATTGGAAAACGAATCATTACATTTACAGCTATCACAATATTTTAACTTAAACCCTAACTGGGACAGACATCGTTTTAATACATATATTTTTATCTAGCATAACTTATAGAAAAAAGCAGTTTATTCAACTCCGTTTCGTTCTAAACTATATTCCTGGTGTACTGATATATCGACAATCAAAATTGATTCATGACAAATTGCATCAAATTTGAGGTGCGAAACGAACAACATTAGATGAAAGGTATGGTTTGGCTAGGTTATTTATATCTCAGAAACTAAACATTTAGATCTAACTGATAAGAACAGTTTTAAGAAAATCTACAACTACATGCTAAACTGTATAATTCTTCTTCTTTTTGCACTGGCGCTGCAGTCCCAAGTGCGGTCCCAAATAGGCGGCCTGGGGCCGCTTTCCTATAAGTTCTGATTTTGCGCATTAGCTGCCACTTTACTCTTCTATATTTTGCCGTTCTTCCTTTTGGCCTTCTACCTGCATTTTACTGTGTAGGACTCTTCTCAGCAGTTTGTCATCATCGATCCTCACTAAATACTCAGCATATCTAAGTCTCTGGAGTCTAACGAATTCTGAGATAGGTTTTTCTTTGAACAATTGATAAAGATTTTGATTATATCGGAACAAAGATCTTCATCAGAATTTTTTTTTCGAAAATTTTCTTTTTTTGGTTTTTGTCATCACCCGTTTCTATTCGGTGTGAGATAACATATTGTGTATTGTATATCCATAATATACTATTGGTCTAATGATGGTTTTATAAATCTTAATCTTCGAATTCTGATGTACGATATTGTAGCTTCCTTTATTCCCTTTAGTTAATTTAACTTACTAGGTGAAGGAATGATCTAAATTTCAAATTTCCAAATTTCTAAATATTTATTTTTACTTTTAATAAAAGCATGGTCGAGTCAAGTTTTTCAAGGTAGTAGACATTTTACATAGTAGGGCACCTCATCCGTGGACACACTGTATATAAACCTAACAATTAAGAACAATTTTGTGATATTTACTTGTGTCGGGGCCATCCATTATCACGCCCCTTATCAAAATAGTGAAATAATGAACACACAATTCCCTTCCAATTCCTGAGTTGTTTTGACATTTTGTTTTGTTTTATGAAATACAACAAATAATTGCTTATTGTACTCTAAGTATTTTAGGTTTGCTTACATTCCAACAATATTTATGATATAAACAATAAAAAATACGAATGGCAAATCTGGAAATAATACCAACACTTCCTAACTGTCATTTATATATTCATAAATTAAACGTGATTTCATGAAATGTTTTTTTAAATTTAATATGAATTGTTTTTTGAGTACCAAATATTTTCTTTAAATATTATTTTATTGACAATATGATGTATATAATATGTCAAATAAATCTAAAATTATTGTTGGGAATTCCTAAAGTTTTTAGAGGAAATGTTTCACATTTGGTTCCGGTGAAGATAGCCTCAAATTAGCTGTCAATTAAGTTTCATAGAACGAAATATTGCGTTAAGTGTTGCCAATGTATATATCGTCGGTATACTGCGAAAACCAGGTAAATGGCGGAATACCGAAATCGAGAAAAAACCTTTTTAAAGTTTAGTTTTTTATTGTGAATTAAGCAGTCAGCTTGTTTTTGATATTCGGTATTCTAGTGAAAAATGCATATATCTGAAATGATATTTTATCATTAGTTTGAAAAAATTGAGACACCTATCTGACTAGTCCTAAATTTAAGTTCTAAATCTATCACTTACCTGGTTTTACCTGTAAATCTAAATAAATCAGTTACTCTTCAAATAACATATTTAACACAAATATAATAAACCATGTACAATATTTTCCAGTTTTGTGATCGAGATATATATATTCATAAATTAAACTTGATTTCATGAAATGTTTTTTTAAATTTAATATGAATTGTTTTTTGAGTACCAAATGTTTTCTTTAAATATTATTTTATTGACAATATGATGTATATAATATGTCTAATAAATCTAAAATTATTGTTGGGAATTTCTAAAGTTTTTAGAGGAAATGTTTCACATTTGGTTCCGGTGAAGATAGCCTCAAATTAGCTGTCAATTAAGTTTCATAGAACGAAATATTGCGTTAAGTGTTGCCAATGTATGTATATATATATATATATATATATATATATATATATATATATACAAATGTATATGTCATAATATGCTTCAAATACAAAGAGAGAAAGCTTTTAAAAATTTTATAATTTATATAAAACACGAATGAATTAATATTTGTTTCTTTTGATATTAATTGCAGTTAATTATAAGACTTTTTTTTTGACAACTGACCTTTGATAGGTTAGCGAATAGATTTGACAATAGAGTCAGAACCCTCAAACCACTAGTTGCCAGATTCCAACAGATGTCTTTTTAACTTTATTATTTATACTGGCATTTTACTATTTACTTTTAAAAAGTGTTTTAAAACAATTTACTTTTTCTTTAGTAATTCTAAAGTATTAATTTTTAAATATCTTATTACTTTTGATTGTATATCTTTTATTAGTAAGGTAAATTTTAACCGTGCAAAACACCAATATTTCATTCTATCAAACTCATTTGAGACAATCTTCACTGGGACCAAATGTGAAAAATGTCCAAATAATGTATAACGACTTAATCAATTTAATAATTAGTCGAAGTCGTAGAAACATACAAGAAATTAAACAGTACACAAGGATCATTACATCGAAAAATGAATAGACACAATTTAATTTAATCATACTCACCTTAAGTACTTTGGGTGTTATTTCAAGATACTCATCATCATCATATCTTGAAGGCTTTATCTTATCCAATTCCTCAGGATTATATACATATGGTGCAAATACTGGGGTTTCTACAAAGTGACCATGCCCTTCCGCAACTCTTAACTGTCCCTCTTCCAAACAAACTCTTCCGTTAACTATTACGTACTCCGGAACTCCGTGACACGTCATTCCCTAAAATATATTGAAAATTGTTTGTTACGATATTGTAGGAAACTGAAATATGAAGCAAAAATTTAATTTGCATCATAGTTGTTGCTTGCATTCAAATTTAACAGCGCTTAAACAGTGTCAAATAAATTTTCAAAAATGCAGCAGAATTTAAGAAATTTTCACAAGTCATAAGAGGGTTGCAGTAAAATTGAAAAAAAGGTCTTTAAGTTAAATGGCTACAGAATTAAATGTCAGTAAAAGTAGTATATTTTATCTGACAAAAACAATAAAGATTTTACGAGACGCTTTGGCAGAATTTTGGACAATGAATTTTAATATGTACATGGAATTTTGGAGCAATGTGTTATTCTGCTGGAAGACCAGCAGTTTATTGTCCTAGAAACTCAAGCTTCTAAGAGAATTATACGTTGTGTACTACTTTATACACAATGTACTCATTGTTTTGGCGTGAATAAGCGTTATCTATCCTAAAATATGAAGGAAGAGAAGTTTTTCCAGCCAATACCTCTCTACATGTAAGAAATCAGTTTGTTCCACTCATAAATGTTTATAATAATGATTTTTATTACTGGATTATTCCTCAATTCACATGGCTGGAACAGTCAGAGATCAGGTCTGCAACAACATAAACATTTTGCAATGTCCAGAAATAGTCTATCGAAAATATAGAGGCCTTCATAGTAAAAAATATATATCAAAGAGATTGACAAACGAGGTGAAGTAGAGGAAATTATTGAAAGTGCTTGGGAAGAGCTAATAGTTTCTTACAACATGCGATATTTAATTTTGTTAAAGAAGATTGAAAGGTGTTGTGGTTGGCAATGACTCTGCAATGAAATATTAATAACACTAATAATCGTAATACATTTTAGTTCGTAGCATTTTCGACTCACTTTGTAATATGACTGGCTAAAGCTACAGAAATGAATATCACTAAAAAATCAATGACAACCAACGAACGCCTAATGTATACGTATAACTCTCAATTTTTGTATCGTGTATAAAAATTTAGCACTTAGCCAAAATTATATTGACAATACAATACAAATGATAGCTTAATAAGATAGTAAATAAAAACTATAGATTTGCTTACTTCAAAAATGTTAAAATCAACTGCTTGATGGTGCGTCTCTGCAGATATTGTGCGGGTGGCATTTCCATTCCAAATAACAATATCAGCATCGGATCCAACAGCGATACATCCTTTTCTAGGATACAAATTAAATATTTTGGCAGCGTTTGTACTTGTCACAGCCACAAATCTGCAGGGCGATAAAATACCAGTTTGCACGCCCTTTTCCCATATAACAGACATTCTATCCTCTACACCGTTGACTCCATTTGGAATTTTCGTGAAATCGTTTTTGCCCAGTTCCTTCTGGGCTTTGTTGAATGTGCAGTTGTCACTTCCTGTCAGTTGAAGAACGTCTCTAAAAATGTACGCAGTTGAAAAGGTATACTGTTAATATTTTGTTGAAAATTTGGCAATGCTTTAAAAATGTAAAAGCTGTGAGAGCAATAATGTCAAAATTCACTCGATGGGTGAAGTTACTACTGCTTCCATAGCACCTAATATTATATAAGATATGAAATATATTATATATGAAAATGTAAATGTTTTTAAAATAAAATCTTTCTGTAATGAAGTCATATAATTTATTTCTTAATTATTGTTTATGTTCAATCCAAATGTTGCTATGTTATGAAAACTGTGTGTATTATAATAGATACAGTTTCATTGTCAGCTTAGTCTTGTTTGCAGGTTTGATAGTCTTACGAATATATTGCACATTCTGTTTTAAATATGTTGATTTCATTCTAATTTCCAGTATTTAGTTTATAGCTGTAAAGTAGTGGAAATCAAGGAAAATGGATCAAAAATCAAGAACAAAAACGAGGATTTAAGAAAAATAACAAGCATGACTGACATCCAGATTCTAAGAGTTAGAAGATGGAGGGAAGTTGACAGGAATCGACAGGAGTAGCGACTTCTTTGTGAGCAGGCCAAGATCCACAAAGGATTTTCGAGCCACTTATGATGATGACTGACATCATTGAAAGAATATACAGACTAAGGTGAAGACGGGCAGGACACATAGTGAGAATGATAGATGGTTTATAGACATAAAAGCTATTGGAATGAAGACCACGTGAGGACAAACGAAGTGTCCGACCACCAGAACGATTTACTGATGACCTAAAGAAAATAAATAAAAACTGTATGAGATCGGCACAGTACAGGTGTGGACCTAGGAGAGGGCCTATGTTTAGCAGTGGACGCCCGAAGCTGGATGATGATGTGAAATCATAGTGATAGTCTTCGCAGATTCTAAAGATACAGATGAAGTTGTTTAAAGTTAGTCCAAAATGGGACTAGAGACAAAATAACGTACATCCACGTACATACATTCCAAGATATATGTACAAAGCTACATATATCTTGGAAGAGAAGTCAACTCGCAACTAGACCATTTAAAAGAGATTGAAAATAGCATTAAGATATATGCGCCAAATTTGTGTCATCTGAAGCTGGATATCCATATAAGACTCCGAACATTCCTGGTTGCTCCTCTTCTATGTATGCAATATATGGTCCTTATAAAGGACCAAATAAAGGGAAGATATAAAAAAAGCATACATTAAGATTGTGGATGTATACTAAGTATGATGTATATCTCGAACATACAAGGCAACACACCTAGGAGAAGAGGGAGACTATGGCTTATTTCTCCCATCTCGTTCTAATAATTTACAGAATACAATACAAAAGCATGAGGAGAAAATATTTTTGATTTATACCAGTTACACTGTTGAATGGAATTATATGAACTATGAAATTTTTCTTTGGGGTTTTCTTCTTCTTTCATACTGGCACAGATTCTGCTTGTTTTTCATTGCTCCAGTATTATCGTTCAAGCATTTTTGGTCGTTCTACTATTCTCCGTTACACTGGAGAATAATCTCGCTGATTTCACTCATCTGTCCTTAGTTATTCTGTCTATATGGTCATTCTACTCCTACCTTTTGTTAAACCCATCCACTGTTTTCTATTACACATTTGAGTCTAATGTCCATTCTTTGGCGTATCTCTCGTCAAGTATTTATGCATAAATTGTTATGAGGATATTCATTTCTGGGGTTTCTCCTTATTCTTACTGTGTCCGGTCGGGTTTCCGCTCAAAACAAATATTTTGTACATCCGGCTTTTTTAACTTCTTTGCTTATATTTTTGAGATTTCAAATTCTATCATTCAGATAACCAGCGGCTCTGTTTGGTATATTCAATTGTTATTCTACTTCTGTCTCAAACTTTCTGTGGCTGTCCCCAGTATTTGAACTCAAGCACTTTTAAACTGTTTCTCTTTTTTTTGGCCATTATCATCTGCGTAACATGTTATTTTAAATTGTTTTTTGTAAGATGACAAACGGACATGGACTCCTAAGCCAATAATCCTTAAACACCTACACACGCACACTTTTTTCCATAAACGGTTAACATTAATGGGCTCAAAGAATTTCCCTCTCTCATTCCAGTGTCAACTTCAATCGGATAGGTTAGTTTTTCTTCTATTTTTGCTTTTGTTGTGTTGTTTTTGGTATTATGTTTTCGGTCATTTTTTTATATTTTGTGACATTTTGTTTGTCAGAACGGCAAAATATAAAGTTTGTTTCCGTTTTCGTATTGTATTTTTGAGTTTTCTTTCCATTGTTTATCTAGGAAGATGGAAAATGATCTTCTGTTGGTGTTACACGTTTATTCAGTTTATTTGTCATCATTGTAGTTAGTTTTAGTGTAGTAATTTAAGGCCCCTATAATTTCTTGGGTGGGGTTTCTCAGTATAGTATTTAAAGAGGATTATTAAAATATTTTGATCTCTATTCGTCCGGTTTTCTATTGTTTTTAAAGTTTTCTGAATTATAGTGCTTCCGCTATTTACTTCTAAACCATGACGTTCTGCTTCGACCTGGTCAGCTTCTTCAGTCTCTCTTGACTTGTATGATTAAATTAAGTATATTATATCTCTCTGGGTGACGCATAATACGGCCAGAATATTCCATTTTCCTTTTTTGAACTGTAACTTCGGTAAATTTTCCCATCCGCTGCAAAACAACCTCGTTACGAACTCTATCTACCCGACTTATTCATAGGATTCTCTGATACAGCCAGATTTCCAGTATTGTTCCATTAAACTCCAAATTTCGACACTATAAAAAATAATACAGAATACATAACATGTTACTAATCGAATTTTCAAAGTGATACTGTTTCCACAAAAGAGTTTCTTCACATTAAAGAATGCAGCTGCCTTCTCTTTATGTATTCTAATTTCTTTGCTCATTTCCCAGTTATTTTGATTACAACCAAGGTAAGTGATACTGTTGGTTCTGGCTCCCTTTTAATTTTTAGATCTTTCTCTTCCCGAGAGTTTCCTTTGCTACTTCATTCAAACTATTCCTGAGCTTTTCCTAGCTTTCTTCAATTTAGACGGCTAGTTTTTCGGTGTGAGCAATCGTATCACATTCTTTATCGGTAAAGATATTGTGTGAATTCCGAAATTAGTCTTTCTACTTTGATTTTGGTTTGTGTCTATGTAATAGTCTCGAGTTTGCTGTATTTTATGTTCATTCTCATTTTTGTGATCGGTTCTTACATCGACGGAGTTAAGACACCTTATATCGATTAATTGTGATGGATGTATTCTTCTGAGTATTATAGAAAATCTATCTTATTTGGTCCTAAAATTAAAAATTAAAATATTCTTTGACTCGCGCCTTGTAAAATATTGGGAATTAAATTACTTTCGCATATACTTGTTACATGTTAAAATTCTGTATCTTAAATTTTATTTGCAAATCTAGCATTAACCATTGCTTCTTGGATTACTTTCGTGGATTAGATTTTGTGAAGCAATTCTGATAATCTCATTGTGCACTAAATTTCATATGGAGATAGATCGTTTTTGATTATACAATGCCCTTAATAATTAGATTAGACTCATAGATAGATGGAGGAATCGGGAAAAGTTTTAATATTGTAGTAACATGTAGGTGGTGTTTTTCAAAGAATTGTTCCATTAGTTATTAATACTGGGTTAATATTTTGATTTTTTGTCAAGTAGCTATATTCATTGTATTTATTGAAAGGGAATAGTTTGTACACATTCTACTTGATTCCTATACATTCATATCTATTTTTTATTATTTGTTCATTTTATAATATTATTCCACTAACTACAGCATGATTTGAACTAAAAAATTATGCATATCTTACATGTGCATATGTAGTTTTTAGATGCAACCATTTAACCATTGACAATGCCAAATTTGGATTATTACTCTAAAAACAAATGTTGGTTATGTGTTTTATATTTAAAGTGCAAAAATTGTTAAAACCAATAATAGAAAAAATATACATTTGTTTGTCACAGTTTAGTTCATTATCAACAAATAAAAACGATAGTAAGATTAGTATACTTGAAAATGGAAAAATATTATGGAAGTATTAGTGTTGTAAGATAATTTAGATGGAGAATACATATGCAATATTTTCATCCTAAGTGGCATATAAGCTGATATAACATTATTACACTTCAAGGTAAGATTCTGGCCTTGATAGTGGTATGGACCATAAATATAATCATGCCCTTAAGATGGAGAACTTACCGTGTAGCAAATATCTAACTGCAAAACCTAATAAATGCGTAGTCTTATATTACGTGTATCCTATTTTTTTTTAATGGTGTTAGAGTATGCACCTTGTTAGATAATATGAAGAACAGAATACAAGCATTCGGAATAGTTCTCAAACGAAGCAATGGTAATAGGGTCCCTCCGAGGGCCATGGGACATTGTTGTGGTGAAAAGCATGCGGTGCTTTGCGGGGAGTGATAAAATTTCCTAGCTTCCAGTGGGATAAAAATGGACCAGGAATAAACAAACAAAAAAATCTGCTGATATTGCTCACTAAGAACCGAAAAAGGTAAAGCGAGCGACCATGAGTGATGTGGAGAAAACAAGGGTTTAATACGTATTTAAGCAAAACATCATCCCAAAAGACGCTCTACAGGAGGCTTTTAAAACCTCTCCGCAAGCTACAAACATAGAAGTAATGTATACACAAAAGTTAACTAAGGAATATACATTATGTCCATGTGTTTTTCCACTTTTCCTAATAAGCCGTAAGATACAAGATAAGGAGAGAAAATCAACAACAGATACAATACATATAATCAAACAAAAAATCGAGAAATGCAATTAACACAATATAGAACTACTCTAGATTCCTTGTAAAGTACTGTCCTCAACATACCGCTAGAAGAATATAGAAGGAACTATAACAAATGTTTCAACACAAATACTAGTATACAAGACGAAGAAATGGTACTCATAGAAAGAGATGAGAAAAGATCGGAAAAAGCCATAATAAAATTTGCAATTTACTGTCTTTAACACACCGCTAAAAAGATGCCATAGAAACTATAGCCCAGTTTTCAACGCAAAAACTAGCATAAGCAGACGCAGTGCTCATAGAAAAATATAAAAAAAGCTATAGATCCTAAAAGCCCTAATAAAACTTGCAATTAAAATAAGGAAACCAGAACTAGAAAGTATTCAAAGAAAAATAAAATACCTACGTTACAGAAAAGATTCGAACACAATCGAGGAAATTAAAATAGAAAAGAACACATTCGGCAAAATTATCACTTTCAATATTTTTCAGTGAAAAAGCGAAGGAACTAAGAGAAACGCAGATAAATCAGAACGTATAGTATCAGGAAACTTACTGGAGATGTCACAGACTACTGAAAGCCAGGAAGTTAAACAGCAATATAAAACAGAAAACATGTAAAGTGGCAATTAGACTGATAGTAGCACATGCAGCCGAGATATGTGGCTCAAAAATAGAGATGAATAAAGGTTAAGGTTAATTTGTGACAAATTATGGTCTCAGTAAGGAAGCTCTCAAATTATGGGAGAATTGAAAAGAAGAACGAACCATATGGCCTATAATACGTCAGGACTGAGGCAAGCAAAAAAGATATTAGATTGGCAATTTCAAATGACAGTATTCAGTAAGATGTTCTTACTGGACACTGCTTCTGAGGTATTAACTCAAAAATATCAAATAAATAAAATATATCTATATTAAAACTGGTCATGTCTCGTAAAACACTCGGTGTAAGGTAGCATAACCTTATGTTGAGAGAATTCTCTAGAGCTGTTCTATCAAAATGCGTAATAATATTCAGGGCATTATATTTAAAATAAGTCACGAATTTTAGTCAACTTCTGGTAGGTGGTAGAACGCTTTAAAGATTTTATATTATTTGGGCATATGTAAAAATCCCTCATACTAAATTTTCAGATACTAATTATGTCAAGTTACTCACAAACATTTAATTGGAACTCTATAAGGATCACACTATTTATAAACGGGGGCAAAATTAAAATTATAAAGGTAATTTTCATCTGCTGATTGAAACTGATAGTGCCCAATTCAAAGTTTCGAAACTCTTAGATATATCTCATCTCAATTATCTTACAATATAATTATTAATAGTTAGTAAATGTCACACTTACGATGCCAAAAAAGTCATCAATTTATGAGAATCGACATTAGACCTAATTGGTGGTGATGTGATGAAATTGAGGTTAGCTTTGCCAGTGACCGCAAAAGCTGACACCGCCACTTCTCCGAACGCTCTCAGATTACCCTCGGAGATGTGATTTTGCAAAATTTCTGCGGATTTGTCGGTAGTTACGTGAAGCACGTAAAGTGGGGCGTTCACCTATAGAGGTTTTAAAAGTTTTGTTAGGATTACTGTGCGGTTGTAAAGACTGCCAAATACAAAATGTTAATGTTAAAACTACAAAATTATCCATATTCAGAATATCGGTATTCTTTGAAAAGTATAAGTTTATAGTAAGATTATAAAGTATTAGGTAAAAAGTAAGTTATTTTCAAAAATTTTATAAAATAATATTCTATTATGATGAATATCTTAAATAGAAGTCATGATGAAACAAAGCAATTTTTTGTATAACATAACAATGTAAATAAATTTTTTAAGACAGGTACAGTGTTTTTAACTTTTCTGTTTTTTTGTTCAGTATTCAGCAACCGATCTTCTATATTGATTTCTGGAGCATTATATACTGTTTACCAATATGTGTTCACCGAATTATAAACTGTAAGTAACTAAAGCTGTAACTTTATAAACATTACATGTTTATTATTTGTCCTTAAATAATTATTTAATTCTAATTTTTTTTTTATTTTATTCATTTGTGAACTATCGTCGGCGCTTAACTTTCCTATCAACTAAATATTCTGTTTAGACATTATTCTTCATTTTAAATTTTAATTTATTTCGGTTCTATTCTCATGTACTCTTTGTGTACCCCGTATGCTAGCTTAACTAGCGACAAAGTTTATTTCTATGTTGGTAGTTCTGATTTCCGACTTCCGTCTGTCAATGATTGCTTGAAAATAACAGAAGTAGGAATGTATTTTTGTTTCTAGGTAAAGTGGAATTTCAATTAATAAGCCCATTTTATTTGTTGAAACTTCTGGTTTTTTTTTCTTGAGTTTTTATACTTCTCTGGACATTGTCTTAGCGGGCCTACATCCAGTACCCAACATCATAAATCCTTCAGAACAGCTACAGTTAATTCAATTTTTCATGGAGAGACATGAAAAGTATAGACATATTATAATTCTATTCATTCATTCTTTCATTTAATTTTAAAGCTTAGGCAAGATTTGCTTTATTTTGATATTTTAATTGTTTCTTTACATTTAATAAATATGATTATTTAATATACTCTTTTATTTGTCCCTCCCAAATTTCCCATTGTGCCCAACAACGAAATTGGCATCTTAACTGTCTCTCTATAGTTGCACCACTGGTGATAGCTTCACATTTATACATCGATTGCTATATTGTTATACATTGGAACCCAACGTGGGTACATTTTTGCTTTCGAGTCGAAGCCCCAACAATAAAATTGGTATCTCAAGTGTCTTTCTATAGTTGCACGAATGAGGTGTCATTTTATTATTGAACAATGAGTGTCCAATGAGCTAGGTAGTAACTCCACTGTTATACATTGGTTGCTATATTTTTACAAAGCAATAATTTAAACATTTTCATGGCTAATAATTGCCATGAAAAGATACAGTAAAGATAGTGATGATGATATCCAACCTCCGATCGGGAGACGGCACTTAAAGAAGAAGAATTGCCGAACAAAGTAAAATACTGGTGTAACCTTGTATTACCATAATTTTGTATTTTACAACATAAGTCTATAAAAATTTCTTGCAAAAGTCCTTGCTTCTATTCTCGTTTTTTTCCGACTTTTCTATAGTGATGCTCAAGTATCACATGTATATTCAATTTGTTAACTTTTTATCTTTGCTTAATATAATAGTTTTTTCGCTAGTCTTGTATTTTCATAATCTATTTGATCTGACCTCTCATCTTACTCTTTCTTTTGTTGTGTATCTTTAGTTTACCCTTTGACCCCTATAGGTAGTCCATATCGACAGCCAGAATTTTATTGTTTTTCTTTTTTTAAGTGCTCCTGATTCACAACGAAAAGTTAAAACAATACATTGACCTTGAACACATCTATTTTTGTTTTTCTTTTAATTATTTTTCATTAACTACTATTTCTATTCCTAGATATTGGCAATTTCAAAATGCTCGTGTTAAACATTTTCTCTTTTACGTTTCTTAAGGAATGAAATCGTCTCTTCGTAACATTATTCTTCAATAGACTATTGAAGGCATCTAGTTTTCATCTTTCCGGTTGTCCCACAAGATTCATTTGTCCATTCTAAGGCCAATCTCATTTTTACTGTTATTGAAATTTGGATGTCTTTCCATATTTTCCAAATTTTCCCTATAGCGATCTTTGCTAGTTCAGATTTATGTTTTATCTATGATTTTCAATCAGTAATTTATCATTTAACATTATTTAAGCCTTGTTGATTGTTCGCAAGAAAGATTGTGTTAAAAGCAAAACGCAGATTGTTTATTTTTCGGCCATTTATTGAGATGGCCGTTTCCCATCCTTAAAGCGCCCTACTCATAATATGTTCTGCGTATATTATATTAAATAGTTGTGGAGACAACTTGTCCTTGCCTTACATCTTGTTCTAGGTGGAATTAATTTGAAAGTGTGTGAAAGCACTTTTACTAATCCATTGGTGTGTTTGCGTAGCTCAATCAAGGAAAATCAGGTGTTGCAGTAGGCCTACTTCTATTAGTATCCGCCATAGGTGATAATGTATAAAGGAGATGTATAATGGCATATTAAATTACCTTGAGTTTTCGATCATTTGTGTAATACTCAAAAAATGTTCTGGTAACTGTGACAAATCCGGCCCGCCCTTCCGCCATGTATGAAAGCTGCCTGTTTGTGTATTGACGTATGTGTAGATTGTGTCCAGTCAGTGAACCTTGTCTGGAATGCCATATTTGATTACAGAGGAGGCAAAGCAATTTTATTCCAGTTTTCTTCAGTGGCCTTGAGCACATCTGCTATGATCATATCTTGACCCAGTGCCTTGTTGAGTTTATTGACCGCCCAATTTATTTCGCTTTCGAGTCTATCAGGTTCTTCCGATATATTATAATAGTTCTGGTAGGCAAGTTTCTGGTGTTGGTCGTCTTTATATAGATCTTAGTAGTATGCTCTCCAGGTCTCTGTAATATCTTCTCTGTTCGTTATTAGGGTTCCCGTGTGGTCTTCAATAGCCTAGTTCTGGCTTTAAAGTCTCTTGTTATGTATTTTTTCCAATGGATCTTTCGGTTGGTTGTTTTGATCGTGGTTTTCAATTTCTTTGCATATATTGTGATAATATTGTCGTTTATCAGCCTTGCACCTTCGTTTTATTCTTTTATTAAGATTTTTTAGACTAGTTTTTTTCCTGCTCATCCAGCTATCAATGAGCTGGGTCGACAGTTAGAAATGAGGAGGTCCTTAGACACCTGAACCAAACAACACAACTGGTCAATATAATAAAGAGATGCAAGTTGGAATACTTCGGTCACATTATGAGACATCATGAAAAATATGAACTTTTACGTCTGATCATTCAGGGAAAGATGCAAGGTAAACGTGGTCCTGGTAGAAGAAGAACATCATGATTGAAAAATCTAAGACAATGGTACGGAAAATCGACTACATTACTATTTAGAGCTGCTGTCAATAAAGTCACGATAGCGAATATGGTAGCTAACATGATATCCAACGATCGATAACGGTCAAGGAACTAGAAGAAGTTTTTTATCCTTTTCTGTATGTAAACTAAAGATTTCTTCTATTCTCAATGACTTGAAATGTTTCATCTCTTATCTTATCTAGTGTTTTCACTTAATTGTTTATCTTTCAGAAGCTTATTGGTGTTGTTGTTACACAATGTTTGACAGCTTCAAACATTTCTTGGGATGTGTCATTAACAATAGAGGGCGTAGTTTTTTCTACCTCTTGGAAGGTCTTGCTTAGTTTTTATTTCTAGCCTCTATGTCCCTCTGCGTTTGTTGTGTGCTTTAAGTTTCACGTTTACTTAGCTATAAGAATATGATCTGATCTGCATAACCTCCAGCGACTATTAGTTAAGATGTAATCGATTTGCTTTCTCGACCTATCTATAGGACTTTTCCAAGTATAGAGCCTGCGAATGGTGCTTAAATCGGGTGTTCATGATAGAGGATTTGTTGGTAATAGCGAACTCAATTTATTTTTATTTTTATTAAGTTTCTGCTGATGTGGTGTATTTAGTTATTTATTAGTTACGTGCTGTTTACAATTATTATTGGCGTTGAGACATTCCGCACTATTTTAATTGAATTGTAATTTTTAAACTGTTCAAATAATTCGTTTCTTTTATCTGTATTGTTCAGAGCTCCTAAGATTTCAGCGATTAGTATAAATTTTGTTTAGGTATAATGTCATAAATATATCATTAACAATTATTGCACTCACAGTTCTTGATGTGCTTTACATAAGTATAGGACAATTCCTATACGTATTGTACAAAAATTGCTAAATCATTCGCACAAGATACTCGCACGCGATGTGAACACTTCATTTGTTCTCGCCCTTTCTCACTTGCTCTGTTTTTATCTCTGGGCACGCACGGTAAAGCATGAAAGTTGAAATCGAGGTTCAATTTTTTAGGTTAGTGATCTAAGTGATTTTTTCGATTGTTGATTGTTTTGGAAACTGCTCACTAGCAACACTAGACGATACGCCAAAATCGATTATCTAATTGAGGACTTTCATTAGACATGTACATGTACAGTATGTACACTGACCTTATCTGACGAATATATTTATTTTACTAAGCGTATATTCTTGCAATTCTTCAGTCAGTTATTTTAGAATCAGAAATGTACTACTTTCAATAAGACCTGGCTCATAAATACTTTAGTATCAAAATATTTAGTATTCTTGGCATCAAAAAAGATTTTTGTGTTATATTGTGTTACGTATCAAAAGAATGCAATAGTTTCATACCATTCGGCTTTTATCTGTCGAAAGTTTTAAGACATTTCTGATTTACTTTAGTAGCTAAAGTTTAACTTTTTAAGTTCTATATTATTTTATACCATGTTATGCCTTCTTATAAACACTTATTCATTTTTTTTAGTTTTCATATAAGTTTATTTCATACAAGGTTTCATTAATTTAGTTTTCTGTTACTTTCTGGCACAGTTCAGTCTTGTTTAGTTTTCGGTGGCCAATGCGGAGTAGCTTTATTCTATCTCTTGGTGAGTTTCTAGGGCATTTGAATTATTTATTAAAGAAGTTGTAAAAAAAAAGTTCATTAATCTTCTGTATATATGAGTACATAATGTCATCTACTAAATATACTTTAATCTATTACATCATAGCAAATCGTGTGGATAAATTTGTTTCTCCGAATAAAAAACTTATTAACGACCTAAAATTAATTATAAAAACAATCTATAACGTCCTGATACATATTTACTACAGTTTATAAAATACTTTTCAAAGATAATGACAAATTTTCAATTTAACCAACAGATGGTTAAATTGTTTTTATCAAACTAACTGAAATTCTGGATCAATAACTTTGCATGTGTATGCCACACTTTGCAGTGAACTAGGTAAATCATTCCGCATACAGGCTACAATTGAACAACTACTTAAATCATGCAACACCATAAGAAGTTTTCGAACGGTGCATCGTCCTAAAAAGCACATGCAACATAGAATTGAAAGTTATTAACAATGTAGTTCAGGGCATTAATTTAGAATTTGTGAAACTGGTAATGCAAAAATAAATCGCCTTATTTAAAAATAGCAAAAGGGGGTCGTAATCAGATGTAGATGTAATAAACAAATGATTACTCATACCATCCGTTAATTGATGGAGATATTGGATAAGTAGAGTCTTAGACTGTATCTATCTATAAATAAATATGGGCAAATACACTGAATAACTAGTTGATTATTTTAGAAAAAATCCAAAAAACACTAATGTAGTTCTTAATGCTACAATTTTCCGATTACGCCTTACTAAATCTTTTTTTTTACATTATCTGATGTTCGAGCATTTTTAACTTTTTTTTTCCTTTAACTTCCGTTCCCATGGTTTTTATTAGCTTTTGTATGTTTTTTTCCATAAACTTCCTACATCATATCTTGGTTCTCCCATTTGTCTTTACCAGCTGGTACTCGTTATCACTTTAAAGCTTTTTGTCTTTTCATTTCTCAAAAGATGCCTATCAAGTTTATACTTTGTGCTCTTATTCTAGATGGTTCTGAGAATACTTTCTTGTGGCATTTTTATGTTCATATTTTTCATCCATTCCTGTATACCATGAATTAAAAAACCATTACCAATCCAACTTTATAGGTTAACAGAATTATGAGTGCAACGTTCACTTGTCAACGTGTCAACGTTAAAAGTTGCATGGTTTATTTATTATGTATTAAAACTTGGTTTGGCATTTATTTTTTTAATTATTGCCGATAAATATTTATCAGTTACCCGATCAGACAATCAGCGTTAAAAAATCTATATATCTATGTAGCTGTAGCTCAACATTGGGATTTTTTCCGTTCACTCATGATATCCATCACAAAATTCTGGAACCCTGTACAAACTTCTACAGGTCTAGTGGATGGATACCATATGTTTTTATAGTCACTTGGTATTATCCAAAAAATGAAAACAAAAAGTCAAAATCTGAAGATTTCTTAGTTTTCGAAATCAAAATTCAGATAATTGCCAAAATCTGTGCCTTCTAAAATTTTCAAAGCCAAACAGACGATGAATGAACTGACATGGGGCATCTAAATTTGCATTCCACAACATATCAATTCAGCTAGGGAAAAACCTTTTGCGAACTGATTTCATACTCAAATCGTAAGTAAATGAAAATTCATAAAAAAAGATATTTTTGCTTTGAAAATTGTATAAGGCACAGATTTGGGCAATTATATGAATTTTGGTTCCGGAAACCAGTTTTTGTTTTTGGTTTTAGACGGCGCTACAACGTCCATAAGGAGATATTTTATACTTTACTTCTTTTGACGGAAAAGATTTGATTTTACGTTTAGAGCTTCTGCATAGTCGCTCTGAAGAATCCTGATAGGACGAAATACATATAAGCGAATAGTGGAAGCGTTATACTGAAATCAAATCTTAAATGTTTTTTCTGTATCCAAAAAATGTTTGCCGCCTGTTGGTTGACTGTTTTAAGTTCTCTGATACAAAGTCTGCTTCTTAGGTCTGCATGAAATAGCCCCATTGTATGTGGAGGTCTCATGGCGCATGTCAAAGATACCTCTTATGACACGAATTGATTCCTGCGTATTTTAGGCCTGTTTTTGGGAACAATATGATTGGAAGTCCTGATCTAACTTTATGGTTATTTTTTTTTTCGTGGCCGTCACCTTTTTGAAGCAATACTCTTTACTTCCGTTTGTGGTAGTCTTCAGTTGTGTGCCTTCTAATGTGGTCTGCTCCATTTCCATATACTTTGTTTTTTGCTTATTAATAATCAGTCCATACTATTAGCATTCGTTTCAAAGAGTTTGAAAATCCTCAGCAGTTCCCGTTTAGTTCTTACTATGAACACCACATCGTCCGCAAAGTCCAGGATCTGGCTTTTGTTGATATAAATCATACATTCCATTCGTATTCCACTCTCTCTCATTATTGCCTCCATCAAGAGATTGAAGAGTATTGTGGACAGCGGATCTCCCTGCTTTTGCTGATTTTTTCCTAATAGGCTTCCTTCTACCCTTTCTCTATTGTCGTTCCTCATTAAGGTCATTTTTACTAGTCTGATCATCTTTTCCGGAATTTTGAGTACTCTTAGGGCATGGTACACGTCTTATCACAGAATCGAAAGCTTGTTTGAAATATATAAAGAGGTTTAGCTTTAACTGTTGCTCATATGTATTGCTCTCAATCATTTTTAACACGAATATTTGATCTATGGTGGATCTGCCCTTTTTGAATCCTCCCTGGTATTCACTAACCTGCTCGTTTAAGTGCCTTTCCAGTCTACTTCTTATGACTCTGGCGAGTACCTTATATATTACAACCAGAAGAGTGATACCCCTGTAGTTTTCGCACACTGCGTATTTCCTTTTTTATGAATGGAACATAATATTGCCTCTCATCATACTTCCGGCATTTCCTCTCACTCCCAGATTTACGTTAGCAGGCTACATACCCGCGTTGTAAGTGCTTCTGCCCCATGCTTGATTAGTTCTGCAGGAACATAATTGCTGCCTGCACTTTTATTGTTTTTCATTCTATATATGACTTTTCTTATTTCTTCCACGGTGGGAGTCTCCATTGTTCTCCGCCTTGTCGTTGACTTCCCATTTCTACTTGCTCCTCATCATTTCCATCCAGTTCTTCATTAAGCCGATCTCTGAAATGCTCTTGCCATCTATCTAGCTTCCTCTGCTTATCTCCATTTAGATGCTCTTCTTTACTCTTGTAGTAATTCTGTTTTCTTAAGCCTTAGTCACTGCTCCTTTTCGCCCCTTGGTAGAAGTTTCTCACATTTTTATTAATGTGATGTTCTTTTTTTCATTTGCTCCCTTTTCTTCCTCCTACACACTTTTTTCGCGTCTCTTCTCTCTGCTTCATATTCACTTCTATTTTCGTCACTTGGTTCGTCCATATATTTTTGTCTTGCCTCGTTTCGTTTCTTAAGACTTTTGCAATCGGCATCAAACTATTATTTATCTCTTCCCTTCTTTACTTGACCTAACCAAATTTGAGTTGCTTCCTTCATAGCTTCTTCTATTAATCCCTACTCCATTTTGATGCCACCTTGATTTTCCCTTTGAAGTAGTTTTGCTGTTTTCTACGTTTAGTATGTCTAAATCATGTTCCATAATAAACTGAAGTAATGACTAACTACTTTTTTTGGCGTTTGTGCTGCTCTAGGTAAGGTGGTACGCATTCGCATCACAGCCGATGATCAGTTGCAGTCCATTCGCCCTACAATATGTGACTATCTCCTTCTTACTGCCTCTGTGGAATTCATCTTTACTGTCGTTAAATCCCTTGAACAAAAATATTCATCATCGACAGGCCCCAATATTGGACATTAACATTGGGCCAATATTGGATCTCCGCGAATTTCTTCTATTCTTCTCTCTTTTCTCCTATATTCTCCTTGCTGTTTGAAGCTGTCTATCCATAGCATTTGAGCTCCCTATTGTTCATTCCCGTCTTTCCAAGGTCTCCACTGGATGTACAATTAAATTATTCCACCTTTTATATTCATATCCGATGCTGTATCCTAAAAATTGCCATTTTGTTATTTCGTTTTACTATTATATCTCTTAATTTATGTAGTTTTCTCTCTCATCCACCGATTTGTATTCTTAATCTTTGGTTTTAGTAGCATTTGCCTTTCTATAGGTCTCTCCGTTTTTTATTCGATCAACACTTACCTTTGTAGAAGTCCCTACTTATAACCAATAACTAAGAGCCGTGATTATACATTAAAAACTTTTATACACTAAAAACATCACTACCAATAAGCCTATATATATATATATATATATATATATATATATATATATATATATATATATATATATATATATACTATTTATCTACTATTTATCCTATATAAGTGCAGAGGAATATATTTAATTGTATGTAAAAATTTGACAAGAGATACTGTTTTAGTGTTCATACTTAAATTTTAATTTGCAATTATTTGTGCATTATTTAACACAGCACCTAAACCAAACACAACCCAAAAATAAAAAATAAATCGATGGATAAACTTACTGTGCTAAACAATTCATTAACACCAAAGGCGTGCTGGGATCTGGTCTGAGAGGGGGACTAAGCACGTGACCCGCCGAGTGATGGAAGCATTCATGCTTGTAGTGGGTACCATCTGTACCCAATGCTGCGACTAAGGTTTCACCATACACTCGGGCGTCACTTCTATGAAAATCTACGGCTCTAGCAGCCGATTTACTCATTACATGCACTACATATAACGGACAGTTTACCTACAAAATCATATAGAAAAAGAAACAAAACAAAAAAATAAAGATTAACTTAAAAAAAAGGAAATAACCAAGTTGAAAGAACACAAAGTAAGAATCATTACATAATTATATTTCCGTCGTTAGCATTTCGGCACCTAATATTATAAGTAATTCAATCTTTATCGAGCTGACATCTTTACAGCTTATACTTCATGTCAAGAAAATGAAGCTAAAATTATTAAAGTTCCATAATCCAAAATAGAAGATAGTGCAACATAGCACGCCGAATAAAATCGAGTACTTAAATACTGTAGTACACCGTAGCATTTCATGAAAGTGCAAACCGTGAGAATTGGTTGGACTGTCAGTAGTGGAATTTTTGGCACGTATGCATCGAAAATTGCAATTGCCATGTTGATCGGCAACCTCCAAAAGAGAAGGTGAACGCAAGAAGGAGTTACATTGCTACCTTGATATTAGAGGTATTAGTATTAGGTTGCTAATATAAGGTTGCCTGAGAAAAATGGTAGCAAATTAGGGTTACCAGATGTTAAAAATGCGAAGTATCAAAGATAAAGTAAAAAAGGCTAGCTCGCAACGCCACTGGTTTGACATGGCGGGTATGAGTTTTCAAAGCCATTGCACATGGGTCGATAGATAGTGTTCTCAACAGTGAAGCTGGGTTTTTCAAGTTTTAAGGCTCATTATACAGATATTACGTTAATTAAAGTAAAGTTTGCATTTTAGAAAATTGAAAAAGTGTATTTTGCGGAGTAAAACTATGTAATAATGTGCTGGATTTCAATAATTTATCTTGTATTAAAAATTGTTATTCAATGTTAATGTTTCGCCGCAAGAAAAATTATAAGTATTATGACATTATTTTAACTGCAGAATGTATTAATGATTTTGGATATCACGCACAATGTATGAAAAAAATAACTGTTCTGAAATTAAAAGGTAAATATAAAGATACTTACACATAGTGATTCGTAATAGTGTCCTTAATATCGAAATTTTCATGAAATTATTTTATATCTACTCACACAACTACTAACACTCGCCATGTCAAACCAGTGGCGTTGCGCGCTAGCTGTTTTACTTTATCTTTGATATTTTAATTAGCGCCCATTTTTTCCCAGGCTACCTTATATATTCAAATTAAAAAAAAAACAACTTTAATTTCATTTAAAAAAAAACAAGCACATACGTGACGAGCATCGTATTTTATTTAAAAAATAAAGTAACGAAATAAAATTTTTGTTAAAAAATTAATTACCAATTAATTGAATTAAAACAATTTGCGGCTACTTTTTGACTGGCAAACTTTTACCAATGTATTCTCCAAATTTTAAATGTACGTAAAAATGTGAGTTTGATTAACTACGTTATGAACGTAGTGATCTTGGAGTGGGATCTCGTACTATAAATGGTGGTTTGAAAAGGATTTTTGGAAACAAAGATTTCTTATTATTAATATATTGCGATATGCA
Organism: Diabrotica undecimpunctata; assembly: GCF_040954645.1. Lineage (NCBI taxonomy): Eukaryota > Metazoa > Arthropoda > Insecta > Coleoptera > Chrysomelidae > Diabrotica > Diabrotica undecimpunctata. Next base: position 98,881,445 of record NC_092805.1, on the reverse strand, counting down.
ATAGTTCTTACTCTGCGTTAGAAGTACATATAAAAACGACCGATTACTAAACTAAAAATTTTCTAAATGTAATTGCCGAAAATCTGGAAAAATAATATTGTACTAGTCTAGTATAGTTAAATTATTTTTACAGTAAAATAATAAAATAAAAAAATGCCTTAATCTTAAATAAATTTATATATATATATATATATATATATATATATATATATATATATATATATATATATATATGAAATGAAGTTAACTGTAAGCAATGCACATACTATATACATAAAGAACTGAAAGTCTTAGTTTGGAACTACGAATTTTTTTCTTTTGTTTCGTTGTTGCTTCCATATTAATTTAACAGTATTCCGAGTAATCCCAATTTCTTTTTGCCATTGTCAGTTCCTTTTTCGTTTTCCAAACACCACTATCAGTGGAACAGCTCTAGTTAACCGAACTTCCCTAGTCTTTGCTATATATACACTATACCATATAACGTCAGTTCACTTGGCATTTTTCATGTTTCTTTTCCGATTTATACATTCTTATGTTTCTATGTATAAACATTGGATTAAATTTTACCTAAAATGTGGTTCTGAAGCATTGGCATTTTTTAAATTAATATAGGTATTATAGGAATTATCCAAATTATAAAATTGGTATTTAAGAATAAAGTTTTTGAAAAATTAAACAAATTGTTTTGTTGGAAACGAAGCTTTTATTTTAAATATTTTATAAATAAAAAGTTTATCTGTCTAACTAAGAATAACAAAACTAATTGCATACTTTAAAATTGTATGGAAAATATTTTTGGAGCGCTTTCTTGGGAAGACGTTATTGAAAGATCGTACATTCGAGTACATAAAATCGACTGTAGTTACTTGCGAATACCTGTCAGATTAATAATGCGATTGGTCTAATAATAATATTGGCTGAGGAGATCCTTTCATATTGTGTGGACATACACACACGCACATCTAAACTATGCTTAATCGGCAAATCACCAGATAGTCTCACCACAACTGACTTATGTGGTGAGATCTCTTCTGTGACCACTGCGCTCCCCAATCACGAGGTGTGACATCCTCGTGTCCAGGGATGGATGGTATAGAGGGAATAGTGATGCCCCAGAGTGCTGGCAAACTCAGGGGAGTTATGGTCTTGGCGATGTATGGGCGCACTGTCATGCCTGACAGTACGTTGTACCAACTTGTGTGACTAAAATGTACATGAGACAAAGACTTTTCTAAATCTATAAATAAAAATTTATTTATTTATTTTATCTGTCCCAAATAGGTCTTAATCACTATAATCAGGGTTCTACAGGCAAACCTTCCGCACACTGATGCGACTTCCGCAGAACTTACTGTTGCTATGGAAAGGTAAAAAACACTTGGAAAAGTTCTTCTTATTGACAAAATAAAAATCCAATTACGGAAGGCCGATGGACGTAGTCGTGTAAATAAAGATAATGGAACGTTTTACAGCATGTAATATTCCACAAAAGCTTAGCTGTCGGCGCGGTTCTATTATACTCGTATTATGGAAATTAATTAGTTGAAAGTGTAATTGAGATAAAAATAATAATGAATACTGACTGATATGTACACAATAGCTTTCAAAAAGTTTTACTTTGTATCGGCTTTATTGGCTACGATAATTTTTGTGCTAATTATCGTAGTAATTTAGCAGCAATGGCAGTACCTTGAAGATGCCTAGACTGCAGCACTTGATTGGCCAACAATAATACGGATTTAAATCTCACAGGGCAACTATGGGTCCAGCTGAAAATAAATATCGTTTTTACTTATCACGAAATACAGCTCCTAAGTCAATTGCACAACTAAGATTTGCTGCACAGTGAGAAAGAATATAATTTCTAGATGATGCAGGCTATTATCAGAGCTAGATGAGAAAATAATAGTACTAAAGACTTACTATACCATCTTCCCAAATGCCTCAAAAAATATAGCCCCACAAACAAATGAGGAAAAATCCAAATTAACGGTATCAGCACCCATCAACATAACCAGAAAAGTCAATCACCAATTCACTGTTAATAGCTCTAGCTTTGAAGCAGTGAACAAGCTCATATACTTAAGCTCCCTGTTGACCTATGAAAACTCCAGAACGGAAGAAATCAAACGAAGAATAATTCTAACAAACAAGTGCTATTTTGGGTTGAGTAGACAGATAAAAAGTAGAATCTTAAGACAGAGAACAAAAATAAAAATATGAAAAACCCTACACTACCATTGATGACTGGATCCTGGGAGGTATTTTCGGTGACATCTGTGAAAACGGTATTTGAACGAGGCACAGTTATGAGATATAGTATAAAGACAAACATATATCTGGTAGTAAAGACGTGGTATCTCTCATAAAAATAGGAAGACTAAGATGAGCAGAACATCTAGCAAGATTACAGCAGAACAACCCTCCAAGATAAATCCTGATGTTAAAACCTTCGGGAAGTAGATGGAGAGGCAGGTTAAACCTTGGATGGAAACCTAAAGATGGAGGGATGGTGTAGATTTTAGAAAAAAGAGGTGTAGCAAACTGGAATCGGTTGGCAATGGATGTCTGACTAGCGAAATAGACTGTAGAAGTCGAAGCTCTTCACGGACGAATTCTACATTCCCGATAATCTAAGAAGACTAGTAAGAACTACAATGTGTAAAGTTTTTTGTAAAGTAGAAATACAGTGTGAACAATCACAAGCGTTTGAAACGCATGTCGCACTACGAAGTGATGCGCTGGCGTGCCCCCTTTTCAACATAGTCTTGGAAAAGGCTATAATAGTAAATTTTAACTTATGCATATGATCTAAACCTAATTGCTCGTACAACAGGTAAGATAGAAGAAATGTACAACACCCAACAATAGAGCCAGAAACATCGGTCCCCATTTCCCTGTTAATACTTCTACCTTAGAAGTGGTGGGTACATGCACATACAGTAAAGCGTCGATTATCCGAACGTCGATCAACCTAACAACCGCTTATCCCAACTCCCGACTTTCTGTGTAAACACTGGATTGAAATGTCTAAATATTAAGCGTGTTGTCCTTTCTGTGAAAGATAAATAATAGATTAATAAACGGTTGGAGAAAGATGAATCTGCAACCAAGTTATCCAATAAATACAAAGTTGGCAAGTCTACCATTACAGATATAAAAAAAACGAGCATAAGTAACTTTGTGTTTCAGCCTGATTCTTCTGACTGATCCACAAGTCGTAAAACGATGAAACTTGTCCCAAATACGGATTTAGATGAAGTAAGTGGTTTACTCAAAAAATATCTCGGAGAGAACCTATTTCGGGTCTGATTCTTGTGAAAAAACAGTTCAATTCAACGAAAAACTCGGAAGGCTATCAAATTTTCAAGCAATCACAGGCTGGTTAAAACGATAAGTCGAGACATGGCACCCGTAAGCTTCAAATACGAGAAGAAAAACTGTCTGCTGATTCATCAGCGGCAGATTCATTCAAAAACAAACTAGGGGAGTTACTGAAGGAAGAAAATTTCTCCCTCAAAAACGTTTATAATGCAAACGAAACTGGGCTCAATTAGAAAACTTTACTAATGCTGTTAGCAGTAACCGATTGCCAATGCTTGTCATTGGTAAAAGCAACAAACGACATTGCTTTAGACACGTTAATATGCCTAGGATGCCAATCGCAAAAGATTCATGGATGAATAGTACAATTTTCATGGAATGGTTTATAGAAATTTTTATACCCTCTGTTAACGCCCATCAGTAAGAAAATGGTAAAGCAGAAAAAAAAATGATTGCTTCTTCATAATGGCCCAACTCATGTGACATCTTAAATAAAAAAGAAGATTTTCATGTTTCTTCCTACTAATTTCCACCTAATGTGACTTCATTATTACAGCTTATGGATCCAGGCATTATTGAGACCAGGTATTATAGAAAATAATTGTTACCTAAGTTACTTCTGGAAAAAGAAGTCAAAGATTGATTTGAAAGACGCTTCCTACATAATGGGAACAGAATGGAACCGTGTAAACGAGCAGAGCTGTAGATAAATAAGTATAACTATGTCAACACAGTTCAATTATCCGAAAAAAATCGATTTTCTCCTATGTCCCCCAATAAGTTTGGACAATCGACGCTCTGCTGTACTTAGCTCTGATGACCAATGATAACTCTATAACGAAAGAAATCAAACGAAGAATAATTCTGGCAAACAAGTGCTCTTTTGGGCTACATAAACACATGAAAAGTAAAGCCAAAAAACAAAAATAACAATATACAAAAATCTTATACTGCCGGTGCTGACATACGGATCAGAAACATGAACCATCTCCAAGACAGATGAAAACCTCTTTCTCATATTTGAATGAAGAATCCTAGAATATTCGGTGCCATCTGTGAAAACGATATTTGGAGGAGAAGGTTGATACAATTATGAGATATAGCACAAATACAAACATATATTTGGTGGTAAAGACGTGATATCTCTCACAAAAATAAGAAAACTAACATGGGCCGGATATCTAGCAAAATCGTAGCAGCACAACCCTCCTAGACGAATTCCCGTTTCGTCCTAGACGAATATCAGAGCCGGTGGGAAATAGACGGAGAGGTAGGCCAAAACTTAAATGGAAGGATGGTGTAGATGAATATGCCAGAGAAATACGTGCAGCAAACTGGCAACGGTTGGCAATGGATAGATAGGGCTGACTGGCACAATAGACTTTAAACGTTTAAAAAATTTCGAGGCTCTACTATAGAGCTGTAGCAGTAATGATGATGATTATGCTCTACCAAATGGTTATAGCAGCATTAATGATGATGATAACAGAGTTCTTGGGCTGTTTTAAAATTAAGTTTTATTAATATTGCATTTTTGGATTGAATATTGTACCTCTAAAAATTTGGTACAGATATTAAATCTTTAACTTATTTAGGTATTACATATTCCAGTGAACAATATTTAGCAATATAAATCACAAGTGGTTTATTTTAAAGGGAAAAAAAATAAGATCGAAGATAAAATACGCAATATTTTGATACGTGAGTATATCACGTGAATAAGACAGATACAAGTAAACTATTAGAAGAACTTTGTTTCGATGTAACAAAACAATAATATTTTGAATTTTTCAAAGCTTTAAATCTTTAAAATAATTTCCGCGCTGGAAATACAAACGTAGAATAAAACATTTCTAATCTTAGAATTGTTATTAATTGCCAGAATACATTAATTACAAACCAACCATTTACAAGGTAAATGTCTTCTTCAATTAGGATTAAAATTCTCGAAATTTTTCTTCATTTGGAATTTTCCAAACACATTTTTAGGCCATATGCATGTACGTAAATTCCTTAAATAAAACGCTAAAATGTTTCATTAAAAATTACAGTGCCAAGCTAAAGTGCAAAACCAATTAAAGCATTTTAATAAGTTTAAAGCGTCAAAACAGAAAATATGTGAAAAGTGTTTTAATTCGACAATTAATTGGTATAGATAACTCATCAAATTCTTTGAAATAAAACACTCCGTGGATGACAATAAAGAAAATCTAAGCTTCGATAACATCAGAAGTTGTGTAAAAATACCTGGTTAGTATCTGTGTTAAGCTGTAAAATAGAGAGTATTAGAAACTCAGGTTTGTATATTGCTAATAGATTCAAAGTCTAACAGTATTAATCGATTTATTCGAAAAGTAGTTCAAATATTAACTTGCTTAATACGTGAAGTTTGAGAAATTTTCTATTATTTAAACACAAGAATCCTGTGAAGGCCGAAGTAAAGCAAACCGAAACTACAGGATGATATAAAATATCATCAAACTGCATCTAATACAATATAACCAAATATACAAAAAAAAAAGTTCCTGACTATTATACTAAGCAGGAAATAAACAATCGATCCAATTTGTTATCCACTTCACTTTTTTACCTTTCGATTTGTTGTTTAATAAACATACTGTGCTATTTTAATTTTTTACGAAGTTTTGTTACTTTTGCGCAATTTTGTGTTCTTTTTCGAAATAGAACGAATTTGTTCTTCTTTGTGCTGTAAAGTTCTGTCGGTAATTAGGTAGAATCTTCCAATAACAAAAAAATGCAACTTAAACTGCACTCTAGTCTTTTATTTTCTAACATTCCGTTTTCATATCGCTATTATTAAATATATTGTCATATTCTGGATAATATAATTACCGACTCCACGAAAAACTCCTTTGCAGACGAAATTATTTTTACAATTTCTTAGTTTTTATAAATAAATACACAGACACATATTCATTATGATATATCGCTGTCGCTGGAGCAAAAAGCACCTGACGATTTTTCAATTGTAAAAGTTATTAATGACGAGCCTGCTAATCTCACGCTCCTGTTGTATTCCCTACGATGTTGTTGACTAACTTTGGGATTCCCTTCTGGTTGTGGGTATTTTTCTGGTTTTGTTCTATATCGGTAGTAACTAGTACAATAACGGAAAAAACAAACATGGCGGCATTGCCAAAAGGGCATTACATCATATCTTCGTTGTTATCGGTCCGATTTGAGCGTGCGATTATACTAAGATGGAAAAAACAAACAAGGCGACTACCAAAAGGGCACTACACAGCATATTCGTTATTAATGAACATGTTACATACGAGAAAGATTTATTATAAAATAATAGAATAAAAAAAATATTTATTATTAGACAAATTTTGATTCAGTGACTTGAAAAAGGCCTCTGACAGTTCAAAATAAAAATAAATGATCGAATCCTAACACGCGACATAGCAAATAAAAGGAGGGATATAACGAATATATTAAGATAACAAACAGAAAAAAAAAAGAGAAAAAACAAACAAGGCGACTACCAAAAGAGCACTACACAGTATCTTGATTATTAATGAACGTATAGTTACATCATAGGGCACTATGGATGAAATTAAATTTACTATAAGACACATTTTGATTTATTTACTTAAAGAAGGCCTCTGATTAGGTACAAAATAAACAACTAGCCGAATCCTAGCATATGACGCATTAAATGAAACGTATAGTACGACAAGTTATCGTTATTTATGCATCTTAATTTAATGTTCGTAATGTTCTATGAGGCACTAGACCGAGAGTACGATGATTGTCCAAAAAAATGACATCAAAATAATAGTAGGAGACTTTCATGCCAAAGTCGAAAGAGAATATATTTTCGAAAAGAGAGCCTACACGTAGAATCTAATGATAACGGTCTCAGAATCATAAACTTTGCGATGTCTAAAAACATGGTAATAGCTGGGACACGATTTCCTCATAAAGATATACATAAGGGAACTTGGAAATCTCCTGATAATGAAACGATTAACCAAATAGATCATATAATCATCGATGCAAGACACTGATCTAACTTATTATATGCTAGTTCTTTTAGAGGAGAAATCATAGATAGTGATCACTATTTAGTTAAAGCACGATTTAAAGAGAGAATATCCAATAAAAAAGAAGATCGGAAAAAGAAGAGAAAAAATCGACATTAATAAACTTAAAGATCCCGACATTGCAAATTTATACAGGCAGCAAATAGAAGATCAAATGAGGACAGAAAACTCACAAGAAGAAAACGTTAACCACCTATGGCCAAATATAAGAGATATTGTGTTACAGATATCGATTGAAATATTGGTCAAAACCAAGTCAGAAAAAAGAAATCATTGGTTTGATCATGAGTGCAAAATGACCACAAGCAGAAAGAACGCAGCATATTAAAAACCATCGACGCAGGATGTACACGGAGAAAAAAAGATGAGTATGGACGTCTTAGAAGAAAGGAAAAACGTATCCAGGGACGTAAGAAGAGGAAATACGAACAGAACACTCTCAATGATATACAAAGTTTATTCGATAAAAATAAAACGAGGAAATACTACAAATCCTTAAATAATAGCCGTCGAGAATTTAAACCACGATTAAAAATTTGTAAAGACACTAACGGTGAAATTCTACATGATAAAAACTTATTTCTTAACAGATGGGCACAACATTTCAGCGAACATCTAAATATAAGCCATATTGAAGAGGTTGCAACATAGACAATCAACAAAATCTACAACGTCAACTACACACTGAAGACCCAACAAGAGAAGAAGTGTCAAATGCCATCCTAAAACTCAATGACAATAAAGCCCCAGGAATCGATGAAATCTGTTCGGAAATGTATAAAAAAGGTGGTGATCAACTTTTTGCAGCAATCCATAAACTAAGAGTACTTATATGGCAGAATGAATTGGTACCAGAGGAGTGGCTAAAGGGAATAATATGTCAATTGCATAAAAAGAGTGATCAACTGGAGTGTAAGAACTGTAGAGGCATTGCTCTGATGACATCCGCGTATGAAAGCGTATAAAATCTTCGGTAATGTATTGTTTGAAAGACTTAAACATTTTACAAAGGATATTGTTAGTCAATATCAATGCGGATTTACTGCTGGAAAGTCAACTACACATCAAATTCAAGCACATAGACAGATTCTAGAAAAGTCACTAGAATATAACATCCACACCATCTCTTCGTCGACTTCAAGGCAGCCTATGACAGTGTGAAAAGAACTGCATTATATAATGCAATGATAGACCCACCTAAGTTAGTTTAGTTTACCCAACTAACAATGCAAAACGTAAGCTCATGCGTTGGAATTGAAGGAGAAAACTGTTATTTGACATTAATAATGGTCAAAATGTCTAAAGACAGGGGGATGCGCTGGCGTGTCTCCTCTTTAATATTGCCTTAGAAAACGCAATCAGACAATTAAATATTAGAATGAATGGAACTATTTTTAATAGATCGACGCAAATTCTCGCATTCGCTGACGATATAGTTATAGTGGGCAGAAGTATGAGAGACATGGTGCAGTATTTTACAAGGCTTTCGGACGCGGCAAGTAAATTAGGACTTGTGGTAAACGAGGAAAAAAAAACAAATTAACAACTATACCTTTGAGCAAGTCAAAGAATTCACATATCTTGGATCGCTAGTAAACGCAACAAACACGACAAGCGACGAAATAACAAGACGCATAGCAATAGCAAACTGAATTGCTCACGGTCTCCAGAAACATTTAAAAATTAAAAATATAAAACATGCAATAAAGCTCAATACATAGAAGACCTTAATAAGACCGGTTTTGATATATGGGGCTGAAACGTGGATCTTATCTCAAAATGATGAAAGATTTCTTGGTATTTTTGAGAGAAAAAATTTCAAAACCAGAGGACGACCACGAAGGAGATGGATTAATGATGTGGAAGAAGACCAACAGATTCTAAGGGTCAGAAGATGAAGGGAAGTTGCCAGGAATCGACTGCAGTGGCAACTTCTTTGTGAGCAGGCCAAGATCCACAACGGATTGTCGATCAACTTATGATGATAATTATAATTTCCATTTTTCATTCATAAGTTGTTCTTTATTTGTGACTCTATTTGGCCAGGATGTTCTGCATATAGAGCGTAAGCATTTGTTCATAAGAGATTATAATTTCAGAAATTAATTTTAGGGGAGTTCTGCTTCTAGTCAAATACCAACCTCACTTTCACGTGATACTCCCTGTTAGATAAATACCTTGATGAACGAACGAATGTCTGCTGAAATTCGATCTAGATCAGCTGCTTTGGCATTTTTTAGAGGGTTTATTAGATAGTTTATTTAATATTTCATAATTTTTGCTTTGACAGTATTCAGCGTTTCATTATACGGTTAAATATTTTCATTGAATTTACTACTTCCTGATTACAGTTTTTCCTTTTTTGTACTCTTTCGATTTTTTCATTTTTGTCATTAGTTGGTCATACAATACTTTGCCGAACGCCTTTTCGTAACTTGTAAAACAGGCATAGACATTTTCATAAATACCAACTTGAGTTGGTTGTTACCTCTTAGGACATAAGGTTCCCTTTTCCGAGCTGGGAAATTGTACATTCCCTTAACAATTGTAATCCTTTATCATCGACCTGTCTTATTAATTATACCGATAATTACTAAAATTATGTAATTTAAGGGTCATCTGACCTCATCATGTGGCTAGTTCCAAATACTATATACACGTTTTTCACTGAGAATGATCTGATAGGATATCGAAAACGTTCTGAAAATGTATAAATCTATTTTGGATAATTTCTAATAAATCATAATAATAAAATTTTATACCATTGTACAAAAAGAAGTTTTTACTTCATTGAAAGTTTTTTTAAACTATGGTATACAGTCAACCACTGGGAATTTCCCATTTAAACTTTAATTTTCATAAATATTCCAGTAGCGCTGCGTTAATATATTTGAGTAACTAGTGCCTGTAGTTCCCACTCACATTACGAAATTCGAGCTAGGTATGGCTTATCGCTTGATTTAACTTAGAAATAGTTTTTTAGATATTAAATAGATTTTATGATTCGTTCGCTAATTGTTAAATTGTATTTACATTATTTAAAAGCAGATCATTTAAGAAAAATTGGGAGTGGATATCTCCGCCAATTACTTCGAAGACTGATTCTTAAAGCACTGAGAATTTAATAGATTTAGTATTTCCAGAACTGCGTTACAATTTATATAAAAAAATTACAAGTATTCAGAAGAAATGTGCTCAAAAAAGGTTAATTCAATATCATATCCATTCTCATTGGTTTTAATTTTATGCAAGTTTTCTAATTATATTTTTGGGTATGTTTCTATCGTTCGAAATTCAAATATGTTTAATTTTCACGCCATTTTGAGTAACACTATATAAATGTGACAACATACAGTATAGTAATAATAATAAACAAGAAATTCTTCGTTCGACACACTACTAAGTTTCTTTCCAAAAATTTTCAATAATTTGTAAATATCGAAAATATGCAGTCTCTTTTTTACGGTTATGATTTTACTCAAATCCCTTTATAGTATGGTCCTTCGAGCCGGACGTATATTTTTGCTGGTTTCAAATGTTCTTTGAAATATATGAGAAAGAAACTTAGCGTGTTTAATGAATAATTTATTACTTACTACTATTTTGCCTCTATATTGGGCCACACAAATATGAATCACCTTCAGACACATGCTTTCCCAGATCGTCTCTTACTATGTCTTCTTTCACCTCCTTCTCCCAAACTCAACGAGTCGTCGTATAGGCCAATTATATCATTTCATAATATTATACGTGCACCATCCATTTAAGTTTATGCTCTTAATCGATATCACAGCTAGATTCAAAATATATTAATTTTTTATTTTATCCGTTTTTGTCACTCCATTTATCAATTTAAGAATTCTCATTACAGTAGGATGCATTTGTTTCTTTTAAACCTCATCATTCAGTGCCGCATGTCATAGGTGATATTATGGAGAACTTACAAAATTTTCATGCTTTTCCTTCAGTTTAATCTTGACTACTGCATATCCTTTCAAATGTATTTCACCATATCACCAACGATTTACGCAATGTTATTTGTATCAGTAACTCTTAATACTTTTTATTCGTAGTAAATTTTTTTAAACGAACATTCAACAAACGAACAAGTTTTAAATCTTTTCTAGAATAGTGCACTATTTAATTCAGTGTAATATTAACCAATAATCAACTTTTACACGAAAAATGTATCAATGAAAAAAATGGTAACGGATTTAGAAAACAATTTGGATAGATTATTTTGACAGTGCGTATCAATAAAATTAAAATAATTAAATTAATACTACTATTAAATTAAATGTAACAATGTATAAAATAAAATTATAATAGTGTAATTTGTAAGCCTTTATCCTGCAATGCCTGTAGAGCTCAGTAAATAAATAAATTAAATTAGATAATAAATTGGAATTAAAAATACCTCACATAGAAAATACTGCAGACTTTGAATCTAACTAGCTGTATTATATCGGATCGTTTTTAAGTGTACAAAAAATAAAACTAGATAAAAGTGCTAAAATCATAAACTGCCAATTAGAAAACATCTTGAATATTAATGCCTAATAATTTGTTGTCTAATAATACCTTAAAAACCAAACAAAAAATTTTGATATGAAAAATGTTATTTCCTTTTCAGTTTCTTGTGTTAACGAATATTGTTTCTTAACATTTTTGATATTTTTCCACAATATCTACAGTTCAGAAATATTTTATCAAACCCAATAGTGACGAAAACAGTCTAACACAGCGAGTCAACCTAACGTCTTCTTTACTACTTGTATGTAGTGTAGATAAGGACTTTCTTAGTTGGAAAATATACATTAATCTATATTTGATTCAAAGTCATGTTATTTCCCTGCACTTTTTTGTTTTTGAATTTTCCCTTCCAATTATTGACATGAAGTTTTTTATATATTCTATATTTTCCCGACTCTGCTCTAACGAATGCAAACGTGCACTCTTAACGCGGCGACTACTAAGAAGCTAGAAGCATTCGAAATGTGTATATATAGAAGAATCCAGAAAATATCATGGACCGAGCATGTAATATACAACAAAGTCATGAGAAGAGGTAACAAAAGAATGGAAATAATGAAAACCATAAAAATACGAAAGTTGCAATACTTGGGGCACGTTATGCGTGGTGAGAGATTCGACGTACTTCAATTGATGATACAAGGACATGAGAAATATACGAAGGAGAAGAATCTCATGGCTGCGTAACTTGAGATAATGGTACGGATTCACAATAATCGAACTATTCAGAGCAGCCGCATATAAGATGAGAATGGCCGTGATTATTGTCAACCACCATCGCGGAGATGGCACGTAGAGAAGAAGGCTAAATGAAGGTTATACAGTTGAAAAGATATGAAATAAAAATGTACCATTTCTCGCCAATCATTATTAGATGCATTAGTTACGGGAATAAAGGCGCCCTCTTGTAAAGGAAAATGCTAAATATTACCTGTATGACACACCGGTAATTACCACGAATATACAAATGCTAATACTTTAGATTTTAGAGGAACACGTTGAGCTAATAATAGAGGTAATTCCAACAAGTCCTGCAATTGTTTTGGAAAATGTACCGTAGCATAAGTTCTGGAAAACTGCCTACAACTGATTGGTGGTTGTAAATTCACATTCTTCAGAATACTTTATCGTTCGTTGATTTTTCTTATTAAATCCACTCTAATATTTGCAAATTATGTTTTCACATAATCCAGAAAGATGACAAATAATGATGTAGCCATTGTTTTGTATGACATCTTTAAGAGAGTAGTTTCTCTATAGTTGTCGGAAATTGTTTGATCTGTTACATTAGTATATATAATAAGTCTATTTGTGTACATTACAATGGGCAAGAAAAATAAATTTTACCTTATACAAAACCAGTAGGACCATAACACTGTTTGCAGTAATTTAATCCAAAGCTACAGAAAACGTCTTCAATCAAATTTTTATTGGACGCTCGTCATAATATGTTTTTGAAATTAAAACTACGAAAATATGACATTTTTCTAATTATTCAGCAAAATATTAAGATGTGCAAATACGAGAACAAAAAGAGTCTTAATTTAAATTCAATTTTATTTTGTTCGCGTATCAATATTTTATCTAATCGGTTTAACTCAAAGAATCACATTATTTACAAAACCAAGCCAAAGAAATATAACTTATAAAACTAATTAAAAAAAAATCAAATTTACCTGTTTCGCTATAACGCAAGCTCTGTTGACAGCTTCAGCCTCTACCTCTTCAGGCCTCGACATCTCGTGTCCTTCAGGACCAGTTATGCCTCGAGCCAGCAACCGTTCAGCGTTTTTGGCGATGATAGAACCGTTTTCAGCATGAACTTGAGCAAGAGCACCTAAATTATGGCACTGTTCGAAAGCGCTGTATAACTCTGCGTCATTCAACATGAAACCATAGGCCATGAAGACTTTAAAGGAGTTGACACCGTGTTCTTTGACTAGTATCTCCATATCCCTCTTAATTTGTTCAGACCAACGAGGGAGGATGACGTGTAGCGAGTAGTCGCAACATACTTTACCATCAGCTTTTTGACGGTACTCGTAGAATGCGTCTAACAATGATTCGTCTTCTTTGGGAAACACAAAATCAACTACAAAAATTTAATTAAAATAAGTAAATTTAAAATAGATCATCAGAGTTATTAAAAAATGGAACAGAAAATTTGTTTAAATCTCTCGCTTACTTTTCTACCAAATGCACAGTTGCAGACCCCACACCCCCAGGGTTGGGGGTGTGGGGTCGTGTTTGATCCCAGTCGATATATTTTTGAAAAGTATTAAACACGTGTTTTTGGGTTTTCAGTTGTAAGTACATTTTCTCGAGATATTAAGCCGTTTCAAAGCCGCATATAGAAGGACATTTCAAATGGGCAATTCGGTCACGTTTATTATAGTTCAAAACACTCCTGTAGAGGGCGACTGAATAAACTTAAATCTTGGCCATCGGCTTAAAACTATATCATGAAAGATGGAGTTGGGGTAAGTGGGAAAGTACGAACGGAGCTATTTAACCCATGCATCCACGCTTAATAAAATTTCGATACCATTGATTTGGAAACTGATTTTTTTTATTTTTTCACAATAAAATCTATATTTTTAATATATTAAATTGTTAAATTTTGAATTTTAAAACTTAAAAAGGTATGAAAATTTCAATATTCAAATTATATTTTTTTACATCTAAATAAAATTTTATAGCTTTAAATTAAAAATAGGTCCTACCCACCTGATCTTTTAGAGAAATTAAATTTTCGTCTGACGTCTGTCCTTTGATTTGCAAGAGTGTCATTCCACCAGGGTACTTTACTGTGGAAATTCTCCGGACAGATATCTTCAAACGCTGACATGACAACAATAATATTCCAGGTCTGCTTGATATGCTTTCCAATTTGTTTTACCAGGATTACGATAGGTTTCCTTGATAGGCTCATTGCCTGTTATTTCAAAATGTGTCGATCGTCTAAACAAGACACCCCATCTAAGACATGCCATTTTTTCTGCAATCTCTCACTAGCTGTTTCAACTCCCGTGATGGTGGTTGTTTGGGATCAATATATGGGAGGTATGCTGATCCGAGAACTATCTCCTTCATATCTCCTCCCTCTATGACCTATATCTTTTCTGTTGTTAAGTCCCTGGAACAGACATTCATAAAAGGTAGTTCTGATATTTCTTTTGGCTGTTATGCAGGTCCTTGTGACTTCGGTACACCGTCTATATATAAGCTTTCCTCCAATGCCTGATAGACCTCTTATTTTGTCTTTGTAAATCCAGAGCTCTTGTATCAAGGTTACACTAAACCTTCTCATGGCAATAGTAGTTCTGCAGAAGCTGATTTACTATACAGGAAATTCGCTTATATCATTGTGATTTGAACCATCGAGGCTTATTATCTTAAAGGATAAATTTCCAAGTTTATAATATGCCTTGAAATGAGCAGCCCACAATGCTTTATACGAGACCTCGTCAATCGTATAGACTAGGATTTGCGCTTCCTCCCCAATCTTTATATTTTTTGACAACCAGTCTTCTGTCTTAAGGTCTTGATTATGCCTCTTTAGACGGGTCCTGATAGTTTCTTTATCAGACTCCTTAGGGACGCGGATGAGGACCATGGGTCGCTTGAGCATATTATTTGAATGTTTTATGGAAGTTATTCTGACCTCCGATAGGAGCCTCATTAACTGCTTATACCAGTTTGTGAAGGATCAGATCTGCTTGATCCCGAGCTAGTTGAGTATCAGGATGGTGTCTGTGCTACCGCCATTATGGATACTTTTGTCACGTTAGAGCTCCTTGGTTTCTTAGCAACTCTGTTGCGAGGAGGATAATGGTATTCTCCCAAAGTCTCTTTTATCCTTGAGTGTTGCCGATTTGGTTTTCTTGTGATTTGCTATAGTCCATGTCCCAGTAGCCATTTTTGCCTCCTAAAACCAATTCTAGCGTACTAACGAGACCAGAAATTGGTTTTTGATCGAAACACCTTGGAATTTTTTGGGCTTTTCTTCCAGTGATTGACTTTTAATTAATTTTATTATATTTTATAAGAAGAGAGTTTTAATTATATTACTTGTGGATTTGTACATATTTAATTTAAATTTTTAATCACAATATTTTTTTCTAAAAACATTCAGTTATTACAAGTTAAAAAAATTATGGTGCATGAGTAGGATTTGATCTCTAATTTTATAAAATGCAAAAATTTACTGCTAAGCATTCGATGCACACGACCATGCGGCACCTATATATAAGAAAATATCTAAAGTTGCATTTGTTGCTCCACGCTTTCATAATATATTTTAGAAACAGTAATAGCGCTCACATGAGCGCTCCCTACTACTACAGCAAAGAATTAAAATCTTGTTTAACTTGTGTAACCTCAGCCTAGAGTAAAAAATGACAGTGAAATCATTTCTTCTATACGCGTCCGATATTCGTTGGCGTCACGATGAATCGTTTTTTTTTTCGATTATAACGCAATCTATTAATAATTCGAAAAAATTTTTCTTATAAAAGTTTCTTATTTTTTATGAGGAATAAAAATGTGCAATAAAAAATGGGGCTTTCAATTTAAGATTTCAAAGTTGTCCCCTTTTCCTCTCTAGGGGTGTGGATGAGGGGTCGCGTTTGGTGTCATTCAATAGATTTTTGAAAAATATTGAAGTGTTTTTCAGTTTTTCGATCCAATGTTTAATTTGCGAAATATTTAACCGTCCCGCTTCTTTTATCACACCCTATATGATATGCGTAAATTTCAAATGGGTCAAACCGAGTAGAGTCAAACCTGAATATATGTGATGACCTGTACATTAATATAAATATTTTTCCGGAGACGCCTGCATTTAATTCGTAAGAACATAAGCAGGATATAATGAAGACAATATAGTTGCTACAACGCTGCAGTATATTAAATAATTAGATCCTGATCGAATAAAAAGTCTGGCATTTCCAACCTCTTAACACCACAGTCTATACGTTTATTATTTAAGTTGGATTACTGCTACTAAACAGCCCATGTTTACCCGCGATATCCGTCCTAAGATTAAAAATACAGTCAACCCCTATATCCTTTTTAGTATTAATAATTACACCAACGAAGTTGATATACATTTTTCATTATATTATTAATGAACCTTTAGTTAGTTCCATATTAGAAAATAAGGTAACTCGTCTAAGCTTTTTTAAATGAGATTTTATTTGTAACTGTAAGTTATAGAAAAGGAATAGGACTTTTTTTTATTCTTAAATAAATACGCTCGTTCTGTTCTATGAATTCGTTTTATTAATGATCAATTTCACACATTCATCCATATTAAAAATTAGTTATCACCATGGAATATAATAACCCAAAGGTAGCACTATGGGAACTAACGTTTTTGAAAAATGTATTTATATTTCAATTATTGTAACATATAACTCTTCGGTCAGAGTTCAATTAATCAAACTGAAGCGTTGTACGGGTTTAGATTGTGCCGTTTTTTAAAGGTTTAATTAAAACCTGTTGCTAAAACTTTCGATATAATTTTACAAAACTGTTGCAGAAGTAAACGTTGACATAACTTGAAAATGTTGAAATAACCTTATAAGATCCTAATGATACCGATTCATACACGGAATGTTTGACGAATTGTTGCGTCATATATACGGCCTTTCAATTCATCATAGCGATAGCCAAGCTTTTGCTGAAGTGTAAACTTTACAGTCGTAGAATATCTCAAAAGGATAGAAACCGATTTTATTAAATCGTGTTTCGTTCATCTTCAACAAAATGGGTGGCACCTCTTGTAGCCTCCACGACTTGTGCGAACAAGCAGTGATATTCACCGACGGTCTGTGTATGAATTTGTATCTTTCCCGGATCTTTGATGAAGCAGAGAATATACGGAATTAACGTCATACGATCCTAATGATACCAATTCATACACGGAATGTTTGACGAATTGTACTGTTACGCCATAGATATAGCCTTTCAATTCATCATAGCGATATCAAAGCTTTTGCTGAAGTGTAAACTTTATATATATATATATATATATATATATATATATATATATATATATATATATATATATATATATATATATATATATATTTATAAGGAAATAGAAAGGTTGCATTCTTTAGCAAATGCTATTCTACCTGTACACGTAACCGCTATTTGTCGAGTACAATGAAGGCGTATCAATATGTAATCTTCGATATGCAGAAATATCGACCTGCATATTCATGCCGAACATATTGTGAGCGTACATCAATTCAAATATCTAGCTTACTAAGCATACACAGTAAATGGTAAGTACAGACCCTCATACCCTAATGTAGACATTAAGATCCAAATTGAAATATCAAGATCTAGATTCATAAAAATGAGAAAGCTCTTAAGCAACCGTAAAAGCATTGACATCCAATAGCCCGTTACGAAATGTTACGTACTCGCTACGCTACTTTACGGAGTAAAAGGGTGGATGTTAAAAGTAGCAACTATAAAAGTTAAGGGGTTTTAGAAATATGGCTGTACTGACACATACTGAGAATCAATTAGACAGATAGAGTAACCAATACAGAGGTATTAAGAAGAATGGGTAAGGAGATGAAATTGTTAACAATTATTGTTAGGAGGAAAACGTCATATCTGGGCCATTTGTTTCGTAATGATAAGTACAGGCTGCTACAGCCTATAGTGTAAAGCAAGAATTAAGGTAAAAGCTGCAAACATAATACACGCGGCACAAAACAGAGTAACATATCGCATAACTGTCGCCAACCTTCGGCATAAGAAGGCACATAAAGAAGAACAGAGTATTATTATTTCCGTTCCGACGGAAATGGTTATGTCAAGGCCGGTAAGTAAACAAATTATTGACTTTCTTTTCCTAAATATTCTCTTTTTTCATGTAGTAGTAACCCTTATTTAGGAAGAGCCCCAGTGCAATTTATGAGTCACAACAGAGCAGGATACTATTCTCGGACCTTGAATACCGATGTATTTAGAACAATCATTATTTCAGTTTAAAACGTTTAAATAACTTACTGATCATTGTAGTTCCTCCAGCAATAGCAGCTTTGGTCCCACTATAAAAGGAATCCGACGACTTGGTTCCCATGAATTCAAAGTCGAAATGGGTATGTGGATCAATACCGCCAGGCAAAATGTACCTAAAAATATTTCGTTGATTAGGATGTTGCATTTAAAAATATTTATTGTTGTGAATATTGCCTTCACAAGGGAATTCATTCCCTTGTGAATATTGAAAATAATCCTGAAAAAAATCATCACCTTTTTTAATTGTTTGTATGAAATGAAGTATGAGTTTTCGACTATAACGTCCTGCAGTAGTAGCAGCAGAATATTGCATCCAGATATTACATTTTCCTTTTGAAATGTTTCTCTGACTTCCAGGACACTAATTCGAAAAGGGTGTAACCTGTTGCTGAATGTATCGAAATATTGTACGAACACCAGATATATTTATAATAAATGCATAGTCAAAAATTTAAATAATTCGTATTGCAGCTTCAATACATATTTATTTCCTTCTTTGTCAGTCTCTAGTGGACCTACTAAGTTTTAACTTCCTTTATTTATTTGCAATATGTTTGAAAGACAGAAAAATTGACACAGTGGGAGCTACACCCAGTGGTCAGTACCCTTGACCTATATTTAGTTTACATTAGCAAATTTCTGACTTTTACACAAATGAGTAACTTCTAACTAGTTCCTAAAGGTGGAGAGATCTAGAGGATCCAACCTTTTTCGTCTTCTAAGCAGTGGTGGAGTAAAGAGGTCGTCGGCGAGTGGATTTGGATGTGATGATAATCTCTTAGTAGTAGTTTGTAGACTGAGTGATGGTTGCTTCTTTAACAGTTACAATATTCAGGTTATGATCAGGAAGGACTTTTTTTATATTAGACTACTACTATTTATAGAAGTATGTCTTGGATACTTAAACCTGGCTTCCTATTCATAAACCAGTACATTTTCTTATAAATGCCTAGTTGTAGTCGTTTGCACCGTATATGTTTCCCCAATTTAGGTGATTATCTATGTGGACACAGAGATGTTTGTCATATTTCCTTGCAGGTAGTAATTTTCAATTTATAGATACCAGAGGGCAGTTCTTTCTTTTTAACGTGAACACGATGTGAGTCGATTTAGTATTATTTACTTTTACACGGCATAGTTTTAACCGATTTTCTAATTGGTTTAGTTTTTATTTTAATTTAATTTTAACAAATTTTATTATTGTTTATAATTACTGCTCTCTGGATATTTTTTTAAGTAAACATAAATATATTAACTCTCAACGATGCTCACAGTGCAGACGTTGCTTCTTTTATTACGATATTACATCTTATTCCAAATCGGTAGCAATTTTTGTTGATTTCCAATGATATCTCGTAATCAAGTTGGATTGCATTGTAAGAACGCTTAATAATTGAACATAATTAATAAACTACAAAGATGTAATAGATAAAATATGATGTTATATTTATTTAATAATGTAAAACAATACAAAAAATATTAATTGTTGAATAACTATGTAGTACATACCTTCCTCTGGCGTCAATAACTCTTGTTCCTCCAGGAATGATAAGGTTGTTACCAATTTGCTTGATAATGCCATCTTCTATATAAATGTCTTCGTCTATAACGTCGTCTTCGTTGACGATTTTACCGTTTTTGATCAAAAGGCGGTTCTGTGAGCTCTGAAACAAAGAGAATCGCTTTATTTATGGAATCAAGCATAAACAATTATAGAGTTGTTTAAATGTAACATTAATACTGATTGTTCATAAATAGTTGTCACCCTTCAATTTTTACAATTTTTAAATTATCTATACACACATAAGTAACTTTTTTGTGTTGTCTATATGCGGTCTATGTAAGTAATTGTCATCATTGTTAATAAGACCACCTTTTCCTCGCCACTTGTTTAAATTTGACATTAAGAATATACAATGATCTAAGATTTTTTGTGTATACCCTACATCTGCATTCAGTCCAACAGATCGAGGCTCTAAAAAGGCCTATTCCAGGTGACGTTAGCGAAGAATTACCCTGCAGTTGCAGACAACACGTTCGGCTGTTTTCTATATATTTTCGCAGGATCTAAATGTTGCTTTGTACACTATGCTCATTATATAGAGATGATATCCGAGTGAGCAAACACCTGTGATTGATTTCGTCCTTCTGAATCTCTAAAGGTAGGTATTTTGCGTAGCGAGCAGAAGGTTGTAATAATCTTTTTACTTGCCAATTCACCGACAGCAGCATCACAACTGCCTCTTCATACGGTCAGATTGGTACAGCTTATTCTTACTGACACCAAAGCAGCTGTAGTAATACAAAATATGAATACTGATAACTTTGAGATCAATAACGGTGTAACAAGGGGACGCCCTCTCAACGCACTTTTTTAACCTTTTGCTGCATGTGCGACTTAGTCTTATTGAAACAAAATTAAAGGAGACTTTCGAAGATTTTCGAAGAAAAACCAAATATATGTTTACGTCAAGGGCAAGACGAAACAATACAAACTTCTTCCAAACAGGTATCCACAGTTTTTCAAAGGTAGCAGAGTTCACGTACTTAGGATCCCTAATAACCGAAAGTAATAATGGAAGTGCAGAAATAAAGAACAGAATACGAGCCCGTTCCCATTTCAGTTGGCTCATCTTTGGAATTTGCAGTTTATGGCGATTACCATAAACAAATCATAATCTACATGTTTTTATAAGTTCTCATATTAATTGTTATGCCATTCTTTATTAATATTTATTAAAAACATTACCCTTATGTTTTTTTATTTATCTCCAACAATCTGCAAAAAATTCGCTAAATCGTGTCTTTTCATTCACATACATTAACATAGGTTAATTTTTTCATAATTATCCTAAAACCAGAGTTAGATGTGGAAAATGACATCAAAACAATTGTCAATTAATGTCAAACGTATTTTGTGATATTATAAAGCCTATTGCCGTTTGTTAGTTTTAAAATAGGTGAAGATAAAGTTATTGATGAAAACATTTGTTCAATCATCATTAGATTTTTAATTCTGGAAAATCCAAGACTCAGAGTTGGTCATTACAAAACCTAGAAGTGTAGGAAAAAGTAAAATAACCAAAGCAGATCGAAAGGCATTAAGACTCATTATAGTGAAAAAACGACGTGCAACTTATCTAGATTTAAGTATTTTGGGAAATGACGTTGCTAGAACACACGTTTCTAGATCAACCTGTCAACGACAGGCACGTAAATTAGGATTTGCTACTTACAAACTGAGTTAAATAGTTGAATAAATCTATATAATAATTTTTAACATTACAACACAAGAAAAATAGGTTAAAATGTCCAAAAGAGCATTAGGATTGGACATATTTACGATGGAGTGGATATCATGAGTAAATGGAAGATGTACAGTAAACCAACTGGCTGACGTACGACTGATTTACAGCGGACGGTTTCCGCAGTAAATCGGATTTTATATTTTATTGCAAATGCTTTCCTCTAAGTCAACTAATTTTAAAAAAGATTCTCGTTGTTCAGGAAGATTTAGTAAATAACTATAAAAAATTATCAGTTGAATCACACTGTAAAAAGTGTAATTTCTCTTTTTTCTCACATGTGTACAAAAAAAAAAACAAAATGAATTTGATTACATCATTGCATATTCTGCAGCCCATGTGTGAAAGCAATTTAAAGTGGTAAACACACGCATAATCAGTTTATTTAATATTCTTTGATATGCCATGATGAACTTTTTCTATTTTCAAAACGTTTAATATATTTACGCCGATTGTACTTATATGATTAGAGTTGAGGAAGCAGTGTAATGTAAACGTCTGTTAAATAATAGTGAACTGATTCACTGATTATAGTTGACGCAACTGAATTGATGCTTATTTAATGAACATTGTTGACATTTTTGTTAACTTTTCTCAATTTCCAGAAATTTATTTATATTAATTTGATAAGACGGAATTCTGTAAACTAATACTTAAAGTATTCTTCTCTCTACCTATGCCGAAGAAGTCTAGTTGTATTGCTATTATTTATATAATTATGAAAAAATGTATTATTAAGAATTAAGTACTTCAATTTTTGTCACTACGAGCCAAACACAACATAAAGTTTTAGCTGAAAAAAGCACAAAACAAGTTGGGTCAGTCACATCACAAGAATGGGGGACGGGACCCTGGTCACAGTTTGTTTAGCTGTTACTGCCATTGGCAGTGTTGTACCTCCCTTTTTTGTCTTTCCCAGAAAAATTTTACTCGGCATTTTATAAGAAATGGCCCTACTGGTTGTAATGGTTCTGCTAATAAACATAAACGTGGCTGGATGCAGGTAGTAGATTTCTTGTTATTTATGCAACATTTTACAAAATTTGCAAAACCCACTGAAGAAAATCGTGTTTTGATAGTAATGGATAATGATAGCTCTCATATAAGCTTGTCGGTGATGAATTACTGCAGAGAAAACTTTATTGCTATATTATCATTCCCGCCACACACGTCGCTCAAGCTTCAACTGCTTGACAAAACCGTATTTGAACTCTTTAAGACGAAATTTAATATTGCACCCGATTTTTCGATGCGAAACCATCCCGGTCAACGAATGACAATCTATGATTTACCAGAACTAGTTAAAACAGCCTTGTTATCAGCTGCCACAGCGTCTAATATAAATGTTGGATTTGCATGCACACGACTATCTCCGTTTAACGATCAGATTTTCCACGATATTGATTTCGCTCCACCTTCTCATTGATATGCCATATGAACCATCTATTGAATCTCAAGCTGGGTGTTCACGAGATGAAAATATTCTCAAGAAGTAACTCAAAATCTATCTTCTCAAGCGCCTTCTTTAGCGATTACTTACAAAACTCCACCACCTTCTATACCGTCAACCAGTGAACGAAGATCTCTTCAGAATATGTAACACTTTCTAAGGCGCAATATAAACAAAAATCTAAGACTCGTAATACAAAAGACAAGACACAAATACACCTGAGAAACAAGCGTTGGAAGAACAAATAAAAAGTAAGACAGCGAAGAAAGCACCTAAGTTGCCAAATTATAAGACTACAAAACGAAAGATACGGAAGAAGGAAAACGTCGATTACGATTCTAGTGAAGATTCTTCTGAAGGTAAATCCGGTATTTGCCTTGTATGCTGCAAATCGTATTCTAAGCGTGGGGAGAATTGGTTACAGTGCACCGAGTGTAGAAAATAGGCGCACAGTTGCTCTATTTGCTCCATTGTTCTGTCGATTAGAATTCTTTATTTTTTGTTAAATTTCATAACTATTTTTATTTAGTACACCTTCATATATTGTGTAGCAATTGAAACTGTGAACTGTAACAATTGGCACTCTCGGTGGGACTATTGTTACATTCTGACTTGTTTAGTAAAATTGCAATTATCAAAATACGTGAAAGTTGTTTGATTTTTGTTTTGTTTCAATATACCTCATTAGTATATCAATTTTAACAAGAGAAATCATACAATTTCCTACCTGGCGAAACTGAATTCAAATTTTTACCACTGTGCCTTCTACAACTTGCAAAGCAAACAGCTTGATGAATTACTCGGCAAGGGAATCTAAAATATGCATTCCACCTGCCGTTCATCATGATCAAAATTCGTAGTGAATTCAGTTTCTGGTACTCCAAACAGAGTAAAGAAATAAAACATAATGACGGTATTAGATTTTTGTTTCGATACAGGGCAGCGGCAAGCCGCTTATACGTATTTCGACCTCTTTAGGTCTCATCAGAGCGGTATATGCCACTGCTCTGAATCGAAACAAAATCTATCCCGTCGTAGACCAATAATTATCGAAATAACTATTTACAGACGTAACAACGCCATCTAATAACAACAAGAGAAGTCATACGATTTCCTAGCTAGCGAAACTGAATTCAAATTTTTACCACTGTGCCTTCTACAACTTGCAAAACAAACAGCTTGATGAATTACTCATATGAGCAGAGCAGTGGCATATACCGCTCACATGAGACCTAAAGAGGTCGAAATACGTATAAGCGGCTTGCCGCTGCATGCATATTTTAGATTCCCTTGTCGAGTAATTCATCAAACTGTTTGCTTTGCAAGTTGTAGAAGGCACAGTGGTAAAAATTTGAATTCAGTTTCGCCAGGTAGGAAATCGTATGATTTCTCTTGTTGTTATTAGATGGCGTTGTTACGTCTGTAAATAGTTATTTCGATAATTATTGGTCTACGACGGGATAGATTTTGTTTCGATTCAGAGCAGTGGCATATACCGCTCTGATGAGACCTAAAGAGGTCGAAATACTTATAAGCGGCTTCTTTTGAAACAAAAATCTAATACCGTCATTATGTTATATCTATTCTGTGCCAAAAAATTATAATTTTTCTTAAAGGAAAAAGAGAGACGAAAGTAACAAAAATACGTAATAAAAACAGTCTTAAACACAAGAAAATATATTGCATAATTTTAAGGAACATAAACATAGTGCGATGATAGAATATGACAACACAAGTGATTAGAATGAGTGACTTTGTGGAAGACGCTGCATGCGATTTGAAGCTGGTTTGTAAAAATAATTACTTGGTACACTCATTATCACTGTAACTCAAAAGAAATGTAAACCTTATACGATAAATAGAAAACTTTAAGATTGTACTATAAATTTTCCATACTGAATAGTTATTTAATTATGTATTGTCCTTTCAACACCTACAAGTAGGTTATGTTCTCTGATATAATCAAGTTGTAAATAAAGCATAAATTAAGTAGGTGTTATCTATTAAAGTATTATTTAATGTTGAATGATTTGAAAACTTACACTTTCAAGCAATCGTCTGTCTATTAGAATGAAAAAATTTTTATTGATTTTATAAACAGCTGTTATTTCTCAAGGAGTCATGGTCTCGTATTAACATAACCTAGATTTTTCCCACATTTTCACTCTTTATAATTTTACTTTATTTTAAATTGTATAAGTTACTAAATGCGCCATTTGCAATCAGCATATATCTTAACGTTTTTAGAAGAAACCAACGTATTCCTGATTTTTAAATATTTAGCGTATTCATTCAAAAAACCGATGCAACATGTGTGTTTTAAGGGTTAATTAACGGCAAAATTCGCCGGTTAAAATGTTTTAGTAAAAAGTGCTTCGCTCTTTGTACTTTGGACTCTTTTTGACTGGTGTAATTTTTTAAAATAATTGTCTGCTTTGTGTTTAGTTACTGGACAGAAAGTTTGTTGAATTCAGGTGGTTCAGTAATTAGTTATATGCGGTCGCTAGTGCTTCGATATTTAATTACGGAACACCGGTTACTAAAAAGAACAAAGTGTTTCGGGAATTAAATCCGGCCTGTTTGTTTTGTATTCTATTAAACAATAAAGTAGCTTCGATCTAACTACTGGACTACATACTCTTAAGATCTTCGGTATTAATTACTGGACTACACTTGTTTAAACCTTCTGTTTTATTGAAAGGTTATATTTAATACAGTGTCTGCAGAAAGTAAGGTCAGGGAGGTTATTTTATTCAAATTTGGACATACCAGCGATTTGGCAAGTACTTTCCAATTTTAAAGAAATTTCGAATACATCCTTGGAC
The DNA here is from genome assembly GCF_040954645.1 of Diabrotica undecimpunctata. Taxonomy (NCBI): domain Eukaryota; kingdom Metazoa; phylum Arthropoda; class Insecta; order Coleoptera; family Chrysomelidae; genus Diabrotica; species Diabrotica undecimpunctata. The sequence continues at coordinate 98,854,891 of NC_092805.1, read as the reverse complement.
ATAAACAGTAGAGACATGATGAGTCAAAATGTAGTGTTAGCGAATGACCAATTTCGAGAACTTTTGTCAAGACTGTCGGTACAAAATGCTCCTTCTTCGCCGTCGGCGTCGTTGCAAAGTGTTAATCTTTAGAAATGCCCTTCGCGTTTTGAGTAAAAACGACACCGACTAAATGCTTTTATTAGTGCTGTAGAAATTTTTAAAGATTGCGTTTTAGTCTCGGATGAAAACGGTTTGCGAGGGATCGCAATGCTTCTTTATGATTTGCTGCTTAAATACTTAACTTGTTAAGCTTTTAAGAATTACGTTTGGTCCGAAAAAACCGGCATATTTGCTGAGGCACAAGATTAGGGATGGTCACAAGCTCGAGCTTAGCTCGGCTTGGTTCGACCAGTCGAGCTTCGAGGTCAAGCCGGTTTGTTTCTTGCGAGCCGAATCATTTTTTTTTTTTTTTTTGGGCGGGATGAGCTGAATTTGAAACGAGCCGAGTTTAATTGGAAACAGCCGAGCTTTCCTTAACAAGCTTGTCAGTATTTTAGCTAATACTCTAATACTTTTTCTAATTCATTTATTTCTTCTACGACTGATACTTTTGTTTGAGAATAAGTAATTCAGAATATAAATTATATGTATTTTCAATAGACAGTGTGTCCGTATGGAATCAATTGGATACTTTCTACGCTAAAAACCATTTAAAAAAAATCTAAAATCTGAATACAATTTTGCGAAGCAAAATATTTTTTTCTGATGAGGCTACTTTCACATTAAATGGCAAGATCGACCGTCAGAATTACAGATACTAGGCAAAAGAATAACCCAACTGATGCGTGAGCAACGAGCAACATACACAACGTTATCATGACAGAGTAGGTATGTGTAAAAAATGTGTAGACTGGTCTAAAACTACAGAAATTTAGGTGCAGGTAGAGTACTGGTGGAAATATACGCATTTCTATTCCACTAGGAGCGGTTAACTCTGTATTCCAGGAAATTTACCAAACCTTGCATTGTGCAAGAGAAATTAACATGAGGGCTTTTCAACTTAAGCGGATCAATAAACGCACAGATAGTCAAGGGGTTATGGGGGCTTTCAGAAACCTGAAAGTAGTATTTACGCTAGTGTGGAAATGTCTACAAAAACATGATATACTGGCGAACCATAACAGGTAATTAGATATTACCGCAGATTGTGTTAGAAAAACAGGTAAAACAGTCTCCAAACTCATAAACAATAACAGCCACGTAATTGTTAAAAACGCCACCACCAAACTTACGCATATATCTAAAGGTTGGTTTTGCCATCTCACAGCCTAAAATTCATGAAAGCATTGATATTGTTAATAGTCGCATACATTGCTCAAACATAAAAATATAAATACAAAATGCAAAGTCTAGCCTGTCCACCAAAATCGTATATCTTTGGCATTAAGGAAAGAGAACACGGTTATTGAAAAATACTAATCAAAGGAAAAGTTATCGGCGCGCAAAGATTGAAGCGGTAAAATCAAGTTACTATTTTAATCCGGCGTTCTGCAGAATCATGTAGGGTAGACAGAAGATAAAATTTAAATAACATTTTTATACTCCGTTTGAAAATGATTTATAGCACAGTTTTTATGACACAGCTGCTAAAGAACATTTAAGCGTTTATTTATTTCAACGGTAGAACCATATACAATAAAATACAATAAATAGTAAAAAGTAAAGATCATGTACAATAAACATCAAAACAATAACAAAGAAACAAGTAAACAGTTAAAATTTGTGCATTAAAAGAGTATATCAAATCACAAAAGTTAAAAAAAATATATCACATATCTAGATTAATATTCTATTTCATTCCTATTTCATTGTAATACATTTAGAAAAAATACTATTCAGTTTAATACTCCTCATTTAAAACGGTTTGTTGGTTACTATTAATTGGTAATTACTTTAGTCCCAAACTTACTTTTTATTTATTCATATTGCTTAATAATAGACAAGAAGTAGGACAAACATAATCACACTATTATACTTTGTACTCAAACAAACGTTATTTACGTTTGGCTTGAAATATTTTGTTGGTAAACATAGTAGTACGACAATATAACTGTGATAATAGAAGACAATATATCCATATATTTGCGCAAATAGTCGTGTTTATTGAACTTGTTTGTTAATATTGCTTAAATATTATAATACAAAATAGTTGACCAAAAAATAACATTAATTAACTTTAAATAAATATATTATAAGGTAATTTATTTTAATGGAATTCAATTATACAGTTTTCAAATAAATTAAACGTCAGCTAAACAATAATATGATGTGCCAAATAAATAAAATTGTTATTAATTCCTAGTTAAATGTAACCTTTTACTAAGTTACTATATTTATTAAAAGAAAGTATAAAATCAGTGATTTGGTCGAAGACTTAGTTTGTGTGGCTAACTACTAAAGTATATTTCACGAATTACACTAGACAAGTAGACAGCCAATGGTTCATTGTAATGTACAGCATAAGTACAGCATGAAATAAATAATTATCTCTCTCTCCAATGGCGCTACAGCCCAAATCGGGCCTTGGCCTCCTCCAAACTATGCCTCCAACCTTGTCGGTCCCGCCCCGATCTTCTCCAAGTTCTCACGTCTAGCAAATTTTGCGCGTCCGCTGCCACTTTACTATCTAGGGCTCTTTTCGGCAATCTTTCTGTCTCCAATCTTACTACATGACCAGCCCAGCGAAGTCTCTGAAGTTTAACGAATTCTGAGATCGGTGTCTCTTTGAACAGTTGGTATAGTTCATGGTTATACCTGGATCTTTCTTAGGACTTTTCTTTCCAAGACTTCCAGTTTTCTTTTTGTCTCTTCTGTCATTACCCATGTCTCGCATGCATAACATACTATTGGTCTGATAATAGTTTTGTAGACCCTGAATTTCGATCTCCAGTGTGTGTTTTTGGACCGAAACACATGATCGAGTGAAAAATAAGCTTTGTTTCCCTTTACTGTTCTTTTTTGGATTTCTGGTTCTTCTGTTCCATCCGTGTTTAATGCAACTCCTAAATATGTGAAACTTTCTACCGTTTCAATATCGTCCTCTAATTCAACTGTGCGTCTGTTTCCCCTACCTCTTGCCTGTGTTAACTTTTTTGTCTTTTGAATATTTATTTCTAGTCCGGTCTCTTTTGCCTTTGTTTTTAATTGTGAATATATTTCTGCCGCCTCTTCTGTTCTGCGAGACATGATGCTGATGTCATCGGCATAAGCGGCAATCTGTATTGATTTACTTGTTAGGAGATTACCTCTTCCTATATTCAGCTGTCTTATCACATATTCCAAGGTCAGGTTGAATAGTGTCGGTGCCAGCCCGTCTCCTTGCTTTAATCCTTGGACTATCGTAAAGTTTTCAGTGAGCTCATTTTGGACTCTGACAGTTGCTATTGACGAATCCATTGTTGTTTTTACCAGTCGGATGTATTTTTGGGGATATTAAAGTTAATAAGTAATAGCACAATAATAGCAATAAGTAATTACTTACTAATTAATTTAATTAAAATTATTATTAATTAATTTAATTAAAAAAAATCCTTCTAGAAACTTTTTTTACGGTAAGTTAACAAGAAATTATTTACAGTAAATCCTTTTGATGTAATTCATGTGCATTGCACATTTTATGCGTAAACCTTGGTTGTATGTCTTTAGTGTCCATAATTTAATGACTAATGAAGTAGTATTTTATACCGATCATGGGGGTTTAGGGAAAAATATATAGTACGTCTAGAAAGTATCCGGAATTTTATATTTTTCCTAATTTTAATAGATTTGCTTTTTGTAACATTTTAAGACGAAAGAAATGCATCAAGTAGGTTGTGCCGATAGTAGGTTATGGACAAAATCGCATGACAACACCATCTGTCAAATATTGTTGTTTGTAAACAGACTTGAGATTTGTGAAATAATGTCGCAAGTAGAAAAAAGAAAAGTGGTGGAATATTTGTATAGAAAGGGTGTCCGAAACGTTAAAAAATTAATGCAATTGACTGAACTCGGAAAAAGTGCAGTGTATGAGACAATAAAGAGGATAAAATATGGCATAGATATGAGACATAGACCAGTTTCTGGTAGACCCGAAGATTCGCGGAAACAATTTAATGTCACTGAAAAAGCAAGGCTATATATCAAGGAATCTAAAAAAAAATCCCTACAATGACACCTCTGCAAAGGCAACGAAGAATAGATTTTTGTCAGCGTTTTCGAGAAGATAATTTTAATAATGTCTTTATATCTGATGAAAGTTGTTTCCAGGTTGGTGCAAATCATGTAAAAGTCCTATCAAGAAAAAATATTAGCGTTCAAATTTCCAATTGGGGAGAAATATCTCAGCGTGGTGCTACATCTCTCTGTATAGTTAATGGTACTGTTGATAGTGCGAAATATTGTGACATCCCAAATGGTTTTCTTCTTGAAACGGCTCATGTTTTATATCCAGAGGGGTGGCGTTTTCAGCAAGATAATATATACTCAAGCTTGGATGCAAGAACACGAAGCAACAATTCCGTGGCCAGCAGCATCTCCAGATCTTAGCCCCATTGAAAACATATGGAGACTGAAGTGGAAAGAGCAGCGCCACGAGATAAAACAGGTTTGATTCGGTCAGTTTTACACCATTACCGAAAATTATGGCCTTGGCCTACTTTCGGGTGTACCTGGACGTTTAGTTAAGTGTTTAGATTTAAATGGAGATTGTATAAGTAAATGGAAATAAATACCGTAAAATTATAATTCTGCTTTCTTTTTTGCGGATACTTTCTAGACGGACTATATAATTACCATAGGTATATAAGTACCACTTAGGGAACCATAATATATAAGTACATTAGAGATAAATTACTCCCTGAAGTGAAAGAGTTACAGGTTTTTAGTGACGCTTGCGATGATCAAACTATGACCGTATTTTTACACCAGCACAATACAATAATATCATTCAAGAAGCTTAAGAAAAAGCTCCAAGATTTCTAGTAATGCCTTTGGAGAATGCAAATTTTCATGATTTCAAACAATGGTGGATTTCAATATGCAATAAAACTACAAAAAACCAAGACAAGACATCAGATTTTAACATCAGTAAATTCAAGCACTTCTAGTATACCAGTGGGAAATATGGATATGTCGACACTCGTCCATTTATTGATTCTTTCGTGGTTGGACCTTTTAAGTTGTATAAAAGAGGAAGAGTGGAGCTTCCCACAGATCAAGTCTATCACTCAATGTTGCCAGTGAAAGCTAACAAACTCGTTGATGTCAGAAATATTATGCATTACATACCAGAGGAACATATACGTTTCGACGAACACATCCTAAGTTGAGACCAATCGATTCCAATGTAGGGGAATGATGAAAGTCTTTTTAGTGATTACAGGGACGATGAATAATGTAACAGCAATTAGATATAAATAAATAAATTTTTAGCAATAAAATAACGTTGATTCTTTACTTTGACTACATATAAAACTTAATACATAAATATCTTCAGCTTACCCCATACTACAAAAAAGTAATGTTTTATGCTGGTAAAAAGTTACATAGATAAAACGTTGTTTTAAATTTTCCGAAAGTTTGAGTTTGAGTTTGACTTTTGAGTTACAGCGGAGGAATAAATGCTTCAATATGGGTTGTTAACAATAATACAAAATGCTATAAACAAAGTAAACGTAAAGTAATTTATATTTACCTAATCATTCATTTATTTTGTGGATATTTAAAAGAAGAACTATTTTAATGAAATTTACATAAAAGTTTAAGGAGAAACAAGTTGATGGATGATGAAGTACTACACTATACAAGAGATGCAGACAGGCCTTGACGACAACATGGAAGATAAATAACAATTATTGATGTGGTAGGTACAAATGAGGCAAAATAAATATCTTATATTACAGAAAATTTTAAAAGGGACGGCCAAAAATAGAAGAAATATAATACAAGCACGACGAAGTTGAAATTAGAAAATCATAGAAATACGAACACAACTGTAAGCAAGTTATATCGATAATAATAATACTAATATTTGTGAGGAGTGTGACCCGTATGATTTATCTCGGTAATAATAATAATTGATCCAGGAAATAACGATTTTAAAAAGAAACAAATACGAGCGAACACAGAAATATAGGACAAGCTAAAAATAAAAGAAAAAAAACATAAATTAGAGGTAACTAGTTAATATTTTATATGGATGTTACAGCTTTTAACATATTATAATACTTGCTTACACACATTTCTTTGTTACATATAATACTCATATTTCTTATTTAATAGTAGAGTACGCCTCTGTACTATAATTCCCTTCACTATATTTCTTTGTAAATGTATCTTTACCGTAAAAGAGGAGATTTTCTTAAATGTCTGTTAAGATTTTTACCCTATAAGTCAATCAATTTTTTTTACCTCGAACCCTCTTTACTCCTGCGTTTTAGACTCCTTTTTTGTATATATATTATTTACGCAATATTTGGGTCACCAAACTCTAGTCGTCAGATATTACAGATCTATTACAAGAAAAGATTATTTGTTGCGCCGTTGGCGTCGGCAAAAAACACATAATTTGAATCGACACCTGCCTCCTATATTCTCACTAAAAGGTTTTATTAACCGGTCGTGCAATATTTTATTGCTTTTGAGTTTACGAAATTGTAAGCCACAAATCACACACCTGTATTTTTTATCGTTCTATTTTTATTAAAAGGTTCCATAATAATCAATCATAAAATACATTTTATTGTTTTGAATTTAGTAACTAGAAAGCCATAAAAACGATAGTTAAATCTACCCTTGCTAAAAATCGCTATAAATTGCCGGTTCTTTGCCGTAACAACCATTCACTCTCTCGTCCTAAGTTACTAAAAACTAATTGTAAAATAAAAGTGGTTGTAAAATTAACCGTGCTGAATAAAATAGAAATACAACTCACAATCTACTATTACTTCAACACAGAATTGTATCTGCTTCGACGAAGATTAATTATCAGAGTATTTCATAATCAACCACGTAGAAGTTTGGTTCTCGTCTTGTGTTAGAGGAAAGGGACATCCACAACAATGGGTTTAAACCATAATTGATTCTAACAAGAATTAAATTTTACATTTGTTTTAATAGTATTTTTTTGACATTTATTTTGACAAAAATTCTAAAATAATCTTAACCTGTAAATGTTTATAACAAGACCTCTCAGAATTTCACCCAAAACATGGCTAATGGCTATAATATCGAGGCCAAGTAAGTTAAGGTTGATCTTCACCCTCGATTAATTTGTTTCTGATCCTAGAGATGGCTCTACTGCGGCATACTACTGTGGTAATTTTTTTAACTTAATCGTAGATTTCTACATGACGACTCTGTAATATTTTCAAACCCTAACATAAATTGCAGTTTTCTATCATTATATCAATTGGCTGAGTTGCCAAGTTGTGTAAACAGTAATTTTATCAAATACCAACGCTATAACTTATAATACTAGTAGACCAAGTAAGCAAAGATATCTTTAACACCATCTTTATGTATAATACTTTACTGCTCTGCTGTGTCAGTTGGAATATAATAATTATCTAAACAATTTTATCGACAAAGAAATTATTGCGGCTATCTCTGTGAATATCATATTACCATTAAATTGGTACATCATATTATATTACATTTTTGTTGATAATTAAAAATTAAATGATCCGGTATTATGTAATATTTATACTATCTCAGTCTTTATGGATTAATACATTTTACTATGTCTTCCTCTTCATCAAATTAGTTCATAATAGAAATAGCAAGCAATTTTACTTGAATTTTACAATGAATTATTTACTTGAATTTACAGTCCGTAAAGAAAAAATCCTTTTTGATTCGCTTTCCGTATCAGTTATTTTTAATGGGACTGTTTGTATTTTTATTTTAATTTTGTTTAGGCTTCTTAATACCATAGTGAAAAGTTATCACATTTTTATCTCGAAAAAGAAAATATAACGATCACATCACAGCTACAGAGGGAAATTAATTACATTTACTTTTGAGTAAAGTGCATACTCAATTTTTAATTGTAATTAATTTGTTCCCAGCTCTGATATCTAATAAAAAGTCTATATTGTACCAAAGTATCGATATATTATACGCGTTGACATTACACGCAAAAATTTTAACAACGCATACATTTGCCTTTAGGTACTGAACGTAAGAGAGTATGCAAAATATTCTTCATGAATACCCTAGACATTTCCGGGAAAACCATCACAACTGTTGTGAAAAAGAACAACAACTGTACTGTCAAAGGCATTCAGGATGAAGATCTTAGAGGAAGACACAATAATCGTCACCAGATTAATACATCTCTACGATGACATCAGGAATCATATTAACTCCATTCCGAGAATCGAGAGCCATTATTGTAGATCTCGTTCTAAACGCGAATATATAGAAGGCGGTCTTAACATTGCTGCTTTACACCGAAATTATGTTAATAAATGTGTTTCTGAGGATAAACAATATATTCCACACCAAACGCATGATCACATTCTTGTGATAGACTTTAATATCTCCTGTCAGCCCAAGAAAGACCAGTGTGAAGAATGTACATTCTCTAATAATGCTGAGGATAAACCAAGTTTACAAACGAAACAAAAACCAGATGAAAGAGAAAATGCTTTCAAGATCAGAAAAAGAAAAAGACAAACAAAAAGTTACTGAGATATTTATAGTTGCAGTATATGACTTGCAGGCTGTAATGCCTTGTGCACAGGGCGAGGTCTCTAGTGTTTATTATATTTAGAAAGTAAATGTACTTAATTTTACAATTACCGGTTTGTGGCTCTTTTGTATTGAAGTAGCGATAGCGAGTATATTGTAATATACAATACATACAACACAATACAAAATATACAAAATATCAAGTTTTAAATTTTCAAGATTTTGGTTTTACGTGGTAGATCAACTATTAGACGGTCGGTAAGGAATAAACAAAAGATTAATAGATTTACTTACCGTTTAACTAAATGTAATCCTCTCCTACTATTCTTTTTAAAAGACATGTTGTCCGAATACTAAACCTAATTCTAATACTAATATAAAAATTACCACTAATACGTTATGCACTGTGGCGTACCCAGGGGGTTTTGGGGGTTACACCCCCCTTCCCCAGGGTATATAAAGTAAAAAATATATAAAGAATAGTAGGAAAATGTAACTTGTCTTTCACACATAATACAAAAAATCCAAAACGCTAATTGAATAATTAAATTACCACGTTCAATATGTAGAACATAATAATTATTGTATAAATACACAATAATTAATAATATTTTTCGTTATATTTAGATATAGATACCTAATATTAGGCTTATGACAAAAGTAGACAGGTGGTAGACATTGTGGACTATCACGGGTTGTGTTTCTCTGTATGTGCTAGCAGTAGAAAAGACAAATCTCTATGAGAAAAGAGAGCATTTGACAACAGCTACAAAAAAAGAAGAAAGGGAAAGATCAATGGAAAGATGGCAAGAAGAGGAGAACAACAAGGCAGATGTTGCCCAGTGGACAGAGATGCTGATCCCGAGCCTAAGGATACTGGTTAGATTGTCTGTTTTAGGGCGTATCTTCACAGGTTCAGAAGACAGATACAGATAAAGGCCTATACTGCGAATATTCCGACATTGTTACTCACACAATGCTGGAGTATATTAGATGTACAGTGGAGATAAACAGAATGTATAAAGAAATAGGTATAAACCCTGTGACTGTAAGATAGATAATCGTGAAGATGGCGGGAAGTACGGAGGGATGGAATAGTGTTCACAATTACATCCGAGCAGTCTTTAAAAAGAAAGAAAAAGAAAGAAAACACCAACCGGGCCAACGACAGAGATAATATCTGATTACTATGTTAATGGAAATAAGCCGCAATTGAAGGTTAAAATAAGTTTATTGACGTTTGAATATTTGATCTTTGATGTTGCACTGATAACTTGTTTATACTCCAACAATTAATAGAAAAAAGAATAGTAGTTGGTACCAAAGGACATCTAGCCTTCATCGACCTAGAAAAGGCGTATAATACAGTTCCAAGACTTAAATTGTGGCAAGCTTTACAACAACTCGACATTAGTCCATACCTTTTAGGAATAACCACAGAAGTATACAGGGATAACACTACTTACCTAAAAATCGGAAATAGACTATCAGAGCCAATAAAAGTAACTAAACGACTAAAACAAGAATGAAGTATGTCACCCTTACTGTTTAATTTATATATTGAGGCAGTCCTCCAAAATTGGAAAAACCACTGCCAGAGAATGGAAATCCACATAGGAAATGACATAGTGTTGTGTGTGTGTGTATGTGTGTGTGTCATTGAATTTCCTGACTGTGGACTTAATCCATTACCCGAACTTATTTTTGCTCTACAGATATTTATGTCACATATTACTATTAAAATAAGATTTTGTATTTTAAAGATATACCTAGATTCCATAACAATAAATGAATAATTTATGGACAATAATGACGTAGTGTTCTCCCTGAACTTTGCGGATGACCAAGTCATCCTAGCTCAAGATTCTTATGATCTAGAATTTATGATGAAGCGTCTATACAGAGAATATGTAAAATGGGAGTTACAAGTCAGCATGAAGAAAAAAGAATATAGTTATCAATTCAGATGCAAGGTTTGAAGTGTTGATCGACGAGGACGTGGAAATCAAACAAGTGGAAAAATTTAAATATTTAAGTGCACTCATTGCTAAGAATGGCTTGGGACAAACCGAAATTAAACACCGAATTTATCAGGGACGTAAAATTGTAGGATGTCTGAACTCCTTATGGTGGGATCGCAACATTTCCAAACGGAACAAAAAAAGAATAGGGCAAACCATAGTTGAATCAGTTCTTTGTTATGGCTCTGAAGTATGGACAATTAATGCAGACCTGAAGAGAATTGATTGTTAGCAGTTGAAATGGATTATTTGAGAAGAAGTGCTAGAACATCAAGGCAGGAAAGGAAGACCAACGAATATATAAGAAATAAGATGAATACTACAGAAACGGTCATTGACAGAATAGAAAGAAGAGGTTCAAAATGGTTTTGACACCTATTGAGAAGGCCTGACGAACGTTGGCCCCAAAAACTTCACAAATTAAAGCCCCCTGGAAGAAGAAAAAGAGATAGAACTTGACGCTCATGGAATGAAGGAATTAGAAGAGCGATGGAATCAAAAGGTTTGGAGGAGGAGCATGTCTTAAACCGGCAGGATTGGCGGAGAAGAACGGGAATACGGCGATAGCCGTCTCCAAAATGTATTGTATTTAAAAGTTGGATTAATGTCAAACGTTAATAAACTTATTTTAACCTTCAATTGTGGCTTATTCTCATTAAAATAGTAATTATTTTAAAATGCCACAAGAAAATAGCTTCAGAACAATAGATAAGATTTAGATAAGAAAAGGGAGTGTTCCAAAAAGTGAGTGTCGTCAATCTTACAGTGACCTCCCCACCTCATTTGGAGTACGGTACGTGCCTCCACACCCCTTTTGGAGTACGGTACGTGCGACAGTCAAATTCACACAAGTAAGAGAGGGTGGTTTTAGTTGGTAGGCAGGATAATAAATACCCGAATCTTTGGCACTGCTATCTTTAGTACTTTAAATTAAACTAAAACCCAAATTTTAGGTACTCACAATGGAGGTAGCATAAAAAAATTTCAAAACCCAACCCTCAGAAAAATTGTGAGTACGCCACTGGTTATGCAAGGAGCACTATTGTTTATAAATACTAAAATAATTAACTAAAAACGCCAAAATAGTTTTGTAAAACTAAATAGGTTTTTTATAGATATATTACTATAGAGTGTAAATTTTATTATATCGTACTATCAAAATAAAAGTTGCAGTATCTACTATTGTGTAACTCTGTAAGTTTCAGCATGACCGGTTCAAAATTCAAACCGACAACATTTATATTAAATTTTGTTATAATCTGCCAAACTGTTGTACAAAGTAATTGATATGGCAACCCTGTTAGTTACGTTTGAAGCGTTTCGAAGCCGAACGTAATGCTATCTATCGATGATAAATACTACCATTGTTTCAGATGGAGCCATCTCCCTACATTACAATTTGAAGGCGGCAGTTCAAGACATAATTCTTGTTTAACGAGATTTTTCATATGTTTAGGAAAAAATATTTAACGTTTTATTGCAAATATTTTCCACTTTTACAGTTTTATATATGTTTTTATTAAAAAAAATTTCGGTTTCTTACCGGTAACTTTATTATAAGCCGAAACATATTATTTTTTCCTATTGGGACAAAACTGTAAATTCAAAAATTTTCAAAAAATTCATAAGTATTTCTTATAATTATATCTTGATGCTGTAAAAAAATTAACAAAAACCTATGTTTGGTTTTCCCGCTTTATACTTGGAAAAAAGTAGTTTTTTTGAGTTTTTTCAAAAACGAAAACATGAAGTTTGCTTAAAAGTTGTCAAAATACTTCTAGTCATCACATATACCTTCTCAAATTTTTTCAAATTTTTTGAATTTGGAATTTGTCTTTTGAGGGGTGCAGATCAACCTTAAGTGTCGCCTATCGCCAATTATAAACATTTACAGGTTAAGATCATTCATAATTTTATTTTCGAACACAGATGTAGTAATAATAAACTACATATGATCTCGGGGAAAATAAGTGAAAAATGAAAAAAGTACAGTATGCGTGTTGTCCGCTAGGTGAAACAAACAATAGGGCAAAAAAATGTAAACAATGTTGAACATTCTGTTGGTAGGAGATAAGAAATCTAAATTAAAGGATTGCATTCTTTTTTATATGCGGGGATTTATTATTACAAAAATTGTTCGTAAACTGAAGTTGTTTAGAATTTAGCAGGTAAGTAAATTTAAAAAATAATGGTGGGTAGTGATTACCACAAAAGAGTTTTCAGGTTGTGGCAAACACAGAAACATGGTCTTAGCAAATAGTGACTTCAAATACATTTCGTGCGTGAATGCTCAGATAGTCAATGGCATTGTTTTTTCTTTAGTAAATAACCTTTTTTAGGCAATGTTTTCTTCAGTTGTCACTGTATCGAGCTCATTAAGTATGTTAGCCGAGAATACGGTTAGACTAACTTGGAAATCAGAGGACTAAAAAAGTAAAAGCTACTTCAAAAAGGCATGAACTAACTAAGTATATCCGTTGATGGAATATTTGGGTTATTCAATCAACGGTATATCTTATTCAGTTATTTTTGAACTTTGTATAAAAAACGTAAGTTGTTTTGTTAATATACCTACATTATTGTAATATAAGTACTGTGCAGAGTGTATCAAACCTCTGGCATCCTTTTATTAGGGCTAAATTATGCAGTAGGTATATAAAAAATGTTTATAACGAAACTGATCAAACACACACACTGTATATCAAACACGTCTATAATTTAAAATTATTTTCGAATATACAGGCTCAGTCGGAACAATGGAATGAACTAAAGTTGTTTTTTTTTAGATGGAACACCCTGTAAATTAAGCGTTTTTGAATAGATAGGTATATTTTTAAAAATATAAAGAGTTTGTAATAAGATTTTAAAGGTTTAAAGTTAACAATTTTCGAAATATTTACATTTTGATTAATGCTAATCTTTAAAGGGGTGTAGATTAGGTTTTCAAGATAACAAAAATGTAAATGATATGTCAAAATTTTTCTAATCTTGTGTTACTTTTAAATCTTTTAATATCTTTGACATCTATCAATACAATATACAGTGTGATCACTATTTTCAAATACAAAATTTTTCATTTCTTTTGGCTTAGGTTGTACATACCTAGAACGATTCGTTTTGTAGATATTTAAAAAAGAACTATAGCTTTTATGATTCTGCGGATTTTTTATTAAAATTTATTTTGCCAAAATAATAATTTTAATCTGATTTTAGAAATATACATTAAAATATCCAAGATTAAAATAAAAACGTAATTATAGAATAGAATAAAAACGTATGCTAGTCAACTTGAATATAATTTTAATTTATAGACGGCTTTAATACATCAGTTTCGTAATAAACATTTTTATACTCCATAATTTAGCCGAATTAAAAATAGCCAGAGGTTTGTCGCACCCTGTATAATACAAATAATAAATATTCAAACTCCCCAACCAACAATTCTTTTTGTCCCCTTTTCCTTAAATTTAATTATTTACTAAATTGTGATGTAAAATGAATTTTAAAAAAATTGCTTGATAAAATTAGAAAGCCTGAAATAGTGCTACCGTGGACTGTCTGACAAAGTTTTCGTCAGTGCTGTTTTGAATTCAGGTCTTAATCACGTGTGTGAAAAATGAAAGAATAGATAGATGGATGGACTAGTCATTGCTTGTTATTGTAGTTATGTACATAAGTATATACGCAGTAATTAATTAAAAATATAAACTTTCACTCGTGGAAGAAAATAGAGAAGAAAAGTTCGTCAAAGGTAACTCATCTAGTTATAAGTCTAATATTAATCCCGCGTGATAGGTATCTTTTTATAATTGGTTTGGCATAAAACAATCGTTTTGTTTGGATACAAGTTCAATTTAATAAAGCAAGTCCCAAACTACATTATTCAACGATAAATAAAAATAAAGTCATAAATAAAGCTAACAAACATGAGATCTTTGAAAATTTTCTGTCGAGTTTAATTTTCAAATTCTTGGTTATTTTAATAGAACTAACTCTGTGTTTTCGAATTTTTGAAAACGATTTCCGGATTAGAAATCGAAACGGCAAGAAAAATGTAAATTCTCATTACAATAAATTGTAGTTTAATCCCATATAAAATAATATTTAACTTAAGTGGTAAACATGCCACAACAAAACAGTTTCTTGTAGAACCTCTGTGAAATGTTCTAGTAATTAAATTAGCTTACGAAAAAATATGAATTTGAAAGGATATAAAGATGTGAATATCTGGAAAATAGCAGGAATAGGAAAGTGGAATATAATTAATGCTCATGAATGAAAGAAAAAGAATATAATGAAGCTTCTAATAATACACGAATAATAAAGATTCTAAATTAGCAATTTCTGATATTATAATTAAAGCCAATCTTTTGTTCAGATAATCTGTATGCTTAAAAAATTCTAAAATGTGTTTATTTATAAACATAAAGATAAGTTTCTATTATCAAAATTTAGTAAATTTGGTAAAGTAATTGATTAAATAATACATTGCTTGCTTTTTTGTTTACCTAATTGTTATTAAATAATACGGTATCTTATTGATACCAAATCATGTTGATAAAAATAAAAGTAATCGTATGATTCGATATAAGACATAACTTATTTAAGAATGTTTTTTTTAAACATGGAATGAAAGATCATTTTGGAATAAAATTTTATAATCTTGGTTCTTGAAATGCTTCGAAACTCAATATTATAAACTACAATGATATATATATATATATATATATATATATATATATATATATATATATATATATATATATATATATATATATATATATATATATATATAGATACGGTGTAGGTAAAAGTTTACGGTCGGTATAGTACAATTTAACAGATATAAAATCATATTTTCAGCGATTAAACAAAAAAAAATAAGAAACAGCGGCAGGGTTGCCTTATTACATATTTGAATTAAAACATTGAACTGATTTACAAAATTGGCGATCAGTGGCGCGGTTATATTGCCATTGAAAACTGGATGATGATGTTAAAAATGAAACACTAATTGACACAAATACTGTTCCAAAATTCTTAAATCCATGAAAAATTTACAGATTCGCATTTCTATTTGAGGAAATTGTAACCCAATTTTGAATAAAACAAGTTAATTTTGGCAACATCGCCATTCGTCCGTTCTCTTGAATGGTAAAATGCATACGAGACAGGCCGAATGCTATGCTAGGTATTTCT
Source organism: Diabrotica undecimpunctata (assembly GCF_040954645.1). Classification (NCBI taxonomy): domain Eukaryota; kingdom Metazoa; phylum Arthropoda; class Insecta; order Coleoptera; family Chrysomelidae; genus Diabrotica; species Diabrotica undecimpunctata. Next base: position 98,838,956 of record NC_092805.1, on the reverse strand, counting down.
TTTTGGAGGTAACTTCGTAAGTGTGAAGATAATAATTAAATATGCCGACTGTTTATACAATAGAAGAACGGGTACAAATAGTAAAATGGTACTTTGGGGGCAATTCAGTACAAGAAACTATCAATTTATTTATTATGACTTTTGAAAATAGGCCAATCAATACCTATAGAAAAAACTGTATTGGTCATTATTCATCAATTTGAAAAGTTTGGCTGTACTAATGGCAGATGTAAAAAATGCTGCCCATCAGATCAATCTCACGAAAAGAAAATTTCTGAAGAACGAGAAATTAGAGAAATTGAACTTTGTGCATTGGCTGAAGCGACGCCGTGTTAAAGTAAACAAATTGCCGATGAAGTTGATTTGAATGCAAAAACAGTGAGGAATATTTTGAACAGAAACAACTACCATTGTTATAAAGTGCAGACAACCCAAGAAATATTTCCTGATGATCAATTTAAACGGATGCAATTTTGTGAAATTATGATGGAGAGATGCCATGCAAATAATAATTTTTTTTTAAATATTTCGTTTACAGATGAGTCCTCCTTCACAATTCACAAGAAACATAATTCATCCGTTGTACGTTATATGACTCAGGAGAATAAGGATTTGAGTGTATCTGTGAGTACCCAGTATCCACAAAAGTTAAAAATGTTTGGACTGGAATTTTGGGAGACCATACTACTGGACCTTTTTTTATTGAAGGCAATTTAAACTCAGTAAATATCTCCAATTACTGCAAAATCAAATTATTCCTGCACTTCAACGTCTTTAAATTAACTTCAACGAAATTTGGTTTCCACAAGACGGCTGTCCTGCACACAATGCAAAAGCCGTTAAAGACTATTCAGCGTTAATTTTTGCTGAACGTATCATTAGTATAGACGGTATAATAAAATGGCCCCCTCGGTCACCCGACTTAGCTCCTCTAGATTTTTATTTTTGGGGATGCTAAAAACGAAATTGTACATACATGAGTTCGAGCCAGCCACCAACTTGGAGGAACTGAAGGAAAATGCGTTGTATAATAGATTTGTTACTGTTCGTTACAATTTGGTGGTCTGTTTGAACATTTAATTACCTAAGAATTGGGTTTAGAATTTCTAATTGTTTGGAATTATTTTTAATTTAAACAGAAGTGCTGTAATTATTTTTTATTTGATTTCATTTTTATAGAACGAATTTTTATTTCACACCTACTAACTCCTAAAAAACTAAACGAAAATATGGTTTCAAAGATATTATTTGGAAAATACCAAATAATATCTTATTTTTAATTAAAAGACATAATTTTTCGTCCAGTTTAAATTTAATATAATACACCTTCTCCTTCCTAATGCTTTACTAGTACTGTCTTTATTTATTATGCTTTATGAAAGACCAACCCACTATAAACCATGCATTAGGAATGCACATAGGAATAAGGCACAATGTAACTTTAAAATAAGCTTATTTCGATGTTTAGATTTCCAATTCGGAAATTGTACTTAAAATACGAAACATTAATAAATTTTATTTGTATTAAACTATTTCCTTTCCTTAGTCTACTTTCGCATATTTATAAACTATTTACAAAAATAATTACGAAACGACTAGAAAATAAATTGGAATTTTATCAGCCCATAGAACAGGCGGGTTTTAGAAAAGGCTATGGAACAAACGATCACCTACTGGTAATAAAAAATCTTATAGAAAAATGCACTGAATATAATAAACCACTAGCTTTAATATTTGTCGACTATGAAAAGGCATTCGACACCGTAAATCAACAAAAAATGTTGGAAGCCTTGACAGAATGCCGAATTGACTATCGGTATATAAATATAATTAAACATATATACCAAAACGCAACAGCCAGTGTTAGAGTGGGTGATCGTCAAACCCAGAAATTCCCGATACAACGTGGAGTACGCCAGGGGGACACCATATCGCCGAAACTGTTCACTACGCTTTTGGAATATATATGTAAAAGGGCAAAACTGACCGACAAGGGCATAAACATAAACGGAGAAAAGCTTAGCCATCTAAGGTTTGCAGATGATATTGTACTAATAGCTGATAGGATAGATGAGGCCAAAGAACTTTTAAATCAGCTCTACCTTTCCTCGCTAGAAGGGGGATTGAAAATAAATATATCTAAAACCCAGATGATGACAAATCTTGTAGTCAGCGAAGATATATGCGTAGGAAGAAGATCCATAGACCAGGTAATGGCCTATAAATACCTAGGTCATGAGATTCGCATTGGAAAAGATAACCAAACCGTTGAGCTTCTCCGTCGTATAAGACTAACTTGGGCAGCCTTCGGCAAGCTGAACCATATTTTCAAATCGTCTGATATACCAATATGCCTTAAAAGAAAAACGTTTAATCAGTGTGTTTTGCCAGTGTTAACTTACGGTGCCGAAACGTTGACCATGACAAGGAGAACAGTTCAAAAGATCCGTGTGTGTCAAAGGGCGATGGAGCGTGCTATGTTGGGCGTTTCACTACGAGACAAGATCCCAAATCGCCAGCTACGACAAAGAACAGGAGTGGCTGATGCAGTAGAGAGAGTAGCAACACTGAAATGGAACTGGGCAGGTCACGTGGCTCGAATGACAGATAATAGATGGACAAAGCGGATACTGGAATGGAGACCAAGAGATGATGCCTACCGAAGCAGAGGTCGTCCACCAACACGTTGGACTGACGATCTAAAACGTTGTCATAGGAATTGGATGCAAGAGGCACAAGATCGAAATAGATGGAAAATTATGAGGGAGATCTATGTCCAGCAGTGGATAAGCGAAGATTGAATGATGATGATGAAACTATTTCCGAAGTGGAAATAAAACAAGTAAGCTGCCATTTAAATCAATTCGCCCAAATTTGATTATCTTAGAACATTGTTAAAATGCTAAAAACACAACAGGTCAAATAAAACCAATAAGTTAGGCAACGTTGAACTTCACCTCTTTTGTTATATTTCCACTAATGCATTTTCGACTATATAAAGGGCGGACCTAATATACCTCTTTTTTTTTTTTAACAGGTGTTTCTCACTCCATCTTACGTAAGGTCCATACCGACCATAAACTTTTACCTACATTATATAGACACATATATATATATATATATATATATATATATATATATATATATATATATATATATATATATATATATATATATATATATATATATATATATATATTGGCCTCCCTGGTATTGAAGTTGACACAATTAAAAATGATCAAATCAAAGGCAACTAGGGTAAGAATCCATAATAAGTAAAATAACCAGAAAATAATTGGAATGGTTTAGGCACGTACAGGATGTCCCAAATTGCTACGTTTTGCAGGGTATACCGAAAACTAGAGGCGATAGAAAAAACGTAGTTAAGATGTGATGACTTCTGTTTTAGTCATAGAAACGATTGCGCAATCAAATCATCAATAGCTCCCCACATTCGTGAGATACAGAGCGATTATTGAAAGACGTGGAAAACAACAGGGTTATATATCTTGTTTATTAAGTAAAATTTTAAAAAACTTTATTTGAACTTTTGATAGATGTATTATGGAAGGCTACAGTGATGTACAAATAATTTTTTAGGGGGTCTCGCTAATAAAATATAATACCAACTTATGTTTTTTTACATGGGACACCCTATATATTTTGACATTTTTCGTTTGCATTTTTAATACTCTTTCAGCTGATATGACATGTCATATATCTATTTTCAGTTCTTGAAGCTGCTCGGCTAGTAAAATATTTATAGTTCATGTTACGTCAAAGGCACTTAAAAATAAAACAATCACAACAATGGTACTTAAAGCATTTTAACATTTTTCGTTTCCATTTACAATTTTTTATCCGATACAATATTATTGTCTTCTATTTTTTTTTATTATTGTTCTGAAGCCATGTTCTTGTGACATCTTAATACAATTTACTATTTTTATTGGGAATAAGCCACACTTTTACTTAAATAAGTTTATTTTAGCATTTCGATTTCTGTAAATTGCATTTTTTTAATTAAACTGATATATTATTACATCTTGTCAGAATACTCATTTCGTAGAGTAGCCTTTGGTAATGTTAGCATGAAAAATAAAACAAAACCTGTATCGTCTGTGTTACCTGTTACAATTACTGTTTCGACTTATCCACAAGAACATGAATTTTGAAAATTATAAAAAATACGGTATGATATATTTTGGATGCCAAAAGAATATTATTGCTACATTTGAATTATATTTTCAACGATATCCAGAAAGAAGACAAGAGAATTTTTAAAAACTTGATTTTACGCCATTTTGAGAAGGAAATAGATATTCCAAAGGCAACTGCTTGGATAATTTTAAGGAAACATAAATTTAGGCCTTATCGTACATCTGTCTAACAAAAATTATACCTAAACGATTATTTGAGAAGGATAGAACTTTGCAGAATGATAAAGAGGAAAATGTATTTTAATTCAAATTTTTATTCAAAAGTAAAATTTAGCGATGAATCTCGGATATCCAGTGCAGGAATATTTTTCCAAAACAATGAACTATATTGTAAGGACTTAAATTCTCACTTAGTTCAGGTGATCAGGTAGGGAGATCAAAGTAGGGGAGATTCGGTTTTAACGTTAGTTGTTTTATGCATTTTATGATTAAATAACTGCTCCCGGATATATCGGTACCTTACAAACGAATTTAAATAGCATTTGTGATGAGAAATATATGGCTGAGAGGAATACATTTTGGATTAAACAAGATGAAGCACCTGCCCGTAATGCCGAATTCGTTGGAAATCATTTAAATGAAAATTTTCATAACCGGTCTTCTTCTTATAGTCTCGAACTTATGGTCCTCGTACGGACCAGAACTAAATCCTCCTGATTTTTTTATTTGGCGGTTTTCAAAAAACAATATTTATAAAACATACTTTCTAAGGAAGAATTATCACAAAGCATTCATCAAGTATTTAGAAAAATAAAGCCAATGCATATACTCTATTGTAAGATTTGTAGAAAATGTGTCAATTATTATTATAACAAAATGGGGATCATTTTGAACATTTACTATAATTTTTAAATTTGTGTAAAATTAATTCTAGTTGTTACGTTTTTTATTACTGTTGTTTGTATGTTTATTATAATTGTAATATTGTTATAAAATTAATTCTGGTTGTTAAGTAGTTTTTTGTTGACGGCAAATTTGTTATTACCATTTTTTAAGTTGATTGATCTTATTTCTGGTAAATAAAACTGTGAGGGATTATTATCCGCATAATAAAATGTTAGAATGCGTTACTGAGTGTTTTGTTTTCCCTTAGTGTCTTTACCATAATGACAAATAAACAATTGCTTTGCAGAGAAGCTCTAACAAAAATAGATATAGAAAAAAAAAAAAAAATATATATATATATATACATATTAGGTGAAAGAAAATTAAACATGTAACCGATGTAGGGTGTCCCATATAAAAAAACTTAAGTTGGTATTATATTTCCTTAGTGAGACCCGCTAAAAAAAATTTGTAAGCCACTGAACCATTCCATAATATATCTATCGAAAGTTCCAATTAAGTTTTTTAAAATTTTACTTAATATAGACTAACACTGTCGTTTTCGATATTTTTCAATAATCGCGTTGTATCTCACTAATGTAGGGAGCTATTGATGATTTGATTGGGCAATCGTTACTTTAACAAAAAAAGAAGTCATGACATCTTAACTACTTTTTTTCTATCTCCTCTAGTTTTCCGTATACCCTGCAAAACGTACCAATTTTGGACACTCTGTACAGGCGATGGGAGACTGCGAATCAGAATACTGGAAACTGAGGACGAATAAGAGAAAAAGTTGGATAACTGAAATTATAAAAGCAGGTAAAATCAGAGGGCTGAACTACACAGAAATGAAAATATTCTCGATAAATAAAAAAGAAGAAGAAGAATGAAAAGAAAAAAAAAAGGAATAGACAATATCACAATAAAAACTCCGACTTCCTAGGTGGAAAAAAGAAAAATACAACTTAACATATATTTTACTACAAACAGATGTATGACAAGTTCTTAAGAAATCTAAAACAAAATATTAATATGAATATATTGTTTATTACCTCAACAAAATCGTAGTCCTCCATCCCAAAAAATTTGATCGTTTCTGACCTACACCAGTTTTACACTAAAAGTATCATTTATCGATTATTTAAGCTTAATTTGCCAGATATGTTATCAATGCCATTAACAATGTTTGAATAACATCCCAAAATGACTGCTGTAATTAATGATAAAGTTTGAAAACAAGGCATAACATTTGATAAGTTACTTAATTTTTTGTTAAACGTGTATTATTGACGTGGGGTTTAAAAAATTCGTAAATCTTATGAATTATGAAATGACGATATGCAATGTCATAACAGAGTTACGTTTTGCGAACAATCAAAACTCACTGAATATTTTATACGTGGGAATAAAACCAAAATGATTTGCAATAAAAAAAAATTTTTTGTTTCTGACGTTTCAATTTTAACTTCGGAAATCGTTTTCAAAAAATATCTGAAATAAAATTATAAACTCTAAATGTTATTACGTAAGTGAGTCCACAAGAATCTGAACAGTCCATGAGATCATATGAACTAAAATCCTTGACAAATTCTTGATAGAGATCAACGGGAAAGAAGAAACGATAAAATTAACGATGGAAAATGAGCTAACCGCCATTTCTAGATGTGTTAATCTCACAGGAGGATACAGGATAATTAACTAAAGTATACAGAAAACCAACACACACAAACAGATAATTAAATTATCGTTCAAATCATAACTTAAATATTAAAAGAGGGACCATTAAATAATTATATGACAGCATCAGACAGAAGTAGGTATTTGCTTCAGCGAAAACGGCTTTAGGGAAGAAAAATACTTAAGTATATGTAATAAAAAGATATATTCTAATAAAAAATAATTATCCATCGTCACTAATAAATAAGGAATTTCAGAAGATACAAGAAATGAAACAACAGGATATTAAAAAACATCCTGAAAAGCTTATAAGAAGGGGTTCGAAGAGAACAACAATACCCTACATACAAGGCTTCATTAAAACAATTAAAAAGGATAGGAAATAAATATAACATTGTAAAAACATTTATACAACCTACAAACTGCAATATATTTTGTCCAAAATCAAACTTCTCCAAAGTACAAGATAGATCAAAGAACTGTACTTTGTAAAATCTATCTATATAAAAAGCTATGATGACAGTGACACGTCACACTGTAAGTCCAGTAAACTAACGGCGCCATCTATATTAATTATATTATATTAATATAATATTAATTATATTAATATGTAATAAATATATTGTATTTATTACATATTAATATAATTAATAATTAAATTTAATAATATTTTTAAGGTAGAATTTAATACAAAATCATTTAACGAAATCTGAATTAATTAATTATTTCGAAAATTGCCAAAAATATAGGTTACTGTAATTGTAAGGTAAGATCAATGACGTAAAATATATATTAATTATATGTCACTGGGTAAGATAAACATACACTTACTATAAAAATAAAATGACGTTAAACAAACGTGAACGCTTTACCGAAATAAAATAACAACTAAATAAGATTAAATAAAATTAAATAAAGGTAAATAGAATTAAATAAAATTAAATCCAGTTACACTGAATTATGTACAATTAAATAAATTTTTGAGCGTTTTGTGGTGGGGATAGAATAGTTCGTCGGATCGTAACGTATGATACATCATTGAAAGGAGAGGCGATAGCGAATATGTTGTGTTTGGTCCGATTTTAGCGTGTGAAACGTTAAATGAAAGGGAAGGATATCACGAATATATTAAGATAGAAAAATCAAACAAAGCGACTACCAAAAGGGCACTACACTTGTCTTCATTAATAGTGAACGTATAATTACATACGAGATGCCATAGGGCACTATGCATAAAAATAGTTTACTTAAAAGACAAATTTTAATTTATTGACTTAAAGAAGGCGTCTGGCTGACGCAACTAATGACACAACTAATCAAATCCTAACATGCGACATAGCAAATGAAAGACGAGGACATAACAAATATATTCAGATACAAAAAACAAACAAGGCGACTATCAAAAGGGCACTACACAGTATCTTCATTATTAATGAACGTATAGCAACATACGAGATATCATAGGGCACTATACATAAAAATAGATTTACTATAAGACAAATTTAGATTTATTTACTTAAAAAAGGCATCTGACTGTATACAAAATAAACAACTGATCGAATCCTAACATGCGACATAGAAAACAAAAGGGGAGGAGGAAGCTTAAGGTAAATTCGCTTTATTGACCTGAAGATGGTGTCTGACTGATTACAAAATAAACAACTAGCCCAATACTAGCATATGGCACATCAAATCAAACGACGTGACACCTATAGTACATATGTATATAGCGTGCCATTAATATATATATATATATATATATATATATATATATATATATATATATATATATATATATATATATATATATATATATATAGATAGAAAGCATCGAGAAAAGGAGTACGACCGTCAATCCAATATAAATTAAGGAACACTCGAAGAGTGGTGGGTTTTTCGGTCAAAGTGGAGAAATAAATAAATAAATAAAAGACAAAGAAGGTGGCTGCTTCATCCATGGCGAAACGTCTTCAATAAATAGATGAAGTAGCCACCTTCTTTGTCTTTTATTTCTCCACACCGAAAAACCTACCCCATTCTTCGAGTGTTCCTTAATTTATATATATATATATATATATATATATATATATATATATATATATATATATATATATATATATATATATATATATATATATGGTATAGTAAAAAACCATGATGTCAGGTCAGAAGTGCACAGATGATACTTTATATTTACTTGGATTATATTAAAAATGGTTATTATTTTAAAAATTTAATGACTGACTGTAGATGACAATCGATTGAAACTTCCAAGATTATATAAAAAAACAGAGACTTTGATAGATCCCAAATATGTAAATATGCTTGGGATAATAAACATAATGGTGAGATACATCAATACTTATGAAATAATCAGATAGTAAAAAGAGTTAAACTACTAACGAGATCGATTTTACGATCACTGACAAGAGGAAAATCTTTAAGCAATTTTACAGTTCTAAACCAGTTTTAACAGCTAGCTACCACAAAATGGTGAAAACCTCCCTAGATATACACCTTGGGAAAGGGAGATACCGTATGATCAAAAAGAACTCCAGGCCTACCTGGACAGACCCTGATACTATAAACAATTTGAAGAATACATTAAGAACATTCTCGAAACAATAAGAATACAAATCAAAATGTCAACATCCTGAGTGACATTATAATAGAAGCTATATAGGAAAATCCTTAAACGCAAGCACTAATGAAAGAGAGGAGAAAAATGCAAAGTAGTAGGAAAAAAGAAAACCATGAACTTTGAAAGGTAAACAAAAGAATACAAAAATCTATTAGCTTAAACCTAAATTGACAACCGAAAGCTTAAAAGCGAACAAATCTAACAAACGATTGAAGATAACAAGAGCCTCAAAGTTCTAAGGAGAAACTCAACAGAGAAGAATTACTAAAGGTAGTGGAAGTCGACAAAACCATGATGAGTAACCAACAGAAAAATGATGAATGGGTTGCGCATGTGAGTCCATTTGAATTTAGATAAAATAAATAAATAAGAGACTTACTCACAATCAATTTATTCTATCTTGGACGAACGGTTTCGCATATTATAATTTGCTATGCATCTTCAGGTCTCGGGAAAGGCAACTTAAATGATGCCGATGCAAGGAATGTAGTTATATCTACGTGAAACACATTGACATAAGTTTCACTTCACTTTTCACAATCACTTTTACAAAAATATTTTGCATGAGGTTCCTAAGTTCTTTGTGTAGGTCTCTGGATACTAAAACTGGCGTTTCATGAATGCTAATAGTTTCAAGCAATACATCAGTTTCGTCATTAATTTCAAAGTTTACTTCATATATATATATATATGAATATATATATATATATATATATATATATATATATATATATATATATATATATATATATATATATATATATATATTTATCACGCCGGTCCTGTTTACTACTTTGTTTCATATTGCACAAGGTGTAAAACTCAAGACAATTATTTTTAAACTTAACTGAATAACCAGGCAGATTTCATTCATTCACTTTTCTTATCAGTTTTATACACTTCATAGTTTATGCACCATCTCGTAAAACTGTTTGCCCTTAACGTTTAGAAATCACGCAATCCGTGTGTACATTCGCGACTGTCATTAAATTCTTGCGTTCTTTCAAAGCTAAATTGAAAGAAAATTAAATCGGAGAGTCATGGTTCCAGACATCTGATTACGATTTTTGAATGTAAAAGAACTGTTTTCAGCTGACGTAGTTTAAATGAATAGATATTTTACAAGAGTCTGTATATTTAACTTAGAATTAAAGAAACAAGTATATATAGAATAGCCCATGTCAAAAAAAAATTAAATAAGAGTATACAAGATATGAAATAAGAAGATCGCACGGTTCCAAATAATACAAACCTATATTTTAACACTTCAACCAAGAACTCAGGTTAACTATAGTGACATGAGCTAACTAAATTTGAAAGTGTGCCATCAAGGCGTGGAACATAACAAACTTCACGAAAAGCGCTCCCTAGTGACAAATTTGAAGAAAGATACATATCTATATACGTGATTCTAGAGGAGAAAACTATTAGAAAACAGACAAAAGCGATACGTAATATTAAAAACGGATGTAATAGAATAGTGATGCGTAACGTATAAGGAGAAGACAACCATCAGAGTGCAAGGCCTCCTCGGTCATCAACATGCGAAACTTTGCACACAAAAGCAAAAAAATTCTCAACCCACTAAGATAAAAATAGCTAGCTGGAATGTAAGAAGTATGTATTAGCCTGGAAAACTCCATAACGTTATCAAAGAGAAAGAGAGGCTAAATATAGATATACGTGATGTCAGTGATGTACAATGGTTAGGAAATTGAGAGATATCAATAAATAACCACACTATAACACAAAACTGATCATTTATACAGAGTAGCGTTTATCATAAGCAACACAATTAGAAAATCAGTGCTAGGTGTGGTTCAAATTTTAAAAAGAATAATAAGGCTAAAAATTCAAGCACGGGACTGCAATATTAATATCATGTTTTATTCAGAATTGCACAATACACTGAAATTAACAAAGTCTAGAGACATTACGTACATTTTAGGAGACTTTAATGCAAAAATTGGAGTAGATATAGTTGAAAATATAGTAGGACAGTTTGTATTAGGAACAGGAGAGAAACTGGAGAATAAAGGAAAATATGTCCAAATTTATAAAGAGATACAACGAAAGGAAAAAATCAAAACAGCTAACGAAATGTATTTAATGAAACGATATAAAGAGGTAAAGTGACCGGAATGGATCAAAAAAGTCACATAAAGACATATAAACGAGAAGAAAGGAGTACTGCTAATACATTTATTGGTTTTTTAAAGCTGTATACCATTCATTGTGACCGGTGTGGGCAGTTATCCCCTTTCATTGTGAAGGTAACGTGCTTGGATTTGGCTTCATTTGCTTTCATTTTCCATTTGTTCGGTCTTGTTGAGACAATTTTGTAGGTTTTTTGATGTGATGCTAATATAACAGTATCATCCGCGATTGTACCTACTGTAGTTGAGTGTGTTTCTGGGAAATCCATGGTGTATAGTAGGTAAAGCACAGGTCCAAGAACACTGCCTTGGGATACACCTGATTCAACTGGATACAAATCAGTGTTTTTTCTTGGTATCTAACTAGGAAGTATCTGTTGGTTAGATAAGATTCTAGCACACCATAGAATCTACGCGGTAGATGCTTTCTAATTTTATAGAGTAGGCCAGTATGCTAGACCTTATCAAAATCCTAATATATCCAGAAAAGCTGCGGAACAGTGTCGTCTATTTTGTAGATCATTGTTGATTTGTTTTACAATTCTATGTATCTGTTGGATAGTGCTATGTTCGCGATGGATATCTCTTGCCTTACTGCTCCCCCATAGGCCGATCAGACACCAGCATATTCTAGTCTCAGCCGCAGATTCATCTAGAATTTTAAACTACTGCGTTAGCCTTTTTTATTTTTCTGTACACCGAGCTGGGGCTCGAACCCACATCCACTAAACCATTCGACAGTGAAGCGAATGAGAATCGGCCGCCTAGCCCGTTTGGCTATATGACCGACGCCTATATGATATAATTTCTTCAATTTTCGCCATTATGATTTTCGCTACTTTCCATTGTTGAGGAAAATAACTAAGTCTCAAAATAGCATTGAATATCTCCAGGATACAACTGATATCTACCCTTACTGGGTGGCTTTTGTAAGACTTCTCCCATTATAAGGTCGTAAATAGGAGATTTTTTCAGGTAGATTTCTTCCAAGATGGTTGATTTCAATTCTCTGTGTGTAAATGTCTCTATTTTCAACTCTATTTGAATCGGCTCGTCTAAGACCCTCCCTATATCTTGAGTTTCTGTCGGGTTTGATACACAAAATTATGTAGTGGAAATACTTTTACTAAATGTTCACCGAATGATTTGGCTTTTTCTGCATTATTTTTTGCTCATTGTCCAGCGTTGTTTCTGATTAGTGGTATTAACTTTATAGGATTCTTTAGGTATCTTGTGGCTTTCCAGGATGAGTATTTATTGTTAATCGATGGAGACAATTGTTCGAGGCGATTTTGTATATTTTTATTGGTAAGCGTTTGTATCAATTTTTTTAATTCTCTTAAAGCTTTATTGAATTTGTTCTTATTATTCTGGGTTCTGTTTCGTTCCTATATTTTTCTAAGTTTCCTTTTTTCTGCTATTTTGTGTTTGACTATTACTGGACAATGTTCTTTGGAGTAAATGAACTACTTTGTGACGTAGCCAACCAGGCACATTTTTGTTTTAGTTAATACCTTTTGATATGTAGAAGTTGTAACGTTATAAACGTCACATCTTTATTCATTTATATATAAATAATTATTTTATTTTAATTTCTTTATTAATTTATTAATTCCTTTGCCTTCAGATTCGTTTTTACTATTTTTTATTCAAAAAGTAGTTGGCGCCCTCTGTCTTTCTTTTCTCTCTCTTTCTATACCGTAGAATAAATATTCGCCCTCTCTCTTTCTGTCCGGTAGACTAAACATTCTGTTCTATGTCGACAGAAAAGCTAATTCCATCATATTAGAGATGTGTAGTTCACCATCGAAATAGTTCAAATGAACGATTCTTTCAACTGAACTAATTGAACTAGTTCATTAATTTTCATAGAACTAGTTCACTGCGAACGATTTGCATTATAAATTGTGTCTCAACTTCTAGAGAAGCAAATAATGAATGAATGAGATCATATATTTATTATTTTGTGAATGGGATGGACTGACTAGTTTAAAAAAAGAAATGCCGATTAGCCTCGGATAACAGATAATAATTCTTATTAATGTGACAATAACATAAACAGTCTTATCTTAATATCATAATGGTTCGGATCTTATGCCCATGCTTTGGCTTGGACGTTGCCATGCTGTGTTTCTCGTATTGTAATTTTGAAATAAAAATTTTTAGTTGTGGTTAAAATGATTGATGCATTTACATAAAATATAATTTTATGTAAAAGTGAGAATGAAAATGTGTTATTTAATGTTCCTAGAAAATGTAGTGATTTTTTTTGTAAAGGTTCTTTTAGAAATAACCTAATTATAGATACCTATGAGTTTAAATATACGTAAATAAAAAAATAAATCATACGTGAACCATATTTATATTTAAAACGGTTAATAAAAAACAAATCTTAATAATTTTTTGCAAATAAAAAAAATGTTATTTGCAAAACATTTGAGAAATAAATTTAAAACATTTAAACTTACGACATACGATCGAAAGAAATGGTTCCGAATCTGAACTACTTGTACGGTAGTGAAAGACTGACTGAAAACCCAAGAAAACGGGCGGCCGGCGCCGAGCTTGTGTAGTGTAATGATAAGACGAGACATCTGGCAACCAGTTATGTTAGGGTTGGATTTCGATTTCGGTCCTAGAAATAGTTCTTTCACGAACTAGTTCATTTTTGTGCAATAGTTCTCTTGAACTAGTTCGTCTAAAAGAACTAATAAGCACACTTCTACATCATATAGGAACATCCTATGATATCTGTGCTAACTTCATGCAGTCCATTCATACTTTCTGTCAATCACCTTTAATGGCGGGATTATTTTTTGTTTATAATTGAAATTTATAAAAGAAGATAGGAATTATAATAAGCTTCATTTTATGGTCTGTTACATTCTCTTGGGGTGAGTACTTTCATTGTAATCTTTATTCTATAATTCTGAAAGCATTTTCAATATTCGTAACCTCACTTCTTTCGAAAGCACGTTTTTCGATTATATGCATGTAGGGATAATAATAATTATATTCATTTTATCCTTACCATCCGCTATTTGTTTAATTGTAATTTTGTAAAATGGCAAGGAAATTAAACCCTTTATGATGTGTCTCTAATACAAGCTGTTGTTATATTTTAGTTTATCGACCATATTTACGGTTTATTGGCTGTATTAATAATTGGCCGTATCATTTTACTGGCCGTATTATAAAAATTTATCGAATCTATTGGAGGAACACTTAATTGGGAGGCCACACAAACACATAGAATAACTGCAGCTCTCAGGAGGACCTAACCGTCTAATTGGGAGGCCACACAAGCAGCCCATTGTTCCCATCGTTGCCTTAAGTATCACCCTTACTATATTCATTGTAAAGCATTGGCAGGGTTGATTGTTTCCTATTTTAATAAATATGATTAGTTAAAAATTGTTTTATTTGCTATCAGCTAAGGGTTCATGGTTCGATTTCTAGTTTAAGACAAGACGAACTCACACTTGAGATACTGAGCTAGGCGAAGCATAGACGATAAGCTCCCATGGTTGATTGAGGTATTATTTTTATAATAGTATTTCAATTCTCTTTGGTAGTCTTATCGTTACAAAGTCTAGAAGGTCTGGCATTTTATTAGGGTCCGTCGGCCAATATGTAGGTTCTCCGGTAGATGTAAATATCATGTTGCTTTCTGCGATCTGTTAGTAACTCCCGTCCTCTTGTTGTTGTCAGTCGCGAGCACCAATTTGTATTTTTGGCTGTAAGAAGATCTGTTGACCGAATGCAGAATTCTTGGTTGGAGAATCTACGTGATTGGTATCAATGCAGATCGATTAATTTGTTTAGAGCAGTAAGTTCAAAAATAAAAATAGCGATTATGATTACCAGCCTTCGTAGGGAGATGGCATTCTAAGAAGAAGAAATATTAAACAGTAACGAGAACCACGAATTATTGTTAATGTGCAGATAGCGAAGAAGATATAAATATCTTTTAAAATGTCTGTACATATAGACCAGAAGTCTAAGCGTACATAAAAAGAAATTCACGCAGTAGGAAAAATACTTTACATAACGGTATTAAATACGGCACGTAAAGCATTCATTCATTTCAAAGAATCTGTTTATGTATTCAATGATATCTCATGTTAGAGATGTACGCAAATAATACGCGTCCATACTTAGATATGACCACTTCCTTCATTAATAAAAGAGCGTCGAATACATTCACGATGTATGCGGGCACCCAGTGGGCCGGAAGCAATTTATATAAGGTTGACTTCACAAATTGTATTTCAGGTCTTGTTAGTTTTTTTCTATAACTGTTTGGTTAAAAATTAACGATAGTTTTTGTTTCCTTTTCTAGATATATACCATGTTCAAATATATATACAATACACACCTTAAACTAAACTAAAATCACCATATCTAGTGTGTTTTAAGCTGAACAATAATGGGAAATAACAAAAGCAACATAGTGTTTCTCAAATATTTTTCTTTGACACAAAAGAAGAGAAAGCAATATGTAAACGCATACATTGTGCCAATATTTCCTCCAAAAGAACAAAAAGATAAAATTAGTCACCAGAAACTATATTTAAAATATTTATTTTCTTTAAAAGAAACCCTCTGATAATATCGTAGGTAGGTATATTAAAAGTGTTTCTCAAAAATTATAGATATAAATATTTTTTACAATTATACAAAAATTATCATAAGAAACAAAAAATATTAATAAAAAACCGTAGATTTTTTTAATAATGTGTTATTTGCACGAGTCTATATAATAGAGAAATCAAAATAGAAAAATTACACTTTTGAAAGAGTCCAACAATTTAAATATTTGGGAGTAATAGTGAATGCCCAAAACAAGAGAAGTGAAGAAATATCGGAACGAATACTAGCAGGCAACAAAACATACTGGAGATATCATAGGCTCATGAAGGACAAGAACTTATCCAGAAATACAAAACTGAAAATATACAGAGTTGCAATCAGACCAGTAGTTACGTACGCAGCTAAGACAATGTGCCTCACGGAAAAAGATGAAGAAAAATTGAGAATTTTCGAAAGGAAAATCCTCAGACGGATTATGGGCTCGATAAAAATGAACAACGGAGAAATGAGAAGAATGAACCATGAACTAAGAGACATACTGAAGGGAGAAGATATAGTTAGATTTATTAAGGCACGGAGGCTGAGATGGCTGGCACACATAGAGAGAAGGAAAAATGACCTACTGATTAAGAAGATCACCAGATGGAAACCAGCAACTGAAAGACCAAGGGGAAGACCCAGAGAGAGATGGAAGGATCAGGTCATGAGAGATATCAAAATTCTGGAAGTGAGAAACTGGAGGGAATTATGCATATATCGAAATGAGTGGAAGAAAATTGTGACGAAAGCCAAGTCATACAACAAACTTTAACAACATACAAGTGGAATGAGGAGTGATTCACCGCAATAAGCGAATCAGAAAGCTCTAAGTAAGAGCGGCAAACATTCCACCCGGAATGAAAAGCCCTGATGATGATGATATAATAGCATAATGCTTCTAGTCACACGCTCAATCAAGTTGGATAACTTTGGAAACTGTGGAACAGCGTTCCATTTCTCTAAAAGAAACATTCTAAGCTGGTACAGGTAAGAGGATCAGCTACGCAATACTTTACGTGATTTATGCATTTATCTCGCCACTAATAGAAATCTCTTATATTCTCTGGCACGGGATAACTGCATAGTCATGCATTAGTATAAAATTCACTCAAATAAATGGCACATATGGGACAATGAAATCACGCAGTACCTTATTTATATACCTACTAGAATGTAGCCCGGTTCTAAAGCATTTATATAGCATACTAAAATGCTACTTCTACTAAAATTTATCTTGATATTATGAATGCATATGAAAAATGCAAAATAAAACGTTTGAAGACGCACAAATCGGTACCCTACAAATAAGCTAAAGTATCGTGTTTGCCACTTCGTAACAGACATTGGTCTAATAGACGTCATCGTTTCTTCAGGGGTGATAACAACTAAAAGCTGATTGATTTTTTATCTTAATATATTCGTTACTTCCTCCTCTTTCATTTGCTATGTCACATGTTAGGATTCGATCAGTTGTTTATTTTGTACTCAGCTAGGCGCCTTCTTTAAGTCAATAAATCAAAATTTGTCTTATAGTAAATCTATTTTTTTATATAGTGCCATAATATGATATCTTGTATGTCGCTATACGTTCATTAATAACGAAGATGTTATGAAGTGACCTTTTGGTAGTTGCCTTGTTTGTTTTTTCTATCCTAATATATTCGTTATATCTTCCTCTTTCATTTGCTATATCGCATGTTAGGATTCGATCAGTTGTTTATTCTGTACTCAGTCAGAGGCCTTCTTCGGTTCAATAAAGCAAATTTACCTTATAGTGTGTCTATTATCATCCATACTGTCATGTGATATCTCGTATGTTGCTATACGCTGATTAATAACTAAGATAAAGTGTAAGCCCTGTTGGCAGTCGCCTTGTTTATTTTTTTATCTTAATATATTCGTTATACCCTCCCCTTTCATTTAACATATCACACGCTCCAATCGGACCAATAATAATGGAAATATATAATGGTGGTGCTAAATATATTAATATTGTCATGTGATATCCCGTATGTCGCTATACGTTCATTAATACCGAAGATAAGGTGTAGTGTCCTTTTGGTAGTCGTCTTGTTTGTTTTTTCTATCTTAATATAATCGTTATCCCCTCCCTTTCATTTGACGCATCATACGCTCCAATCGGACCAATAACAACGGAGATATGATTTAAAGCCAGGGCTGGGGTTTTCATTACGAACAGAGAGACAGATTAAGCAAATTAGACTCTGTACTGGTGAATTCATCTGTTGTTACAGCTGTCTCACTAAAACAGACCGCATATTACCCATTAAAATGTAGGGAGAGCTATCAAAATGTTGTGAACCTATATTATTTGGATTTTCCTATTAATAAACGGCGTTTTGATTTACACCTCGTACAATTCGAATATCGTATTACATTTATTAAGTCACATTTTTTAATTTCTTAGCAGAGTAATTGTAGGCTATCGCTTAGTGTCGTGGGATATTGGCATAGACCCGAGAAAGCGCAGTCGTCACACTTACCTGAATGTATATTACCTATGTCCAGCTGAAAGATCTATGTACTGTATAATGATCATCAATGAGAAATCCAATAGGTGCAAAGTATAATACTTTACGCACCTCCGAAAATATTCCACTCCATATCATAAAAGTGTACTAGAGCTAGTGGAGCTAAAAGTACACTCAGTATATTAGTATTGTAGACAAAATCTGGATTTCCCGGTAAACAACATAAATATGTTCATATCTTGTGGCAAATTTTCAGCCTGAATGTGCTTTTAGGGCCTCCTAAATTGTCAGTTAAATTAGGGATTACAATTTTGTAAGTTTGGTTTTAACCTTGTTTTTCATTGTTTAGGAGAATGGATCTAGTAATTCGTAGTAATATTTCCATCCACATACACACAACCTTGTTTTTACTCTGTTGGCGTTTAAAGAAATTCACATAGATGACAATATTTTCAAACAGCTGTGGGCAAAAAGTTATCTAGTTTAAATGCATTTAGAACCTCGCAAAATTTGTTCTAAAATCTATACTTTGAGGATATACGGTGAATAGATTTAAAATTCCACTTAGATATCTGTAGGTACCAAAAAAAAAAAATAAAACAATGTAAAATTTTCTAAAAAATTCTAATTTTACTTTATTTTATTTTAAAAGATTCTTCAAGGATTTCCCAAAATTATAAACATATTTTTAAGTTCAGATTAAGATTCTTCAGATAATGTTACACCAAAAACGCATGATTTAATAATAAACGCATGATGGTATCTCTACAGATTTAAAAATTCGTGAGTCAGTTATTAAAAATTATTGCCGCAATAAAACAATCCGTGAAGATGCGGATGAACTTAATATGTATTTATAAAACTACAAGAAACAGAAAGTATCCTAGATAAAAAAAAAGTAAAAGCCTGGGTTGTCCAAAACTAGTTTCTGATAGGAATAGGAGAATATTAGCAAAGTCCTTTTCATAAGGACTGTTTGAAGCGGTCAGTAAAAATTACCTAAAGTAGTGATGATTTGGGGTTGCATGATAGTTTCAGGGTTAGGATGTTTTGAATTTATTGAGGGTACGTAAGTACTGCAAAATATAAACAGATACTTCAAAAGGGCCTAGTACCAAGCATTGTCAAATTAAATGTTAAAGAGAATTTTATTTTTCAGCAGGACCGAGTAGCCTGTTATATGGCCATAATCACAAAGTAGAGCAAATTTGGAATGAATTTACCCCTGAACAGTATAGATCCTTAGTCGACTCAACGCCCAACCAAACTCTAGTGGTGGTCTCCAATAAACGCTGTACGTCGCGTATAGCGTTACACCAACGTTGCGTCTGTATGCTTATACAGTAGTTGCATGCTGCGTTCAACGTACAACAAGAGACCGCATCCATTATTTATTATACAAAGCATACAGACGCGACGTACGGCGTAACGCTGTACTCGGCGTAAGCTTGTACAGCAGTTGCACGCTGCGTTCAGCGTGCAATAAGCCGATGGTCTCCAATACAAGCCGTACGCCATGTATGGTTGTGCAATACAGACTACATTCATTATTTATTATATAAAGAAAAACGAAAAAGGTGTTTATGTCAAATTTTCTGGATAATCTTAACCTGAGCTCAAACAAAATTATGTCGAGGACGTCGGAGAAAATCAGGGAAAACGTGTAAAATCGAAAACTGTTCCTAACATGTTTGTCTTTTGTTTAATTAGTGGCATGTTAACCCTATTAAAAGTGCATTCATCAAAGTGAGTTTTAACACAAAGTTTCACTGAGAATAGCGGAACATTTTGTAGTGAGAATATTTTTTAGAGTTTTTGTTAACCATTCCAAGGCAAAGTTGGGCTTAAAACCAACTCGACCTATTTTAATCTCTGTTTTCGCTGAAAATTGAAGGGTTCATTCATGTAAGGCACTTAATTAACCGAGCAGGATGAAATTTTGCACAAATTATTATTTTTTTTATGAAGAATAAGTTGGCAAAATTTAGACTTAGGTCACTTACTAACTTTGATCACTTGGCTTTGAATTACTCATTAAACTACATTTAAAATCAAATATGTTACATACATTAAGCAGATTTGGATATTATCCAACGCCAATTTTCTGCACATAAACACTCTTTAAATAAACTGTTTCTTTATTTTTGTGGTACACTTTTCGAGTTTTTGAGGTTAACAAATATTGCAATTTGCAGTGTTGTAGTTGAATTAATAAAGCAGGAAGCAGTTATGATCTATTAAGTCCAGTGTAATTAATGAATAATTTACTTAAATGCATTTAAGGGCTCGTATATAATTAGTGACACCGTCTAATTAGTGAAACTTAAATAGTATATAATTAGTTTAACGCTGAACCTACTGTTATGAACTCATAACTAATTATTACAGGGCCGGCATCGGATACAGAAAATTAACCATTTCAAATCTACTATGAGAATTTGAGCGAAAATAAAATTCTACAGTTGTTAGATGTAAGGAAAAAAAGGCAACTAAAGCGTTGGTTTAGTAGACTTTGAGATATTGATTTATCATGGGAGCATACATAATATAACATTTAAGGTCATTTGAAAGTATTGATTATGATTATTTATTAAACGGAGTGTTTGGATAAAAAACATTAGAAAAAGTAGAAATATACAATGAAACAATAAAAGTAAACAAAGAAGAGATTGATGAGAAAAAAATTAATAAATCATTTTCTCGTTTCCCTAATTAATTAATTCTTAGATCGCGTCCATATATCGTCTTATCTATGAATAACGTATAGGAAATAATTTGGGAAAAATTATTAACCCACTCCATTAGCAAAATAACGAAAACGTTTTCAAAATTAAATAATTATGATTAATATTACATATAACTTTTACACTTTTTAATATTATATATAACTTTTTCCACTCATAAGAGGTCAAAGAGCGGAGATAAAGGAACTAATAGAACCAAAACACATAGAAAAGGATACGTGGATTGACTACCTAGATCAGATTTATGCAGAGGTTGAACAAACGATGCTAGAACCGGAAACACCAGAAATTACCTCAAATAAAGAATTTAATATAAATGTACAAAAAGTTCGGAAAATAATTGAAAAGCTGAAGAAAAGAAAAGCAACAGGTAAAGACGGAATACCAAACGAATTACTGAAATATTGTGGAGCAGCAATGACAGAACAAGTAACAACATTGATTAGTAAAATTATAAAACACAATAAAATACCTGAAAAATGGGGAACGAGCGAACTAATTCTACTATTCAAAAAAGGAGATAAAAGCAACCAGAAAACTACAGAGGTATAACAACTTGTTAAATACTACCCTAAAACGTACAATTAAAATTTTACAAGTACGAATAAATCAAAGGATAAGTTTAGGAGATAAACAATAGGGTTTTCGTAATGGAAGATCGTGTACATATGCGATATTCGTTATAAAGCAAATTATTGAGAAATCACTAGAGTATAATAGACCAGCATTTCTATGTCTGATTGACCTAAAGAAAACGTTTGACAGAGTAAGACTCAAAGATGTAATCCATATTCTGTATAATAAAGAAGTCCCCCTAATTATTGTAAAAACTATCGAAAACATCTACCAAAACAACAAAATGGAAATCAGAATAGATTGATAACTTACAGAACCTATAGAAATAGGCAGCGAAATAAGACAAGTGAACTCATTAAGCCCAATGCTCTTTAATTTAATCATGGATGAAATCATCAAAAGCGTTAATACAGAAAGAGGATACAGAATAGGAAATAAAGAAATAAAAACACTCTGTTACGCAGACGACGCAATATTGATAGACCAAGATGAAGATAGTCTGCAAAGACTGGTCCACAGATTTAACATAAGAACAGAAGAATTTAATATGACAATCTCATCTCAGAAAACTAAAATATTAGTCAGCAAAGAACCAACCAGATGTAACATAGAAACTAATGGCATCAGTATTGAACAAGTAATGGAAATAAAATACCTGGGAATTACACTGTCCAGCTATGGAGACCTTGACAAAGAAGTGACACATTAACATTGACATGAAGTCAAGAATTTATAAAGCCAGTGTACTGGCTACTGTACAAAGGCTACTGGAAACGGGACAGTACTGAGAAGAATTACAGGAAATACGCTGAGAGATCGAAAGAGAAGTGAAGACATTAGAAGAAAATGTAACGTACAGGGATAAATGAATGGACACAAAATAGAAAAAAAGAATAGAATAACCACATAAGCAGAATGGAGGAGACCCGTGTCGTGAAAATAGCAAGAGATAAGTCACCAATCGGCAAAAGAAGTATCGGACGACCGCGCAAAAGATCGAATGACAACTTTTTCCAACCAGAGACTAATCAATAAAACTGATAACGGAACATGGTCCAAAATCAAACTCAATTTGTTCAAGACTTGTCTCGTCTTTCCTTGGATTTTGTATAGAACGACTTGTCGAATTTATGCCCACATTTATTGGTTCTCGGATTTTGGTACCAAGATTTTGGAATAATGATACCAAGCGAAATCAGTCTACAATATTATTTCGTCAATTTTTTTCTTCTTCTATCTTCTTATTAGGCAATTCTGCCTGTTTCCTTGGATTATCCTTCATGTTACTAATATTGTCTCTCAATATTTTCTGTGGTCGGTCCACACTTCTACCCAATGGTGATTTGTACCTTGCTATCTTGACTACTCTATCACTTGTCATTCAGCTTGTTATCTTGACTACCCTACCGTCTGTCATTCAAAGGAAAGCACAAAATTGAATGCCATAAAACTACAACGGGGAGTGAGGGACTCCCTATCACAGCATAAAACTACAACGTCAAACTATTAATCCTTGCTCTCGAAAACTTTTTTAAAAAATGAGAATTGGACAACAAGGGTATAAACATCGATGTATCATACTTAAACCATTTTAGATTTGTAGATGACAATGTTTTAATAACGGATTATATCCAAGAACTAAATGAAATGTTTGAAGATTCTGGAGCGGTAGGCTTACAAATGAAATCCCTTATGTTTTAAATGATAAAAGGTTAAAAGACCCCGGTTATATGGTTCTCGCAATCCTTCCTCTTATTGCGTCGTCTCCTTTCGAAGGTTGGAGATCCAACTGGCAATTGTAGCTTTGGAAACTGCTGCACGAAAGATTTGTGTGGTTCAGCGGTCAAATAATTTCCTCAGGTCTTTCAGCCACGAGTTCTGGCGTCTTCCAACTGATCTTTCGCACTTTACCTTTTAATATGATTTGGAGTAATTCATATTTTTCACCTCTCAACACATGACCCAAGTATTGTATTTTTCTCTCTTTGATTATGCTGAGTAATTCTTTTTGTTTCGGCGAAGTACCATTGGTAACTTTTTGTATCCATGGAATTCTCAGCATCCGTCTGTATATGTACATTTCAAAGGCATCTATTCTTTTTTCTGTTTCAGAGTCCATTGTCAAACTTTCACAGCCATACAGCAAACCAGAAAAAACATCTGGTCTGTAATATCTGATTATTCGAATTCTGAGCTCTAGACTAAGAACTGATCTTGTAAAAAATGTTTTCATGTTCATGAGTGTTTTCCTTGCTTGTTTGATCCTTGATATGATTTCTTCTTTGGGTTACACTGGCGGTATATATTTTCTCCCAAATATTTTATGGAAGTTACCTGTTCTATTATTTCACCCTTGGCATACAAAGGTACGTTTGCTGGTATCATTGAACATACTAGAATTTTAGTTTTGGAAACATTTAGATGTAAACCGAACATTTCGCCATGACGAACTACCGCATTTATTATATTTTGTAGTTCTTGTACGTTTCTTGCTATTAGGACCTTGAACTTCGTCTAATGCTTTTCTGAATATAGATCTGAATTCAGATTAAATAATAGCGGTGATAAGACGCAACCTTGTCGCAGTCCTCGTCGGATTCGTATATTTTCGGATATTGTGTGCTATATTCTAATTGTTTTTTTAATTTGGTGCCAATATAGTTCTGAGATAATTCGCATGTCTTGTTCGTCAATTCCAGTTGTTCTTAGAATTCCGATCATCTTTTAATCGTTAACACAGTCAAATGCTTTTCGGTAATAATTAAAACATGCATATACATCTACATTCATGTCTCTGTATCCTTGTGTTAACACATTTAAGGCAAAAAGAGCTTCTCGTGTTCCCAATCCATTTCGAAATCCGAATTGAGTGTCACTCATCTGAAACTCTCCCTTCTTGTAAATTCGTGTATGAATGATTCTGAGAAAAGTTTTAAGGACATCAATCAATCCTACAAAAATAAAATAAAAACAAGTAAAATCTTGGGTAAAAAAAACTCAAATTTTGTTCTCTATCATTTTTTACGTATATCGGGTATCTTTGGAGTCCGAAAATTTTAAAAATTCTGATTTTTTTAATTTCTTTTTTAAATATGCATTCTAAACCGGTCAAAATTTTTGAGGTCGTTACTTATGCTAAAATAAAGAAAGTCTTTGGCGTATGTTTTATTTTTCACTTTTTCCTAAAAAAATCTATAAATAACTTGCTTAATTTTGATGCTATCAACTTCTTCTAAAGCTCGTTTGATAGGTATTTTTGAGTACTTCAGTTTTCAGTAAGTATATTTTATAAAATGCATCGTTTTTCCGATATTTAAGCTTAAATACTTAAGATTTCAGTACTCGTCGAAAAAATATACATTCAATTACCCATAACTCACTTCGAATTAAAATTAAAGGGTTTTCCAAGTAAGAAATTTATTCGATTTTTTATTAGCTTCAATTTTGGTAATGAAAACTTTTTTGTAAAAACCTGTTTAAAACATGAATTTTTTCCACGAAAAATCAAAATCTTGGATCTTTAATAACTCAAAAAGTATTGATTTATTTTGATAACTTTATATAATACATTAGGTCTAGGCTTAGAATTGGTCCCTCTATCGATTTCTGGGGTTATTTTTAATAAAATTATTTCCACCGCCAAGAAGGGGTGGCATCCACCCTCAGGGTAAAAGTGCATGTTAGCAGCAGGTCACTTTTGTTTCTTGAGGTATCCTCTAACCCTAACTACTCACCAATTTTAATGAAAATCGAGGGAGGTTTAACGAAAACGGAGGTGAAAACCTTCAGTGACTGTACTAATAAGGCATAGAACGAAGATGAGGAATATCGTGAAGGAAATTACAAAAATGAAAGGGCAGGTCACATATCCAGATATGATGGTAACAGATGAACACGGGGAATACTAGAATGGGGACAAAAGGGTTCGACAAGAATCATGGGAAGACCTCAAAAGATATGGGTAGATGATATAAGAGCAGTGCAAGCAAACGGTAGATTATTTTATAATTTTTTTTATTGTTGGTATTATAGATCCCAAATTCAATAGGGTTTTACCTTGTACCAACAGAAATCTACGAACCAATTTTCAAGAAGCTTTTCCTTCAAGAGTTAGCACACACGGACTAACAACATATTTTTAATAAGAAAACACATTAAATATTTAATAAAAATGAAAATTTTGATAAAATGAAACCCTGTCTTTGTCGGCAACATGGTCCAAAAAAATGCGATTCCCATTTACGCAGATTTCACTGTATATATTTAAAAACATTACAAAAAATTACTGCAGTACCTTGTATTTACTATATGAAGCTACTTTATATGAATGTATCTTTTCTCAAGGTCTAAAATTTACATAATATCTTAAAAATTATAAAAGCACAATTATCTATTTTGATTAATAAACAGAATGTTTGAACATCCGCCACTTTTATTATAAATTAAGAAACGAGTACAATAAAAACAAAAATCAACAAGGTGTAATTATTTAAAAATTATGTGGGGATTCTTCCATAAATATAACCATAAACTGTAATGCAGTCTGACACAATAATAAATATGTCTACAAAACATGATGAAAAAAATTATTGTTAAGATAGATATTATTTGAATAAAAAAAATATAAATCAGAAATATCCCATCTCGTGATTTTACATCAGATATTCGTCTTTGGCGCTTACCAAGGAAAACCAAGATTTGTGTGAAGCTCATAAACGAAAAAAACTTTTAAATCTTATACACCTTTTGCGATAGCCCCAAAGATTACAAAGGCTAGAGAATATAGTGGATATATATATATATATTGCGTTCTATATCTATATCTATTGCGTATAACGTACTGAACCAACTGTAATTAAAACCGGCTTAGAAGAAATGCCAGAAATAACTGACTCTGAAATAAGAATGGTCCTAAACCGACTAAAAATAATAAAAGTCCGGGAGAGGATAAAATTACGGTTGAAATAAACTGCGCGACATAAGTTATGGATATTGCCAATATAATGGTAATGGTATTTCATTATGCATCAATTGTTTGTAAGCAAACAATTAAAAATTATTATAGTTTAAAAAAAAAATATGAAAATTTGTGACATTGTCATCGAGTGCCATAATCTGAGGACTAGTACGCACTCCGATGCACATCGCCGCGCCTTCTACCTCATAGGAAATTTATGATTGACCGATGGACTTAAAAATGCACATATCGATAAGAAATAAAATGTATAAGAAGGGTGCATTTTCCAAGCCATAGTTAATTAGATGAGTGGAGTTTAAAAGAGTGAGAAGAATGGAGTGTGAATATGAGTGGAAGAATGGAGTTTAAAATGGAAAATCGCTATAAACTCCGAAAAGACACAGGCTGTACTTTTCAAAAAGAGGCACCAACAACCAGAAGAACAGGTGACTGTGCAAGACAATCCCATCGAGTGGAAAAGCGAAGCAAAATACCTCGGAGTAATCATGGACAAAGGTTTAACGTTTAGTAAACACGTAGACGCTACAATACAAAAAGCCAACATGGCAAGAGCATCAATAAAAGGCCTAGCAGGAAGAAAAAGCAAACTCAGAATAAAAACCAAAATAAGATTAATAAATAGTATAATTCTTCCTATACTAACATATGCATCTCTCGCATGGGGACACATATGTAACACAACAAAAAAGAAAATACAAGCGGCACATAACAGCAGCCTAAGAAAAGCAGTCAACGTACCGAGATACGTTGCAGAAAGATTCTTCTTCAGAGAATTACAACAAATTAGAGTGACTGATATATGGAAGAAAAAAGCAAGGACAAAGTTCGCGCAGATAGAGAACCATCCTAGTCACATATTGCGAGAGATCATGAGGTACGACGCTTTCCACAGATGGAAGCACAAGAGACCCAAACAACAAATAGTAGAATAAAACCAAACGTACTAAAAACAACAAAAACAACGCACCAAGGAAGATAGTTCGTAGCTCAAAAAACTCGTGGACAATCGCAACGTACAGCGTGGACCAGTTAATTTTAAGTAGATAATTATTATACTAATATGCACTAATTCTGATTTTATGTTTCAGGCATCCTACAAAAAAAATCCAAAAAACACAAAAAACGGCTTCGGTCACCAAAAAAATCAAAAAACTACTAACAAAAACCGGCGCAAGCCACAAAAAAATAATAACAAAAACCATTACAAACCCGGGCACGTAGGGCCCAACCCTTGAGCACCAAGTCGCCGAACTGAGCCTAGCTCAGAGCGGAGACTTGAGGCCCAAGTAAGCAATTTTAGTTCGCTGATAAGCCACAGTAAGATAACAGGATTATAGAGACAATGCGCTGTCCTGAGTTTTGAATTCGGTTAGGAAACCATGTTGGAGTTCTATTACCCAGGACTCCCACATGAAGAGCATTTGGCTGATAGTTATGCCCCTATCGCGCATCAGAGTGCTATAGGGGGGAAAGGGATGGTCTGGAGCATTGGAGAGCGGTGGAGTGACTCCTGTTTTTACTCGAGTTAATACACCTCGTTCCGATGAATTGTTATACCCGAACGTAATTCTTAGGGGTGAACATGTCTCACAGGCTGGGTTTAATTAAATTGCTTGCTCGCTTGCCGTAGTTAGTCAAGCCTAGCTTTACTACGGTCCCCATGTAGGGTATCCTACACCTGGGGCCTCCTTCACGGGGCTCTGCTCCTTGCTTGTCCTGAGACTCTTTTGCTAGGACCTTTTTCGACTTCAAAACCAAGTTTTATTTATCTATCCTGCCTAAATAAGATGGAAAAGTAAAGGCAACTTCGGATTAACTAACCGAAGCCCTCTGTAGAGCACCTAGGGAGCTGATATTTCCTATGAAGACCCTAACCTTCCTACGGTAACAACATTATAATGAGAATCACACCATAAAAACATTCTTACTATTAACAAAGCACCTCTACAGCCATTTGAAAATGACCTTTGTTCTCTCAAATGGGATAAAAAAATATAACTATGTTTAAAATGTTTAAAAACTACTTGACCTATTGTGTCCATCTTTCGCAAATGTAGTAACTACATAAAGACTCACATTATGAAATGTGTTTTAATAGTACTTTACGTAACAAGTT
This sequence comes from Diabrotica undecimpunctata, assembly GCF_040954645.1. Classification (NCBI taxonomy): domain Eukaryota; kingdom Metazoa; phylum Arthropoda; class Insecta; order Coleoptera; family Chrysomelidae; genus Diabrotica; species Diabrotica undecimpunctata. Next base: position 98,809,896 of record NC_092805.1, on the reverse strand, counting down.
CCGAAAGTGATATTTTACGAGATGAGTAGGAAGTTACCAGGGCGAGCCGTAGCCGAGTCCTGGAATCCTGCGAGTCTCGTTAAATTACTTTTGGATCGTGTTACGTACAATATTTTTCTGCGGCCATTTTGTATGTTAAAAAGAATATATGGATAAACTTTACTTATAAACTTTTATTAAACACTTTAAAGTTACTCTCGTGAATTCAACATTAGAAAGATCTACTTATATTTATTAATTATAACACAATTATAACAATTATTTACATTGATATTGTTAGGAATATTAACAGAAGTGGCAGTATTGAAATTAGTGTTAGACGTGTCAGTACTTTTACTTTTTTGTTTGAGATATTAACTTGGTTGCGGCCATTTTCAATCTGTGAAGCTATGTGAATTTTATTTCTTAAAGAATTTTCTACGTATCCCTCTGCTACATTAGTTGATTTCCATCCTCCGTGTCTTTTCAGGTTGGTTATAGTACCACCACTATCAGCCAGTAGAGAGGCTGAGCTCCTTCGTAGACTGTGCCCGGTGTATTCTTTGGAATGCGGTAATTGAAGAAATTCAGCAATAGTGCAGGCGACTTTTCCAAAAGTTTGAATACCAATAGGTTGTATACACCTTCCATTTTTGTAATATACGATGCGGTGTGTTTGCTTGACGTAATGACAAATATTTTCTGTATAAAGAAATGTTATTTTCTCCAATAACCACAAAGGTTCTTTCCATAAAATTATATAACCTTTGCCATTTAGTAGATCTTATCTTCAGCTTCTGATAAAAATTTATCTATTTCTTCTTTATTTAATACTTTCGATTTTTTTGGTTTGTAGCCGATGGATTTTCTTTCAAGAAAAGCAATAACTTTTGGATAGCGGCTTATATCTACATTATTTTTACTGTTAAGTGTGGACTTAAGCATCGAGTAATTGCTCCAAAGTCTTGATGACTTCAATAGATATGCAAAAATGACTTCTCCATTCATAGTATGTACATTTTTATCATTGCTCCATTTTTTAAATAAATCGTAGACCAATTCATACCTCTTTCTTGACTTTACCGGCAATAATTCATAAATAGCGGCTTTAGCAGTTTCCCTAATCTCATCTGGAATCATTTCGGCTTCACTTTTACTGCTGATTTCCATTTCTTGGAATTGGAAAACGATAAACTGAGCGAAGACACATGATTCTTAAATGACAAGCGTTGTCACAATAAAATACAAAGTTTATGTTATTGTCAAAGCCGTTACCTAGCTACCCAAAATCGTCTTGAAAGTGAAAAAATTAGTCCCGAAAGTAGCTACTTTCGGTACGAGTTGTGTAAAATGGTACTTTCGATTAAATCTTGAAGAACACCTCCATTGCTATCAACTTAAAGAAAAATTTGTATAACACATGCATACTACCAGTTTGTACCTACGGTTGGAGACCGTAGTCCTTACCAGGAAATCTGCTACAAAATACAAAAACTAGAAACATCGCAAAGAAAAGAAACGAAACACGCTTGGAATATCATGAAGAGAAAAGTCTAGGGAAAAATAACAAGTATGAAATGGCGCTGGGCCGGTCACATAGCCAGATATGATGGTAATAGGTGGACACGGGGAATCCTAGAATTGATACCAACGAGGTCGACAGGAACCATGGGAAGACCCCCATGGTAAGCATGGGAAGAGCGTGGGGTAGATGATATAATTATAGAATGATAAGGATGGATAGAAGCAATTGGAAGCGACCTACATTCAGGAGTTACTGAAAAATGGTTGACGAAGAGAGTACTAAAACTATTTTTTAAAGTGATATATGCTCACATGTATAAAAAAGTCACCATGTTTCCACTAAACCGGTTAGCCCAGAGATTCATGCTTATGAATGTTGGACATGAGGTACATGTTTGTTTTTGTTCAAGAGCGATTTACTAAACAATCCTCTTCGAGAGTGTAATTGATACTGGCAGTGTGCAGGTATCGGTAGAAAAAGAGCGCTAATGCACTTTACCATAAATATTTAAGTCCTATCCCTTTTCGATATCAGCTTTAAACCCACCCCAAAATTCAGCGGGTATACCTCGTTCACATACCTAAAAGCCACGCCAGTTATGGTAATGACATCCTAATTCACAAAAGCATCTATACCTCTCCCTATACCATCCGTCCTGATATCCAAATTCCTGACATCGACTACCTGGCATTTGACTTACACCAAGAAAATGGAACCATCACAATCATCTCGTACTATAAACATTCAAATCAACCCCTTTCCGAACCGCTGATCGAGTACTTTTCCACGCATGAAAAGGCAGCCTTAATAGGTGATCTCAATAGCAGTCGAACCCAATTTGGTGACACCTCCACTGACATTCCTGTTAGAAACTTTCAGACCTTCTTCTTGAGCTGCAAATTTCAAGAATCACGAACACAGATATCACATTTGTCTGTCATGTTGGAATGTATATTGTCGATCATATCCTTTGTACTGATAGTTTACCATAAATCACATAACCTGACTTCAACACACTCCCCCAAATAATGTCTGCTATATATAGACCAGATTATCATAAAGCTAATTTTGAACTAAAGTATATTCGTTTACCAAATTCCCATCAGTAAACATGAGCACGTGTTGATATTCGCCGTCTCATTCGTCAAGAGGCAATAAAATATAATTTATTACCGTAAGCGAGACAGATTCTCATGTTACAGATCCCAACTTGTGATTATTTTAAATTCTAATTGTATCGTGTTGATTTTTAAGTTATTATATTGTGTTATATTTATGTTATAGTTATTGTTAAGTTATTTACTGGTCGTGTTATTTTTTAGAGTTTAGTTTAATTGTGATATAATGATTAAATTTCAAGAAATTCTTACACTAACAGTTTCAAAAGTAAATATTTTTAAAAATCATATGATACATAGGTCGTACATCAGTACGACCCTGTTTGGCTTACACGTGGTTCTGTTGACGACTGGGAATTTGTAGAATGAATAGGGTTTATTTCAAGAGTTCATCAACCAAAACTTTCTAGAGTAAGGTAACATGTCAACAATTAATCAAATTGACACAAAGGATTCAAAATTTGAAAGTTTTCTTCAAGAAGCTTCCTTCCTAGCTATTCTGAAAACCAAATATAATCCATATACTCCAATGCTTCCACCAAGAATTCTCGCTAAAATCCGAACAAAGCGCAGATTAATCAAAGAGAATTATCGAATCGCCAATCGCCAATTATCGAATACAGAGAAAGTCTCTCTAGGCCACTAAATAAACGACAATTTAATAGCATTTGGGCTACTGAAAGAAAATTCCGGAGGAAAATTATGAGAAATTTTACAAACTATCCGTCAGCATTAATCCATCCACTCGCCAACATTCTCACAATAGAGGATAGAATCCGTTCTAAATACTACGGACGATGGATAGATCCAACACCAGAGCAAGAGGTCTTAAAAACTCACTCCTTGCCATCTCCTAGAGTACATACTCACAGACATCCCATGAAAAAAGTTCCATTCCTTCCAGCCAAACTTATCAACTTGGTTGCCAACGAACTTCCTGAAGAGTATTACTTAGATATTTTATTAGATAATAATAAGCTGCAAGCCAAAAATGCTGATAGAAGAGCCGTTCCAATGTATAGCTTGTAACACCCGAGGTACCCTTACGTACGTAAGAACTGAAAAGGCTAACCAAACATCAAACTCAACATCAATTCTCAAGGCTCCTCTGATAGCAGTGCTCTGCTACTCCCTATTTCGTAAACTGACATTGCTCGTCCCCACTCCATGCTCCCGCAAAAAAAGGGAGCCGCCCAACCTTAAAGAGGCGAAAGCCTAACCGAGGTTTTCATAACATGTTCAGACAGAAGAGCGATTTAGACACCGTAAGATAAAGTCCACATTCTACAAGGAAAATAAAAAAGAGACGTAAGAATAATAACCAATCTGTATTGGAACCAATGCGCAAAAATGGTAAGAGATAATGAACTCATTCCAGAAATTGTAATCAGAAGAAAAGTTGGGTAAGGATGTAGTATTTATTTGCTCTTGGATGTATTAGGAGAACAGTTATTACGACAAACTCTAATAAACAATTAAGTCTTGCTAAATAGGTTAAGTATATTATTTTGAACCGTATGAACCAAATAATAAAACAATAAGTTGTACTATAATAAAAAATAATAAAAAAGAAAGCTAATATTCTTCGACTGATAATACAGGAATAGTTATATAAAGAAACGAAGGTTGTAAAAAGGTTAATTTTGCGGTTGAAAATTTCAAGAGACTTAAATATAGCAAAAAACTAAAAATGCTAATATTCAACCTTCGATAAAACCTGAAAGTTAAAGTAGAAAAAAAAATGCTTACCATTTTTAGCACACAAAAGATTCTCTTACATATAAGTACTATACACTAAACTTATTAACAAAAAAATACTTTATAATATTGGCTATCTTTATGATATTCTAAGACCCATAATAAAAATTAAAATATAATTTTAATTCTGTCTAAAAATAACACGAATAAATATAATTAAAATAAGTAATTTTTATTTGTTATTTCTTTCTTAACCATCAATTTTTTAAAATCTATTAATTTTGAAAATTCAACTCAAATTTTGGCCTACTAAGTATCTATGTACAACAATTATTAAAGCTGTTACACTAGTACAGAAACCATACATCTCACAATATAATTTTAATAAAAAATCCGCTATTCTCAACTTTTTGTTGATGTAATACGAGGCATGTTTTTAAGTAAGTACCATTTTGCGATTCCGCCGCCGCAGCGCTACGGTCGGCGTTCCGCGCATGAGCGCTGGTTACCTACATCTCTTGTCTACGCACTGACGCCATTACAGTCTGATTCTTCATTGTATACTTGTTTACTCCAGTGTTTAAGATGCCTCCAACAATCGTGAGTCACGCTGATTGTGAAGCACGGGCTGTTATACGATTTCTTAGTGCTAAAGGCGTAAAACCGATAGATATTCATCGTGAGATCGTTGAAGTTTACGGAAAAAACATTATGAGTGATGGAATGGTAAGGAAATGGGTAAGAGCATTTAAAAATGGCCGCACAAATGTGCATGATGAAGAACGGAGTGGGCGTCCTTCGGTCGTTAATGAAAATTTGGTGCAGAAAGTGGACGAAAAGGTGAGAGAAAACAGACTCTTTACAATTTCATCATTGTCCGACTGCTTTCCTCAGTATTCTCGTAGTGTTTTATATCGCATTGTTACCGAGAACTTGAATTACCGGAAATTGTGTTCACGTTGGGTTCCAAAAATGTTGACGGATTTGCACAAAACCCAACGTTTAGGCAGTGCATTGACTTTCCTTGAGCGGTACCACAGTGAAGGTGAATATTTTTTAGACCAAATTGTTACTGGTGACGAAACGTGGGTGGCCTACGTCACACCAGAATCGAAACAACAATCCATGGAATGGCGACATTCATCATCACCCAAAAGAGTGAAGTTTAAGCAAACAATTTCTGCCCGGAAAATCATGTGCACAGTTTTTTGGGACAGAAAAGGAGTATTGCTATTGGAGTTTCTGCCTCGTAATGGGACAATCAATGCAGCGTCTTATTGTGAGACATTGAAAAATCTGCGTCGTGCAATCCAGAACAAAAGACGTGGCAAGTTGAGTAAGGGTATCGTTTTGCTGCATCACAATGCCCGTCCACATGTGGCTAATCAGACCAAAGATCTCATCAAATCATTTAAATGGGAAACTCTAGATCATCCTCCTTACAGCCCTGATCTGGCGCCCAGCGACTACCATTTGTTCCAGCACTTGAAGAAACACCTGGGCGGTCAGCGTCTTCAAAACGATAACGAAGTCAAAACATTTGTGATGCAGTGGTTAACAAGTCAGGCGGCAGAATTTTATCAGGAGCGTATTCAAAAACTGGTGCCACGTTATGACAAGTGCCTCAATATTCACGGAAATTATATAGAAAAGTAGATTAAGGTACAGGCTTTCATGTGAAAATAAAATTATTGCCATATCTTTGCACGTCTTTTTTTAATTACAAAACGGTACTTACTTAAAAAACACGCCTCGTATATTATGTTTTACATAATTATTACTAACAGAAAATAGAGGTATTTAAACATTTTAATATTATTGTGTTATTTATTTTTAGGATAAGGACATAAATTTTTCCTTTGTTATATGCTATCCTAGTAATTTTCAATGTATGTATTGTTCTAGTTTTAAAAATGTTTAACCGGTGCAACAGATCAACAAATGAATTGGCAAGGACGAGACTGCTATGTACAATGTGATAATGCATACATTAAAAAAAAGAAATTGAAGATATTGAGGATAATGTTTAAGAAATGAATGAGTGAAAGACGTGAGTGTGTGATGAGAGTATTATAGTGAAGGGCCTAGTTAAATTTATACTCCGTAGCAAGACTTGTATGGGTGTAGGGTTGTATTATAGAGGTAGCACATTTATCGGAACGATTGCATCGAGAGTGTTATATACGGAAGATGGGTCTTGATAAATGGTCAACATAAGACAGCCAATACTCACTTATCATAATCAAAGAGAGAAAAATACAATACTTGGGTCATGTGTTGACAAAGCTACAATTGCCATTTGGATCGCCAACCTCCGAATGGAGACGGTGCAATAAGAAGAAGACTTACTTATGGCTCCACGCGCCACGCTTCGCCCAACTGCATTGGTCTGCAGGCTAAGCCTGCAAATTTCACAGAGTGATTGCCGGTATTTGCAATCCCCCCGCTTACTGACCAACGACTTCGGGAAGATGAGTTGGTACGTGATGGGGCACTCCTTTGTCCTAAGATTGAGAAATCGATCTCGAAAGCGGATGAACCAAGGTCACCTGCATAAGAATGCAGAAAGCAATGGGGAACTACTGCATTAAAGACTCCTAGTATGCCTAGTAGTCGTGAATGGCAAATGTCAAATAAAGTAAACAAACTTACTGATTATGGACCGAGGTATGAATCCAAGATCCCGCACTGGAGGAATAGATGTAGACCACAGGACCTTCTAAGTCGTAAACCAGACAAATCCCTGTCCATTTAATGTTAAGGTCTTGAAAGTAGCAACCTAGAATGTCACAAGTTTATAGGCAAGTGGTAAATATGCGAAATTAGTCCTTGGAATGGAAAACCTTCAAATTCAAATAGGATCTGTTAAACCATTTTCTCGGGTTTTAAGCCATGATGTTGTCCTTTAACCTAGCCCACTTCTTCCATGCATCTTGCCTTGTATTATTAAATAAAGTATATTATATCTCTCTAGGTGACGCATAACATTGCCAAATATTCCAGTTCCAGTTGACTGTTCTGAAACTTTTCCCATCCGCTGCAACAAAAAACTCGTTACGAACTTTATCTTCCCAACGTATTTGCAGAATTCTTCATTACACCCAGATTTCGAAGAAGTCAGTTTTTGTTATCTGTTAAAGTCCAACCTTCGACAACATATAAAAGAATAGATGACACATAACATCTTATTAATCTAATTTTCAGTCTTGTCTTAAAAGTAATATTGTTTCCAGATAAGATTTTCTTCATTTTAAAAAATGCAGCTCTATATGTTTACTAATTTCTTTGCTGATGCCCCACTTCTCATTTATATTACAACCAAGATAAGTGATACTATTGGTTCTATCCAGTTGTTCTCCATCAGCTATTACCACTTCTGGTTGTATTGGCGTTTTACCGACAACCATTACTTTAAAATATTTAGTTTCAGTCCATATTCATCACAATCCTATTAATCAGATGTCGAAGTTCTTCATAATTATTTGCAATTAACACTTGAACATCTAATACAATTCTGCCAGATGGAAGAATTTATAGAAGCTACTACACGTTTAGAACTACCAAAAAGAAGATTGTATACATGGAAATCTATGGGGGATACAATAAATAGAATAATCCGAAATCAAATTGATTTTGTTCTTATTAGAAGATTTCATAATTCTATACTTTCTGCCAAAACTAAAACTGGTGCAGACATCGGTTCAGACCATAGCCACTTAGTAGTCACATTGCGAATGGAATTGAAGTTAATTAAAAAACCCATACAGAATCGAATAGATACTAAGAAATTTAGGCAACCACAAACAAAGGAACAAACTATGAAAACCCTTACTGCAAACCTACATAGTGCCCAAGAACTGAATAAAAGTATCTGTAATATTTATCAGAAATGGGAGAATATAAAACAAACAATAATTGAAGCAGTAACTGAAAACTTAAAACCAAAGAAAAGAAAACGAAGACTGGATGACTGAAGAAATACTACTTTTAATGGGTGAAACAAAATTATCCAAGACAATAAAATCCGATGAAATATATAGAAATTGATCGATTACTACAGAAAGAAAATAAAAGAAGCGAAAGAGAGATTGTTACGTGGGCATTGCCAAGAACTGTAAGAATTTGGGAAAAAATATGACTTTTTTATATATAGCTTATATAGCGTAGCTTTTGAAGACAGAGACAGCACAAAAAAATTAAATGTAATACTGGGCCCCGGGTCTGAAATAGTAGAAGAAATAGATAATGCATTGAAACAAGCTAGAAGTGGAAAATCTCCCGGGCGTGAGGAATTTTCATCAAATTACTTAAAATTGTGTATATTGATTACTTTTGGATCTATTCAACTTCATCTATAGAACAAGAATAATACCTAAAAAGGCTCCAATCGACATTTATACCACTTCCCAAAAAAGCCAATGCAATAACATCGCACCACAGCCTTACTGACTCATGCCTTGAAATTATTAATTCACAATAAAATACCTACGTAAGAACATAAGTAATACACAGTTGAGTGTACAATTTAGTAATATAATTGCAGTGAGTGTTCTTTCGCATAATGCTTAATATGCCTAGATATGTATCATGAAGGAAATGCCTGTTTCACAGATTTCGAGAATGCTTTTGACAGAGGGCAGTATAATCATCTTAAAGAAATTTTGTTAAACAACAACATAGGCAGCGTAGACATTAGAATTACATGTAACCTATACTGGAATCAAACAGCTAAAGTGAAAGTTGAAGATGAACTTACTGAGGACATCCAGATTCGCCGTCGTATGCGCCAAGGGTGTATTCTATCACTATTGCTGTTTAATTTATTCAGTGAAGCTATATGTGAATTAGCTCTGACCTAATAATAAACGGTGAGTGACTCAAAGAATATTTATTGAATAAAACGTTCTACTCGTAGATGAGTTTTCGTACGGGTGTGATGATATATTTATGTTTATCCTTTGTTTTCGTACATGTGTATATATGTACATTTTATATATTTAATTTTTTGTGACTTGCCTTCATACTTGTATGGTTCAAAAGCCCAAAAAAATTATATTAATATTATTATTAATAAGATACAATATGCTGACGACACTGTCCACGTGACAATCCCGTTTGGCGGGAACACTAGAAGAAATGTAACGCCTTGCTCACAACTTAATATGCACTGCAACAATATTGGATTAAAAATTAATTTGAAGAAAACTAATCTAATTACGAAAGTACAAAACAGAGATAAACTAATACTAGATAATACAGAAACTGAGCAAATATCCTCGTACAAATACCTTAGAGCATGGTTCACAGAAGATAATAATTAAACAAAAGAAATCAGATGCCGCATATAAGTTGCACAGTCAACTTTTAATAGAATGGGAAAACTTTTTTGTGGTCGCAATATCAATATTACGCTGCGGATAAGAATACTACGGTGGTGTTACCGACAAATTCTGAAAATATTATGGACGAATCGCAAAACAAACGAACAAGTTCTCTAACAACTAGGAAAACAATGTAAAGTTTTAAACTCAATAAAAATCAGGAAGATGGAATACAATGCAGGACAAAATCAAAGGCAGAAGAAGCGTAGAAATACGTAAAATTTCGAAGCTTTTTTTGTTCTTTAAGTACAAGTTACTTTTATTTATGTAAAAAATATTAAAGACAGGTCATTTTAATAAAAAAATTATTCGTGTTATTAATTTCAAAACTTAAAAATTTTCAAATAATCGAATGTTAGTAATCAGTTGCATAATTCATATTTAACGCATTAAGAGAATTATTAACGAAGTAGGCGTATATGCTAATAAAGTTTTTGCAGCGATAGGATGAATAATAATAACGTATTATAGGAGTTGACATCTAAAAGTTAATGTGTCATATTAAAATACAGTCGTAATAAAATACATTTTAATTAGAAACCAAATTAAGAAAATAATTAGGGTGAACTACATTAAAATTTAAGTCAAAGAAAGGATTACATATGTAAACCAATCTCTTTGATGCATTTATAAGTATGTTGTAAAGTTGAGATCGAGAGTGAAGTAAGGATGTATTATGTATCCCTTATGCACTAACTGGAAGTAATGTGATGCTAATAAATAAAAAGAAAATTAATACTAACTTAATATTTACACATAACTCAGTGATTACGGCAACTTCTAATAAACAAATTAAAGAATTAATTCATAGATATGTTCCACAAAAGATTGTGTCAGTTTAAACAACACCATCGAGTCAAAAGAAACTGATACTGGATTTATTTCCTCCCAAAATTGGCCACGAGTGGCTATGGAATTATTCTAGTTTTATAAAAAAAAGTTGTTGCATTGCGCCCATACATCTAAATCAAGAAAATTAAATTCTTGGCTACATGGTAACCAATGGAAATGGCTAACACGAATGATCCAGTATTCAGAAAATATGGTATTTAAGCATGTTCTCAAGGATGTCACAAAAGCAGTGCTGAAGGCAAAAAAATGATACATGGAACAATACATGTAAACAAATAGAATAGATCAAATCTTCTTCTTCTTATCTTCAAATACCTTTTTGTGGGCATTTCTGGATCATTTTTGTTATTTTGTTGTTTTCTTTCATCAATCTTGTGAAATTAATGGGTTATAAATAACAATGGATAATCATTTTTTGTTAAAGTCAATTTCTGAAATGCATTTTCGTTGGAGCAAGGATTTTGAGCTTTACCATATAGTGATTTCATGACTCCCTTTTTTTTATATATGTTGTGGTTTAAGTGATAATTTAAATATCTGTTGGTGTGGGTTGGTTTTCTGTAGACTTTGGATATATATCATATATCCTTGTTGTGATTAACACATTAAAAAGTAATAGTGAGTTGTTGTTTTCTTTTTCTATGGTGAACTTGATTGAATACTTGATATAGTATCTTGATATACATGATACTAGGATACCTACAAGATACTAACTAAGTAACTCTACTGTCAAATTGGTATTGCCACCCAATGCCAATTTATAAACATTTACAGGTTAAGACTAATAAATTTTTAATTTAATTTTTTTTTTTGAAAAAAATTATTTAAGGATTATATAAGGATTATAAATCAAAAAGGTAAAACAAACATAAAATGTTAGACTCATTAAGTACAATCAATTGTGGTTTAATAATCATTCTCTTTGCCTTTATTCCTATGTGGGGTTGGTTTCCCTAATTAGATTTCTCCATAAGTGTCTATCTTGGGTCATATCAATATTAATACCGAGATGTCCTGTTTAAGCGTCTCCCCCAGGTATTTTTTGGTCTTCTTCTCCTATTATTTCCAGGAACCCGCAGATCCTCAATTCTTTTTATTGGGTGATTAATGTCTCTATGTTGAACATGACCAAACCATCTTCACCTATGCTCTCTCATCTTGGCAACAGTTGGTGTTATACCTAGACTTCCCCTAATATACTCATTTCTAATTTTATCTTTTTTTGTCACTCTTCTCATCCATCTAAGCATTTTCATTTTCCCCACATGCATTTGTTGTTCTTCTTTCTTTTTAACTGCCCAACATTCAGTTCTGTTCATCATAGCTGGTCTTATGGCTGTTTCATAGAATTTTGCCTTCAGCTTCATTGGAATTTTTCTGTCACACAACACACCACTCACTTCCTTCCACTTCATCCATCCAACCCTAATCCTACTGCATGCATCTCCATCTATTCCTCCATTAATCTGTAACTCGCCACAGAATCTCCTGAGGAACTCTATCATATGCTTTCTCAAGATCAGTGAATACCATATGAGCGTTTGTTTCTTTATTCCTGTATTTTCCATCAACTGTCTTATAATGGTAATTGCATCTGTTGTTGATCTGCTTTGCATAAAGCAAAACTGGTTATCGGATATTTCAATTTCTTCACATATCCATCTGTCAATTACTCTCTCCCATATTTTCATGGTGCGACTAAATATTTTTATGGCCGTGTAATTTGTACATTGTTGTACATCTCCCTTATTTTTGTAGACAGGTACTAATACATTGCTTCTTCATTCATCTGGAATTTCCCAACTTCCATAATTCTATTAAATAAAACCTGTTAACCAATTTGTCCCTATCTCTCCTAATGCTTTCCACACTTCCCCAGGGATATCATCTGGCCCAACTGCTTTTCCTTTCTTTATTTTTTGAATTGCTTGAGCCACTTCTTCGTTTGTTATTTTGGTCACCATCGCTGCTACTGTCTCCATTAACTCAATTGGTTGTCTGTTAAATTCTTCATTTAATAACCTATTAATGTACTTTTTTATCTTTTTTTGACATCCTTTTCGTGAATTAGTATTTTACTATTTTCATCTCTGATATATCTAATCTGATTAATATCTTTTGCTTTCTTTGCTGTATGTTTGGTTATTTTATAAATCTTGGCTTCTCCTTCCCTGGTATTAAGTTGATCATATAGATTATTATATGCTTCTTCTTTAGCTTTTGCTACTGCCACTTTTCCTTCCTTTTTGACAACTGTTTAGTTTTGAAGATCTGTGTCTGACCTATTTTCTTGCCTCTTTATATAATCTTCTCTTCTCTCTTATTTTTTCTTGAACTTCATTAGACCACCACCAGATCTCCTTATTCTCAAACGTCTTTCCTGAGGTTTTTCCCAGTATTTCAATAGCAGTATCTCTAGTGATCCTGGTCATCTTCCTCCAAATTGTATTAGGACTTCCTTTCATGTTTCAACACATTTTTTCTACTATTTTTGCCCAAACATAAAATTTGTATTTATAAATATAGTATTTAAATTAAAAATGCCACAAGAAAACAGTTTCAGAACCCATTAAAAATAAAACATTTATACCAAAATTATGATTTTACTAAAATAGGCTTTTTTTGTATTCTATAAACATTTTAAATTTATTGTCAAAATATTTACCATTTACGGTAGCTTAGTATGTAAAATTAAACAAATTATACATAAACAATTTTAAATGTGTACTTATTCTATTTAAAATATACAAAATACCCAGTGCTTTTTTGTTTAAATTAAAAAAAGAATAGATTAGATTGGATGTTTTTGGCCTAATATATACCCATGTTTCAAATTTAATTGCTTTCTCAAACTCAATATTTTAACAAATTTCTATTGCAGGTTTCAATAAATGTTTTAATTACACACTAGACTAATTTACTGTTAACTTATTTAATACACTAATTTTAATTACAATTACTGTCATAAATATTAATTTTTAGTTTATATAAAAGTTGTTAAAATTGTAAAATTATTTAAATACCCTATAAAAAGTAATTAACACAAAAGTTTGGTTCAAATTAAAAAAAACTGTTTATGTAAAGACTTTTATAAACTATATTGTGACCCAGAAAAATCATTATGTGGGTACTTAACAGATATTTATTTAAAAAAGTCTTTTATCTTAAATAGTTTTACTGAAACAGGTTTATAGATTGCTCTAACATTTATAATGCAAAATTGATCTGGAAACAAACTCCATTCATTCTTGAATTCCAAAATAATGAAAATTTAAAATTTACTATTATAATAAAATATACTACAAACAAACATATTTTGTTTATTATCCTTAACTATGTTTTGTATTGATATAAATAAATAAAAAATGTTTTATAATTTTATTGTTTATTTCCAGACAAGCTATCTATCTATGAAGTCTTATTCTATTGATTTGTGGACATATACTTATATCATTAGTATTTTTTACCAACAATGTTTTATTATGTAGTACATGGCAAAAATAATATAAATGCCAATTTCACTAGGATATTAGGGTTTTTTGTATTGATAGGAAAAATTGCAATGTAATGGAATTTTCCATTAATTAAAAATATAAAATAGTTGTATAGAGAATATTGCAGAAGGACTGATTTAGAAATGGTTCTTGAAAGAAACAAACAAACAAATTAGGACAAGGAAGAAATTGAAGAATATCTAATATTATTGAAAACTTGAATTGGAAGGAGAAAATCTAGAAAAAAATAAATGTTACACATGAGAAAATAGAGCCATAAATTGAAATTTACAGTAAATTGGGGTTGTATTATTGTAAACATATATAATAAAAACAGAAACATCTTCAAGTTTATACCTACTTAATTACTTATGCTACGCCAATAAATTAATTCAACTTATTTTAAGACAATATTCCTAAAATGAAAACAAAAGTTTAGATTAGACTATTATAATTTGTATAAACTCACCCCCATGCTGAGAGTTATTTTTAGAGTACTGAGAAAATAAATTTAACTTTAAAAATAAGCTGGTGCATTGACACATTCTATATCAAAAAGCGTTTAAAAAATAAAAACAAATCCGATCTATGTTGTTTATTTCTTTAAATTAACTAATCTTCGATTACAGTATATTTGATAGTTTAATTTATTATTTATTAGTTTTAATAGTCAATAATATCAGAAATTGAGAAAATTATGTATCTGGCACAAACCTAGAATAGTATCGATTACCGGCATTCAATTTTACATGTTTAAACAATTATCTTAAAGTACTATTACAGCAACAAATAAACAGGAGTGGTATTGTTAAAATTGTACTCACTTGCAGATGAATAGGTACTTTTTTAACTGGGGTCGTCATTTTTCAGATTTTCAAAACTTCGGAACTGTTAGTAAAATAGCTACACTAGACAACGGGAAGCACTTAATTTTTAATGAACTGAATATAAATATGGGCTAGTAAATTTAGTGCTCGAAAATTTTTGGGTTTAATTTGGAAAAATTTAATTATTTTAGAGAACTTATTTTTAATCAATTCCAAGGAAAGATGGATTCCGCGACCAAAATATCAATGAGTTTATTTTAGAATAAAGTTATCGAATGTGTTTTTAATTTAAAATTTGTTCTATTTAACGAAATTATCGCGAAATAAAATTTTTCACTTAACCCACCTCAGTTCCTACCGACAGCCGATTCCCGAATTAAAATCACCTTGATCACTTCCTTCTTTCCTTAACGATCAGTTCCGATTCATATTATTTTGTCATAGTACATAAAAAGAAATAGTAGTGCAAGAGAGATAGGGCAGCGGGGAAGTTTGTTTGGACGATTCCAGTCGTACGTAATGGCGGCGGCGCTACAGTCACTCTAGGTGGGGGTATGAGACGCATGTGCCGTGGAAGAATTGAAGTTGAAGAATGAAGGTTGGTGTTGTGTTGGTCTGTTGGTATTGTATTATTTGTATTGTACGCCATTGAAATATTGCAAGTTGAATTTTGTTTTGTTTTGTCTTTGTTGTAATCATTTGTAATCATCTTATTGATTGTTGATCGTTAAAATGGAACAAAATAAAAGAAAAGAAAAAGCCAACCATGTTGTGTTCCTGGTTGTAAGGACCACACAAGCAGTAGATTTCGTTTTCCAAATCCGAAAAATGAAATGGACACGTTGGAATGGTTGAAAGTAATTAAGAGAGGAGTATTAAACAATTATACACCTCTTACTGTTTACAATAAATTTCGTGTTTGCTCTAGACATTTTACAGACGAAGATAAAGTGGATTTTTACCAGCAATAGGTAAGCACTGTACCTCATAGCAAATGTTTGTTAGCAAACTTAAATTAAATAATATTTTGTATGTTTAAACTGTTATTGTTTAAATTAATGTTAATCCTATCATATGAATCTTACTTATATATTTTAAAATCATCAAAACTTATAAATCTAATTGTACTTAATTGTATTCCGCAAATATGACTTTGATTTTTAATATAAGTATTATGAATATTAATTGTAGTTAATTATTATAAATTTTGATGGGCCTTCTGGGCAACATATTATTTGGGTTCATTTCTGATGATGATAAAGATCAAGATATCTAGTACTTGTTTATTTATTAGTCCAACAGATTTATTTATTGGTTATGTTCTGTTAAAATATTGTATTTAAATTTCAGGCTCTCAGAATGCAGCAGATATTGAAGAAGAAGAAACTCAAACTATAAGGTTTATTGAGGTACATGGTAATATCAAATATTCTATATTCTTTGGTAATATATTATAAAAATATGTCTTTACATTTTTCATTCAGTAAGTGTGCCAGATGCTATAACCACTTTCAAAACTTTGCTTATAAATAATTTTATATCTTTTCATTCACCTGAAAGCAATTGTGAAAATGATGTTAGTGAGGGAGCATTAGATGCATTAGGTTTTTTTTAACAGGTGAGGTATTACCAGGTTGTAAACCTTTGGCACCTGAAGTGAATGTTTCACTTCCTCTTTCAGTTTCAAATGTTATGAGAACTCAGGTGGGAAGGTGTACTGTAACCTATGTTGCAGGATATGTAGCAAAGAAAGTATTGAAGGTTTCCTGTGAGCAATGTAAATATAATATGTAAATATTTAGAGTAAAGAAAGAGGATACAGATTTCATTGAAATTGAATTGTTTAAATTTTTCACCATTCAACTGTAAAATCCATTCAAATACAGGTATAAATATATGTAAATTTATTGTTAGATTTTCTCTGTATATGTGGTGTAAAAGTGTAAATGCAATTGTAAATGGCAGAGACCAGAAGTTTATTAACTTACTTAAAAATAAACCAGACTACACTATGATAGATCCTATGAAATTAGTAGCTCACAGAAAATATGAAAGTAGGAGAAAACAATTTTGTAAGTACAGGTCATAAGTGTAATTAAATTATTTCCAGTATAAAACTGTACAATTTGTATGTTATTCATTCTTGTTTACAGTTTCATATTTCCATTTTGTTGTAAACAAATAAAATTGTGTTTTCTATTTACTGGACTCATATGGAATCTTTAAAATTCTTTTTATTGTTTTACATATATCTTCATCATCAAACATTTTCCATCTGCTCCTGAATCTAGGTCTTTCACAATTGCTTTCATCTGTATCTACCTTGTCTTATAGAACAAGGGTGAACAGTTTGGGAGAAATGCTATGTCCTTGTCTCGCTCCCCATTGTAGTACATAGTTACATATTTTACTTTAATTATACATAATCACATATTTTCCTTTTATTATACATAGTTACATATTTTACTTTAATTATACTTAGTTACAAATTCATGAAATTCAAAGAAATTGCATATAATTTGTGAACACTGTGTATTTAAAAATTCTCCTTTGATGTAAGTTCTGGAAAGAATGTTACTTACTCTTTGTTTACAAAGGTTTTCAAAACATTTTAATTGTAAATGAATGAGATATTTCACTCGCCATTGTAGTACATAGGTACATATTTTACTTTAATTATACATGGGCACATATTTTACTCATAAACATAGTTTATTTTTTATTTATATATGTTTGTGTGTAAAATACATTAGATACATAATAAATCTCTAACATATACACACACACACACACACACATATATATATATATATATATATATATATATATATATATATATATATATATATATATATATATATACACAAACATACAAATAGCATAGCAAGACTAAAGAGCCTCATGCTGCTCTGCACTATTCAGTAAATATATAGATGAAACTAGCCTCCCATAGCACATCAGCGTGGTATGGGGGGGAGGGTGAGGAAAGCCTGGGGAGCATTGGGGCTCGAAGGAGTGGTCCCTAATTTACTAGGACCAATCTTTCTCACCTCAATGAATTGTATGCCTGAATGTCCATATGGGTATGCAAGTCTCCGCAGGTAGGGCTTACTTATTTCGGTTGCTGCTTGTGTGTAATTCCATATATCATTTTGCAGGTTGCAGTGAATAGATGGTTAAGTTCAGAATGGAGCCTAGTTTCGTGGATACAGGTGAAGACCACCACAATGGCAGTGATGACGATCTTTATAATTTATTATATCTCTGTGATTCCTCAAATTTTATAAATTACAGAAATAAATAAATTTTTAAGAATATCTGTTTTTTATGTTGATGTTTTAATGTAATGGAAAACAGATATAGTCACAAAATAATAAATAAAAACTTTTCCTGTGCCAAAACATATGTCTCTATCTGATATGTTATACATTTATGGTATACAAAATTGCATAAGTGTATACTACATTTTTGGACAGAGAATATATTTTGGCATAGAATAAGTTTTTATTTATTATTTTATGACTATATTTGTTTTCTATATAATATTCGGAACATTTTGAATTTCCCGCCAGAAATTTATTTTTTGAATTTCCCGCCTAAAATTCAGTATATCCTTTTTGAATTTCCCGCCTTAAATTCAGAACCTACATTTTGAATTTGCCGCTAAATTTTTAGTTCCCGATTCCGAACTTATTTGGCGCTAAAAACTCTCTCCCCACTTTTTCTCCGGCACTTACCTTACTAGGGGGGGTATATACTATGTTATTTTGTCTTCTTCCAATGAAAAGTCGCCTGCCACAGCCACAGAGCGACTACAATGGAGTTGACGTCTGCTTCCTCAAGCATAAAAGACCAGTTGCAAAAAAATTGAAAAGAAGTGGATTTCTTCTGTTTTGGATTCATCACTACGTGAGGCTGAGGCTCTGAGGAGTTAAACCAAGAAATCAAACTAATAAACTTGGTTTAATATCTTTGACTTTAAACAGATAATTACGGGGGACAAAGATAATGTCAAACAATTTGATTATTTTAATTTCTTTTAAGAGAAAAATCTATATTTTACAGTTGTGTTTATAATAAAAAGTTTTGTGTAATTTCGAATTTAAAAATCATGAAATAATGAACATTTAATAAATGTGGTTACCAAACTTAAAACAATGGTTAGATATTTTAGCACATTAACAGAGATATTCTGTGGTGATGTGGTGTGTTTGTGGTTTGACTTGACAAGTAAAAAAATCTAAATCTAAACATAACCCCAATTTTTCATTGCAAATAAATGGGACTAATATTAGAGAATTAAAATGCCTTATAAATTTATAGGTAGAACCACAGATTTTAAGGGAAAATCTTTGTGGGAAATATTAGGGAACTTAAAAAATTATGGCATTGGACGAATTATAATCCGAAGTAAATTAGAAAGATATCCAGAGAAGTCTTATATGAAAGTTCTAAAAGTTGAGACTTTACCAAATCCTGAAAAACCATCAATGGATGTAAGTTACAATTCTTATTTAATGGTATTAACTGTTAACTTTGTTGGATAACTACCGTTTTGCCGATTTCAAAGTATTACAAATTAGTAAAAACTTTAGGAAGATTGGTTTCTTAGTACACATTCATTTGTATAAGGTAAATATGGAAAATAATGACTCTTGGTTTTCGATTGTAATAGCAAAACCTGATGTAATTTATTTGCAAAATTAACAAAAATGTGCAAATATAAATATATCATTATAGTGTATTTTTACTCTGCCAAATATGAAAAACATTTTTACTGTTATTACTTTACACCAAAATGTTTAGTTTTAAAAATTTCGTAGTTCTTACTAATAAATATATTAATTTTTAGAACACTAGAAAAATTAAAGTTTGGGTAGAAGACACATTTAGAGGGAAAACTTTTCCAGAACCTGTTCTTATTGAAGGTATCAGTTATAAAACAGATTATAGATTATTACCAAAGGATGAAGAGGAAGAATATTGTAAAACATCAGCATATAAGTATCAAAAGATTCTCCCTAAAACTATGGACTTCCCTCCACTCCTTAAAGAAATAATAAAAAGAATAGCAAAATCTAAAGGAGAAAATGTTACAGAAGATCCAAAGTTAAATATATTTTACAATCAAACCAGTCTACAACAAAGTTATAGAGTTGCAGAAGAAAACGAAAAACCAACTGTAGAAATAGTACAAAGTCTAGGTACTCCTGTAGCTCCTAGATTGTATGAAGGAATAAAATTGTAGGAATAATGTAGTTATAATTATAATGTTTTGTGAATAAATTGTTTAGTATATTAATATTTTTATTTATTTATATATTTTCGAGATCTTATTTGAACACAAATACTTTCACTGATTGTGAATTGGTTATGAAAAGGAATAAAAAATTAGTAGATGATTCTATCTGTCTGAAGTCCTGGTTTAACATGCAGATACTAATAGAACAAATGTGATTGCTTTAACAATTAAAGGCATTAGACTATATAAACTTGATCCAACATTAACAAATCGACATGGAAGTCGCCAGTTGCATGATAAAATTAAATATGGAAAAGTTAGAACACAGTATAAATGTACTACATAGAGTATAAATGGTAGTGCAATAATCAAGACATTATCAATTTAATTCTAAAACTTTTATTTGTAAGAGAATTAAAAGAATATTTAAGTTTTTCATCAGGCTTCTACAGGTTGTGCATTTTAGATTAAAGATATACTAGAACTCTGGTGGTACCACTGACCATCCAATTGGCTGGACCGACTGTTCCTGTTGGATCAGCGTCATGATCTGGGCAAAATTCCAGAATATTTACTTCACCATGCAATTCGGTCTTGGGCAACATTTTAACAATAATCAGCATTTCAGAGTAAACTTAAAGTTCACGGAGTATATTGGATTTCGAACCACTCATAGAGGATGTAGATTGATATTTTTTTTATTAATATTTGGTCTGAATTTGACAGGTTTGTCACAAGTAAACAACATATGGTTCTATGCTTTGTTAATAAATATGTTAAAAGGTTTTATTAGGAGCAAACAATAATTTTTTGAATTCATTTAAAATATAAAAAATGAATAAATAATAAAATTAGTTTATTTAATTTTAAATATATTATTTAAATTTTGAAAATACAGGAAACATAGTATGAAACTTCACGCTAGTCTACAGTACTGCCTACTGACCCACCTTTTAATATAACTTGTTATTTTTAAACATGTTATTTAGTTTATATAATAATTAATTCTACTATTAAATAATATTTATTTATAATTTCATATAAATACAATTAGTAAAAAAATTTTCCATTTATACAGTCACAGCGGAAGAGTCAAAAATTTATAGAAGAGTTTATAGAAAATGTCAAAACTGACCATAATTTGTTATTTTGATTTTTGAAATGTTTTATAATTTTTTTTAATTTTAAAAATACAGAAACATAGTATGAAGCTTCACGCTAGTCTACAGTACCGCTTACTCTACCAATTTTTTTTTTTTTTTTTTTCTTAGACTTATCGTCATACAGCCAGACACAAAAGGACTAAGACAGTCATCATTATAATTTTTACCTAAATGCCCTATCAAAATAAAAGATTATTACATCGATATTAGGAGAACAGGGACACACTCCGCCTATGGACCTATCAAGGCATTTATTTATATTATTTATATAAGACACTAGGTCACGGAGAGGAGGAAGTTATACAAATGGTTTAAGACAAAGGTAACACGATTAACTAAATAATTTTTAGAGAATTATAATGATAATTTGCTGTCTTTTAAAAATTTAATTAAGGAGTTGTAAATATCTACAGAGCCAAGTGATAATAAATATAGTATATTCCAAGGAGCTGCTATTTTATATTTTAATAAATCATTTATAAGTTTGGATGAGTAGACACTGTTTTTGGAACAACCAAAAAATATATGATCTAAATCACTTTCCTCTCCACAATGCTCACATTTGTCATCATCCAACACCTTTATTTTAAATAAGTGCTCTGGATAACATGCGTGCCCGAAACGTATGCTAATAATGGAGGTTATGTGCCTCCTGGAAGCTCTAAAAGACTTGTACCAAGGAAATTTGGGAATATCTGGCTGAATTATCGAGTATCTATTTTGGTTCACAAAAGAGTATTCCTTCCACTGGTAGTTCCACTCTCGAAGTAATGTTAACTTGCAGGAAACAATACTGTCAGAAAGCGTTACTTTATGTAGAATACCAGTATCGGTTAAACTGCTTTCTTTGGCTAATAAGTCGACATATTCATTATGTTCAAATCCTGCATGTGCTTTAATCCAGAGAAAATGTACATTGATTCCTTTAGTTAAAAGAGTTTGAATAATATGTTTAATTCTATAAATGTATGGGCAGTCTTGTAAGTTAGGTGGTCCATATTTACTAATGGATTTTAACACTGCTAAGGAGTCCGACAAAATTAGAATATGGGCAAACTCAACTTCAGCTACATATAATAAAGCTTCATATATTGCAATAGCCTCTGCTGTATAAATCGAAGTTTCCGGGTTCAGTTTGAATTTCTTTTCTATATGTTCCGATGGTATAAAAAAAGCGCATCCGGTTCCATCTGGAGATTTAGACGCATCTGTATATAGAGCTATTGCCTCTTTGTATTTGCTTGTTATAGATAGAACAATATTTTTATTTAAATATATATTTTCACTATAATTTGGTACAATAATATCTGTATGTAAAAAGAAAGAAGAGTAATTTTTGAATATGTAGTTCGTTCTATCTATATTTTTTAAAGGTGCTATATTTTGATTATACGCTTCGCAAAGTAAGGGAGATTTCTTTTTTTGCCAATATTTATTTGTCAGGTCATGGCAATTCAAAGTAACTATCTTTTCGTATAGAGATGAGTTCAGTAAGTATACTTTCATTAAATATTTTTTGGACAAAAACCTTCGTCTTATATTTAAAGGAGGTTCTAAGGCTTCCAAATATAAAGCTTGTACTGGAGTGGATCTCATGGCTCCTAAACATATTCGTAAGGCTGAGTTCTGTAAAACGTTGATTTTATTTAGTAGTACATTACTTGCTGATCCATACAAAACACTTCCGTAATCCAAAATAGATCGTATGTAAGCTTTGTAAAATAATAAACTTACTTCAACATCCGATTTCTTACTTCAACAGCCACAATTGATTGTAATGGAAATTATATTTTTGACTAATGTTTGACATTTCAACTTCCGCCCAGGAAATCGTTTTTAAAACGATTATTTTTAAAAATTCTGTGAAAATGTATAACTTTGATATTGTATGGTTTACTTTGTTATAACATCTCATCATTATACGAAAATGTATAAATTCTTGATGAAACTATTCCTTGGTAGATAATATCGTCGAACAAAACGATTCAGTGGCTACCTCGTTTTGCCTATTTACCTGTTTTAATGCTAGTAAAATAAAAGCAGGTCTGTTAATAGCACTTAACTCACTAAACAGCTTCACATTTACTTTGCTAAAGCTGTGACAAATAGTAGTAGACCATACTGTGGTATAAACTGTATTTGTATTATATTCTAGGTATATTTATTTTCCCAACACTGTATATTTCCTATTAATGACCATATATTTTATTTATATATCTAACATAATGTAGACTATGTCTGAAATTTTGGTGTCTTATTATCTCTACTGTAGGCGATAGTGGTTGACAGTCTTTTAAAAGAACTCAAAAGGGAAGGTTGTTGTGACTAGGCTATGTAGACAACTTATATATAGTGGTTAAAGGTAAGCATGGCAATATTATTGCTGATAGCATGAAAGGTGCATTAACAAGTTAAACGCCACAATGCATAGTAAAAAAAGATGAGTGGGCCAAAATATTAAACAAGTTTACACTATTAGTTTATAAAGTTTAAATAGTTATTCTTCAGTTTAAGTACAAAATCTTACATTGTTATTGTTTTTTATGAGTTATTGAAATTAAGAAGCACGTACGCATCTCGTTGCCACAAATAACGTTTGGATCCAAAGAGCGATATAATGCACATTTGCTTCTCGTATGAGACAAGAACCTGTTGTAATTTTACCGTTGAAAAAAATAATAATCGTAGGGCATTTGCAGGAAATCTGTGAGTAAAGCATTTAAGCGTAGAGCTAAATTTACTGGAAGATTGAGAAATTGCCCTCCATCATCCAAAACGAAGTCATCAACTGTCTGTTTTACTTTTACTGGTGGTGGAAGAAACCTGTTGCCTAGTAATATAAATAGGCCGGCCACTTCTTGGACGACAGCATTTTGTTTCTACAGTTTACAATTTGAAGCAAGTATTGTATTTCACGCACATGATCTGAATACCATTTAATGTCTGGGAAATCAGGAAGGTTTTGTTCGCCCGCCCGGCCCAACATATTTTGTAGTATTATAGCCATCAATTTCCATCGAACTTCTTACTTCAGCTAACACATTTCCTGCAAACTCGAAATTGGATCTTTTTAAATGTTCATTTACTGTTTGTCACGTTCAAATATACATTATATATATATATATATATATATATATATATATATATATATATATATATATATATATATACCTATATATATATATATATATATATATATATATATATATATATATATATATATATATATATATATATATATATATATATATATATGTATATTGAAAGGGTACGACCGTCTAAATTTAAATACACTATTTCAATCTTTTAATAGAAAACGTTTCGTGCAGTATTTCTGCACTTCTTCAGTTCTAATGACTGTAAAGTCATATAAAGATGTCAAACAATGTCAAATGCATAGGTTTAGGTGTTAAATACATTTAATAACTACAATAAAATTACAGTAAAAAACATATTCCGAGTAAAATTAAGTAAAATTTACTAATGCTCCAAAAAAATCACAATCAGAAATTGATCGAGCCTATATTGAAACTAGAACTTTTCTAAAAGACCATCCTGAACATTTGGTGCTTTTAAGTGATAAGGGTAATACCACTGTACTTATATATAAAGAGCAATACATGGATCTCAGCCAATTACTTTTGAATGATGAACAATATTATTGATCGTTACCCAGAAATCCCATTAGTATGTTTACTTCCAGAATCAATAACCATATCTCCAAGTTAAAAAGATCCAATCTTATCACTGATGTTGTAGCCAAATCCCTTAAAAATTACAATGGCATCTCTCCGAGATTTTACTGTTTGCCTAAAATCCACAAACCTCAATTGTGCATGCGTCCCATAGTATCATCCATTAATTCTCCCAATTGCAACATTGCACGTCTTTTGGCTAATATACTTTCAACAGCATTTAATCATGATAACGAGATCAATATCTCAGACTCCTTCAAGTTTAGTGATTTTATCAACAACTTCCAACTACCTTTTGGATTCCAAGTAGTAAGTTTTGATGTAGTGTCTCTCTTTACCAACTTACCTTTACCTGTTGTGCTTATCTCTTTACATAATCACTGGAATCAAATCGAACCTCACTGTCCCTTTGGATGGGAAACTTTCGTGAAACTCGTCAAGTTGGTGTTTGACACCAACTATCTGGTGTTCAATGATAGATTTTACCTACAGATTTTGGGTACCCCTATAGGATCTTCTGTTTCTCCTCTTTTGGTTGGTTTCGTCTTGGATGACCTTATTGTAGATAAACTCAGACACTTGGATTACAACATTCCTTTTGTTAAGAGGTATGTTGACGACTTGATCCTGGCCGTACCCACTGATCAAATTACTCACACCCTTTCTGTCTTCAATGAATACAATCCCCACTTGCAGTTCACATGGAGATGGAGGTAAATAACACCATTCCGTTCCTTGGCATGTTAATTGTACGAGGTGTTGACAATATCCTAAGAACCAAATGGTTTAGAAAGAGCGTTGCTAGCAATCGCTTCCTTAATTATTATTCCTTTCATCCTATAAGATTTAAACACAACCTTGTACAGGGATTAGCCTTAAGGACTCACAAATTGTCACATCCTTTATACAGAAGGGAAGCCACTCAATTAAAAAACTATATTAGTTGAGAATTCTTATCCAACTTTTCTTATTAATAGATATCTTTATTCCTATATTATATACCTATATACCCTTTATACCTCCTCATTACCCTATTTTCCACAGGTTACAGAGAAACTTACTAAATTGTTTAAACCCATATAAATAGGCATCAAAAATTGTAAAACAGTTGGAAATCTCTTTTCACGTATCAAAACACCTTTAGATATTTGGGAGAAATCAAATGTAGTATATAACATTTTATGCAAAGACTGTCATTTGAAGTATATTGGCCAAACAAAAAGAACTGTTAAAGAGCGTGTTATATCTCATAAAAGTGATATCAGATGCAACAAGAACTCTTGTGCTCTCAGTACCCAATAATCCTTAAAATCCTTCAGTTAAATGTTATATTTCATTAACTTAACTTTTATACACCCAAATCCGATCAAGACATGGCCTAAATTTTCGATTTTTGTCCTCTATGAAAAAAAGTAGCTACCATCGGTTCTACTTTGATACTTCTAAACTCAATCCTTATATTCATTTCAACGAGAACTTCAGCTTTTTTACACACATCGCATCCGATGTAAAATCTTTTCCAAAAGGAACCTCATGGCGAGTTAAATAAATTCATATCACAATTCATTTCACTAACATTCACTAATTCTAGGTTCCCCAACACAATTTCATGGTCAAGGGTCATCGGTACCTTATATATCCAACCTTCCTTTTTAATCAGTGATATAAAAAATTTGACTTTTCTATTCTGTCCTGCTTAAACGAACATTTTTGTTACCTAGTTGATTTTTCGTGCAAAGTCTGATTTCCGTAGATAGAAAGCCACGTTATATTTTGTTTTCTCTTCGTAATAGTTGAGCCCTTTCTGTCAAAAATAGTTGCTTTTTTAATTGCTTTGGTGTCTCCAACAATGTTAACGAAGTTAACGTTCCATGTATTTTTTATAAAAAAAGTTTTTTTTAATTGTTTACTAAGCTCTAATTAAAACAAGTTACTTTTTCTCCTGGCTTCATGTTTCGATATATTGTACATCAGCAATAGAATAGAAGTATTGTATTATATTATATTGTTTTCTTGTTAACATACTGTGACATTTTTGTGACTTTTTAAAGTTTGTATAAAATTAAAAAAACTCTGAATGTGTTTTTTACTGTAATTTTATTGTAGTTATTAAATGTATTTTCTAACACCTAAGCCTATGCATTTAACATTGTTTGACATCTTTATATGACTTTATAGTCATTAGAACTGAAGAAGTGCAGAAATATCTGCAAGAAACGATTTCTATTAAAAGGTTGAAATAGTTTTTTAATTTTTTTTGTCTCCTTGACCGATATCCTCATTCACAGTGAAATTTTAATCTCACTCACATTTTAGAGCCATTATCAAGAGGGATACGGTTCCGTTCAAGTTCTGGGTCTCAATCTGCTTACTCCCCTCACTCATGATGTACCAGTATCGTTTTCTGTATAAATACAAGAACCGTCAAACGGCACTGAGGTTTGCCTACTCCTCGGTCGACCGGTCTTAACCTGTGTGAAGGTTACTGGAGAGAAATTCTTGAGGAGGTTAGGACCCACGTAGGGTTCTTAAGCCAGAATGATGAAGATGATTTATAACGTAGGCTGGACCAATTTAATATAACTGCCAAAAGATTTAACATGTTAATTTCCTCAAAAAAAGACAAAATGCATGGTTATAACATCAAATCTACTAAGATATAAATTGGAACTGGAGGGTCAAAAAATAGAACAAGTGATAGAGTTTAAACATCTAAGCATCACATTATCTAGTTACGCAAAGCTCGAGACAGAAGTGGAAGATCAAGTAAATGGAGCAAACAGACTCGACGGTCACCTGAATGAAACAATATGGAAAAAATAAAAATATCGGAAAAGAAATGAAAGGCAAAATTTACAAAACAATCAGACATCAAACCAATAATGACATACGCAGCAGAAACACGACCTGACACAGACAGAACAAAAAGAATGCTAAGAACAGCAGAGATAAAAAATCTTAAAAAAATCGATGATAAGACATTATTGGACAGAGCTAGAAGTACAGATATACGACGGATATGCAAGATGAAAAACAAGAGAACTGGGTAAGAAAGAGAATGGAACGATCATATAAGACGAATGACAACAAATAAAGTAGTAAAGACGGCGAGAGACGGTTTCCCAATAGGAAGATGATTAGTGGGAAGACCACGAAAACTATGGAACGACAACTTGCTGGAGCCACGTAAAAAAATTGACATGTTATGTCTACACAAAAGGAAGAAGAAGAAACAGATAATAGACTTTATTAAAAGCCTAGATCTTTTGGACTGATATAGATGTAGCTAATAAACAAAAGATCTCCCAAGATGCAGCGTGGAAAAGTCTAATGCCAATCGACCCCTTTGAAACCTTCACTATTTTGAATTTGAAATGTGCATATCAAGATAAAAGTAGGCAGATCTATTATATTTGAGGAATTTATTTATTAATTATATTTATTTACAAATTATGATCTAAAAAGAGTCTTTAAGTTTCATAATAATTATGCTCACACATGCCAATGCATAGCTTTCTTATCGTCTACGCACGGCGCGATGGTTTTTTTTTTATTTAATTCAGTTCCATTTATTCGATTTATTTTAATTTTATTTTGTTAAAAAATACGCATAGGACTGCGTTTACTACTCCTCGTAGTGTTTGTCGCGCGATCGTTACATTTTATCGTTTCAGTCCCTTTTATTTTGTTCATACCTATGCGCGATCCACCGCTCCGGATGCCCGCAATAAGAAAGCAAACGAGTCTATAATTTCTTGTATTATTTATAAAATTTAAAGTAAAATACAGTTTAAAAATACTTAATATTTTCTAATAACTCATTATTTCTTCTTAAAAAAGTTCATTAGAGTAGGTTGGTTTTGCATGTTATTTTTCTTGCCCTTTTTACCCTTTCCGCCTTTAGGAGAGGATACTTCATTTTCCGAAGACGCACTATTTTTCTTTTCCACTTTAGGCTTTTCTAACGGCTCATTTTTAACTGTCTTAGCGGGTTCGTCATCTTCCGGCGCCGATTCATAAACATATTCAGTTTTTGTTACTAGAAATAAAAAAAATTACATTAAAATTGTACTTCAGTCCCGTTTTCTGATTAATTTGAAAAACACTCTGTAAGAGACAAGAATACTTAAAACATATAGAAATATCTTTATACAAGTATACGAGCCCCTTTTCCATGCCAGTTGGCCCACCTATGGAATTTGCAGTTTATGGCGATTACCATAAACAAATCATAATCTACATGCTTTTATGAATTCCCATATTAATCAATATAGGTTTTTTTTATATTATTGGCATAGACTAGGTGTCAATCAGTCAGTTACAACATGACTAATAATTTAAACATATAAATTTTATTTCCGTAAAGTCCATAAAATATCAATAACGAAGAGCTGAATAATATGCTTTAAGAACTAAAATTAAAATAAGATACAAGTTAAATATAGCATCGTTTCAACATCATTAGTGTGTTCAAAAAAACGGTACACATAATATAATTTTAAACACTTTTTTTGTATTATCTCCTTTTTATCTATATTTACATATAAACAAGATGATGAGGTTCTCAGAGTTCCACAGCAAACTCTTGAGTAGCTATCTACTCAATCCGACAGCTGCT
Source organism: Diabrotica undecimpunctata (assembly GCF_040954645.1). NCBI lineage: Eukaryota > Metazoa > Arthropoda > Insecta > Coleoptera > Chrysomelidae > Diabrotica > Diabrotica undecimpunctata. The sequence continues at coordinate 98,780,304 of NC_092805.1, read as the reverse complement.
TTGCTATGGACTGTTCAAGTTGCTCAAATATAGGGTTGAGTTTACCGAAAGTACAATTTAGTACTGATTATAGTCGCAAATGTCAAACATGGAACAAAAAATTTCGGTATAGCAGTGTTGGCATGTTTTTATAATGTAGGTACTATATAGGTACTATATGCTTCAAATATGTATAAAAAGATAAAGCTTTAGAAAAGTACATTTTGTTTATATTTTGTTATAAATTCTGCAATTTTTGATTTTTATAAAACAAGAATGAGTAAGTATTTGTTTCTTTGGAGATAAATTGCAGTTAATTATTAGAATTTTTTTTGGCAATTACCCTTTGATATATTAGGGGATAGATTTGGCAATCGTCAAATCAGCAGTTGCCAGATTGCAATAGATGTTTGCAATTAATCTCGAAAGAGACAAATATTTACTCGTTATTGCTTCATATAAATTAAAAATTGCAGAGTTCATAAAATAGTACAGTATACTCCCTCTATAACGAACACGGTTATTACGAGGTTTCGCTTATAACGAGATACATTAGATGTCCCGTGAAATTTCTATTGAACTATAACCGTCTATAGCGAGACAAATTTGGTTATAACGAGAGAAAATAAGATCCAAAAACGTGTTTTATATGTTTTTGGTCCGGTCGTGGCCATAAATAAATACCTTTTCAAACAGCCCCTCAATAAACTTAACTGCAGCCCGCAATAAACTTCTTTACAATAAATAAATACAACTGTTTCACATCTTTAGAAAATAGATGAAATGATACTGGACCATTTAAAGCAGTTAAAAATAACAGAGTTCTTAAAATTGCAGAAGCAATAGTTTATGTTATCCTTGAAAATACGCTTTATACATTATGTAGTTGGAAAAAAATATAAGTACAGATTTTTTGTTTTAACGTATATCATTGATAATAAAAGTAAACAACTCTTTTACGTTTTAATATATGTCATTGACAATAAAAGTAAATAACTTTTTTTCAAAAACGCCATTCAAACAATATTTATTAGCATCTTATATTGCTCCGAATGGCTTCACTATAGGAAGTTAATGGTTTAGAAAACTACAGATTCATATGTATGCACAGTATTATTATTGTCTGATATAACGAGATCGGCTTATAACGAGGTAATTAGTCTGTCATTTCAGTTCTCGTTATAGAGGGAGTCTACTGTATAATCAAAATGTACTTTTTAAAAGCTTTCTCTCTATATATTTGAAGCATACAACATATCGTCGGTGCAATGCCACACCCACGAATGTGCAAAATTTTCATTTTTCACCTAAGTACACCACTAATAATGTCCCATTCATTCCTACACTCCGCCGCAACCACGAATGTCATTGAAGACTAGGAGATGGTGGTAATGAAATGCGCACTTTCACGAAAGTCAGTCTGTATTGATCATTTGCAATGCGTGCATCGCGTATGTACCACTTCGTATTTGTGGCAGAGTAGTGATTAAGTTAAACTACGACGTGCGTATCGCGAAAGTGACACTTACGTGTTTGTGGCGGTGTGGATTTTGGATTTAGTTTACATTCGTTGTATTGTTTCTACTAGACATTTCTCAGTTTTGTGTGTAAAAATGAACGCCCACACGGCTAAAATATTTGAAAACTTGAGACAGTCACGTCTGGATTCAGCAAAAGAAAATGAACAGAAGGTAGGTAGATGTTAACATGCCCTTATGGAAATAACATTTTGGTGATTGGCTGGTAGAAATAAGAATTTCGAAGGCAAGATTGCAGAATAACGTATCATTAAAAAAAATTGCAGTTAACGCAAAAACTAAATTTTTTCGAGGGCAATCGCATAAAAAAAATAGTTTTTACAAGTTCCGCTTGCAAAAGAAATGTAATACGGAAAAAAATAATTTCTTATTTTTTTTTGCAAAATTTTCCAAAAAAATATATGAGGTACTGCACTTTAGCCGTCCATTTGGCAACTAGTTTTACTATAAAGTTTGCTCTTTTTTTAGTATTTGAAAGGCCAGATTGATTTGACTAATGTAGGTTTTTTTTTCTACTAGATACCAAAGAAAATTAATGAAGAATGCAATACTAAACAAAAAAATGGACCCGGAACATCAGACGTTTCTGCTTCTATACCAAATAATGAAAGAATACTGTGTCCATCGGTTTCAGAGAACCAACTAGAAGGTACTGCCATTTTATCATACATTTTTACATTACTGATAAGTACAACAAAGAATTTGTTTTAGCGCAATTTTTAGTAGAGATTATTGGTAGCTCCAGTAGGGGACCGACCTTCGATTGACTGGCTTCAAACAAGAGAAGCCTTTCTGACTCTTCATCAGATAACTATAATCCCGAAGAGGACTCAACTTCTAGCAGTTCTTCCTGCTCTTCTTGTTCGAGCTCTAGCGATTCAACATCAGAATCAGTTTCTTTCGAAAAAAAATCGACGAGTGTTAAGAACTTCTTGGGGTTCCATAAACCCAAAAAAGACCACCGTAAAAAGTGATTAAAATATACGAATTTGACAGAGGAGGAAAAAATAACACACGAACAGGCTCATCACGAACGCATGCTAAGGAAGCAATTAGCTCGTGAGGCTAGAGACGCAGACAAAGAAATTTCAAAGAATAATCCAGAGGTACTATCGTTTAACTTTGACCTCGAAGCAGTGCTTACGACTCCAAAGGGTCCAACAGGACAAATATTTTACCTACGAAAATTGGCTATTTACAACCTGACTCTCTACAACTTAGGGAATCAGGACGGAATCTGTTACCTTTGGGACGAAACCCAAGGAAAAAGGGGGCCAAACGAGATATCCTCGTGTATTTACAATTACATTATCAATCAACCAACCATTACTGAGGTTCGAATGATGTCGGACGGGTGTGGCGGGCAACAAAGAAATTCACATTTTGCTGCTATGTGCTTGAAACTTCTTACGGATCATACTAATTTAAAAACTATTGATCACAAGTTTTTTGAAACAGGGCATACCGAGATGGAGTGTGATTCACTCCACTCGAAAATCGAACAAAAATCAAAATATGTCCCTGTTTATTCACCAGAAGGTTGGGCTCAGATAATAAGAAATGCTCGAACACATCCACGTCCATTTGAAGTCAGATTCATAATGGTTGATGATGTCTTTGATTTCAAGTCCTTTGGAATACAGAACTATACATTGAACCAAATTCCTTGGCAACAAGTTTGCTGGTTACGATACATTAAAACCGATGCCATGGTGACAATGTCCTATAAAAAAAATTTTGGAGATGAATTTCAACAAGTAAACTGCATGAAAAGTCGTGGTCGACCCAAAAACGTTGACTTGAAGAAAGCTTATGATAAGCAGTTGCCAATTGCGATTGCTAAATATAAAGATCTACAGAAAATGTGTAATGATTGAACAATTCCAAAGAACTATCATAACTTTTATAATTCTATAAATGCCGATAAAAATATAAAGGACAATTTACCGGAGCCAAATGAAAGCGAGGATTCAGACGAGAATTAAATTATTCTAAAATATGAAGTCTTTTACTAAGTATGTTATTACTTCTATCTTTTTTATTGCTATTATTTTTCATTATTAGAAGGTACTTTTTGTTCCACTTTTACCATAATAAAGGTTGATATAATTTCACGTATATGCATTTTATTACAAAAACTACAATGCCGCAATCACGAATGTAACTTTTTCCGAAAAATAATGGATATTTTCAAAATCTCTGATAATATTTCTAAAATATAACCATAACATCTGATATTAAAAGTACAAAAAAAATGTCGCATTAAATCCTGAATTTTGTCAACTAATTGAAAGTTTAAAAGTTGAATATCTCCTAACGCTCATTTTGCACATTCGTGGGTGTGGCATTGCACCGACGATATTCATTATAAAAACATTCCAACACTGCCAAACCCAAATATTTTTGACATTTGCGGCTATATTCAGCTTGTACCTTCGGTAAACTCAACCCAATATAGCATTTTTGTTAAGATTTATTAAAAACATTACCCTCATGGTTTTTTATTTATTTTCAACAATAAGAAAAAAAAGTTTTTTCACTAAATCGTGCCTGTTCATTCACTTATAAGTGAAGTGATTTTAAAAATTATTACCAGATACAGCACATTATTGTTTTTGTTTAAATTGTAACCTCTCTATACCTTTTTGTTTATAACTTTTTCAATTAACCTATTTTCAAATGATTGTTTAATGTTAAATGTTTTATTAGTAATTGTCAGCAGTTAATAGCACATTATTGTTTTTGTTTAAATTATAAGTTCTTTTTACCTTTTTGTTTACAACTTTTTTAATTAATGTTTTTTTCTAATGATGGTTTAACGTTAAATATTTCATTAATAATTTTTATCACTGGTAACCATGGTTAACCATGGATCTATCACAGAGGAAGTAAAAGTAAACAATTGTGCGGTCAACAACACATTCGTACTTCTATCCAAAACAGACTCATTGCAATGTTGCATTTTGCAATTAAGTGTAATCCATCAAATCTGCAAATATGTAACAAAAAGTAGCGATATTGCGGTTTTTAACGTTCAAAATCCCGATACCAACGATGAAATAAACGCACTATTAAGTTAGTTTTGCTACCATCGATTTGTACCTCATCACACAATATAGCGAATAAAACATTCCACTGTTGTACATTTGGCGATGCATCTAGAGACAGTCAGCAAGTTTATTTAACTCCATACTCCATAGCGATCCATTTGCACGAATGATACGCTACTCTGAGATTCCTCTTAGAATTGGTTATTATACTTAGAACGCTTTATCGAAAAAATTTTAATGTAGGAAGCAAGGCGAAGCGGTGACGAATGCTTCTTGTGGCTTTTGTTGGTGAATGGACATGACAATCGCTGAAGCAATAGACAAGCAATTTCCGACAAAATTCAACCACAATTTTATCTCTTATGCCTTTAAAAGATGAAATTTAGGTTTCCTGAGAAAATTTGATTTTTTTTTTTGCTTATCTCATATGACATTTTCAGTACAAAAACAGGAATAAGGGATAAAATCTTAGTTGAACTTCTTATTGAAATCCGACGATCTACAATTGATTTTACATCGTCCCTCGTATGGTAAAGTAACGAATCTGCAAATTTGAAATTTTACAGGAGAGCTAAAAAACATTTCAAGTTATTGTGAAAAATAGGGATATTAACCTAAATAAACGACATTTTTGTATTAGATTTTATAAATGTGCCTTTATATAATTAACTTAATCTAAAATTCAATATCCTTTATCAAAGCAAAAAAACGCAGATTCGTTAGTTATCTTTTGCAAAATTATCCCTTAGTCCAATATACTTAGGCTAATGTAAAGTATTGAATATACTTTAGTATTTATATTAAGCACCATTTCCTACAATTAATTTAAAGCTTATATGCGAAAAAACTGATATACTTCACATAATAATAACATAGGTACTAACTACTAATAATAATTTTTATTGACAGCTACTAGGACACAATACAAAATAAAAAATATGAAAATAAAACCATGACCAAACACAAAACTCAAAAATTACAACAAAAAGCAATATAATTATATTGTGTCGTCATATTCAGATTCTTCTGAAATATCTGGTTCAGGCAGAGTATCCCTTATAAGAGTTTGGGTAGGAAGGCTTTCATAAAATCCATGGTATGCACATAGAATCTGTAGATCTTCGCATAACTTTTTCAGGTCTGTATTTGGCAATGGAAATGGGGATGTGATTAGTATAAGGCGTAGCTGGTTTGAAGTTTGATGGACGACCTCGTTGTAATTTAAGTACATATTTGACAGAGTGTGTCGTTTCTTCATAGTTTGTTTTAACGAATACGGCATTTAGATCTGTCTTTTTGTACATAAACCAAACTGCTTTTCTAAACGGTAGACTTGTATTACTGTTGTCTTCACCACGAAAATTACATTTATCTGGACAAAAATCCATAAATTCTTGGTGCACTAAAGGGTTAACTTCAAATTGGTGAGGTTTATTGCGAGCTGTTCTTATAACTTGAGCCCAACCTTCTGTTGTGTACACTGGTACGTTCTTAGCTTTTTGCTCAAATTTTAGCGTGTATTGAATCACATTCCATTTGACTGTGTCCTGGTTCAAAAAATCTATGGTCAATTTGTTTTATATTTGGTTGCTCTTTAAGGCTATGCATACAGACGACTATAATAAACCTAAAATTTTTCTGTTGGCCCCCACAACTGTCAGACATCATTCGCATATACTCTACCGTAGGTCGTGCCATTACATACTTAAAAATGCATGTTGAAATTTCAACACTTCCACGTCGTTCTTCCGTTTCGTCCCAAACATAACAAGTTGCACTTGCATCTTTAAGATTATAAATTGTCATGTTATAAACTGTAAGTTTTCTAACATAAAAGAAGGGGCCACTAGGTCCTTTCGGAGTAAAGAGAACAGCTTGAAGATCTGACTGAAAAGCTACAATATTGTTTTGCTCTTTGGCAATTTTTTTATCATTGTGTCTTAGTTTTCGAGCAGCTTCTTTCCGATTGCATTGTTCTTTACAAGATTCTTCATCATTCTCGCCATATTTAGCACGTTCTTCATTGGCAATGCAAACTTTACTAAAAGTAAACTACTAAAGTGACTAATTCCCCGAGAGTTGGTTTAATTTACTCATGGGTGTGGTTTAGTTTACATTTTTTACAGTCCGTCCAGTAATATAAAAATATTAATTATCTTTCTAGTAATTCGCGAATGTGCAATATTCGTAATTTTGGACGTGTAGAACTTAATAAATCCCAAAGGTAAACTTACGAATCTAATTATTCGTAAGTTCACTGTTGCAAAAGTTGAAAGACAAGCACATACGTTACTTTAAACCAGTTAATTATGAGTTTAATATTGAAGATACATATTCAATACTTTAACAGACTGTAAATCTAGTTATAATATGTAATCCTAACTGGTTAATGCAATTTCGTGAATTTCGCAGATTCGCTACTTTACCATACATGGGACGACATATCCAAGTCAGATACGCTCATTATTTGCGATCATTATTTCGGCATATCTCCTGTCGGATCCACGTGAACTCTGGAACAAGTACAAGCATGATATGTCAGATGACATTTTCCATCAAATTTGTCAATTCGTTTGTTATTTAATTAATCGATAAGCGATAGTTTCAATCGACAATTGGAACGTAAAATTGCATACGATCGAGACGCATTGTCAGGAATGGGCATGCGTCATCGAAAATGACGCATGCCCGAATTCCACCGCTTTCTTCCGCGTTCGGTGTGCGTTATCTAGTAATATGACCAGCTGGGCAGTATGCTAGTCGACCTCGAGACAAACGAATAGGTACCGATTTTTTCGTGCGTTTAGTCGTTGTGTTTCGATTAAAACGGCAGAGATCGTTCGCGTTAGGCTTAATCTGTCAGGATCTCGAGTACGAAGCTATTAAACGAAGATTTTACAGAAACATGACCTAATGCACGTTTTTCGAATCGCAATTACATGGTGGATTTAGTAAAAAAGTTTGAACGAATCGGTAGTGTTGAAGATGCAAAGCGTAGTGGCCGACCACGTTGAGGCGCACAGATCAGAATAACATAGGCGTCGCGCAACAATTCGTTGAAAACATTCGCCTTTTCGCCAAAAGGAAATCGATCGTTAAAGATTGGTACACCATCTCGTCCGCCCAGGCCAAATAAGTACAACTACGTTTATTGGCCGATGTTCATCCTCACGAAATCGTGGAGATTGGGCAGGAATTATTTATCGAGATTCTTTGTCCCCGTTTTCTTTCGACGGGTCCATTAATGCATAAAGGTACTTGGAGCTTTTGCAAGAATTACGTGTATCTTTGGATAAGGATGACATATCCGAAGGATTAAAGATCATTTTGCAGCAGAACGGCGCCCCTGCGCATTTTGGTCTTCAATTTCGCGCTTTCTTAAACCAGCATTTTTCTGAACGGATCCGTGGAGGTGGAAACGAACCGTGGACTCCAAGGTCACCAGACATTATTCCTATGGATTTATCAATCTGGGGTATGCTTAAGAACAGCGTTTTTGCGCATAAGTTCGAAAATGTCGAAGATTGGATAGCATTACATATTATTAATGAAGATCTTGCAATGCTGGCTCGCATTATTAATTCGATCCAAAAACAGTATTTGACGTGTATTGAGATGAACGGTGAATATTTTGAACACGTATTTTAGATGCATATTTCTGCGTTGTAAGGAAATAAGACCAAAGTTTCGTAAATTTGTTTTTTTTTTCAAAAATTGTTTTTATTGAAAATTTGCCAATTGACTTATGCAAACCTTTCAAGAAGTGCACGATAAGCTAACGAAACTAACTGACGATAAACAAAAAACTTGCATTGCTACACAATGTTTCTGCCAAAAAGTTTCCCAAGCAATTGCTGGCTATCGGTAATCGCCACAGTGCTGTCAAAATTAAATGGTTTGATTTTGATTTTTTTGTTTTGTTTTTGATTTGATTTGAAAGACAAGCTCATTAATAAAGTGTTCCCGAACATCATCGGTAAACACAAAAATCACAATTGACTGAGCGAACGAACAATTTTAGCAGCAAAGAACAAGGATATAGATGTCTTAAACCTAATAATTAAAAAAAAACGTTAGCCCATTGCCTTGGGAACTATAATTAATGAGTCGTGGGACAATACCCAAGAGATTAAATGTCGCATCGGAAAGGCAAAAAGTGCATTCTTGACTATGAGTTCTGTGTTCAAGAGCCATGACGTCACCCTAGACACAAAAATAAGGCTCCTTAAATGTTATGTGTACTCAATGCTTCTGTACGGAGTAGAAACGTGGACATTGAAGGCGGAAACTCTATCAAAACTTTAGGCTTTTGAGCTATTGTCATACAGAAGGATCCTGAAGATACCATGGACAGAAAAAGTCACCAATGAAGAAGTACTGCGGAGGATGAACACAACTGCGGATTTGGTCAACATCGTGAAGAGCCGTAAGCTGCAGTACTTGGGACATATAATGAGAAATCAAGGCAGATATGAGCTACTTTAATGCATTTTGGAAGGTAAAATTGAAGGAAAAGGGCCCCCCAGGACGAAGAAGAATATCCTGGCTTGCTAACCTGAGAGCATGGTATAGAAAGACCTCAGCACAGCTATTTCGTATAGCAACCAACAAAGTCATCATAGCCAAGATGATCGCCAACTTAACACTGCACAGTGTACAACTAAAGGTTGGCTAGGTCGTCATCATAATTAGAAATATGAACCAACGAAATTTAATTCCGATTAATTTAATTAAAATCAATTTAATATAAGAATAATTTTGCATTCGCCATGATGAAAAACAAATGACAAGGCCAATCTTTGAATGTTTGTGGACAGTCTGTGTTGTTATAGAAAATAATTGTTTCTCTTATGGTCAATTTTGTTTATTCTCTTTGTTTATTCTCGCGCCTGGCAACTCAACGTAAAAAATTGAGTGTATAAATATAAAAATAAACAACACACTGTGCAACCCTTTTAGCTAATGGTTACTTTGTTGCCATGTGAACTAGATCTTTTTTGAATTTTTATTAAACTTAAATAATTTAATTCGGATATAAAAAAGGTAATATAACTCAGCTAATAATTTAACAGAACATTTATCATTAATAAGGCGGTACGAAGTTCGCCGAGTCAGCTAGTATATATCTATAAAACATTAAAAATATGTTACAGGAAGAAAACACTATTCCAAAATTTTTTTTCTATAGAATGAGGCAAATATGTTCCATAAAATGTTGGTTATAAAGATATTTCAACGGGCGGTAATAATATTTGTTTAAGATTATTATGCGGTTCTTGTTTCTTCTGACATAGTCCTTGAATGTTTCAAGTTGCACTTATAGAGAAAAAAAGATTACATATAAGATAAAAGAGCATTGAATGAGTTTGAAGTTGTACTTCAGATTTTAAATTTTTATTAAAATTGACAATTTTTAAGCAATTAAAATTATTTTAACCTTTCTAGGGCATATTTAAACAATTCAGCTGTTATTAGGTACCGAATAATCTCAAAATGCATACAAAAATAATCTATTTTTTATATAGACAAGAATTAAAGAGGTAAAATCATATCTTACCAATATATCCCTCCTCATCCATATAGGTCTTATCAACTGCTTTTCTTATTTTGTTTTTAGGAGCTAAAGGTTTCTTTGCTACTGGTGATGAAGCACGTTCAGGTTCTTCGTCAGACTTTTCTACAATATCTTCTTCATCATTCTCAAACATATCTAAAACAAACAAGTTATTTGAAATAATATACTATGTCAGACAATACAGAGATTTTCTGAAAAAAATAAGGCAGAACTGAAAATTATCTGTTGGAAAAGTTATCAGTTCCTTGAGTTTAGCTATAACAACTGTGCATCCCAATAGCCACCTAGATAGTTTGGCTATCTGACCGACCAAGTAATGATAAAAATGACAAATAAAACAATCGAGTTGAAAAGGAGAGGAAACAAAATATGTAATGATATCAGAGAAAGAGAGAAGAGGGAACGAGAAAGTTTTTAGATTTTAGGATACATATATATTGTCAAAGAAAATGAGGTACTGAATGTTCTAGCAAAATTAAAATAAAATAAAGCTATTAAAACTATTAAAATGTAACATTATTTATCATTTGTTGACTGGATATTTAATAAAATAATTTTGTGATAATTTTCTTTACATATATTTGCAAAATGTCATTTGCAAAAAAATTTGGAATGTAAAGAATCATAGCTTTCATATCACACTATCAAACTATTCTTGGAAATCGCACACAACAGCATAAATTAATTCTAAAAAGTTTTTTGTTTTTGATTAAATTTGGTTTAGTTTGTTAGCTTAGTTAAAAACATTTTTAATACTAAATGTTGAAAAATAATGTAAAAGAACATTGAATACATTCATTCAAGTCAAATAAAGTAGAGCATAATATACTATATGTAAAAGAAACCTTAATTTGGACATTTGTATTGAAAACATAGATTTTGAAACATTATGAATTCCTTTTAGGTATTTGGATTTAATGCTTATGGTTATTTTGGGGAATTTATATTTGAATTGAACAACAAATAAATATAATAAAAATATGCATGAGATGCTCAGATACATAAAATCTTTTCACTTGGGATGTATAGGGCATATTCAGAGATGCCCACACTCAGATATACTGAGAAGTATAACTAACTGGACATCACTATGGCCCAGGTATAGAAAAAGGCCTAGAAAAAGATATCTGGACGATGTAGAAGATGATATAAGTACAATGAATGTTAAAGACTGTAAAATTCGGTGCAAGGGCAGGAAGAAATGGAAAAGAGCCATGACAGCAGCAAAGACAAACAGCAAGCTGTAAATGACAGAGGAATAATCCGCCTCATCCAAAAATATGATTTTAAATGCCTTGGTGTTAGCTATAATCCCTAGGGATTGTAAAGCTTAATGAATGAATAACAAATAAACAAAAAACTTACCATCACTCTCAGAATCCATTCTTTCAACAATCCTTTTCCTTTTCTTAACAGATTTTTCCTGACTTTTTTCTCGTTCTCTCTTATTTTTATTTTTTTTATTCTTCACATCTGATTTCTTTATATTATTTTTTCCCTCATCTTTGACAACTTCTTGTCGCCCTTCCTTTATGTCAACATTGGACTCATTTTTAATTTTTTTACTATCTACTTTAAATTCTTCACTACTTTCTTGAAAGTCAACTTCCATTAATTCTTCTAATTCACTAGGTTGACTGCTACTGATTGTTGAATATTCCTTTTTGATTCCATTTTCACTCTTTATACTTGAACTGGATGAAGTTTTTGAAAAGAATGCAGAAAGTCCTCCCTTGGGTTTAGTATTTGTAGTGGATTTTTTGTCTGCTTCTTTTTCTTTATTATTCTGTCTTTGCTAAAAAATACATAAAATAAAAATAACACTACTATTGACAGAAATGAAAAAGGGGAGAAATTAGTGAAATATATTTTTATTTCTAGTACTCTAAAATACTACTACTGAAAAATCTTGATAAAGAGATAAAAAATGGTTTTCCAAGGAAAAATCTCTCTTTTACATTACACTGTTAGGATGTAAAGAAATACAAAAACTTTTGAATATGAGATCGATATTTGTGGTATATCTAAACATTTGATTTGTTGTCAATCCAGTCAATAAGTTTGTTGTAGTAAATAGGAAATATGTTTTTGTACAAATGTATCTCGAAAATTAAAACTATAATTTCGATATGATACAGCTGAAAAATTGGTAAAAAATTCGTAAAGAATTTTGTAATGAAAAATCGATAATATAGGCTCCTATTTTTAACTGTTTATCCTATACGTAAAATTATTCACAATCAAATTTACTAACAAAATAGGTAATTAGTAAAAAAAATCAGCGTGTACAATATTTGCAAAACAATTAATTTTGGCAGGAAAACTCTAAGTACATATTTTCCATCTATAACTCGAAAAATTAAATTGTACCTCTGTATCTCAAACATAGCAATGTTTTATTATACAAACTTTTTTTTTTTATTATAACTAATAAATTAACAATCAGAATAAAACAATGTATTCTATAAGTTAATGTGATGAGTTTAGGTCCTGTCCCTTGGTTCTGGCGTGATGTGGTCCCCATCCAGTGAGAGAATCACGGGTCCATGTTACTGGTCTGTTGGCCAACGTCGCTTTAGTCTTCTGATAACTCGATGTTGAGGTATTGCGGAAATTAATGGATTGGAGTGTGTGTTCACTTTTTGAATGTATTGTAATTTCTTTTGCTGGTATACTTCTTTCACTGTTGAGATATTGAGATCCTCATAGATTCTTTGGTTGGTTACGTACCAGGGTGCATCAACAATTGCTCTTAAGATTTTTGATTGGCATCTTTCCATAATAGCAATATTAGATTTACTACTACAGCCCCATAGCTCTATGCCATATGTCCATATTGGTTTGATAACTGTTTTATAGATTAGAATTTTATTATTTATTGACAGCTTGGAGTTTTTTCCAATTAACCAATTGATTTCTTTTTGTCTTAGTTGTATTTGTTTTCTTTTTTTGGTGATGTGTTCTTTCCAACACAGGGTTTGGTCCAGGTGTAGCCCTAGGTATTTGGTTGTTTTAGTCCTGGGTATTTCCTCATTGTTGATATATATTGGTGGTGGTGTTTCTCGTCGTAAAGTAAAAGTTACGTGGGTTGACTTGTTTTCATTTATTTTTATTTTCCATTGTTTTAGCCAGTTTTCAAGCTCATACAAATAGTCATGGAGTTGTTGTGTAGCTATGTTAATGTGTTTGTGACTTGTAAGTGCTACTGTGTCATCTGCAAATGTGCCAATTGTTACGTTATGTGATGCTGGTAGATCAGACGTATATAATATATATAATAAAGGTCCCAGGACGCTTCCCTGTGGAATTCCCGCCTTAATGGGATGCGTTTTGGATATTTCTCCATTTACTTTTGTTCTAAACTGTCGGTTTTCCAAGTATGATGTAAGTATTTGAAAGAATGGTGGTAATATTTGTTTAATTTTATAAAGAAGTCCTTTATGCCAAACCTTATCAAAAGCTTGACATACATCTAGTGATACCATTGGGCAATATTCCTTTTCTTCTAATGCAGAATTGATTTTATGGGTTATTCGGTGGCATTGCTGGATAGTTGAGTGTTCTCGTCGAAATCCAAACTGATAATTTGGTATCCACTCTGCGCTTGTAAAGTCTGGATCTATTCTTTTTATTAAAAGTTTTTCTAGTAATTTGGAGATTGTTGATAACAGACTGATAGGTCGGTAGGATGAGACTTCACTTGGATCCTTTCCTGGTTTTGGGAATAATAGTATTTCTGCAATTTTTAGATTGTTAGGCCAATAATTACATCTTAATATTGCGTTAAATATATATGTAAGGATTACTATACCCTTTTTTGGTAATTCTTTTAGCATTTTTGGTGTTATTAGGTCAATTCCTGGTGACTTTTTGATATTTAGTCTTAAGATTTCTTCTTTAAGTTCTTTGGGTGTTGTTAATTTTATTGGATTTACTGATGGTTGTTCTGAGTTTAAATAATTAATAATTTCTTGATCTTCTTCATTGTTGTGTGGTTGGAATACTGTTGCTAAATGTTCAGCAAATAATTCTGATTTTTCTTTATCGCTTCTTGCCCATTGGTTCTGTGTGTCTGTGGTTTTTCTTACTGGTGGGGATATTGCTTGAGGTTTTAAGGATGATTTGATTGGTTTCCATATTGAATGGTCGTATCTATTAAGTTGTGTTACATATTTTTTGACTGACTCTTCTCTTGCAATTTTTAGTTGTGTTTTTAATTTATTGGTTAAGCGATTGTAAAACGTTTTATCCACTGGGTTCCGACTTTGTTGCCATTTGGCTCTTGCTCTTCTTTTTTCAGCAATGAGCTTTTTAATTTCTAATGGAATATTTATTCTTTTCTCGAATTTATTTTTATCTGCATCGTTCGGTGTCGCTTCTTTTGCAGCGTTTTGCAATAAAGTTATAAGGTTGTTTGTAGCTGCTTCTATTTCTGAAGGGCTTTTTAGTCTTACATTTAGTTTAATGTTTTCATCCAGTATTTTTCGGTAAAGGTTCCAATCTGTTCTAGGTCCATGCAGTTTTGGAGTAGGTTGTTTGTTAATAACGCATGTGCTAATTGTTGCAATAATTGGTGAATGATCTGAAGATAGATCATAACTTGGAACTATGTCCATAAAGGTGTTAGATATTCCTTTTATGATGCAAAAATCTAAGAGGTCTGGTCTTTTTTGGGGTCCGTTGGCCAGTACGTTGGTGTTCCTGTTGATAAATATGAGTATTTATTTTCCTGCATTAAGCTATAGAGCTCTCTCCCCTTTGTTGTTATTAATCTTGATCCTCAGTAAGTGTGTTTACTATTAAAGTCACCAGCTGCGATAAATTTTGGACCTAGAGTATTAAGAAGGATCCGAAATCGTTTTTTTTTTAATATTGTGCTTTGGAGGGCAATATACTGCTGCTATTGTTATTTCGTAAGGTAATAAGCACACTTTAATTACTGTAGCTTGGATATAGTCTGTTATATAACTTTCCATCATGAAATGTTTAATTGATTGTTTGATCAAGATTGCTGTACCTCCATGGGCTGTCTTGTCTGGGTGGTTAGTATGGTACGTTAGATAATGAGGTATTTTAAAATACAATTTGTCTGTAAAATGTGTCTCCCTTATTATTAATATATCTATAAAATTTTGTTGCAGAAATATTATCACCTCGTCCTTATGATTCAGCAGGCCATTGGCGTTCCATTCAGCTATTCGTAAAAAGAATTTTATTTGCATACAAGTTTACTTAGCATGTTTATTACCATGCTGTTTTGTTGCAAGATTTGATTAAACATGGCTTTGAATTCTTCTAAAAACTTCATAAGAATAGTGTTTGAATCTTAGTTATCTGAAGGAGCAGCAGGAGGTTGTCTATTACTCGCTGCATTAGCATAGCTTACATTTGGTCTGACTGTATTGGGTATAAAGTTTCTGTTACGTGCTTGCGACATATTTTGGTGATGATTATATGTAGTTTGTGCTATATTTTTATTTCTACTTAAATTACGATAATATTCGCATCCTTTATAGTTAGCTGGGTGATCTCCTCCACATAATGCACACGTAGCTGGTGTGTTCTTGTTCTTTTTACAGCTGTTTGTACTGTGCTGCCCTCCACATTTCACACAGACATATGGTCTATTGCAATATGTTTTTGAATGGCCATATAATTGACATCTCATACATTGGATGATATTTTTGTTTTTTATGGGTGGTTCAATTTGTATATTGCAGTGTTGTAATTTCTGAATTTTATAAATATCTTGGTTATTGTCTGATGGTTCAAGGTCAACAAAGAACATATTTACCGTCTCTTTTGTAATTCTATGTTTAGCATTAATGATGTTTCTTACCTTGTGACCCAGTTTTGTCAGTTCTTCTCTGATATCTTCTGTTGCATGTGAATAGTGAAGGCATTTAATTACGACTCTATAGGCCCTTTCTTCCTTTGGTTGATATATCTCATATATCTTGATAATTTTCTGTATATTTCTGGATCGCTACAAATTATTTTGACTGTATTATTTGCCATAGTCCTGGTTTCGTATTGTTCAGCTTCAGCTATTTCTGTAAATTTTTTCCTCATTTCTGGGAAGTCGCTTACACCGTAAACAAATATTGGTGGTGGTTTAGGTTTTCTTGGCGCTGTTTTATTTTGATTGGTTTCATTTTCTTGGGTATCCGTTAGTGTATTATATTTGTTCAATAGTGTAATGGTATCATCTTCTTTGTCTGTTTCTACATTTGATCTGATTTTTCTGCGTTTTGTAGTTTTAACTACTTGCCATGAGTTTTTTGTTGACACATTTGCACTTTCTGGTTCGTCATCGCTTGTTGATGACATTCTGTAGTATTGCTGGCTATTTCTGTTTTACAACTTTACAACTCAATTATTTGAAAGTTTACATACATATTTATATTACATACAGTCACCACCAAATTATTGTAGAATTTATTATCTGCATGTCATTATGAAGTCGTTTGTCATTTCTATATGATAGAATTACTAACAACAGCAGTTGGCAGATATAACCATAAATAAATAGTCCTTTGTTTTGGTTTATTTGTTTATGGTAGGTACCTCTCAAAACTTAACTACACCACTCAATACAAATGATTTTGTAATAAGCATAAAATAAGGCATTCTGCAATAATTTGTTAGCAACTATACCTTTATAGTTTGAAGAAAAATAAGTTAACTATAAAAACTTGCCAAAACTGTAAGGATAACATTTGACTATTCTGCTAGCAGCAAACATGTCAGGTACAGAACACTGTCTCCATTAGTGATCAGTGAAAAATCTCAAATTTTCAAAAACTCATAAATGTTGATAAGAAAATGGCCAAAGAAAAAAGAAAATTATTGTTATTTTGAGATACAAAAATAACAATCCAATATCTTCCTGCTAATACCACATCATAATTACAGCCTATGGATCAACATATTATTAAAAACTTCAAATCATTATTATCAAAAAGAAGTTGTCAGGAACATGTTGGACAATATAAAAGAAAAAATAATTCTACTATAGATGTATCGCAAGCCATGAGAATGGCTGATAAAGCTTGAAGAAATGTATCTATGACTACAATAGCAGTCTGCTAGGCACACTGTGGTTTTCCATCATCAGTGTAGTTGATAGAAGAAGCTGAAACCGAAAATGATTTTATTTCACCCCCTGCAGAATGGAATAGAGTGGTGTCTGAATCAAGAGTATTTTTTCAGTAGAATATAATTCAGTAGCATATAAAACAGATACTAATAATTTAAATGACATAGAAGACACAAATGATATGACATGCGCTCCATGGGTTCCCATCAAAGAGGCAAGAATAGCATTGAATACCTTATGGACTTTTATTGAGCAAACTAGCAACTCTGAAGAACGAGAATTTTCTACTCTATATGTTGGACAATGCTGTAGATAGGGAACAACGGAATTAGTTAAAGCAAAATAATTACTGACTTTTTTTAATGCCACATTTTTATATTTTAAGGATGTTGTGAAATAATATTGATTTATAATAAATAAAAATGTTTGTTACCTCTACAACTTGAATTTTTATTTATTTTACTTAACTCAAAATTATTAAGAATGACTCTCAACCGTTTTATGTTGAATCAAAATTTGCCTTAATCTGCCCTAAGTTCAAATCCTCCATGAGTTGCAAAGTCTATAACTCAAATTTCTGGCATCTCTCTTGAAGTTTGACTCTTGAGGTTCTACTGTACTGTAATTGAAATTAAGGTTTTTTTTGTTTTGATATTAAATCCTCAAATCGTTTCCAAAAAATAAATTTACTTAAATAATTTTTTTCCAAGAACGATTTCTGCATTTGAAATAGTTATGGAAATACAGATGTTTTTGAAGATCAACAGGATGGGATTACTTCAGAACCCAGATCAGTAATCTGGGTCTTGGGTTATTTATATGTTTGCTGATGAAACTATGTTTATCAAAATGGAATTCATTATCAACTAATAAATAGATACTGGGAGATTACTGACCATACATTAATATTTCGAAGGGACATTTAATTAGGTAAAAAGTGTGTCAAATCATATAACATATTAAGAGATTGATTTAGATATACCGTAACAAGTGTTAGCATACAAAAATACATAGTGTAAAGATCCAGATCAGTTGTAAACAACTCATTACTAATTACAAACACTGAGGTTTATACCCAAAATATATCAGTGTTGCAATATCAGTAAATGCAATAAATTGATCAATTAATTACCTTTGGTTCATCCTTGGATGAAGATGACTCTTCCGATTTCAGAGAAGTACTTGAAGATGTTTTAGGTAAGAAAAAGGAAGATTTTCCTTTAATTGTACTTGGTGGAGGGGGTGGGAGCTTCTTTACCTTTAGTGTTCTCTTTATACAATGTTTACTTACAATAGAACCTAATCTAAAACATATTCCATTTTCTATCAAGATATTTATAAAAGAATAGTGATATTGAAAACTTACAGTGGTGATTCAGCAGCTTTAGTTACATCATACACCAATGATAAGCTATTTAAATCAATTTCTTTACATTTCTGTACACTAAACAAAGTTTCGCTTTCAACATTATCAAACAAAGATCTTTTTTCTTCTAAATCAGTTTCTTTAACAATAATAACTGCATTTCCTTTGCCATGTAAAACACCTGTTAAAACATAAGTAACAGCCAGCTGTTTCGGGTTCAATTTTCTCTGATCCTTTACATATTTAGCTAGTAGATATTTTGCATCTTGAATTGATACTTTCAGATCTCTAGCTAGTGCTGGTAGTGTAACCTAAAAGCATCAAAGTTGTTTTTATTGAATAAAACAGTCCGGTATTTAATATTGTAACTTACGGATTTATCATCATCCTGAACATATTCTTGTAGACGTTGAAAGTATATTTCCTCTGTAGCACTGTCCATCATGCTGTTCTAATTTTATCAACAAATTGACTCTTGTCAAAAACATCAAAATAAAAATTAAAAAAATCAGCGCCAAAATTGTAATTCTATGTGACAGTGACAGTTGGTTCTTGTTTCTTCTAACGATTAGGGTGTGCACCTTGATGTTATTTAGTTACTTGTGCTTGTAAGAAATTGTAATCTATTTGCTAGTTACCGTTTTGTTCTTTTAACCAGTATACATCTTGATGAGATTAATAAAAGGATACATGATTCAAAATTTTTTATTTAAACGCATACATTTTATTTATATACATAGTTGACACAAAACTATTGTAATGCTGACTGCCTAATTTAAGTCGTTGATATTAATTTAAATGTAAAATAAGATAATAAATATATGAGTTATGATATTGTTAATCTAAATCATACATCATAATTTCCCAAAACATACTGTGTTGTAATAAAATATACTTTTTATATCATTGAGACATTAAAATAATATTTAATTAGATTAAAATTTAATTTTTTATGGGTTTTAGACAATGTGACAACAATTGAAGAAAACTCTCTTCTTAATTCTTAAAAAAAGGTCCTTAAATTGTATTCTTGTGGCAAGTCTAAGTTAACTATTATGTTTATATGGGATTAAACCACAATTGGTTGTAATGAAAGTTACATTTTTTAACCTTTTTTGAAAACGATTTCGGGAGTGGATACTGGATACAACAGCAGTTAAAAATGTAATTTTCATTAAAATATATTGTGTTGTACAGGACTAGGATATAAAAATGGTATTTGCCCAATATTTTTTTCCTTCCGTTTTATTATATTATAATACAAAGCAACGGCTACGTCCGTGAGATCCATTTCGTAATTGGAAGCCGGAGCCGGAGGTGCGGCCAATTTGGAAGCAGCATGTTGCTGGCCGCACGATTGGTCGCATTGTAGGTCGGACTCGATACGGCTAAGGTCCGACGAGTCGTGGCCGGAGCCGCTGTAGTGCGCGTTAGCTCTTACTTTTTTGTTTAAAAGTTATTTTCATTTTTCATACCACGCATCTGCGACTTGATCCATGATAACTGTTACTGGTACGTAGATAAATTACAAATAACATTTTGATTTTTGTAACAAAATAACCTTCATGGAGAATAATTTTTCACTTCTGTAAAATGTAGTCACATGGTAGACAACAAATTTTCATGTGTGTAGACAATATTCCGCGTAGTTAGATTATTATGTATGACCAGTACAATATGAAGGTAGAGTTTATTCTTATTTTTTATGTATTAATTTTTTTAATATAGTTTCTTTATTTTTTCCAGGTTTTCTTGCATTGTCTACTTAAAAAGGTGGCGTTTAAGTTTTTTTTTCTTTAAACATCTTCGCTTTTTGTCCCTTATACTGCTGAAACCCTTAAGAACAAATTTTCTTACCAACAACCGTACAAACTGAGTGCTGATAGTGTGTGATACATTATCCTAATTCTAGCTTTACAACACTGCATGGATTCTAGCCTCTTCAATAATTTTTCTCCATTCGTCCCTATCCATCGCCTTCCTTCGCTAAGCACGCATTCCAATATTTCTCATGCCTGCATCGATGTTATCAAGGAACCTTGTTCTGAGTTTTCCGCTTCTTCTCTGACCAATGGGTCTATCAAAAAGTGTTTTTCTAGCTGGATCATTTTGTTCCATCCTAATTACATGCTCTATCCACCTCATACGCAATATTTTTATAAATTTTACGATATCTGTCTCTTGGTATATTCTATAAAGTTTAAAGTTGTATCGTTTTCTCCACACTCTATTGTCATTAACCGCTAAATAGACTCGCCTTAGTATTTTTCTTTCGAAACATCCTAACATATTTTCATTACTTTTTGTTAGAGACCAGGTCTCTGAACCATATGTGAGGACTGGGCATATTATTTATTGTTTTGTTTACCTTTGTATTTCTCGATATAATTGAGGATTTAAGGAGATTGGGCCCAAAATAGAATCTGTTGGCAGTGCAAATTCTACGGTTTATCTTTGTGCTAGTATTATTCGAGCGCTTCCAGGTATAAAAATTCGTTCACTGCGTCGATGACTTCGTTTTCTATAACAACTGGCTGTAGAATTTGTGGTTACGTGCTTATTTTCACGTACTTCATTTGATGTTTATTATTAAATCTATTTTTGTTTTTTTTTACCCAAGCTGATTCTTTTAGTGCTGCACACGCTCTTGTACAACATTTTCCTTTCTCCCAACAATATTAATATCATCAGCATAGGCAAGCATTTGCACTGATTTGTTAAATATTGAACCGGCGGTTGTGATTTGTGACATACGTATTACTTTTTCCAGAGCCAGATTGAACAGTATATAGAAGAGAGAGTTTCTCTTCTGAGTAACAAATCTGAGATTACACAGCCATACATAGTGATATAAGTCACTTGCAGATAAGTATAGCATTGTAATCAGAAATCAGATTGATTACATCTCAATAAAAATAGATATTATTTATGTGATACAAGTGTTACGCCAGACCTTGACCTATGATCAAATATCAGGTAAGCGTACAATGACCTGCGGCTGACTAGAAACTACTTTCGATGGGTCGAGATTCCAAATAAAATGTAGAGTATTTAGATTTTGAAGTTTTTTTTTTGAATTATTTTAGATTTTAGTCTAAGATATGAATTTGTCTCGATAAGTAATAAATATATTAAAACATAATTGTGTTTTAAGTGTTAGTGTAAATTAATTAGCAACAATTAGCAACTAAATATAGAAGTCTTCAGCAATGAGAGGGTAACTGAAACAAACATCAATGACAAACCAGAAAGAGATCAAACTACACTTAAGCTACTACATTAGTACTACTATAACTACAATGTTCTGAAACTATTTTCTTGTGGGGTTCTAATATTATTTATAATTTTTATTTGGGATTAACCACAATTTTATTTGAAAATACGTTTATTTTGACTTTCGATTTCCACTTCAAAAATCGTTCTCAAAATAAATTTCATAATATATTTGGATTAAAAAATGAGAACGTGTAACATTAGTAGCAAGTTTGCCTAACAGCGGTTACTGACTCAAGTAGAAAAGCGCTTACAGTAAAAAGGTACAAGGAAAATGACTGGATGACAGATGAAATTTTAGACATAATAAATGAAAGAAGAAAATTTAATAATAACCAAATCCAATAGGAAAGGATCATACTATTAAGAAAAATAAAAGGTAATAAGATACTTACTTAACAAAACAAAAATGACAAGTTTAATTGGGACAAAAATAATCACAGAACTAGCTGCAGTAACAAAACGACAAAGTTTAAATATACTACAAAAACATTATTATGGAAACAAACCCAAAGATTACGTCGACGAAAAGAATACAAAGAGTAATTATTTCAAAACCAGAGACAAAGAAATTCCTATATGAACAGTCTAAGCGGAGACGTAGAACTCGAGATTACCTAAGTTGAGGTTAGTAATGCAATAAAATCGATGAAAATCCATAAATATACTGGTTAAGACCAAATACCAAATGAGTTATTCAAACTAATCAATGACAAAAATCTGGATATTTTGGATAAGTTGTTTGTTCTTAATAGCAGTTGATAATAAGCCACCGACTCCCATACGATATCTGACAACGTTATTTAATATATATTATGTTATCTTTTTCTAATCTAATATAAGGCTAGGACGACACGTCAAGCTGAAACGCAGTTTGTCCGGGACGATAACTCCTACCGCCACCTATGAAAGAAATCTAAACTACCAACTGACATTTCAAACTACTGACTCTTTATCAATCATATTTTGTTTTTGAAACGATACGGATGATTTATTGCTAATTCATTTTACAAATTGGATGATTCCAATATCCTTACTTCAATTTTACTACTTTATCAGTAATTAATTTTTTTTCGCAAATAGCCAAAAATATTGGTTACTGTAATTTTAACCTAAGATTTATTAAGCAAAGTAATTTAAAGCTGCCTGAACCCGTCTTTGGTAATGGACAGTTGTGCGTCGCATTTTCAAAAGTGAAAAGAAAATTAATCCAAGGAAGTGATAGAATTTTGACTCAAAATATAGTTTTTAAAAATGTTTTGTAAATTGTATGCAAAATTAATTAAATAATTATTCCGAAATTAAAATGAGTTGCAACGAATGAATAAATCAATGATTTGAAGTATTTTTTATTTTCCACGTTTGTTTCATTCTTGCATGGGTTTACTCCCGTGAATGGATTTACTCCAGTAAATGGGTTTGGGTTTACTCCCGAATTGAGAAATTATTACGGACGGATATTAGGAATTTACTCCCGTTAACTACAAAAATTAGAGAAAATCAGGAAAAATTAGAGGGAGACACGATAAAATAGGAGGGAGTCAGGAAAAATTAGAGGGTGACACGATAAAATTGGAGGTAGTCGGAAAAAATTGAAGGGAGTCAGAAAAAATGGAGGGAAGCAGAAAAATTGAAGGGTCTCACTAAAATTGGAGAGAGTGAGAAAAAATTAGGGGACTCAGAAAAAAATGGAGGGAGTCAGAAAAAATTGGACATACGGTAAAATAGGAAGAAGTCAGAAAACATTAAGTGGAGTGATTGTAGATGGCAATTGATTGGATCACACGTCCCGTGGCGACGCGATGGGCAATCACTAGTATGTTAATATCATCCGCGTAGGCGGCAAGTTGTATTAATTTGTTTCTTAGGAGATTGGCTCTTGCGACATTAAGCTTTTGTGTGACATATGGACCAGATTGAATAATGTTAGAGCCAGCCCATTGCCTTGTTTTAGACCTTAAAGCTTTCAGTAAGTTCATTATGTATCCGGACAATTGCTGTTGTTGAGCCTATCGTTGTCTTTATTAGTCAGATATATTTTGAAACGATGTTAGAGTTTTCTGAGGTGCTATATAATTGTCTTCTCTATATTGAGTTATAAGTCTGTTTAAAATCAACGAATATTATGAATGTCAAGATCAATATCCCAAGATTTTAAAATTTATTGTTCAGTTGATCTATTGTCAATCTTATTTGCCGAAAATAAGTATTTCCTTATATTTTCACTTAACGGTTATTTCCGCTTGTTGAATAAGAGGGTTATACCGCGGTAATTTTCACATCTAAGTTTTTCCCATTTTTTGTAGACTTCCCTGTTATTCCCCGACATATATTTTTAAAAATAGTCCCCATTTTCCAATCGTTAGGAATTTTCTCTTCATTTCACGTGTTGATTTTGAGTGCATACATCTGTAATGCTCGGTGTTTTCCATTTAATTAACATAGTTCGGTAGGGAGACCATCGTATCCCGGTGCCTTGTTGTTTCTTTGCACCTCTATTGCTTATTTGATCTCTTCAAGAGTCGGATTTCTTAAAAGATATTTATATGCCCCTCTTAGATCGTTACTTTAAAGGTTCGGATCCATTTTCTATATCCATCTCCATCTAGCTGTTCTGTTGTTTGTATCTGCATCTATATTTTATCTATACCAATAAGTCATGCAAATTTGGATCTGGGAGGTTTGTTATGGTTGTTCAATCACAAATTAATACCTTAATTTGTAATCTCATATTATTCTTAATTTCTTAATATTTTATAGTTTTACCGTGTATAATTGAAACATTGTGAAAACATATCGTGTAATATTTTAATAATTAGTTCATTTACCTACAACGTAATAAATTGCCGAATAATATATTTTCCAATTGAACTTCCTAAGTGTTGCAATTACGGCCTAGATTAAATTGTATTGTAAGCTCATAGTTAAGTTTGTTAGTATGATAGAAGCAATAACCTCTGTGCTGAGGTATAGATTATTTTTGAGATTATAAATTGGGGATTTGAGCTCATTCGAGCGCAGTCTATTGTAAAAAGTTACCTAACCATCATATTTAGTGTAATTATTAGTAGCTGTCCATAAAACCATAATTTTTACTCCACAACTTCAACGTTTTATTGTATTTACCATCGTCGATCGAGAAGAAGCGGACAAAGGGGCATTACAAACGATTCGATCCTTATATCTACATTCGAATCTGTCCAATGGTCCTTTTATCTCTGAATACGGGATCAATTTGATTGGCAGCTGTTCTACCCAACATGATGCATGTTGCTTTGTATATATCTAGGTGTGCAAAGGACGTCAATCTTATAACCATGTTTTTTCTTCTGGCAAAATTGATTATTCGAATTTAAATGAAGCACAACTAGCATGTTTTTAATTTGCTTGCAAAAAATGATAAAAACATTAGCGTTTTAACCGTTCTTTTGATAAATTATACAATATACCAGAGGTAACAATAATATGTTATCATAAAAATCAAAACATTAACACTATTTGATTTGCCAGGATTTTTAAAATTATGCGTTAATTTTGACGCGCAGTGTACTGGACTGACAAGCCAAAAATGTTTGTAAATAATCATCTTAAACCTCAAAGTGTCTTTTCAAAATGATATTACCTCAATAAGATGGGCAATTAGATGTGATGACACCAGACTCATCCGCGCGCAAAAATTAAGACGGGCTAGGGAACAAATAATCTATATAAATAGAAATGAAATTTGCTTCATTGATGAATCAAAAACTCTGCATAAAATTGGATCAGGGGTTCTAGACTAGACAATTCAGTAAAAATTCAGTTACTAGGAGGACGACAGGGTTAACAAGAAATTAACATCTTTACCCTTTACCTATCTTTTTATCTTAAAAGAACCAACTTAACAAATTTATCCAAACCGCTAAAAAATTTAAAGATCTCGTTATTAAACTGGTACGAGGTAATAAAGTGCCACTAATATGGATGTCGGGGTCCAAAGTAAGGAACTATAGTAGCTAATAAAGCAAAGCTCTAGAGAAATCTTCAACGTCCCCGATACCATTACACAACATAATAATAAATGCTGTATAAAACGAAATTCAAAAGTAACTAGAAAAACGTCATGATAACAAATGAAGGGCAAACCCATACAAAAAAAGTCTTTAGCAACAGTGATAGGAAGGTATAGGCGTGGTGTATATTCCAATGCTGAAAATCACGTCCCCTCCCCCCCATGTATTTTTTAATTTCCAACTATGATATTTTTATATATGAAAACCAGTTTACAATTTTTAAATTTAAAATATATTATTTAGTAAATTTTTGAAACGAGTTATGTTTGTTTTTATATGAACATCTTGGGTGATCTGAAGAAAAACATGGGTGGTTACAGTCACATATATATAAAAAATACATTAAAAATTTAGATTAACATTAAAAATTATTATAACAACATATAACAATACCATTTGTCGGTGGAATTGTACGTTTTTTTTTAAATTTGACAACTAGATTATCTTTATCTATATTTAGAGCAAGTTCTTCTTCAACAAAAGGCACTGTTATATACTCCAATCTTGCAACATTGTCGATTGAAGTATCGATTTTATTATGCTCAGCTTAGAAAAACTTCTCTCACAAGTACAAGTTGTTACAGGAGCTGTGGCAAATTTTACCATTAGTTGTTTAAACACTGGGAAAAATAATCTTCTATTTTGCTAAAACATCTAATCAAGCCAGTCGAGAGCGTTCTAAGAATTCAAGTCAAGATATTCTAAGGTGTATTTTAAATCTTAATTTCTTAGTTCATGTATATTTAGCGATATCATTTTGCCTACTGAATAATTTTTTTTGATTCGTGGTCAAATTTATCGTTTAATAATTAAATCATTTGGTCTAAAAGCGGATAAAATACAAAGAGTTTCACTTCTTTTTTATCGTTAACTGTAAATGCATGTCCTGCAAAAGACAAGTGTCTTTTTCTTTGAAATAAATATCAAATATAGATGGCTCGATTCTCAATTCTTTTAAAGCAAACGCTAATTTTAAGCTTCTTCTTAAGCTATAGCTTAACAAATGTCTATGTCTGGATATTGAAGTAATTTGCTAACTTTGACAGCCATTTGTAGAAATTAATGCATTATTTCCAACCACACAATAAAATTAAAGGGATACTACGTCAAATTTTCTGTGGTATCCCTTTACCATTAGCTCTAGCTTTTGCATCAGTTGCGTTATCACCTGTCTCTTCAATGGCTGCTATAATTGCTTTAAGCTAATCTTTGACCACAGCAACTGTCTCATCACGTAAAGCTCAAAGTGTTTCAGATACAGATGTTAAAGTTTTTGACCTACACAATCTCTTTAGAAAGAGAGTGCCTTTCTGAACTGCCTTCAATATAAGAATAAAATAATTGTGTTACACCAAAAAAATTGAAAATCTTTGTCAATGCTAAATATAGCAATGAATATACACAATTTTAATATTTTTCCCTTTACATAATTTTTGTACACCATTACGCTCCGTTAAAGCATACAGCTTCAACATCCTCCCACGAAACATTCATACCACGCATACTAGTCTATCAACTGAAAACGTACTACCTTTAGTTCTTTAGCAATGTATAAAATAAATAGCTAATATAAAAACAATAGCAATCTGCTAGTGGCGAGTGACACCAGAATCTATTCTGCAATCACATAAAGAGGCTGCTCTTTCACTTCCTTCTGAATATTCCTTACATTTATGACTAAATGTAAAACACAATTTTAAATGTAATTGCTAAGATAAGTGCAGGTTTTGAGACGGATTCCAAGTATGCCTTAAATATAAGATCATATTTTTTAAAAAGTTGTACAATTTCGGGAAACAATCCTTTTTCATTTCTCTGTTACGTTTCATTATGACCACGAAGAGGTTTTTCACCTTTTACTAGAACTATAATTATATCAATAAGTTTCTTCATATAATCTAAATATTTTTCTCACTGCTTCTCTCTGGCTTTCAGTTTAGCCCCTTCTTTCTTTTGGAGGCTTAAAGATCTACGGACTAATTCACGTTATAACCCTTTCGAGTTTTTGTACTAAATTCAAAGCAACTTGTATTTTAATTCATTTTAAATCGTTCTGTAGCTTTATTCCGTGATGAAAATTCACTAGAAATAAACGCAGTCTCTATAAATCCAGGCTTAGTACGGACGTTCATGCCAAAACATCTACACGAATAACAGAAAGCTGCATCTTTGGTTGGACTATATTCCAACCATTTGAAGTTGGAATACTAAGTGAGTGAAGACGAGCGAGCTCTCATATTTTTCCCTTTGCCTGTTATTTTGGCTGAAAACTGTTCTAGTTTTGGTTAGTAAGAACCTCTTACTATTAGAAGATCTTTCTAATTTTTCTTTTGGTAATTCTAAGCAAGGATCATAGGTCACAGTATTATGGTTTCCTATCATGTTTGAAGGATGTTTCCTAACCTTTTTTCTTATATACGCCTATCTAATAGAGATATCTGATTATAAAACACTAAACCATAAATAAATCCACAATAAAAACATTTAAAATTATAAATATTTGAGATGGTCCGTATCAGGTATAGTAAGTTAATTTCAGTAATCAGAAGATATAGCTAGCTTATTTATAATTTTTAATTTATTTATTACACAAGTTATACTTTTTAGTTTAATATCTCATTTATTTAATATTACTCATAATGTTTACAAAGTATTTGTTTCAAGAAGTAACCAATCCCAATTTATGCGCCAATAAAGTCAGTGTGGGTTCTCGAAAGTCTCGAGAGTCTCGAAAGTCAGTGTGGGTTCCATGGCACCCGCAGAACCCGTTGTGGCCACGCCTATGACAGAAGGATTTCTTAAGGTGATAAGGATCTTTGTATATGACACATGAGAGCTCGAGGTGCTCACAGAGTTGGTGACTACACTGTCAACTGGAGAAATACCTCTACAATATAAGTTGAATGGATCAGGAAACAGGAAATACGGAAGAAATTATCTATGTTCTTTATAAATGAGAAATGCTATTTTATCAAGAGCACAGGGCTTCTTAGTAGCGTTGAATAAAAAGGTAACTTTGATATTAAGGTCTTACGATCAAGTGCCATAGTCAGAAAATGTTTCGCATAAATAAAAAAGAAGAGGAAGAACAAGCAAAAAAAGGCAATGAAAAAAAAGAATAAGAAGAAAATGGTAAGGCAGACCGTGAGAACTGTTTTTTCTAAGAAAATTAAACAAATGGCGGGAGAAATGATACGCGACTGCGAAACATTGTTCTGAAATCGGCTTAATCGCCTAGAACAAGGTAATTTAAAATCCCGAAGGAAGAGAATTAAATTTGTTTTTGGAAGTACGTACTTCCATTTAGCATTTAAACTATAATTCATACAAAAAAAAAACTCGCTAAACACCGGTATATCGTGAGAGAAATTGTAATCATACCATTTTTTTCTTAAAATGTAGGTACTATTCACTGTTATGCCTGTTTCCCTTGGGTGTTCCATTAATTACGCAAATCAAGGGCAGCCATTGAATATAAAATCTGATAAAACTGAACTAGGAATAACCGTAGGCCGAAGTGTTTTTAATTGGACCTCAGCGGCCAATCGTTCGATGAGAAAGTCATCCCATCGCTTAAATCACCATTACCATAAAAAAATGCAACGCGAATAATCGCGAATCCTACCTAACCATCAACCTTACAAAGCGACCATAAATCTTTTGTAGACTAACTGACCACAAATAGAACACAAATAAATCTGATCGGTTGGTCTTTTCAGTGTCCGGTTACTACATCATGTAGTCTTCGCAGTTTTTCACACGGTAAGTAGGTATATTCCTTGTTTTAATGTTTGCATTTTTCATGTCGCTGATGGTTTGAGATCAATAGTTCTACACTAAGAAAACTGTTTTTTAAACTCTTATAATGCTTGATTTACTTTAAAAATGTCAGTAATTCACCTGTGTCATCTCGATAAGATCTCATCTACAGGATTGATTACAACTGTAAAACAATTAATATAGAGCTGGTAGATTTTACGACGCCACATAATTCGATTCTTATTCATTCTTTTGATCGAATAACTTTTTGAATTAAATTTGCAGGTAATTTTGAACTATATTTACTTATCCCAAGTTTCATATTGAATATTATCGATTTTATCTAAGATATAGTCGAAGGCAGACTGATGGGACACGTCGAATATGAGGTATCTGTGAAGCTATGATTAAGGAAAAAAACACATGGAGAAATGTTAGTAAGAATATGGTAAAACTATTGGAATGAAGCAGGAAGCAAATAAATGAAATCTCTCCTCATATGAAGACCATCTAGAATAATCCATTAAATAGAAGAGACCAAGTAATAATTAACTGACAAGAATTCGACATAATGCACTAACCCATAAATTATTAATCAAAAAAGAATCTTCGCCAACCAACAGAACATGTTCTCTCCCTTTGACGCTAAAGCATAGTCTGATTGATTTCCAGTACTATGAAGAAAAAAGAAGAAAATATGGAATATCAGATGACATAAAAACCACCTTGACTACAAACACCAAACAGGTACTAGATTATTTCAGAGATTTATGTTTATATACATCTAATGTAAATAAATCGAATCCTTGTGTACATTACTTCACTAATAACCCTGCGTCGTTGATGTGAATTGTATGTTTCTAAATAAAAAAAGGATGCGTTATTAAAAAATAATGTTCAAAATTTTCAAATATTAATATTACTGAAGTCCTCTAATGCATTTGTCTTCCCTTGGGCCCCAGTCAATTAGTTTTCTGGTCCATCTTCAGTCTTTTAGTCTCGCTATGTGACCTACCCAATTCCATTTCAGCTTGGCTATACGTTCGACGACATCAGTGATACCTGTTCTTTTCCTTAGGTCTTGGTTCCTTATTTTGTCTTTTTTTTTTGTCACGCCGAAAATAGATCTTTCCATGCGCCTTTGTGGCACTGGCATTTTTAGTGCTGTTGTTTTTGTGAGAGTGAGAGTTTCTGCTCCATATGTCATAATAGGAAGCACGCATTGGTCAAATGTCTTCCGTTTCATAGCTATCGGGATGTTGCTCTTAAAGATGTCTCTTAGTGAACCATACGCCGCCCAAGCAAGTGTTATTCGTCGTTGAAATTCACAGGTCTGATTATCCTTGCCTATTCTGATTTCATGACCGATATATATATATATATATATATATATATATATATATATATATATATATCTATGTCAATTCTACCACTTGATTTTGGATGGTTAGGTGTTCGTTGGGAACCAAATTTGTCATAAATTTGGTCTTACTGATACTATTGTTGAAGATACGTTTTCTAGTTATTGTAGCATTTGTTGTGCTTCACAAAGATCTTCGGTAATAAGTACTATAACGTCGACAAAACGCAGGTGATTGAGCATTTCCCTGTCTATTTTTATTCTTCTATTTCCCCACTTCAGCATTTTAAAGGCGTATTCGAGGACCGTTATAAATAATTTAGGTGAGAGAGTGTCGCCCCGTCTTACACCTCGCTTTATATGAATTTCTCTAGTAGTATCATGGAGTTTTACACGCATTGTGGCGTTTTGGTACAATGTTTGTACTAAGTTTGTAAGCCGGTAGTCTATTCTACTATTGTTCAGAACAGTTATAATGCTGTCAAATTCCACGGTATCGAAGGCTTTATGAAAGTCTACGAAGATAAGTACCAGTGATCTGTTATATTCTATCGATTTTTGTATTAAGGTTTTTACTTTTTGTAGGTGATCGTTTGTTCCGAAGCCAGCTTGTTCTCGGGGCTGGTAAAAATCCAATTTTTTTTCTAGTCTTGTAATTATTCGGGTAAACATTTTATAGATGTGGTTCAATAAGCTGATTGGTCTAGAATTTTCTAGGTGCGCCTTTCTTGCGCAGTAAAATTGTTACTGCATTGTTCCATGTTTCCGGTATGCAACAATCTGTTAGACAAAGGTTTAACAAAATTTTTATTTGGTTTAGAAGGGCACGTCCGCCGATCTTTATAGCTTCTATTACGACTCCATCTTCTCCTAGTGCTTTGTTGTTTTTCATCTTTTTCATTACGTCTTGGATTTCGCTTAGTTTGATCTCTGGCATGAGCTTTGAACCCTGGTTAATGATTTTGCGTGATGCGGCTGCTTTTAAGTTCGTTTGGCCTTCTCTTTGACTTGTGTATAGTTCCTATAAGAAGTCTTTAACTATGTGTAGTAGTTCTTCTCTATTTGATATGGGGACTCCTTGTTTGTTCTTTAGTTTATGTATTTTCCATTTTCCATTGTTTAGCCATCTTCTCAGGACTTTCAGACTTTTATTCTCTTCTATAGTTCGGTGGACCTTTTCATTCTTAAATTTTCTTAAATCTTCCCTTATAGCTTTTAATACTTCTTTATGTGCAAGTCTTTTGTGTATAAAGAAACCGATTCCCTCAATTGATTCGGTTTCAATTGGTTTCGGAAAACAATAGATTCCCAAAACAAGTACTTGCATGAACACCTTCTTCTTCAAGTGCCATCTCCGCGGCGAAGGTCGGCAATCATCATAGCTATTCGAACTTTTGAGACGGCTGCTCTGAAAAGTTCATTTGATGTACATCCGTACCACTCTCTCAGGTTGCGCAGCCATGACATTCTACGCCTCCCCATGCTTCTCTTTCCTTGGATCTTTCCCTGCATGATCAGTTGGAGCAAGGTGTATTTCTCCCCACGTGTAATATGTCCGAGATATTCCAATTTTTTTGTTTTTATTGAATTTAAAATTTCTATTTCTTTGTTCATCCTTCTCAGAACCTCTTTGTTTGTGACGTGTTCTGTCCATGATATTTTCAGAATTCTTCTGTACACCCACAGCTCAAATGATTCCAGTTTTTTCATTGATGTAGCATTCAAGGTCCAAGATTCCATTCCATAAAATAAGGTCGAAAAAACATAGCACCTCGCCAACCTAACTCTTAGTTCCAGTTTTAAATCCCTGGTACATAGAACTCTTCTCATTTTGCTGAAATTTGCTCTAGCCTTTTCTATTCTTATTTTTATCGCCTGATTGTAATCATTTGTGGAGTTAATCATTGTTGCCAGGTATGCATATTTGTCCACTTGTTCGACGTTGGTTTCGTTTATTAGAAGATTCTCGTTATTTCTTTGAGTTTTCGATATTCTCATAAATTTCGTCTTCTTGACATTCATTGTTAGACCATACTCTTTTCCATACTCTGCTATTCTGGTCACCAGTCTCTGAAGATCTTCAATGTTTTCGGCTAAAATCACAGTGTCGTCCGCATATCTAATGTTGTTAATGGGAACTCCATTTACCTTTATTCCAGCTGTTTCACCCTCAAGAGCTTTTTTCAGGACCTCTTCGGAGTAAGCGTTGAAAAGAATTGGCGACAATATGCATCCCTGTCTTACTCCACATCTAATTTCAATTTCTTCTGACAGCTGTTCGTTCACACGTACTTTTGCTCGCTGTTTGTAGTATAAATTTGATATGATCCTGAGGTCGTTGTAGTCAATCTTCTTTGATTTCAGGACATTCATTAAATGTTTATGTCGTACTTTGACCTTATGAACACCTACAGAAAGACAAAAGAGAAAGAAACCGAAGAAATCATGGATGGAAGGAGTAAGAAAATCAATGAGCTCCAAAGAACTTAGAGAAGGACAATGGAACAAACGACGTGAATGGAAATTAAGTACTTAAAGGTACTTTCTAGAACGATCCTTCTTACACGTAGATATATATTGTACTGTTTTGTTGTTTTTCGTTTCAAAAAAACCAGGGCATCATAAGTAATTATCTGTCTGTTAACCGTTATATATGGCTAATCATCATCATTTTGGATCATTCTAGATTTCGGATTCATCTAGGATAACCCCGGGATACTTAACCCGCGAATAATACTATTATTCCATTCACGATCCAGGGTTAAATTTTTATTAATGACACAAATGTCGTTTTATGAGGAATAATTAAAAATTCTTCATTTGAATAGTAGTTAGTTACTAGGATCGAGGCACATTGATCAGCAAAAATACAGTCACGCTTATCTCTAATCAATAATCTTCCCTTTTGAGAGAGGTTGTCTTCACTGGCGAGTACAGTATAGGTGATAAGTCTTCTCTTTAATGATAATGTAGTGGTTGACCGATCTACGAGATAGGTAATATAGTCCAGTAATTCGGGCGAAAATAGGACCTTACCTCCCAATTCTGTCATGGATTTTGCTGAAAACTTGGATTTAAGCTTGTCTTACCTTCCTTTGCAAAAGTTATATATGGGCGAGCATGCTTTATGCTTTAAGGGGTTAAAACTACCCCTAAGTGGAAAAAATAGAAAAACACGTATTTAAGCGTTGTACCTATGCATTAAAATCTGATTGAATTAATTAAAATAAACATATTTAATGATAATTTGTACTTTAATAAAAATTTTCAACCTTTAGAAACCACCGATTATGACATAAATAACGTTAAAAACTTATGAATTAAAATCAATAACAATTTATTTATCGCTTGTGAAATGACGTTTCATTGGATTCAAATTTTTAAACCCTAGAAAGCATTCCTTTATGCAAAGAAATACTTTAAAAAATGCATTCCGAGCTTATAAAACGATTTTTCTTTAGTTTAAACTCTTCAACCCCTAAAAATCACCGCAAAGACTACTATAACGTTAAAAATAGTTTTGTAGACACTAAAATTCTAAACTTAAGTATTTAAATCAAAGACCACTGTATGAACATATGGCAAGAATATTGGAAAGAGTCAGGAACCAAACTATATGAGATTTATCCCCTTGTGAAGACCATCTTGAATAATCCATCCAATAGAAGGGACCAAGTAATAACTAACCGACTAAGAATTGGATACACTGCACTGATCCATAAATTCCTAATCAACAAAGAATCTTCTCCAACCTGCAGAAACTGTTCTCTCCCATTGACAGTGAAGCATATTCTGATTGACTGCCAGTACCACGAAGAAACAAGAAGAAAATATGGAATCTCAGATGACATCAAAACCACTTTAACCATAAACACTGACCGTGTAATAAATGATCTAAAAGATTTACGTTTATATACATCTATTTAATGTAAATAAAATGAACTCTTGTGTACGTTACTCCACTAATAACCCTGCGTGGTTGATGTGGATTATAGGTTTTTTCTAAATAAAAAAAAATTGTTTCCTGCTTATGAAACATTTTTTTTTGGTTGCCACTTTTTTGGTTGCAAAACACTCAGTATTATTTGATTTTTTTTATTAATTACAAGATATAAAAATACTTAAAAAATATGGTAAATTGGTAAATTATGTAAGTAGATAGTACAAAAAATTAGGAACCATCACAATTACTTGATACATCTTCATCGACTTCACGTTCTTCATTAATTGGAGGGTAGTTTTGACAATTATCTCACGAGCTGACCGCACACGTGACATTACAAGATAAACATAGTCTCCTACAATCACACGAATATTCGCAACCTTGTGCCTAATTAATCTACAAGACTATTATGTGTACTTTAGATATTTTCACGCTTCAAAATTATCTCCCAAAAATATCATTGGATTTTACACAATCAATCAGTTAATTTTCAATCTTTGATATTCGCTCCGTGCGTGACTAACGCGACACCTACCGCCTTCATCTGACAGTTTTGGACCTACCAATTTTCAGGTTAAACATATGACATTAATGACATATGTTTGACATTGTTAAATACAGGCGAAATTGACAATTATTAATGATTAACTTTTTAATTATATTTTTTCAGTTTATGTACAAAATAAATGTAGTATTAAAAACTGGGTTTCTCAAAATTCATCATAATATATCTTTTTAAGTCCAAACGGAAAAGAAAAGTTAAAAATCTAGTACTGCAAAATCAAGTTTTTCACGTGAAAGAGCATATAATTATAAACAGTAATAGTAAAAGTTATGATATAAAAGCTAAAGTCATCAGGCACTCTGCAGTTAGCTTGAAGCCTTATAAAATATCATTTAAGGTAAATTATTTAAATATTTCAATTGCATAAAAATGAGGTTACGTGATATTTCCTTTTTCGTATTAATAGCACGGATCCATCTTTTTCTTTTCTCTAATTTATTTGTAATCTTTGGGAACCTATAAAAGCTACACTTACTATTTTTGCTATTATTAGCACAACTAAATACGCAACATATATTTGCACACATTTTTGATAAAATTTATGTGTAAAAAGATAGTGTCATATTTTGTCATATTTCGCCGCTACGCACGCTGGCATCGTTTCAAGGTACCCCTACCATGGTCACGCACTGAGCGAATATGAATACATAGCCATTTGAAAGGTAATTTTATGGGCTACAAGGCTAGGTTCATTAAAAAGCCAAACTACCCTTTAATTTTTAAAAATGAAAGTTTGAAGCATTCGAATCAAGGAGTGTTCACACCAAGAAATACATTTTAATCAGTAATATCTTCATTGTTTTTTACGGTAGAGAAGTTTATAAAAAAGAAAAGTATTTACTGAAAAAATAACTACATTGTTGTACTCATAACATTTTTAACGTACATATTATAGTTTTTAAGTTCTTTTGAAAAAAATAATAATTTTTTCGAAATTTAAATTTTCAATATTTACGATACAATTTAATATAACTTTTTTCAAAAATAATGCATTGTAAACCAGTCAAACACAATCATTAATAAAAGCGTGCAAATACTAGCATTTGCAGATGATGTTGACATAATCGCAAGATCAAGAAGAGAAATGATAGAGGCATACAACCAAATAGAACGAGTACACAAAATAGTGGTCTTAAAATCAATCAGACCAAAACAAAATATATGCAGGTAAGTAAAAACGCAGAAATAAGGCAGCCACAAAATATAACAATAGGGGAATACAACATAGAGGGGGTAAAAAACTTTATATACTTGGGATCCCTATTCACGTCTGATAATAACGTTACGGAGGAAGTGAAGAGGCGAATATTTATTGCAAATAAATGTTACCATGGCTTAATTAGACACCTAAGATCAGATAACGTCGCAAGAAAGACAAAATGCCAAATATATAAAACCCTAATAAGACCGGTACTCACATATGGCTCAGAAACCTGGACACTCACTAAAAGAGAGGAAACGTTGTTAGCCACCTTCGAAAGAAAAATCTTGCGACACATATATAAGGGCACAAAAGAAAACGGAATATGGCGAAGACGATACAACTCTGAACTATACAAAATATACCAGGATCCGGATATTATCACATTCATTAAAATAGGACGGCTGCGTTGGATTGGACATGTAGAAAGAATGGAAGAAGGCGAAATACCAAACAAAATATTCAAACAGATGCCAGTAGGAAAAAGAACAAGAGGAAGACCGAAACTGAGATACTTAGAACAAATAGAAAATTATATAGCAACCTTAAAAATAAAAAACTGGAGAAAAAAAGCACGAAACAGATCAGAATGGAGAAGAATCCTGGAACAGGCCAAGACCCAAAAAGGGTTGTCGAGCCAGTGATGATGATGTAAACCAGTCAAACTTCTGGTTTGGTTTTTAGGGTAATTATGCTGCGCTTTTTTCCTTAAAATATTCGAAAGAGTCCATCCTTTACGAGCTGTAACTTACAGTTTACATGCTCATTAACTTTTATAGTGCTCATTTTAATGGACTTTTCAAGGACTATACAAAACTTTAATACATTACCGCCGAAAATTAACCCTTTTTTTTTACAATTTAAAGTCGACTACATTGATCTATACATTGAAAAATGTTTCTTTTCACCGACCATTTCTCACTTTGTATTGAGTGAACAAAATTCGCTGTTATTATTTTGAGCAAAAGAATTTTCACCCCCGAGAAGGGGTGGCCACCATCCCTGGGGCGGAAGCACACATCGGCGTTATCTAACTTTTGTTATTTTAGCACTTTCCCTTCAACTTACCAAATGACAAGTGAATCGGTTAAGTCCGTCAAAATTGGGTGGTGAATAACCCGTGTGACTGAAGTAATAATATTTCTACTAATTGGCATAGATTAAATCCATTTGATTACGGAAAGTTGTACATTGTATATATTAGGCTTCTGCGGCAGCGTTCTTCCAATTAAGTGTTGTCAAATGCCTGATCTATGTATATTAACGTACATATTGCACTTCTTCTGGTGAGGTAGCTTTAACTTAGTTTTAAAACAATATTGAGTACTATTAACCTGTTAATTTTGTCCCATTAACGAAGTCAAATGCTGTACAAAAATCACAATATGAATAAGTTCAACTATTAGTTCAACAACACTTGTTTTCAGATCCCAGACATATATGATTTAACCTTAATATATTTTCATCGGAAATTAAATACAGAAATCCTAGAGATACAAACTGTGTAGAATATAGAGAGTCTCTCAGTAGAACTCTCGGGGAAAGTATTAACTTGTTTAAATGCGTAGAGGCCATAAATTCGGCAGCAGAAACGGTAGTCGAAGCTATTATGGCGGATAAAACTACCAGGATAAAAAGAAAGAATACAGGCAGTAGTACAGTCTGGTAAAAGAACGGCTCAAAGAAGCTAAAGTCGGAAGCCTGAAGCCTATTTAACAAAGCCAAAACTAATCTTGATTGGGATGCCTAAAGGTATAAGCTAACGCTATACAATAAAGAAATTCGGAAAACCAAAAGAAATTCATAGAGAGAGTTTTGCGATGAGATTACATATATCCCGGCCTGCTCTCGAATCCATAAAGTCCTGGCAAAGGACGGTACTACCATTAAAGAAGTGGGTTTCCTAAAGAAGGCTAATGGCAAATTTATAGAAACCAAATAGGGAAAGTCTTCGAGAACACACAAACACGCACTTTCCAGCCTCAACAATTTTAAATGATGTAGATAGGTGAACCAATATAGACCAAAGTTCTATAGATTGAACTAGTTCAATAACCAAGAATTAGGAATCAAGAATCAAAGAATCAACAAACCTATCTTCTTTTCTATTAAAACTGCTGGATATGCTTCAGAATCGGTACATAAAAAACGAAGTGCTAAAAGATAATCCTCTAAGCAATCGTCATTAAGCATACCAACCTGGTAAATCTCACTCAGCGTGGGATGGTCTAAATAAGCTTATCTCAAGGTCAATAAAAGACAAAGATATAGCAATAGCCGTTTTTTTAGATATTGATGGGGCGTTTAATAACGTTACTAGTAACTTTTGATAAAGGTAGTGAGTAGATGAAGCACACCTTCAGTAATACGCAAATGGTAAATACAGAAAAGAACGTGCCGTTTAATTAACATTTTCACAGAAAGTCAGGCAGCGCTAAAAGCACTCAATTGTGTAGGGGTCAATTCAAAGCTAGTATGGGATTGTATGGGTGCCCTACATAAACTAGTAGGTCATAGCAAGGTTACGGTAGCCTATGTAGAGGGGCACGATGGTCATAAGAGCAATGAAAAAGCAACTGGAATGGCCAAACAAGGCTCATCAATGCCATTTGTTGAAATGGAACCCTTCTGCGGCGTTGCAAAGGAAGTAACAAGAACGGCTACAAGGTGGTGGGTAGTAACAAATCTCTGAAACGTTGCATACATTCACCAGGATAAAGACAGGCGAAACAGTTTACATTTTATGTCAATGTGACATCCTGGCAAATGTGCGGTTCTTTGCATTAGGCGAAGAAAAGCCACCGACAAAGAGCTACATGGAAGTTTAGTCTCGAAGACCTTTTAAAAAGGGCCAGGCTAGAGAATGTAAACTAGGGCTAGAGGACCATAATAGATCTGAAAAAGTCGTAGTGGAATAGACCAAAAGCCACCTCATTGAATCTATTTATTTTAAGTAGTTTTGTAGAAATAAAAGATGACTACTTAAAAGAAAATAGAAAAAGGGACAATAAAATTCATTAAAAATGTGAACACATTTTAATATTGTACGAGTAGATATAAAAGTCGCAAACGTTTAATAATTAATGCAGATTTAAAGACAAACAAAATAAAAGTAAAAAGTAGT